>NC_052309.1:39436190-40636190 GCF_016432855.1 Salvelinus namaycush | reverse complement strand
TGATGCATCTGACTTGAATATTTTCCTTATGTTCATTTTCAAATGGATTTATTTGAATAAATTAGGGCAGATACCAATTAACAGTTGAAATAGTTATTCAATACAATGGATCGTAGTTGAGGCAAATTTTCAACACGGTTTGTGATACAATTTACTGATTTCCCATTGCCACCCATGAATGGTTTTCGGTCCCCCCTTTGCCACCCTACTAAATAAATCCTAGAATCGTCCCTGACAATAGTTTCTTGCAATACTGTACCTTGTATGGCATAAGTATGGCATACATTTTGTCTGACAACTGACAATTTCCTAATATGGATGCTGTAACATTGGACTTAGAAGACGTTGACTTGAGCTTGCAAACTATCTCAAAGTCTTTACCCGCTGTCATTAAATAGTCATAATGCCACATTCTTAAAGTGGCATTACACCATTTTTTGAAAATCAAAAATGCATAACCTTTTGGCTTTAGGGGTGCTTGTGAGCAAACCCATAAGCATTTTACGCCATTTGTTTGAAAGGTTTGGTATCCTAAAATAAAGGATATTGTGGTTTAATGAGGTAAGTAATGTATACATATTGTACCTCAACCATACAGAAATGTATACATATTGTACACAAACCATACAGAAATGTATACATATTGTACACAAACTATACAGCCTAAATGTAAAGTAAACAATTATCAACTAACTTCCGTCTGTATTGTACCTTTAAGACCCCTGATACAACAAATGCAGTAGCTCATAGAGTTGGTGCTCATTCCTGAATCAAGGGCTCTCAAAGACAAACCAGGAGCTTGAAACCATCCGTTGATTCACAGTACAAACAATAAGCAGTTTGGAGGGGTCATTTGTCAAGGTAAACTAATTGGTGGTAAATATACATAATATATTATAAATGCGTCATGGCAAAACATCAACCAACTCTGCCTTTGGAAAACGATCTAAGTCTAAAGTCTTCCTCGTTTCCTCATGTCATCCACATCTGTCTGGCTGTACAAACAACCCAAGGCTGCCAAAATGCAAATCCAATGGTCCGTTTTGGAGGAAAGTGTCGACTGGTGTTTATATCAGTCAGAGTACTGTTTGTTTGTTCTCCACTGCTTAACATTCTGCTAAGGTGCCATTTTCCCGGGGTCTCTCTTTTGAAAGAGGGAGCGACAGCAAACTTTTAAAATCTCTCTCCCTTTTCTCTTCATGAATATCCAGATTTTTTCTCTCCTTTTGCTCTGACAGATTATGCATCATGATTTTTAATTGATCCCTCTGGGGTGGGATTTTCAATGTTGTGGGATTTAGCATTGCTGCGGTTTGAACTCCACGCTGTGATTCCCACAGAAAACACGAACCCTTGAATACCTGACTGACTGGGGATGCATCTAATTGTCTATAGGATGATGTATACATCGCTTAAGCATGTTCTCTTTTGTACAATGTTGTTTTTTAGGGCATTTTTAAGGGGAAAGTGAATTTGAGGTGTCGGGTTACGGAGAGAAGGAGGGAAAAGGAAAGCATTTTAGGTATTAAATATTAGGTAGGAACTAGACAGCCCCCTCTTAATTTTTATCCTCCAATTTTTTATCTGGCGAGAATGAGCTTTATGGAGCGGTACTGGACTTTAATCAGTTTCCTGATGCCAAGCAGCCTGGTGCCCTATTCAATGCCGATGGCAAAGTTGCCTCAAAACAAAGTGACGTATGTTAAGCACGTGGAGTAATGACTCAGCATTCCGATGCGAAAGTGTTTGCTCTCGTGACAAAAACTCATACAGTGCATTTGGAAAGTATTCAGACCCTTTGACTTTTCCCACATTTTGTTACGTTACAGCCTTATTCTAAAATTGATTCAATATTATTTTTTTGTCATCAATCTAAACACAATAACCCATAATGACAAAGCGAAAACAGGATTTTCTAAATTTTGGAAAATTCATGAAAATTTAAAAACAGAAATACCTTAATTACATAAGTATTCAGACCCTTTGCTATGAAACACGAAATTGAGCTCAGATGCATCCTGTTAACATTAACATGGACATGGACCTGTTAACATGGACATGATTTGGAAAGGCACACACCACACTATATAAGGTTCCACAGTTGACAATGTATGTCAGAGAAAAACCCAAGGCATGAGATTGGAGGAATTGTCCGTACAGGTCCGAGACAGGATTGTGTTGAGGCACAGATCTGAGGAAGGGTACCAAAAGATTTTTGCAGGATTGAAGGTCCACAAGAACACAGTGGCCTCCATCATTCTTAAAAGTTTGGAACCACAAAGATTCTTCCTAGAGCTTGCTGCCTGACCAAACTGAGCAATTGGGGGAGAAGGGCCTTGGTCAGGGAGGTGACCAAGAACCCAATGGTCACTCTGACAAAGTTCCAGAGTTCCTCTGTGGAGATGGGAGAACCTTCCAGAAGGACAAACATCTGTAGCACTCCAACAATCAGACTTATCTGGTAGAGTGGCCAGACGGAAGCCACTCCTCAGTAAAAGACACATGAAAGCACGCTTAGCGTTTGCCAAAAGGCACTTAAAGACTCTCAGACCATGAGAAACAAGATTCTCTGGTCTAATGAAACCAAGATTGAACTCTTTGGCCTGAATGCTAAGCGTCACATCTGGAGGAAACCTGGCACCATCCCTACGGTGAAGCATGGTGGTGGCAACATCATGCTGTGGGGATGTTTTTCAGTGGCAGGGACTGGGTGACTAGACAGGATGGAGGGAAAGATGAACGGAGCAATGTACAGAGAGATCCTTGATGAAAACCTGCTCCAGAGCGCTCAGGATCTCAGACTGGGGTGAAGGTTCACATTCTAACAGGACAACAACCGCAAGCACACAGCCAAGACAATGCAGGAGTTGCTTAGGGACAAGTCTCTGAATGGCCTTGAGTGGCCCAGCCAGAGCCCGGACTTGAACCCAATCGAAAATCTCTGGAGAGACCTGAAAATAGCTGTGCAGCAACGCTCCCCATCCAACCTGACAGAGCTTGAGAGGATCTGCAGAGAAGAATGGGAGAAACTCCCCAAATACAGGTGTGCCAAGCTTGTAGCGTCATACCCAAGAAGACTCAAGGTTGTAATCGCTGCCAAAGGTGCTTCAACAAAGTACTGAGTAAAGGGTTGAATACTTATTTAAATGTGATATTTACTTTTTTAAGAAAAAAATATGTAAAAAATTATTTAAACCAGTTTTTGCTTTGTCATTATGGGGTATTGTGTGTAGCTTGATGAGGAAAAAACGCGATTTAATACATTTTAGAATAAGGCTGTAACGTAACAAAATGTGGAAAAGGTCAAAGAGTCTGAATACTTTCAGAATGCACTGTATGTACTTTATCTGCCTTCCCAATAAAAAACTGGTTGGCAAATTCTAACATATAATTTATGGGGAAAACATGTTATGTGTTTATGAAAGATGCACCATGCTGCCTTGTTGACAATATGACCAGGTGGCGAAGATTACTGTTCAATTTTCAAAGCGCGCTCCCCCGTCACCGCTTTTGCCCCCTCAACGCTTTTTTCACGTCATGGGTCACAGCCCGGTGCACCCCGTTATATCTTAATAAAACTCCCTCATTGACTGTATCCATCTTAAGATAGCCAACATCCAACCTACATCTCAACCAATGACTCATCAGATCATCCAGTGCTCTCTCCCATGCCCTTTGGTATTAATGTCTTCATCCCTGCCCTCTGGGTTTTTGAGGCTTAGAGGCCAGATGATCCATGCTCATTAATGTCATACGGTCCGAGGTCATGTGTCATTGTGGTATTCCCTCGTCATTACCGCTCGTGAGTAACTTAATCTAACAAATCCTCTTATGAAGATATCATTCTCATATCATCCTATCAGTCTGTCCGTTAGCCCTCCCCACAATCCCCATGACCGATGTGGTTCTCTCTCTCTCGACATCGATCAGATGGCATAGTGATGTATTAGGATGACAGGCCATATGGATGACTTGTAATACATTATGAATATATTTCCCTAAAGCGTTTTAGCCCGGGGCTTGATGTCTGATGCATGGCGATCTGAGTTAATTTCGTCTCGTTGGCATGCAGATGAAGAGTTGGGCCTCCAAACCATCAACCACAATAATTGAACTGTCGTCCAAAAAGCTGAATTCCCTATTCATAAAATTTGCATTAGACCCGTATCGGGCGAGTTTTCTCTCCTCGACCTCTCTTACTCAAGTAGGTTGAGTGCATTTTTAAGATATACAGTAACTGTCAGAAGACAAGATTCAGAGCCTCAATATTTCAGATAGAGGTGAACAATTCAAGAGAGAGGAAACAAAGTTTTATAATGATGACCCCAAATTTGTAAAAAACAACAACAACAATTGTTTCCTGCCACTTCTAATCTGAGCCAGCTACTGGGTGACTGATGCTGACTGCAGGTCGGTGTGATACTTTGTGGGCACGGTGAAGGCTACAGAATAGCACTACCAGGAGGTGTGAGGTACAGTACATTCAGTGAGATAACATAACGGTAGGAGGAAGAAACAGCTCAATCCCTAAAGGAAATGTTATGAAATGTGACCTGTACGTTATCCATAGGACAGTGGCGGGATATTTTGGGCGACATGTCAGTTGGAAGATTCTATGCGCTAATGGCACAGACAATGCCTGCATAAGCGATGACATAACATCAGCATGACCATTCATTTCTACAGTGCCTTCAGAAAGTATTCATACCCCTTGACTTATTCCACATTTTGTTGTGTTACAGCCTGAATTCAAAATGGATTAAATAAAATACTTTTCACTCTGTTGTTTAGGTTAGTATTGTGGAGTAACTACAATGTTGTTGATCCATCCTCAGTTTTCTCCTATCACAGCCATCAAACTGTAACTGTTTTAAAGTCACCATTGGCCTCATGGTGAAATCACTGAGCGGTTTCCTTCCTTTCCGGATGCCTGTATCGCTGTAGAAAATGGGTGTATTGAAACATCATCCCAAGTGTAATTAATAACTTCACCATGCACAAAGGGATATTCAATTCATATTCAATTCATTTTACCCATCTACCAGGTGTCCTTCTTTGTGAGGCATTGAATAACCTCCCAGGTCTTTGTGGTTGAATCTGTGTTTGAAATTCACTGCTCGACTGAGGGACTACAGATAATTGCATATGTGGGGTACAGAGAAAAGGTAGTAATTCAAAAATCTAGTTAAACTCTATTATTGCACTCAGAGTGAGTCCATGTAACTTATTATGTGACTTGTTAAGCACATTATTACTCCTGAACTTATTTAGGCCTGCCATAACAAAGCGGTTGAATACTTATTGACTCAAGACATTTCAGCTTTTCATTTGTAATTGATTTGTAAAAATGTCTAAAAACACAATTCCTCTTTGACATTATGGGGTACTGTGTGTAAACCTAAATTTTATCCATTTTAAATGCAGGCTGTAACATAACAAAATGTGGAAAAAGTCAAGGTGTGTGAATACTTTCTGAAGGCACTGTATATGAACTGAGTACATTCTGATGTGTCACAGTTTATTCCATCATATTTATTTTGTTGATGTTATAGCTTTGATTAGTGATTACCTCTTTCTACGTTTCATAGTTTCCTTCTAGGTTAGGAGCAGTTAATCGGGTTTTATGGTCGAAAAAATCAATGACATTGCCAGACCCAAAATAGATTCCCACTAAGTATTTGATGTCAGGCGATGTCTTTTGGACGTCTTTTTTTGGTCCTCTGTCTTTTTTCCCGTCTTTTTTAGGTGGTCCTGATCCACCTTGAAATCCTAACTAATCATAGACATCCACAGACTACCGGACGGCCTATATTTGACCCAAACATAGACGCTCAGATTTGGTCCGGTCCGGACTGTCCTTGATTTAGCCCAAACTTTAGGCGTCTATAATTGGTTTAGATTTAGTCCTTACCGGACCGGACCAAATCTGAACCAATCGTCGACGTCTATGTTTCACAAGTTTGGACAGTACAGTACAGTAGAGCACAGCAGAGTACAGTACATTACAGTATACAGTAAAGTAAAATGTAGAGTACAGCACAGTACAGTACAATACAGTAGAGCACACTAGAATACAGTAAAGAAAAGTAAAGTATAGTGTACTGTATTGTACCCTACTTTACTCTAATGTACTCTACGGAATTAAACTCTACTGTATTGCACGGTACTGTACTCTACTGAATTAAACTATACTGTACTATAGCATGCTTTACTGTACTGTACTATAGCATACTTTACTGTACTTTACTGTACTTCACTTATCTAATCTACTAAATTAAACTGTACTGTACCGTACTGTCATGCAGCCTTATTTACAAGTTCGAACACTGGAATGTAAGATGTAATCTACACCTCGATTAAGCAGTTAGAAATCCTCAGTATTTAATTGAATGATTTTCTATTTGAGTGCAATAATTTCTTTATAGCCTACACTTTCTCGTTCTGGAGTTCTAACGCAAGTGGGATGGGTGTGGCTTCATGACAATGATCAAGTACAGCTCCAACGCAGTTACACCTCCAACATCGGCAAAATATCAGGGGCGTATACATTACGCCGGTTCTATTGCAAAACGTTTCTTACGCGGAAGCAAACGGAACAAAACGGGGAGGGATATACCTGAATTTGTCCAATAAAAGCTCTTGTTTTTCTCTGTTTGCCTCCGTTTGGTTCTTAAAAGGTAAATGGTTTCTGTAATGCTTAAGCCCCTGCTATGAGGGTGTCAGCTATTGCCGGTTAACGCTTGATCTGATTGAATCTAGGCCTTAAACAGCTGCAAATTATCGAGATATCAAAGTGTCACCAACAAAGCCAATAGGCCTGCGGCATTCATTTTTAACTTGCAATTAGCACTTTTTGGTAGTGCACAAAGCATGCCATTCCATTAGAGCATCATTTATTTTTTAACTCAAAGCAATGATTCCAAGTCCTATTGTTGAAGATCAAGGGGTACTAAAATAATTGTAATGACTGGAAATCTATATCTTTAATATAAAGATATATCCTAATCATATTATTATCTGTACTGAAAACAACCAAAATACGAAATCTATATAGCTAAAATCTACAATGCCATGTAAAAACAAGTTGCCATTGAGGTTAAAGAAAGTCTGCTTTCTAAATGAACCTAATATTGCTAATTGTTATTTAGACAAAATCAAGACGTCAATATTCTTGTAATGTTTTTGTATGAATGTTTTTTTATTACAACTCACTTTGAGCAAATTCTGAATTTGCGATTAATCACCGCAAACCTGCGATTAACTCGATTCATTGTTTTTAACGTTTGACAGCCCTAGTTATAATCCAATACCTTGTAATTATTATAGTGGAGGTTTTAATGGATTCTACCGCATAACCCTCTACTCCTCCACATGTCCCATTTAGTGCAAGAATAAACATGATGTTTCTTTTGGTGAAATCATGTTAATATTGAGTATATTAAAAGTGTTTTCATCAAACAAAGCCTTGTGATTTTCATGACAAGCATAATGGGCTCCAAGTACCTTGACTGTCATCAATGTATTGACTTGTTCCAAGTTTTAATTCATAAATATGTATGCATATGTTTGTGCATTTGATGTAGGCCTACTGTGGCATCAACGCCTCTAGAGGCGAATGGAATTCTTCATGATCACATTGTTGCATTGATATAACTGAGGTAATAGTGTTTGATACAAAACAAACAAACATGAATACAAACATGAATAAAGGCATGAATAATATATTGATAAATTAGGGATAGAATGAAAGATGGAATTAAAATGTTCATGAGGTGGGAATTGAATGTGTTTGTGAACAGCTGCAGAAGAGAGAAGAGTTCCAAATGCTAGGTAAACGACACACGAGCATATTCTCAACGGACCAGGACCTCATTTCCCAGAGCCTTCGTAGCATTAAGATCATCGTTAGAACAATCTTATGATGTATCTTTAGCCCAGAGTCTTAGTTAGTAACATGGCTCTTATAAACCTTGGACATGTACGAGTGATCCAGACCAAAGTGTATCGTTAGACTTCTAATGTAATATTACAAATACAGTACCAGTCAAAGGTTTGGACACACCTCATTCAAGGGTTTCTTTATTTGTACTATTTTCTACATTGTGGAATAATAGTGAAGACATCAAACTATGAAATAACACACATGAAATCATGTAGTAACCAAAAAAGTGTTAAACAAATCAAAATATATTTTAAATTTGATATTCTTCAAAGTAGCCACCTTTTTCCTTGATGACAGGTTTGCACACTCTTGGCATTCTCTCAACCAGCTTCACCTGGAATGCATTTCCAACAGTATTCAATGAGTTCCCACGTATGCTGAGCACTTGTTGGCTGCTTTTCCTTCACTCTGCGGTCCGACTCATCCCAAACCATCTCAATTGGATTGAGGTCGGGTGATGGTGCAGGCTACGTCATCTGATGCAGCACTCCAACACTCTCCTACATGATTCCATATGTGTTATTTCATAGTTTTGATGTCTTCTCTATTATTCTACAATGTATAAAATAGTAAAATAAAGAAAAACCCTTGAATGAGTCCAAACCTTTGACTGGTACTGTATGTATTTGAAATTTTTTGTCAAGCTTAGTTTTATCCAAAGCTGAATCCTATCTGGTACAAATTGGAAACACCTGGAACACTATGAATGCCAAGCTATTGTCAGAGGTCAGGGGAACAACAATAATACAGCATGCTCTCCAATATAACCGGCGGTACAGTCGGTTGGTGTATATAAATGCGCATATTTGCTACAACCTGAGCCCATTGCAAACTCACAATGGTGGAGCTATCCTTAAAAAATACAGGCTCCCACGAGAGGAGATACTCAGACTACTCGACTTGCACTGACATTCACAGGCAATGTGTACAGGGACATTCTATGGGCGAAAAAAAAACGAATCGAGCAGTTAGGATCATACCCTCTGATAGTGAGGACAGTGAGCTTAAGGGCAGTGATAGTAAGGAAGAATGGATCAATGTAATCACTGCCAAAGGTGCTTCAACAAAGTAGTGCTTAAAGGATCTGAATTCTTATGTAAATGTGATCTGTTTTTTATTTTTAATACATTTGCGAAAATTTCTAAAAACCTGTTTTTGCTTTGTCATTATTACATTTTACATTTAAGTCATTTAGCAGACGCTCTTATCCAGAGCGACTTACAAATTATGGAGTATTGTGTGTAGATTGATGAGGAAAAAAGTATTTCATTTATTTTAGAATAAACCTGTAACGTAATTTTTTGGGGGGAAAAGTAAAGGGGGTCTGAATACTTTCGGAATGCACCGTAAGCTAAAATGTACATTCTATTCTCCTGACATTTACTTTATCTTCATATTCTTATCTTGTATTATTTCTTATTGTTGTTGCATTGTTGAGAAGGAACCTGCAAGTAAGCATTTCATTGGGTGATGTATACCATGCTTATCCCGTACATATAGCTAATGAAACTTGAAACCTGAAATGTGAATAACTGAACACGGCCCTTAGCTCTTAGCTGTCACACTTACAGGTTCACTCTGTGCTTGTTTGGGAAACACTCTTAACGTTTTAATCTCTGACTCCCTCTGGTGGCATTTTCTGAGCTACACATAAATTGTAAACTACCTACATTAGATACACTTCAATTTCAAAACTAGTCCTACAAACATGTTTAGTACTGTTAGAATGCTAGGAACAGTGGGGTTCTGATTCAGTTCTACATCAACAACGCGACTACAGAGCCAGAGCAACAGCAGGCAAAGAAAAGCGAAAAAAAAATATTTAAGATATAAAATTGTGGGGTTTTGGTTCCCAAAATGTCCCCTTGTTGGGAATAAGAGTTTTGAATGTCTCGATTTGAAATAAAATATGTTACCAATTACCATTCCAAAAGGATAAAAAAAGGACAAAAAAATGATCTCTTACCTGGCGGCGGTGGTGCTCTAAGCAGGCACAAATTCTCGTAGGAACACAGCCATTTTAAAAGCGCTTTTGCAATGTGCCATGCCTTCATTGTTTGTCTTACAGGAATGACATACATATGAGGAGAAAGCTGAAGTCGTAACCTTTTCCCTGGTGTAATCAGAACTCCTGTCTGATTTCCAGTTCGTCCATTAGAAAATCACATGACGTGACATGGCCACTGGAAACCAGATGTGTCTGGTGTGATCTGGTTTGGGTAGTACCTCACTGTGCGAAAATGGCTGAATGGATTTTCAAGCCTAAAAATGGCCCTAGCGATCTGGACTTTTGAGTTATCAAGCAGCTGGGAAGCGAGGCCCAGAAACGGATCAGTGCTACTGAAAGCCAGCCAAAAGCCCCCTGTGTGCTCCTTTTGGGCTGAATCTAGGACCCAATTACAGGTCACACAATCACCCGGAGGTGTCCTGTGCACAAATATAGAGATGTATGAGGGAGAGAATATGCCTTATTAATCCTTCATGATGAGATCCACATGAGATCCATTATGAGATCCGCTCTCTACTTATTTCTGTTAATCCTCTTTCCTCCGTCTGACTGAAAACTGTCTTGGCACGGTGAGGATGAAACGCGGCCCGCCGCCATCTGCTCAGAACAGCTAATAAAAGCAACGCAGTCAGACTGTTAAATTATGCCTTTTTATGATCATGATGTCTGATGGGAATGTTTGGCTACTATTGACGGCCGAGGCATTCTCTGATGGCTCACTGTCCGTTGACTCCACCCACCTATTCCCTTTTAGATCATTCTCAGATGAGACATGGTTGACTGAAATACTTTTTTAGGTCAGAGACTGATCCTATCAATTTGACTGGGCTGCCTGTTCTCCAGTCACTCCTCGACCCCCCAACTGCCAATTTAAAACCGGTTAATATGCAGCTTATTGTCTGATGTCCCTCGTCTGTAGCACTCAAACATTACCGTGGCAACAAGTCAGGGGAAGATGGATGAGAAAAGGGGGGTGGGGGGGTCAGTTCATCGCTTGCTGTTGTACAGAAACACACCAGTCGACTGATGGTAGCCCGTCTGGTCCGAGGCTGCCCGCAGCTTTCTGTGTGTCTGTCTCATTTCACAATTCATCAAGCAAGCACAACTGTCTTCAGCCCCGACCATCCATCATGGCCTGTCAGCCAGCCATCAAAACCTGAGAGATGAGGCCCTGGTGTTGGAATTCCATTAGTCCCAGTAGCTAGCCATCCCACCTTGTTTTGCCCTCAACGAGATAATAAAACCATCAGCAAATCAGGAGAGCTCCCCCTTGGGATGTGAATCAGTATTAAAGCCGCATTGACTTACATTCTTTATATTTTTTTATCCTTTTGGGTGTTTGCTCATGAATGAAATATTTTAGCTTTTTCCCCCCTCCATTTTTTTTCTTTCTGCCTTCTATTCTTTGCATATAGAAGGGTTATTCCCCCCCCCCCCCCCCCTCACAAAATGCAGGAATAGTTTAGCTTAGTGATTCTATGGCAGCTCAGACTCCATTACGTGGCTGCTGGGCGTATGTAGAACAGATGACTTAGGCTCATAAACAGATTTTGTTTCTAAATATAACTTTGCGTGTCTGTCAAATGGCAATTTGTCTAATAATGGGGGATGGTGAACAAATATCACAACAGGTGTTTCGAGACGAAAGATGGCACAATGACAGTGTTTAGGGGAGACCGGGTTTGGTTGTCACAGTGCTTATTACTCAAAATCTGGGGGGGCTGTCTAATAATTTCAAGATAAAAATGTGTGTCCTCTATGGGAGAGGTCATCCATGTGGTCAATTCAGGTCAGGATCACAAAACATTGAGGTGAGAAGAATATTTGCATTTGTCATCGTTGAAAGTAAATACTCATATGCTTGTTATTTCTTTATTAAATAGTTGTATAATGGGAGTATCCATAAACAATTACTTTTATTGAAAAGAGCTTCATTTCAAGCCTATTGTTAAGTTCCTAGGTCAAGCCAACTAGCATCTTAATTAGCATGGGGGGGGGGGTTGTCACAATGGGCGGATTCGATTATACTGAGCCGCGGGGCACCGGTCTATAATCTACCCGGTGAGGTAGGAGCGCCCTTCTCAAATTGATCAGTAATCTGCACTGCTCGGTCATGTTGTCAACAAGGCAGCATGGTGCATCATCCAGAAACATACAACATCTCTTTTCCATAAAACATATGTTTTGAAGGCAGATAAACTGTTTTTATCAAAACCAATCACTTGTCCAGGCCAGATTGTCACAATCTGACAACCATCCCCATTGTAACAATCTACCCAGTAAGCTAAATGGTGTTGAAAAGACGCCTACAGTAGAAGGCTTCTTTTCCAGTAGTTGAAAATATGTCTTTGTTTCACAAGTTGGACAGCACAGTACAGATCAGCAGAGCACAGTACAGTGCAGTTCAGAACAGTGCAGTGCAGTACAGTTGTCACGTGTGCTCCCTCTCCGGCCTCTAGTTCACCAGGCTGCTCGTTATGGCGCACACCTGTCACCATCGTTATAGAATGACGCCTCACCAAAGGGAAGCATCAGGGGGTGTTTATTTTTTTGTTTTTGTGTTGGAGGTGATGTCGGGTTCGGGTGTCTGAACCGGAGCTACCTGGGAGGCCTCAGACGTTTATTGGAATCCCATGCCTCGGCGGATTCGACGGGTTCCCCTGCCTCAGCTGGCTCGATGGGTTTCCATACCTCAGTGGGATCGATAGGCTGCCATGCCTCAGCTGCCTCGATATGCTATCATGCCTCAGCTGACTCAATAGGCTCCCATGCCTCAACTGGCTCGATAGGCTACCATGCCTCAGCTGGGTGAACAGGTTCCCGTGCCTCGATGAGGCAACCGGGGAGGTCTCAGCCGGCACATCAGGCTCTCACTCCTTAGCCGGTTCATCAGGTTTCTGCGCCTCAGCGGAGGTGACCGGTTCGCTCCTGATCCCCGTCGAAGTCCTGTGGCCGGAGCCGCGCGCCGGGGAGGGGGTACTGTTACGTATACTCTCTCTCCGGCGCTCTAGGTCGCCATGCTCTCGCCCCTCAGCCGGATTGACAGGTTCCCGCGCCTTAGCAGAGGTGACCGGTCTGCTCCTGTTCCCCAGGATCGTAATTTTGGTTGGTGTCCTGTGGCTGGAGCCGCGAGTTGGGGACGGGGTACTGTCACGTGTGCTCCCTCTCCGGCCTCTAGGTCACCAGGCTGCTCATTATGGCACACACCTGTCACCATCGTTACAAGCATCAGCGCATAATGACACTCACCTGGACTCCATCACGTCCTTGATTACCTGCCCTATATATGTCACACCCTTTGGTTCCTTCCCCAGGCGTCATTGTTTCGGTTTCTGTTTCATGTCTGTGTGTCGTTCAGGTTTCTTGTTTATTAATTAAGTGTTTCACTCCCTGAACTTGCTTCCCGACTCCCAGTGCACACGTTAAAACAGTAAAGCAAAGTAGAGTACAGCTGAGTTTAATTCAGACATTTCTAAGTGACCTCAAACTTTTGAATGGTAGTGTCTGTTGAATTCAAAAGGTACTCGCACTCAAAACCATGAAAATTGATAACCCAAGGAGGTCGAGACGCAAAAGAATACAAAAAGTGTCATGCCCTGATCTTTTTCACCTGTCCTTGTGCTTGTCTCCACCCCCCTCCAGATGTCGCCCATCTTCCCCACTTAACCCCTGGGTATTTATGCCTGTGTTTTCTGTCTGTCTGTGCCAGTTGGTCTTGTTTGTTCAAGTCTACCAGCATTTGGTCTCAGCGTCTGCTTTTCCCCAGTCTCTCTTTTTCTCATCATCCTGGTTTTGATCCTGTCTTGACTCTGAGCCTGCCTGCCGTCCTGTGCCTTTGCCCTTACTCTAGATTACCGACCTCTGCCTGACCTGACCCTGGGCCTGCCTGCCGTTCTGTACCTTGGCCCCACTACTCTGGATGATCGACCCCTGCCTGTCGTTTGCCTCCCTCTGTTGTTGCAATAAACATTGTTACTTAAACACAGTCTGCACTTGGGTCTTACCTGAAACCTTGTCACAGCCGTCGTAAGAAGTAGACCAAAGCGCAGCGTGGTGAGCGTACCTATTCCTTTTTATTTAGGATGACGCCGACAAAAACAATAAAAAATACAAAACAACCGTGAAGCTTAAGGCTATAGTGCCACAAACAAAGACAACTACCCACAATGAAAGGAGGAAAAAAGGGATACCTAAGTATGGTTCCCAATCAGAGACAATGATAGACAGCTGTCCCTGATTGAGAACCATACCCGGCCAAAACATAGAACCAGAAAATCATAGAAAACAAAACATAGAATTCCCACCCCAACTCACACCCTGACCAAACCAAATAGAGACATAAAAAGGCTCTCTAAGGTCAGGGCGTGACAGTATCCCCCCAAAGGTGCGGACTTCGGTCGCAAAACCTGAACCTATAGGGGAGGGTCTGGGTGGGCATCTATCCGCGGTGGCGGTTCAGGTGCAGGACGCAGACCCCGCTCCACCTCTGGCTCACCACACTTTGGTGGCACCTCTGGTGCGGGGATCCTCGTTGCGGGCCCCGTACTGGGGACCCTCGTTGCGGGCCCCGGACTGGGGACCCTCGTAGCTGGCCCCGGACTGGGGACCCTCGTAGCTGGCCCCGGACTGGGCACCCTCTTTGCGGGCCCCGGACTGGGCACCCTCGTTGCGGGCCCCGGACTGGGCACCCTCGTTGCGGGCCCCGGACTGGGGACCCTCGCTGCGGGCCCCGGACTGGGCACCCTCGTTGCGGGCCCCGGACTGGGGACCGTCGCTGGAGGCTCCGGACTGGATGCCATCGTTGGAGGCTTCGTGCCATGACTCCTCACTGGAGGCTTCGTGCCATGGATCATCACTGGAGGCTTCTTGCCATGGATCATCACTGGAGGCTTCGTGCCATGGATCATCACTGGAGGCTTCTTGCCATGGATCATCACCGGAGGCTTCTTGCCATGGATCATCACTGGAGGCTTCTTGCCATGGATCATCACTGGAGGCTTCTTGCCATGGATCATCACTGGAGGCTTCGTGCCATGGATCATCACTGGAGGCTTCTTGCCATGGATCATCACTGGAGGCTTCGTGCCATGGATCATCACTGGAGGCTTCTTGCCATGGATCATCACTGGAGTGAGGAGATGTATGGGCAGTCTGGTACGTGAAGCTGCCACAGGGCTCACCAGGCTGGGGAGACATACAGGAGGTCTGGTTCTGGCAGCAGGCACAGGACTCACCAGGCTGGGGAGACATACTGGAAGCTTGGTTCTTGGCGGAGGCACCGGATACACTGGGGCGTGGAGGCGCACTGGAGGTCTCGAGCGTGGAGCCTGCACAACCCGTCCTGGCTGGATGGTTATCTTCACCCTACAAATGCGGGGCGCTGGCACAGGACGCACTGGGCAGGGCAGACGCACCGGAGACACAGTGTGAAGAGCCGGCGCAGGATATCCTGGGCCGAAGAGACACACTGGAGACCAGGCGCGCTGAGCCAGTAACATCCATCCTGGCTGGATGCTCACCCTAGCCCGGCAGATGCGGGGAGCTGGGATGTAGCGCACAGGGCTATGAACACGCACTGGAGACAGTGCTCTCCACCGCATAACACGGTGCCTGACCAGTACGACGCTCTCTCCAGTAAACACGGGGAGTTTTCTCAGGTCTCCAACCTGACTCAGCCAATCTCCCCGTGTGCCCCCCCAAAAAACATTTTGGGGGCTACCTCTCGTGCCTGCTCCGTTGCCGTGACTCCAGGTAGCGAAGTCGTTCCTCCCTCGCTACTTCAGCCTGTTTCCACGGCAGGGTCTTGTCCCCTGCCATAACCTCCTCCCATGTCCAAGATGTCCTCCATTCTCTCTTCTCCCGGGCCCAAGATCCCTGCTCCTCCTGGCCACGCTGCTTGGTCCTTTGGTGGTGGGAAGTTCTGTCACGGCCGTCGTAAGAAGTAGACCAAAGCGCAGCGTCGTCAGCGTACATATTCCTTTTTATTTAGGATGACGCCAACAAAAACAATAAACAATACAAAAACAACCGTGCAGCTTAAGGCTTTAGTGCCACAAACAAAAACAACTACCCACAACGAAAGGAGGGAAAAAGGGCTACCTAAGTATGGTTCCCAATCAGAGACAACGATAGACAGCTGTCCCTGATTGAGAACCATACCCGGCCAAAACATAGAACCACAAAATCATAGAAAACAAAACATAGAATGCCCACCCCAAACCACACCCTGACCATACTAAATAGAGACATAAAAAGGCTCTCTAAGGTCAGGGCATGACAAACCTGATAAAAAGTGAAAGTGCAATGTGGTATTAAACAAAAACGGCGAATACGTTTCTGCTTATGCCTTCATCAGTGCTGTTCAAACAAGTTAGGAAGAAACATACTTAAGGAGACATAACATAACAGGCGCAACAGGTGCAAGCAGATAGTTGATTAGATACTGGCGAATAGGGAGTCAATGCATATTAACAAGGAATATGTAGAAGACTATAAAAAAATGGACAATTCAAATGTCACATATAATTAAAAAAATAATATCAGAAGGTAATCAACTATCTGCTTGCACCTGTTGTGCCTGTTACGCACAGCAGGTGTCTCCTTAAGTACGTCTCTTCCTAATTTGTTTGTACAGCACTGATGAAGGCATAAGACGAAACTTATGCACTGTTTTTGTTTAATACTTATTACGTAAAAAATACTGTTCACTAAATAAAGGCTTAACTTTTTTTATATATATAAAGCCTTTACTTTTCAATTTTTGCTGATAAAAAATGGCAAACACTGTGACAATCAAATCTAATTTGATCGTTTTGTAAACAACAGGCGTAGACTGACAGTGAAATGCTTACTTACGGGCCCTTCCCAATAATGCATAGAGAAAAATTGAAAAAATTATAGAAAGATAACATGAGGAATAAATACACAACGAGTAATGATTACTTGGCTATATACACAATCCCATATGTGACAACCAACCCTGGGATCGGGCTGGTTGTCACAAGTGGACAGAGTGTGTTTAATGGCTTATCACTCCAATGTTGGAAAAGATATGAGGATAAAAAAGGTCCCTATTTCAACCCAAAACCTTAGTCTTGTAAGATATACTGGTGCTGAGAAATACACACATTTGTAAAAAGTGTGAAAACCAACCCCGTTCTCCCCTACCCAATAACAGCATTGTGCATTTGATTCAATGTTTATTTGTGCAGGATAAGCCTGTTGTTTTTCAATGTGCTTTTGCAGTGTAAATAGGATGTCAGTCCCTCCATTTATGGCCCACTGTGAGCAGTATTATGTCCCTCTGTTATAGCAAATGTAATGTCTATCTACATTCTTGTAGCAAATGAGATGCACGGCACTGGTGTCCTAGTGAGAATGGAAGGGAAGGTAACATGATGTTGCCTAAGAGACAACTGAAATTGATTGACACTATAGACCGTAGACTGCCGAACCATGCCCCTGTGTACTGTGCCACACCACAAACATGCCTGATCACAAACATTATGTATCCCCCCATGCTAATTTCTCTCCTCCCCATGGCATAATTATACTGAACAACAAAAAAAAATGCAACATGCAACAATTTCAACAATTTTACTGTATTACAGTTCATATAAGGAAATCAGTAATTTTTTAAATATTCATTAGGCCCTAATCTGTGGATTCCACATGACCTGGCAGGGGCACTGCATTTGTGGGTGTGGATGTGGGTACGTAGATCCACGAGCCACTGCAACCCCTCATGATGAGTTCCACATTTTTGGGGGGCCAATCCCTGCTTTAGAGGCTGAGTAGACACATTTTTTTATGATTTTGTATTATTTCTGGCCCTTTTCAAAGAATAGAAGAGATCTCATGTGATATAATGATGTTTTAGGATAGCTCAAGGTCTAATTCATTCACAGATATTTAGTAAAATATTTTCTTTTCACTAAAAGAGGGCCTCATATCAGTGGGAAGAAGCATCCACTAGAAAGTGAATTTTCAACTCAAGAATATTCCCACTAATAACTTAAGGGACAGATTAAGGCTCACATTTACAAAGGAGACTTTGGGGAATATTTGACTTTGCGAGGTGAATTTCTGCACTCTACAGTCTTATATTATACTTGGGGGTTCCTCTTTGCTGCTCACTGGAGAGAAAGTCTTTCTATGGACGTTGTTCCAAGCAAATGTATGCCCTGCCGTCTTTCCCCTTGTCGCCCCTGGTGACAGGATTATGTCCTGTCACTGCGCCTCTCTTTGGCCCAACGGAACGAGCCCCCAATTCTGAAATCACCCACTCTGTGGTGTTTTAGTAGGTAGAGAAGATGAGCAATGTTGTCTCATCTCCCAGCAATGGCATTACTCCTTTTCCTTAATCCCTAAAATGGACCTTCAGGCAGTCAATTTGCAGCCAGCCGAGTGTGAAGCTCATCTAATGATGGGTTATTGACCCGTTTCCTGTTTTGGGCGACGAGAGTAGAGGCAAACTGAAAGAGTTCCTGTTTTCACACATCAGGTTCGTAACGTCAGCCAACCCTCTTTCCAGTCAAACATGTACATTTCAATAAGGAAGGCTTTTTTCGGGCCACATTTCTCCCGAACGGTCATCTTCATGTCAAAACGGGCATGTCATGTAATCCTCCTGCTGTTTTAGTTTTTTTTGTCAGCCGTCACCAGCTAGCCCTGGGTCTGTAATTAAATGCCAAGCAGATGGAATCATCCTTCATAGTTATTTACATTAATTCATGCGGGGTGTAATTGAATCGGGAGGGCAGGGCTTGGATGGAGGACAGGTCTCAAGGAACTCAAGAAAAAACACATGATATCATAGCGGGATTTTTTACCATCTTCTACATAAATCTTCAGATAAAGATAGACAACCCATCATGGCTCTGTGCTAGTCAATGTTAGTCAACAGATTTAGGTGATTGAGGAATAACACTTAACTCTGGCAGAGTGCCAAAATGCCACTGGGCCATTGCACTTTGCTCTCATTTTTTGATCTGTTGCCAGCAGGTTTACTCACTCACAGAGCACTGATTCAATTAAAATATATTAAGCTATTAGTTATATGCCGCGTATATTACTTAAATGCCCAGTGCGGTCAACATTATGTTTTACCTATGTTTTATGTCATATTGTACAACAGCCGATGAAAGTAACACTGTAAAAGTGTGACATTTTTTTATCAGTGTTATTTCCTGATAGTTGCTGGTTGAAAATACAAACTACACAGGACCTTCTAATCAGCAGGTTTGAAATAAATTGGTTAATAGACCCAAGAGAATCCCAAACCTCTCTGCCAATAACAGCTAGTTTTTAGTTTTACCCTCTCCACTCAGACCACTCCCAGACACTCCTAGCAAATTCTTGCTTAGGAAATAGTTTTGCCCATTTTAATGGAAATCTATTACAGTAAGGTACTTAATTGTTACCCGGAAATGATTTGATATTGATATAAAAACAGCTGCATTGGAACTTTAAATCTCACAGTAAAAAAATATATTAGAGGAATTTGGATCCCTTTACCATTCAATCAATTACTGGCACAATGTTGCATTCAAAGATGCAAGTAAATGAGCATAAAGTAAGTTTGTGATTAAATCGCATTCCCAAAGGGGCTTGGGGACATCCTCTGGTGGTAGGCCGATCTCCCTCCCTCTCTCTCTCTCTGTCTCCCCAATCTCCCTTTAGCTGTGTTTGAATACTCATACTAACATACTGTATACTACATACTTAATGAGTATATACTACATACTATTAGTTAATTTTAGTATATTGTAAACTAACGGTATCCTTTCAGTTGAGCGTACTAGCACTTTGCCTGTCTAACGGAAGTTGATGCTGTTGCTATGCAACTTCTTGCTAGCTTGTTAGCATAACAAATTACTAGCTAAACATCTTAGGACTTAATTAACAATCTCCATTAAGAACGCACAACGACTATACCACTTAGATAAGCTAAGAATGACATAAATAATCAAGTCAACTGGTTGCGTTCGTAAATTCACTCTCGTCTGAGTGTGCAAGAGCGCAGAATAACTGACGAATTTACGAACACTCAACACCATTGAAAATGGCAGGTGTCAGTAAACATCGGCAAAAAAAGCAGAGTTAAATTGTTGCCAGGAGCACAGTTACAGTCACCAACACTTTGGATATTATGAAAAAAGCTTAACCATCTCTTCAACGGGTGAGTAAAATGGTCAGAGTGAGGTGTTCACTAATGTGTGTCTGGAAGTAGCTAGCAAGCTAGCCAACGTTAGCCAATTAGCTTGAGGGCTTGACTGCAGTTCTGAGGTCAGAACACTCGCTCAGATCAACCCTACACCTCGGCCAGAGCGTCCAGTGTACGCACTGAACGCTCCGAGATGAAAACGCAATTTACAAACACACAGTTGGGTAGTTGGTTAGATAGCATCTAAACTCAGCAAAAAAATAAACATCCCTTTTTCAGGACCCTGTCTTTCAAAGATAATTCGTAAAAATCCAAAAAACTTCACAGATCTTCAATGTAAAGGGTTTAAACACTGTTTCCCATGCTTGTTCAATTAACCATAAACAATTAATGAACATGCACCTGTGGAACGGTCGTTAAGACACTAACAGCTTACAGACGGTAGGCAATTAAGGTCACAGTTATGAAAACGTAGGACACTAAAGAGGCCTTTATACTGACTCTGAAAAACACCAAAAGAAAGATGACCAGGGTCCCTGCTCAGGCATGCTGCAAGGAGGCATATGTGGCCAGGGCAATAAATTGCACTGTCCGTACTGTGAGACGCCTAAGACGGCGCTACAGGGAGACAGGACGGACAGCTGATCGTCCTCGCAGTGGCAGACCACGTGTAACAACCCCTGCACAGGATCAGTACATCCGAACATCACACCTGCGGGACAGGTACAGGATGGCAACAACTGCCCGAGTTACACCAGGAACGCACAATCCCTCCATCAGTGTTCAGACTCTCCGCAATAGGCAGAAAGAGGCTGGACAGAGGGCTTGTAGGCCTGGTGTAAGGCAGGTCCTCACCAGACTTCACCGGCAACAACGTCACCTATCGGCACAAACCCACTATTGCTGGACCAGACAGGATTTTGCAAAAAGTGCTCTTCACTGACGAGTCGCAGTTTTGTCTCACCAGGGGTCATGGTCGGATTTGCGTTTATCGTCGAAGGAATGAGCGTTACACCGAGGCCTGTACTCTGGAGCAGGATCGATTTGGAGGTGGAGGGACCGTCATGTGCTGAGGCGGTGTGTCACAGCATCATCGGACTGAGCTTGTTGACATCCTCTTCCCTCATGTGGTACTCTTCCTACAGGCTCATCCTGACATGACCCTCCAGCATGACAATGCCACCAGCCATACTAATCGTTCTGTGCGTGATTTCCTGCAAGACAGGAATGTCAGTGTTCTGCCATGGACAGCGAAGAGCCTGGATCTCAATCCCATTGAGCACGTCTGGGACCTGTTGGATCTGAGGGTGAGGGCTAGGGCCATTCCCCCCTAGAAATGTCCGGGAACTTGCAGGTGCCTTGGTGGAAGAGTGGGGTAACATCTCACAGCAAGAACTGGCAAATCTGGTGCAGTCCATGAGGAGGAGATGCACTGCAGTATTTAAAACCTTTTCTCAATAGGGGGTGCTGTTTTCACTTTGTAAAAATGTTGTTCCCAAATTAAACTGCCTCGTACTCAATTCCTGCTCGTACAATATGCATATTATTATTACTATTGGATAGAAAACACTCTCTAGTTTCTAAAACCGTTTGAATTATATCTGTGAGTAAAACAGAACTCAAGTTGGAGCAAACTTCCTGTGAGGAAGTGAGAAATCTGAAATCAGGCAGGCTGTTCTAGGGTCTGTTTATTAATTTGCATGTCTTCTATTGGTCGACATGCACTGCATACGCCTTCCCCTAGATGTCAGCAAATTGGAATGGTGTTGCTAGGCAGATCTGAGGCCATATAAAGGGTTTTGGAACGTGGGGTGCAGTCTTTTCAACATTCGCCATGACGCAAGACAGACCTCAGGATGGCGTTCTGGAAAGCTACCGTTATAGGCCTTAGATATATCCGGCTCTGATTTTATTCGATAAAGGTGTTAAAGACATCATAATGTTGTTATTTTAAACCGAGTTATATCAGTTTATATCAGTATATTGCGATTTTCGGATAATTCTTTGTGCTGCGTTCTAGTGGCACGTCTGGGCCACATGGCTAATGTTTACTGCTAATTCCAAAGTTGAAGGCGACAATCTACAACCGAGCAACGATTCTTTTGGACAAAGGACAACTTGCCCAAGATTCAGATGAAAGCTCATCAAAAAGTAAGAACTATTTATGATGTTAATTCGTTGTTCTGTTGAAAAATGTAAAACTCATATTCCGCCATTAATTTCTGTGCGGTCTCGCTTTAACGCACGCTGTATGTCGTAGTAACGTTAATTTTAAAAATCTAACACAGCGGTTGCATTAAGAACTAATGTATCTTTCATTTGCTGTCCAACCTGTATTTTTTAGTCAAGTTTATGATTAGTTAATTATTAGATTAGGTGCCTCTCCCAAGATTTCTCCCGACATTTTGTTGGCAGCTTGGCTACTATTCTCATTGTATAACCACGATTTGTGCCGCTAAATATGCACATTTTCGAACAAACTCTATATGTATTGTGTAATATGATGTTATAGGACTGTCATCTGAAGAAGTTTGAGAAGGTTAGTGAAAAAAATTATATATTTTGCTGGTTTATTCGTTATCGCTATTGTTGGCTTGAATCAATGCTGTTGTGTGGTTGGCTATTGTAGTAAGCTAATATAATGCTATATTGTGTTTTTGCTGTAAAACACTTAAAAAATCTGAAATATTGGCTGGATTCACAAGATCTTTGTCTTTCATTTGCTGTACGCTGTGTATTTTTCAGAAATGTTTTATGATGAGTATTTAGGTAATTCACGTTGGTCTCTGTAGTTATTCTAGTTGCTTTGGTGAGAGTTGTGATGGTGGCTGCAATGTAAAACTATGATTTATACCTGAAATATGCACATTTTTCTAACAAAACATATGCTATACAATAAATATGTTATCAAACTGTCATCTGATGAAGTTGTTTCTTGGTTAGTGACTATTTATATCTTTATTTGGTCGAAATTGTGATAGCTACCTATGCAGGAAAAAAATGTTGGGAGAAAAAAAGTTGTGTCTTTTGCTATCGTGGTTAGCTAATAGAAATACATATTGTGTCTTCCCTGTAAAACATTTTAAAAATCAGAAATGATGGCTGAATTCACAAGATGTGTATCTTTCATCTGGTGTCTTGGACTTGTGATTTAATGATATTTAGATGCTAGTATTTACTTGTGACGCTATGCTAGGCTATGCTAGTCAGCTTTTTTACTGATGGGGGTGCTCCCGGATCCGGGATTGTGATGAAGTAGAAGTTAATGCAGCTGGTGGCCACACCAGATACTGACTGTTACTTTTGATTTTGACCACCCCTCTTTGTTCAGGGACACATGATTCCATTTCTGTTAGTCACATGTCTGTGGAACTTGTTCAGTTTATGTCTCAGTTGTTGAATCTTGTTATGTTCATACAAATATTTACACTTGTTAAGTTTGCTGAAAATAAACGCAGTTGACAGTGATAGGACTTTTCTTTTTTTGCTGAGTTTAGTTAATATACTGGCAGGTTCGATGTATTAGTAGCCAACTAACATTAGGTAGCTAGCTAACATACCGGTACATTCTTCTGTAATGATTTGCTATGAGGTTCATGAGGATAGAGTAGCTAACAAGTTTTCAGCCAACATAACGTTTAAAGTAACTTCTTTGAAAAGTCATTACTTTATTAGATTGCTTAACATTTGTCATAATTAGTTAAAGAAATTAATTTGTATCTGCTCTCGTCGGCTGCATATTTTCCAACATTTTCTTCAAATCTGAAAATGTTTTATGAAGCCACACCCATTTTCGGAAGAATTGTATTATGGGCCCTAAAAGCACGTAAATCGTGTGCACTGCTTGT
The DNA here is from genome assembly GCF_016432855.1 of Salvelinus namaycush. Lineage (NCBI taxonomy): Eukaryota > Metazoa > Chordata > Actinopteri > Salmoniformes > Salmonidae > Salvelinus > Salvelinus namaycush. The sequence continues at coordinate 40,612,227 of NC_052309.1, read as the reverse complement.
ATACTTCGTATTTTGTCAAATGTAGTATGACATCTGTGAACTTTTAGCATTCTACCTATATCCATACTTTCTACCTATATCCATCCATGACCAATAAGCATAATTCATACTCAATTTACTTCACAAATAGTATGGTTAGGGTGGTTAGTATGAGTATTCGAACACAGCTTTTCTCTCTCTATTATGCTCTCTCACCCTCTCTCTGTCCCGGGTCGTTCCATTTCAGCAAGCCATGACACCCACCTTCTCAGATTGTTCTGAAATTGTTTCTGTAGTTAGAAACAGATAAGTATTCCTGCAACATTATTTTATTGAAAGAAATTAAGCTAATTGATTGCACCCAAATTGGCCATTTCAATTTATTGGATTCATACTGTATAATCTTCAATAAATATAGTATCCAAAGTCCGATTTGGACCAAAACTGATTAAGGCGTGAGGAATCCAAAAAATTGGTCAAAAGCTACCCACGGACCCCCCAGACCCAACACCAAATCCACCCCAGTGGCCAGTATACAGTATCAGTTCCCTATGTTTGACAAGTAGTATGAAGCTGCTGTTTGGATAATTATTTATTCAACCTCTATGTAATGTATTCTCAGTGAATTTGGTGATGTTTTCCTTTCCCTGTTCAGAGAAATTAGTCATTGAAGTTTTTAGGTTTACAGTGCATTTGAAAACTATTCAGACCCTTTGACTTTTTTCACATTTTGTTATGTTACAGCCTTATTCTAAAACGGATGACTTTTTTCAATCTACACACAATACCCCATAATGACAAAGCAAAAACAGGTTTAAAAAAAATATATATCACATTTACATAAGTATTCAGACCCTTTACTCAGTACTTTGTTGAAACACCTTTGGCAGCAATTACAGCCTCGAGTCTTCTTGGTTATGACGCTAAAAGCTTGGCACACCTGTATTCATCTCTGCAGATCCTCTCAAGTTCTGTCAGGTTGGATGGGGAGCATCGCTACACAGCTATTTCCAGGTCTCTCCAGAGATGTTCGATCGGGTTCAAGTCCAGGCTCTGGCTGGGCCACTCAAGGACATTCAGAGACTTGTCCCAAGCCACTCCTGCATTCTTGGCTGTGTGCTTAGGGTCGTTGTCCTGTTGGAAGGCGAACCTTCGCCCTAGTCAGAGGTCCCAAGCTCTGGAGCAGATTTTCATCAAGGATCTCTCTGTAACGGAATTTACGAACACACAGTTGGATAGTTGGTTAGATAGCATATAGTTAATATACAGGCAAGTTCGATGTATTAGTAGCCAACTAACGTTAGGTAGCTAGCTAACATACTGGTACATACTGCTGTAATGATTTGTTATGAGGTTCGTAAGGATAGCGTAGCTAACAAATTGTCAGCCAACATAACATGTAAAGTAAATTATTTGAATAGTCATTACTTTATTACATTGCTAAACATTTTCTTAACATTTGTCATAATTAGTTAAAGCAATGAATTTGTATCTGCTCTCGTTGATGTCGGCTGCATTTATTCCCCCATTTTCGAACAAAAATCTTAAAACCTGTTTTTGCTTTGTCATTATGGGGTATTGTGTGTAGATTGAAGATGGGGGGGGAAAAATCATACATTTTTGAATATAGCTGTAACGTAACAACATTTTGAAAATGTCAAAGGCTCTGAATACTTTCCAAATGCACTGTAAACCTTCAATGACAAATGTTCTGAACAGGGAACGGAAAACATCACCAAATTCACTGAGAATACATTACTTAATATATACTGGTCATTTTGTGGGATTTTGGGGGTCCGTGGGTGGCTTTTGCCATTTATTTTGATTCCTCACATCTTTGGTCCGAATCGGACATTGTGTACTATAGTTACTGAATATTATATGAATCCTATCAACTAAAATGGCCAATTTGGGTGCATTCAATTAGCTTAATTTCTCAAAGTTCAATTTCTTTTAACAAAATAATATTTCAGGAATGCTGATATTATCTGTTTCTAACTACAGAAACGATTTTAGAACAATCTGAGATGGTGGGTGGCTGTCAGAAATGGTATGAAGAGAAAACCACCTCCCATGCAATGCAAGGAGTGTCTGTCTGTCTGTCTGTCTGTCTGTCTGTCTGTCTGTCTGTCTGTCTGTCTGTCTGTCTGTCTGTCTGTCTGTCTGTGTGTGTGTGTGTGAGTCCCATTTTAGCTGATGTTCAAGTGTATAAAGCCCCTGCACATCAAGGTCCTTGCCTGAGTAGTTGAAACCAGGATGTTTCAGTCAGAGCACTTCTCCTAAAAGTTCAACTCCTGCACAGTTTCCGAAGAACCCTGATGAACCCTGGTCCTGATGCAACATGAGTTATGGGAGAAGAAAATGCCCCAGTGATAGTATTTCTCTCTTCACCTTTGATTCAAGATGGCCAACAGATAGTAAAATCTACCCACCAGGATGGACCATGGGTTTCTTCTTTGTTTATAGTTATGAGAGGTTAAATGGAAATCAACCTACAGATGAACATTGGTAAACGAAGAGGCCAGTGATGAGTCACGAATCCCAGGGCGAAAATGAATAAAACAATGAGCGCGCGGGCTGTAATCATGGGCCACACTGACACACAGGATCATCCAGTCCAGGGCCTGATTATGTATCTGTAGTGTATATGACACCAATGCTTAGATAAAGAGCATATGCATAACAAGCCTGAGGGTATTAAGATGAATGTGATGCTAGAGATGCTAGTCTTGTATCAGGAAGATAGTCTACTCTCGTGCCTGGTCTATAAATTGTCAGAGTATCTGAAAGATGTCAGAATGGGGCTCCAGTTGAATGAATGTAGATTTCCGCCTAAATAGACATACCCAAACATAATTTTTTTTCATTAAAAATAACTGGTATTGTTGCATAGTTTTACAAAAATCTGAAACTCACCTTTCTGGTGAAAATAGTTATACATTGCTGAGGTGTACTAACGTTTGAGGACACAAGCTGAAGTACATAGTAGAAAATTATGAAAATAAGAAAAATTATTACAAAAAAATTATATTCAACAAAAGTGGGCTTGAAATGACTGAAATGCCTTCTAAATATAGTAACAATCAAATTGTAAATGATTTACTATACGATGTTAAATGTTTTATAACTATAAAATAAATATGATCATACTTAGTGACAGTGCAATATTGGCACTAAGTCATATAACTGTCGACAGAGAATTTCCTCCTAAATATCCACTGGGAGGCGAAGAGACATTTTTCAAATGTGTGCAGACTCGTTACAACTTCAGCTTTAAGCACAAAGTGATTTAGAGAAAAGTGGCCAAGAAAAAGTGATCTTAGTTCAATTCTATGAAATTATGTAGTATTTTTTCATGCTGAGTTTTAAATCTGGCTGAAAATATAACAGCGATGAGATTCACACACACAGGAAATAGTTCCTTTCTCTGGATAGGCCAGAGAATGTGACACGTCACTCGCAAATGTGGGGTTTGAAACCTGACACTTCAAGTCAGCTCCCCTGGGAGAGTGGAAGCTGAGAGCAGAGAGATGGGGCTCTCTGACATTATAAGACACGGGACTTATAGGAATGGTTGCAACTCTTATAAACACTTGGCAGGTCTTTTCAAATGTTTTCAAATGTATCATATCAAAATGCAACTGATATTGATACCGAATTTCTGTGTTGGTGCCCACCACTTCTGTTTACAGTACCTTATTCAAGACGATGGATTTACCATCTTTAAATTGTATATGGAAAAGAAAGATAGGGTCGCCTTAAATGAATTCAAGCGAGAATTGGTCATCTTCTATATCCCCTCAAGCCTCCTGTCTGCAATCAACATTGGGCAATGATATACCAAGAAACCAGTACCTTTGGTCCCTCTGTCTCTGCTTAAAGGCAGTTAGCCCTGCAGACCTTCAGTTCCTTTAAGTCTTTGTCTTGTGCAGGTGAGTGATCACTGGAAAGGTTTCGGTCCCATTGCACTGATGAACTAGTTAGATACCTCACAGCTACACCCTGTGTTTTCGACTGGCGTGTTGTGTATATAGGATGACAGTGACCACCTCTCTGCTTCTAGGCTTTCAAATGTAGAATTGGGGCTCCTGTGTCTGAACTTAGAGGATGCCTGTACTTCTGACTATTAGAGTGACAGGAGTGATATCCAATTCAATTACTTTGGGAGACACTGGCTATGGCTGGGATGTGTCTAGAGGCTAACCCCTATAAAAGATCAGCTTTCCCTTGCCCAGCTGTGTCCTCACTCCGCCTCTGGTACCTGCTACTACTAACCTACCTCGCTCATAAATGCAGATGGCAATTTTCTATTTGATCATTTCAAAGTGTTCCTTATGCACAAAATCAAATGGATTCCGGTAGTGTGAACGATATGGAAGAAAAGATAAGTAACGTCTCTTAGTCTCGTGGAATATATCAGAAACGAAAGTGGAGCGAGAGCGAGAGATTGAAGAGTAAGGGGTAACTGAAGAGTCTTGGAAGCAGATCGATCAGGTCCGATGGAATATGTCTAGGGTTATTCAGGTGGTTTCACTATGTCATTAAGACAGTGTTTACTGACAGCGTTGTTAGGGATCAGGTCGGCGAAGTTGTTTGGATTGGACAGGATTGTGGCCTGATCAGAGGAGCATAGCCTCTGACTGTGATATATGAGTTTGCTGTGCTGGACCCTCACCTTGGGCTGACTTTGTTACCATATTTATTGCGCCGGGATTGCTGACGACTGCCTTTTTTTTCTAATTGAACATCATCCGACCTAATTCACCTCATTCTCGTGAAAGAACCAGCCAAGAAGTAAAAAAAAACAAACAGGTCAAGGTTGTGGGAAGTGGTGCGCATTTAGCATATTGAGAGAGTAGAGGAAATAGTGCATCTTCTTCCTTAAAATTATTGCAAGTAATAAAAGTTTGATTTTTTTTTAAATGCTGTGGCGCATCTGCAGTTTGTGCTGCTCCCTTGTCAAACAAAAATTGCAGTGTTTTTCTTCGCCCCGAAGCCTGACAAAGGCTCATGTCTGGTATCAGTAGCAGCACCACAGTGGTAGACCTGCTGAGGTTTATGCATTATTAGTGGGGGCGGGGAGGGGACAGTGAGCAGAGCTTGTTATCTTTGCTACATGTGTGACCTCCCCCAGGAAACTCCTCCTGTAATAACTGCTCAGTGTGTGTGCTGAGTTTCTGAAACATATCCGTGGTCCGCCACATCAAAGTGTCTGTACTAATACTTTTACCCCACATTTAATGCTTGATGGGAAGATCTCATGAATTTCCACTCCTTATGTAATTGAAGGGGAGCGAGGGAGGGGTTATAATTCACCAGATAACATGAACACATTAGTATTTTTGTTGATGAGGGGCAATATTTTATCCCTAAACAAAGAAAACATATAGGATTTAGGGTACAATGTTCTCATACTGTGTCATACTTCGATCAGTCAAGCAGACACTCTACGGTAGACCCATATCGTTACACTGATATGCTTATGGCTGTAGCAATTATTGCACATATGGCTTCAGCAATTGGTGTACCCTTCATAATGTTGTTTACATTTACCCTTAAGCATAATGATGTGGGGTAGAATATTCAATTCAACATGTATCTAATGTAATAATTTCAGTATCGTAAAGTAATTCCAAGGTTTTAACTGTTTATATACTGAATGTACCTGGCTGTGAAATGGGGTCAGAATAAGAGTTGCAATTGAATCCTGAAGCAGCATACGACTCTCGTGTTTCTGCATCCTGATTGGTTCAGTGTTATACTGTTGGTGTTATCAGTTTACACAATATTCATTGTGAGATGAACGCAAGAGCACTGCTGATCATTGGGCCTCGTAGACAATACGAGATAGTGATGACCACGAAGAGGGAATGAATAAACACTCCATTTTCTTGTTGTTGGACTCTCCCCAGCAACAACCATATTCATGGCCACTTCTTATTTGATCTTCATGTAAACACCTTCCAATGTTCACATCCTCCATCTAGTCCCCTCTGTACCCAAACCCATGGCTGTGTGGCCTGCGCTTTAGCAAAATGATGGTTTAAGATGGGTTCAAATGGCTTAAAGTGCAGATTGGCCACGCCACACAAAATGTCCTGTGAAGGCCCTGTTCTCGGTCCGGTCTGTATCAGTTGTCGGCAGCTTGTGCTCTATGCAATATGGATTTGAACCATCTGCCGAGGGTTTGAGCTGCTCCTCCCTGTCTGCCTCTTGGGCTGACATCAGAGGACAGGACACTGGAATGAGCAGGCTATGTAGGCCACTCTGAGCATTCCATCTGAGTATCCAAGGTTGCGAGTACATTATGGAGGCTTTGCATTTCTGGCTGTCTGTTTGTTGGCATATTATCAAGAGCCACAGCCATGCAGTGGGAGATATAAAACAGGGATCAATATGTTTATGATAAAAGTTTGTGCAAAACACCGAGACAATTCATGTGGTCAGGATGCTAGCTGGCTAATTTTTTCACACAGTCTTTAGCTACGTTCATTAACTTGCCCAGGGATTTGTTGTCGAAATTTAGAAAGTTTGCATAGAAAACAGATGTCAAGATTGCCTGCTACGGTGTGTTTCCATTGGTCTGTCTTATGTCAATAAAAACAACTGGAAATAATGACGTCACAAAAAAAGTGTCTGAAGTGTTTCTATTATCAATTTAGGCAAATTGCGCTTTAATAAATTGCCGACAGCCGGTATGCCCTCCCACCTATCTGTTTCATGTCTCAAGTAGCCCGCAAAAGCCAGCATGAATAGAATGTACAAATGTACTAATACATTTCATATTCTAATAATTCTCATGTGCCAAAGTATCCTCATGGTCCATGCCATTGGGAAACTTGCTCTCCTGTAGATCTGAATGAATTGGATGGTATAAAACTTGCATCCAGCCAACCAGAAATGCAATGTCAAGCAATTCAAGCATTCTTGAAAGTCAAGACAATCCTTGTCCTGCAAAGAAACATTATTTTTTATAGTTGAACATTTTATTTAGCAAGCAGTAGGCATTTAGAATTAAACGTGGAGTGGAGCTTTATAGTTACGTGATGACATCACCTGCCCCGCGGACCTTCACAATTATTCGGCAATCATCATTTATTCGAAAAACACAGTTTTCATCATAATTTGATGCAATAAAGAAAGTTAGACAAAATAAAAATCTATCCTTGTCGAACGGATACAAATGTTATCGATCTTTAGAACATTTCTCTTAAAGCTGCCATTTCCATTACACATGTTGCAAGAATTTTTGTTGTTGCAACATTGCTTTTGTCGAATAAACCTGGGTCAATGGAAACCTGCCTACTGAGTGAACAATATTTTGGAGCCATTTTGACATTCAGGCTTTTGAGCAGGACCAGAAACTATTTTATCAGTGTTTTCCATCGAGTGCTGGGTTGCTTGTAGGTGGCCATTTAATCGATTTTTTTGTGTCTATATATTTTCCAGTTATTTTTCATGTCCTCTTGGTTTATTTGTGACAGGAAAAGAGACAGGACCAGTTTTGAGAGTATGGATGATGATTTATGTCAATAGATTTTATGTCTGCTTCTTCTAAAGTCTCCCAAAGGTTGCGCCAAAGAGCATATAAAGCATAAGTGTCTTCAGTTTTGAACTTTTTGAAATGTAGTGTTATTTTTTCATTAGCTAGAGATAAGACTTCAAAGGAAATCTTTAAACTACTGAAGGTGTGCGTTAGTGGTGAGTAGTAGTATTAGTATGAGTAGTAGTAGAGGTAGCAATGAGTTAGGGTTAAATGCATATGTATTTCTTTAGGATACATTAAAAGAAGCACCACTTCGTGCCATTTACTACTATAGTTGGCAGTTAGCCAAGTAGCCCAAGTACAGGCTGAGGGCACACATTACCACTATTCTGCAGTCCTGTTTCCGACTGGTGTTATTTACTGAGAAATAGTGAGGTAATAACAGTGTTCAGATTTAATGGAAGATGTTTAGTTGTGTGGGAGTTATTCCAGTAGGCTTTCGCCTCCAAATGGGGGTTAGCTAACCTTGGTTAGGTATCCTCTATATAACCTGCACTGTGAACTGGCATTAATTTTACAGTAGGTATAGGTATGAAATCGACTCGAGAGTCTGGGCCCACTTGTCCCCTATAATCTTTTTCACAGTGGTGAAATGGAACAGGATAGGAAGAAAGTGTTTTCCCTCCAAGGCTTGTCAAAAAAGCTCTCTGAGGCACAGCAACTTATCAGAGGAGTTTACCACCATGTTTTGTTTTTTACGTGAGAGGGCAAATAAAGGATGCTATCATATGAGGTGAAAGAAAAATCTATTGATGTGGTATAGACTTAACTAGCCATGGGACACACACCCACTCACACACTCATGAGTGTGCACATGCACACGCACACACACACACACACACACACACACACACACACACACACACACACACACACACACACACACACACACACACACACACACACACACACACACACACACACATACCCAGCCCAGCTGTGCATCTTCCTGCTGGTTCGTCCCCTCCAGAGAACCCAGGTGACACACCGGGAAGCCACGACAACAACCCTCAGGGTAGACATCGCTGTCTCATGTCTGCCACACTTGCACCTAATTCCTCCAGCGCGTAATGAGCCACTTGATCATCATGCCACCTTTGGCTGGATCAATGCAGAGAGAGAGCAGGGAATGGAGTGTATATTTCCCCTGCTGAGGACTCCTTCTTATCAACAAAGCATAGAGTTGCACAATGGGCCAGGCTGACCCCAATGGTTTCATGTACCGTTGTGGATCAGTATGAGAGGAGACAGCGAGAAAAGCCAGTCGAGGGTGTTAAGTGGTGGAATGCAGGGAGAGGTTATCTCTGAGTGTGGGGATTTGAACTTTCGAACACATTTCTGGTTTAAAACATCCTTCATGGTTCAAATGAGTTTTGTGAATCCTCTCAATCACTCTAGCCAGCATCACTGTATTGCGTATACATTTACTGTAAGTTGAAATTTGGTTACAGCAACTAAGACCAATAAATATAGTTTTATAGTTTTTATATAGTTTTTTTTCAACTTTGTTGAACAAATTGTGAAAACATAATGGCATTGAGTGTCAACGAAAAAAATACATCGTTATGACTCATACTCTTTGTGTTTTGCATATGTTGTCCGTCAGATAACAATGAATCAATGACAGTATGACATCATACTGTCTGCTGTCCACTCTCTTTAAATGCTAACTAACAGCTATTCACATTTTCCAGCTGTTTCTATGTCAGACAGAGATGTCCTTTGTACTCGGCTCATAAGTAAAACATTTCCTTTCAAAAGGGAAAGGTTAACTTTTGATGTCCATGTATGTAGTCTATTGAAATGGCATGCCAAGACCGCACAATGACAGGTGTAATAAAGGAAAATTAATAGCTGCTGAATATCATAAATAATTGGATGCCTAACAGGTGCTATGACATTTGTTCACTTTTGATTGCCATACAATGGCATTCGTTTCATAATTGCCGTGCTCACGACTGAACTCGGCATCTAAACGGACTTGCTAGCCAATACTACCTATAGCTCAGGGTAAACAACTATCTTACACAGTAAACAACTATCTTGATGTGACAACAGTGAACACTTATTGAATGGAATTCGGAGGAGAATATACAGTTGAAGTCGGAAGTTTACATACACCTTAGCAAAATACATTTAAAATCAGTTTTTCACAATTCCTGACATTCCATCCTAGTAAAAATTCCCTGGCTTAGGTCAGTTAGGAACACCACTTTATTTTAAGAATGTGAAATATCAGAATAATGGTAGAGAGAATGATTTATTTCAGCTTTTATTTCTTTCATCACATTCCCAGTGGGTCAGAAGTTTACATACACTCAATTAGTATTTGGTAGCATTGCCTTTAAATTGTTTAACTTGGGTCAAACGTTTCGGGTAGCCTTCCACAAGCTTCCCACAATAAGTTGGGTGAATTTTGGCCCATTCCTCCTGACAGAGCTGGTGTAACTGAGTCAGGTTTGTAGGCCTCCTTGCTCGCACACACTTTTTCAGTTCTGCCCACACATTTTCTATAGGATTGAGGTCAGGGCTTTGTGATGGCCACTCCAATACCTTGACTTTGCTGTCCTTAAGCCATTTTGCCACAACTTTGGAAGTATGCTTGGGGTCATTGTCCATTTGGAAGACCCATTTGCGACCAAGCTTTAACTTCCTGGCTGATGTCTTGAGATGTTGCTTCAATATATCCACATCATTTTCCTGCCTCATGATGCCATCTATTTTGTGAAGTGCACCAGTCCCTCCTGCAGCAAAGCACCCCCACAACATGATGATGCCACCCCCGTACTTCACGGTTGCGGTGGTATTCTTCGGGATGCAAACCTCCCTCTTTTTCCTCCAAACATAACGATGGTCATTATGGCCAAACAGTTCTATTTTTGTTTCATCAGACCAGATGACATTTCTCCAAAAAGTACAATCTTTGTCCCCATGCGCAGTTGGAAACCGTAGTCTGGCTTTTTTATGGTGGTTTTGGAGCAGTGGCCTCTTCCTTGCTGAGCGGCCTTTCAGGTTATGTCGATATAGGACTCATTTTACTGTGGATATGGATACTTTTGTACATGTTTCCTCCAGCATCTTCACAAGGTCCTTTGCTGTTGTTCTGGGATTGAGTTGCACTTTTCGCACCAAAGTACATTCATCTCTAGGAGACAGAATGCTTCTCCTTCCTGAGAGGTATGACGGCTGCGCGGTCCCATGGTGTGTATACTTGCGTACTATTGTTTGTACAGATGAACGTGGTACCTTCAGGCATTTGGAAATTGCTCCCAAAGCTGAACCAGATTTGTGGAGGTCTACAATTCTTTTTCTGAGGTCTTGGCGGATTTCTTTTGATTTTCCCATGATGTCAAGCCAAGAGGCACTGAGTTTGAAGGTAGGCCTTGAAATACATCGACAGGTACACCTCCAATTGACTCAAATGATGTCAATTGGCCTATCAGAAGCTTCTAAAGCCATGCCATAATTTTCTGGAATTTTCCGAGCTGTTTAAAGGCACAGTCAACTTAGTGTATGTAAACTTCTGACCCACTGGAATTGTGATACAGTGAATTATAAGTGAAATAATATGTATGTAAATAATTGTTGGAAAAATTTCTTGTGTCATGCACAAAGTAGATGTCCTAACCGACTTGCCAAAACTGTAGTTTGTTAACAAGAAATGTGTGGAGTGGTTTAAAAACAAGTTTTAATGACTCCAACCTAAGTGTATGTAAACTTCCGACTTCAACTGTAGATGATTCTCAGGGTTTCCTGTTCAGAAAAATATGATTAGATTTCATATCTACATGGCCATGTAAATACTGTATTTGGGTAATATTGCAGACTAAAAAGCTATATATTCAAGGCGGTTACATACGCATTTCTGTGAGACCTTGTTGTCTTTTCCCGATTCCATCTGGTAGTCACTTTAGTCATTACCATTCTCTTTGTACTGGGAGCTGAATCTGACATGCACAAGGTTAACCACAGTAAATGCATAGCCTTGACTCTGGGCTCGTAATAAGTATGTCCAACATACCTCTGCACACTCACCGGCATTCTGCCTCCACTTCGAATAACCAAGGTTACTGTGTAATAGCTACTACAGTCTGTGTATTACTGGAATTGTATGCATGTAGAGCGAACAGTGCAAGCTTCACAAAAATGCCTTTGAACATAGAAGAAATTTGTTCAAAAAACTCATATCATTGTATATTCAAAAGAATACGTTTTTTTCTGATAGCACTTCAACAATTATGTCATGTCACATTCCATGAGTTGTTTGTCACCATGATTTTTTAAATTTGATTTGCGTCCACACCTACAATTCTGTACTATTTAGCCAAGCCTATTTACATGTATACAACTCCAAGGCCTTAAACATACTCTTGACACTTCAGTTTTTTTTAAACCCTTGCACTTCTCAATTAAATCAGTCAGTTAAAGGAGGTAGATACAAAGGAGAACCATCTAACTAGTGTTCCGTTAAATGCTTGTTTTAGATGTGAAAATTTAGTCTGCACTTGTTTTCAATGACCTGCAGCGATATAGTTTTTTTTACCTGTTCCTAGTTCTGAAGAGACAAACAACTTGAACATTCATGACTGTAATGGCAGATTTCCTCCTCTTCGTCTGAAGAGGAGGTGTAGCAGGGATCGGACCAAGACGCAGCGTAGTTAGTGTCCATGTTTTAATAATAAACAACTGAATAAGACACAATACAAAATAACAAAAGTGAATCTAACCCAAACAGTCCTATCTGGTGCAATGAACACAAAGACAGAAGACATCACCCACAAAACCCAACACACAACAGGCTACCTAAATATGGTTCCCAATCAGAGACAATGACAAACACCTGCCTCTGATTGAGAACCATATTAGGCCAAACAACAAACCCAACATAGAAACACAACATATAGATAACCCACCCAACTCTCACACCCTGACCACACTAAAACAAAGACAAAACAGAGGAAAATAAAGGTCAGAACGTGACAATGACATTGGCTAAGTTCAGAGAGTAGGTTATTCAATTGCATATTTTGAGTCGGAAAGATAGCAGGCTGAACCTGATAAGCCCAGAGCCCTTGGAATGTTAAACGATTAGGTGATCAATAAAATACCTTATATTTCAAAGAGCTAATCCCAACATTTTAGCAAAAGTTTCTCCCAGGGAAGCAAACATATCACTAATCAATCAATCGCTCAATATTTTCCGCTGCTCGACAAAGGGGCGCCGTGACATTAACATAATCTTAGATGGTAATAAGTACAAGGCATTTCCTTAATTCCAGCAAGATTCAATTAGTCCACATTTAATTTGTTTTAAATTGGTAAAAAGCATGTTGTAAATCCAATCTCCATAGCAAGTAATTGCTGCCAAACTCTCTGTGTGTGCTTGTGCATGTGCACACATGTGCTGGTTTCACCACATAGAGTAGAAAGACCTACTAGGGAAAACGTAATCTGGCAATTTCATACCTGGCATTTTAAGAGAAACTACTATGTATAAATGTAGGATCTTAATTTCACCTATATTGTAACAGTAAAATAATTCTTTGATAATAATTTGAACGTTTCAGCTCTTTGCTTTCTCTGTCTGAGAAAGGTCCACTTTCTTTGGGAGAGATGGCAAATGGAACTTAATGATGGGATATATGGATGGTGACAAATTAAGTCGATTTTTTTTGTACCCACACTACTGTAGGAGTTGAATGAGTCTGTTCACCCTGGGGAGTGGGGCTGTAGAAAATGGCAAAATGGCAGTAACTAAAATGGACAGAGGCTAAGAAGGAATGAATGAGAGTGGGGTTTAAATGGACCTTGTGAGAGACAAATGTATATCCAAGAGGTAGATGGGATGCTTTGAACAACGTAAGCACAGCTTTTGAAAGAAGTGCTCCAAGATACAGTACTTTATCTCCCTGCCGCACTGAAAAACAACCTTTTCACTTGTTGTTGAATTGGTTAATGAACTGGATTGCATTAATACACAACTTACTTATGATTTAACAATCCATTTAATATAAAGTCCTTGATGAAGTGGGAAAAATTTAATTTCAATCAACGGAATGTATTGTAGTACAGTCATAAGGAAATAACGTAGAATAATCTGTCACACATCCGACTGTAGCTGAGGCGCAGGAGATGACGAGCAATACTGTAATGGAATGAAGTGTCCACGCACTCAGGATCACGGCACACGTTTCATTTTATTAGGCTAAGCTTTCGGTCGCAAGACCTTCATCAGAGCATGCTTAGTCTAATTATATGACAGTGTGCATTGCGCCTGCGTGTGTGTGGAGACTTCATTCCATTACAGTATAGTCATAATGAACCACGTAATCAGCTATGATTTTGATCATTATATCACTACCATTGTTTCGTTGATTAGCTAGACCACCCAATTTGTCATTTTACATCTTTGAGTGGCTATGGTTGATATTTAAGCTACCAATGCTAAATATCAGGGCAAAATACATAAAAATGCACCAAATTAAAACTATTCAATTTAGTTGAACAAGAGTTATAGGTAAAACTGTTTTCTTAGACTGAATGGATTATTCCTCATTAAAACCATTAATAATGAACGGGTAGCAGCTCATGAAGTTGTCTTGCTGCTATGCTGACGTGCATTAGACATAATGCACATCAGCAATATTATGAATAATAGATAAAATCATAAGATTAAGGCCATAAAGATACAGTGGCTCTCATTGTACAGTAAATAAGGTCAACATGAAATCTAAGGTACTAAGTCATATTTCCCTTATATTCCTTAAATAAATCACTGCAATTAAAAACAAATACAAATATTAATAATACTAATCTTTATCGGGATGATAAAACATTGTCAGTGTAAACTTAAATGACTAAAACCAGATATAAAATATGTAGAACAGATAATGGAGCAATATTCAGTTGAAGTCAGAAGTTTACATACACTTAGGTTGGAGTCATTAAAACTTGTTTTTCAACCACTCCACAAATTTCTTGTTAACAAACTATAGTTTTGGCAAGTCGGTTAGGACATCTACTTTGTGCATGACACAAGTAATTTTTCCAACAATTGTTTACAGGCAGATTATTTAATTTATAATTCACTGTATCACAATTCCAGTGGGTCAGAAGTTTACATACACTAAGTTGACTGTGCCTTTAAACAGCTCGGAAAATTCCAGAAAATTATGTCATGGCTTTAGAAGCTTCTGATAGGCTAATTGACATAATTTGAGTCAATTGGAGGTGTACCTGTGGATGTATTTCAAGGCCTACCTTCAAACTCAGTTCCTCTTTGCTTGACATCATGGGAAAATCAAAAGAAATCAGCCAAGACCTCAGAAAAAAAGTTGTAGACCTCCACGAGTCAGGTTTATCCTTGGTAGCAATTTCCAAATGCCTGAAGGTACCACGTTCATCTGTACAAACAATAGTACGCAAGTATAAACACCATGGGACTACGCAGCCGTCATACCGCCCAGGAAGGAGACGCGTTCTGTCTCCTAGAGATGAATGTACTTTGGTGCGAAAAGTGCAAATCAATCCCAGAACAACAGCAAAGGACCTTGTGAAGATGCTGGATGAAACAGGTACAAAAGTATCTATAGCCACAGTAAAACGAGTCCTATATCGACATAACCTAAAAGGCCACTCAGCAAAGAAGAAGCCACTGCTCCAAAACCGCCATAAAAAAGCCAGACTACGATTTGCAACTCAACTACACATGGGAACAAAGATCGTACGTGAAGCACAAGGGTGGCAGCATCATGTTGTGGGGGTGCACCAGGGACTGGTGCACTTCACAAAATAGATTGCATCATGAGGAAGAACAATTATGTGGATATATTGAAGCTACATCTCACGACATCAGTCAGGAAGTTAAAGCTTGGTTGCAAATGGGTCTTACAAATAGACAATGACCCCAAGCATACTTCCAAAGTTGTGGGAAAATGGCTTAAGGACAACAAAGTCAAGGTATTGGAGTGGCCATCACAAAGCCCTGACCTCAATCCTATAGAAAATGTGTGTGCAGACCTGAAAAAGTGTGTGCGAGCAAGGAGGCCTAAAAACATGACTCAGTTACACCAACTCTGTCAGGAGAAATGGGCCAAAATTCACCCAATTCATTGTGGGAAGCTTGTGGAAGGCTACCCGAAACGTTTGACCCAAGTTAAACAATTTAAAGGCAATGCTACCAAATACTAATTGAGTGTATGTAAACTTCTGACCCACTGGGAATGTGATGAAAGAAATAAAAGATTAAATAAATCATTCTCTCTACTATTATTCTGACCTTTCACATTCTTAAAATAAAGTGGTGATCCTAACTGACCTAAGACAGGGAAATTTTTACAAGGATTAGATGTCAGGAATTGTGAAAAACTGAGTTTAAATGTATTTGGCTAAGTTGTATATAAACTTCCGACTTCACCTTTATTTTTTGAAGAACAATCACCAAAATAAAAAGTAAACAGTCAGGGAGAATCAAGAATTCCCAAAATATCATGCCATTTTGTTGGCATTGATTTTGTTATAATGTTTGCGTCACTCAGATTGCATAAGCATGGCAGAATGTGTAGAAATTCACTTTAAAACTGCACATGATCTCTCAGCCCCATGGCAAAATCTGTTGAATTGCAGGAAATGTGGTTTAATACAGCAAAATATTATATCTGTGGCCAAGAGGACGCCCTTTAAAACCACACCATTGGCCACTCCCACTACCCCAGACAGATGGAAAGATCAACGGAAGAGGGGAAAAATGTGATTTTAATCATTTTCAAATGGATGGCCCGCTGACATTACATTTAGTGTTATTATTGGTTGTCTCAGATTTCCCAAGGTGAAATAAATACTTCTGACAGCTTTACTGCTGCATAGGCAGGGCAGTTATGTGTGACCTCTCCGTGTTATTGCTAAGGGAGTATAGGACGACCAGTGGTCTTAGATGGTAATATCCATCCAGTCATATTCAGATTTCCCTATTCCACCCGATAAATATACTGTGCAGCAGTCAAAACATAGCCTTGGCATAGACATGATCCTATTGTGGCCACAGAGAAGATCAAAGGTTGCAGATGATGGTAACGATCATGGATTAACCAACAGATGAAAGACTACTAGAGCCTTGAGTCAAGGCAGTGACAAATACCACCATCCTTTCTGTTCACCCTTGGAAAGAGAGAGAAAAAGAAAGCGAGAAAGAGAGAGAGAAAAAGAGAAGGCAAGCCAGTGAGAAAATTGAAGAGGGATGTGGGAAGCAGGTAAATCAAAGGGGGTTGTGTGGATTTCCTAAACCAAATAAGTTGTTCCAAGCGGTGTGTAATTCACTCCACAGATGATGGGTTTTACAGCCCTTTTGCCTGTATTCTATGCAGCGGTTATCTGTAAATCTGTCAGCGAAATAATAAATTCCATTCCCCCTCTCCATAATCTAATTTGCCTTTGGTGCCAACGGTGCATCAAATGCCTCTGACTTCTTCTCCGGTGGTGGAATCCTGCACTAGTTGCCTTGGCGCTGGCTGCTGTCGCCGCGCCGACGGAGCCCGGGAGTAAATCCCACCTGTCCCACATGAGCCGCTCCGTCAACTGCCCAAAAAATCCATTATCTCGGAATGTTTTAAGGGCTTAATGGAGTCCTTATCTTTATTTTGCACTGGGAAAAATATTAATTACACAGCGTAGTAAAAGTTCCTTGGTTATCATCACCCCCCCTCCCCCCACATGTACTGTATCTATCTATGCTTTTCAGTGCTGAATGCAAATGTTTGGTTCAGGCAGGTGTCGACTAAAGCCGATGTGTGTGTTTTCACAGTACTGGTGGCTGCCAATCATTGTGTCTGTTCTTGCACATCGCAACCAACCTCTGAACACAGGAGTTACTATCAACGAGATAAGGGAAAATAACAAGCATGTGAATGTCGCTTCTGTCTGGCAGGGTAGTTTGTTAGAAACCAAGGTGAGGTTTTTTGTTGTTGTGTGTTTTCCCCTTCACACAGCGTGGTGTGACATTTCTCGACAAACCTTTGGAGTGTTGTAAAGGATAAAAAAACATAATTGGTACTGTATGCTAAGATATCTACGGTGATGTATACATAGGAGATTCAGAGATCAAGCAGTATACACTTTCCCATTGTGTTCCTCTCCATAACAAGCCCTTTCCTACAATCCCTTGGTCTTAATGACTTTGTACTTCCTTTCGCATTTCACTGAAGCACTAACAGGCTAGAGCAGGGAGGCAGGCAGCATCCCTTCAGTAAGGCGAGTGCAAATGAAACCCCATAATTACTAGTCACATTGAGAGAGAGAGAGGACACAAAAACAGCAATGTTTTTGGTTTTTTATTTGTACTGGAAGCATAGCTAACACGTCTGTGGATGCTGTGAATTCAATAGGAGCAGGCTCATTACAGCACAACACTTGCATCCTCTACGTTGGCGGGGTCTCCATGGTGATTAAGGTCTCACAACCTGGTCTCAGAACATTTTGTATTATTCTGTACGTAAATCCAAGACACTCCATTTAGTATGATATGTTATGTTTCGTATGGCATATATTCATTTGTGGATGTCCATCACCCATTTTGTATTATATGTTATGAATTACAATTTGTATTACATTACAAATTTGCAAAACATACAATATGTTACAAATTTGCAAAACGTATGATATTTACAAATTCTAGGTAGGTGACTAGGTGGCTAACGTTAGCTAGCTTGCTAACGTTAGCTAGGCTAGGAGTTAGGGTTAGAGGTTAGGGTTAAGTTAAAGGGTTAAGGGTAGGGTTAGGGAATGGGTTAGCTAAAAGGGTTAGGGTTAGGCAAAGGATTCGCTAAATGAGTTAAGGTTAGGGTTAGGGGAAGGGTTAGCTAACATGCTAAGAAGTTGCAAAGTAGCAAAAAATGTGAAAGTAGTTGAAAAGTTGCTAGTTAGCTAAAATCCTAAAGTTGTCTGTGAAGAGATTCATCAAACTCGCAGCCTTTGGGTTGCTAGACATTCACGTTATACGCCCACCCATCAACCTCGACCAACCACCCTCCTAAGTAACCATATCAAACCTAATATATCATACTGAATGAATCTACTTGCACATCATCATCTGCTAATTTATCACTCCAGTGTTAATCTGCTAAATTGTAATTACTTCACTATTATGGCCTATGTATTGCCTACCTCCTCATGCCATTTGCACACACTGTATATAGACTTTCTTTTTTTCTATTGTGTTATTGACTGTACACTTGATTATTCCATGTGTAACTCTGTGTTGTTTGTGTCGCATTGCTTTGCTTTATCTTGGCCAGGTCGCAGTTGTAAATGAGAACTTGTTCTCAACTAGCTTACCTGGTTAAATAAAGGTGAAATATTTTTTTTTTTTTTAAATGGAGTGTCTCGGATGTATGAACAGAATAATACAAAATGCTCTGAGACCAGGTTGGGTCTCATCACATTGAAGTTAAAAAAGGATAACTATGACACGTGGGTAATTATAGGTAATATTGCAGAAGAGGTGAGATAAAGAAGACGAAAATGTCGACACGCATTGGTTTAGAGCTTAATGAAGGCTTATGGTTTTCTTAGCAAGAAGGTAGAAAATAACTGTGGGGGTGGGCTTAAGCAACTGCCACATCTTTGATGTTGAGGTCTTATTAACTGACCAGTAAAGCGGTCCATACTTACGCCTCTGTCTTTCAGAAAAGGTGTACTCAGCCGTTTTACTTCAGATCAGTCCAGTTCAGACGAAATCAGCTGTGTTTTCTGTGAAAGGCTTATGGTTGGTTCTGTGAAAGGGTCAAGGTTGGTTCTGTGAAAGTGTTAACTTCTGGACTGACTTACGTTTTCTTTTTTCCTTTTGACTTCTCAGACTACCGAGTGAGCTCATTTGGAATACTTTCATAAACCCACTGTGCTATTATTACAGATAAAGAATGAAACAGCAAGGGAGCTATGTAACAGCATTCAATCAAAAGCACATTAAAGATGATTGACTAATCAAAGTCGGGGAATTGAATAGGGAAACACAGTGAAACAGATGGCCCTGCGCTGCACATACACTTTTCTACTTTATAAACTGTGAAAGAGATGTGGAAATATATATTTTTAGATGCCTTATGACTGTGCTCCATATTCATTGGAGACGTCTATGTAAGGCCTACTACACATGTTATGAGTTAGCTGACCATGACTCCATCTGCATGAACACTACTGTTGGAAAATGTATTTTAACTCACAAAATTAAGTTCTAACAAAACCTTACCAAACTGTGTGTTTGTGTGTCTTTGATAGTCAGAGTGAAATGAACTAGGCGTGAAAGCAGCTGAAGTTTATATATCATTATAGGTTCATGATGGTACATTATTAGTGACAGAGAGCAGCCTTCTCCCTCCAGAGGGAAATCTCGTCCAAGAAGATGGTATTATGTCCATGAGAATAGAACCCTATAACGAATAGCCATGTGCACAGTCCCGTCTCAAGCAGACACTTTTACAATGATCTACTGCAAAATCCCTTAGAACAGCAAAACGTGTTTATTAAAGTGCAATCGTCGAGGGAAACAAACCTTCGAAGCGGAGCAGCTGTTGTGTCGCTGGATGTCGCTCACCCTCGAAAGTGCTGAGGTAAAATAATCACACACACACATCCTCACAACTCACTCACAATTCTCATTAATCTGGTCCTCCCCTAATAGCCCCAGTATAAATCTCCTATTGCCTCTAAGGCTGCGTTTACACAGGCAGACCAATTCTGATCTTTTTTTTCTCATTTGTCTTTTGACCAATCAGATCAGCTCTGAAAAAGAGCTGATCTGAAGTGATTAGTCAAAATACCAATAAGAGAATATCAGAATTAGGCTGCCTGTGTAAATGCAGCCTTAGACTCGATTAAAGATACAACAATAAAGTCAATTTTCTTATCAGCGCGTTGGCAACTGCATGTGAATAGTTTCAAAACAGTACCAGGCTACATGTTTCTTTTTTTCTCTTTTTTTTGTGGTGATGATGCTTGCTTAACTGCCCATGCTGGAGACATACAGCACTGCGGTATTGAGTGTTTCAAGAGATATGCTCCCTATAGAATGATATACTGTACAGAGTGCAGCTATTCTCTCTTCCCACAAAACTCTCTCGTAGAGACAGATTCAAACGAAGACACTTTAGAAAATACATGTAACTCCCGCCTAACCTGTGGTCAGGTAGAACGCATGTTCATCTCTCAAAACGAGTTGGTGCTCATACTGCCCAATACCTTTACTGCCCCCACACTGTGATGGCTGAATATAGTGTCACTGCAAAGTGCACTTAATCTGCCTTCCGTAATCTGCCTTCCAGTCAGGGAGACATTACCAAGGGGTGATAAAGAGGAGTCCATCGGCATCAATCTTTTTATTAGAAACTAATGGTCTCTTCCACTTCCAAGATGTCCACCGGGCACCTTGAGCTATAGGGCCTTCTCTCTTGTCGATTGCTTGAGCCCCTCCTATGATTGAGATCTGGGAGATGACTCATCCCTGTGGGGCGGGGGTACACCATCACATTCCGAATCCCGAGCGACTTGGAGTCCCTCTCCAAAGCCATAACCACCGTCTTCTTCAACAGACTCCTTTTGGTGACTGACGCCTCTCTGGACGTTTTTTCACGTCTTGTTTGCTTACTTCTAATTATAGTTTTTTTCCTGGAACTCAAAACTCTAGACGAGCATATCGCGGTCGCGCACCTTCCCGGACGCGCCAAAAGCAATTCCAGTTATTCCACACTATGGGAAAACTCAGTAAAACATTCAAATGTGCTGTATTGGCTTTTCACAAAGTTCTAATGGGATGCAATTACACTGAACAAAAATAAGCATCATCAGCCGGGCGCATGACCATGGAGGACCTTCCCCTTTTATGACTGGTCCAGACAGAAGTACAGACTGACATACACTTAGCTGCCACATAAATTACTTTACATGAACTGTGACAGACTGTGCATATGCGTGCCTTTTGTTGAGGACCTAAATTAGGCTAGATTAAGCAAATTGCAATCTATTGTCCACTGAGTTTCAATGCCTCCGATGACATATACTGTATGGGGCAATTATGTGTGCGTGTATCACAAAGGATCATTTCTACTTAAGGGAACATTTTGGGTTACAAACATAATCAAACACACCCAGCTTTTATAAAATGGCTGAAAATAAATATTTTGACTGACTCATAGGACTGATATCAGCAATAAATACGGTAAAAAAGTTGCAATTGTGTATGCCTTTACTTTAGGTGCTAAAACTATATGAAGCCTGTTTTTTTATTTTAATAATGCATAAAGAAAGACATTGAGCAAGTAGTTAGTTGTTGAATGATATTGAGAATGTACAAAAGCAAACTATCCACCCAGTGGTAATTGCTCATTGCATACCTGCTACAGTAATTGTTCAACTATGTGGATGTGTTTCTGTTTCCTGATTGGTGGTTGTGTCCATATAAATAGAATCTCATTCTGTGATTGCGTCATTGTGTATGACAGACACAGGGTCATATTCAGTAGTCACAAAATGGCGGTTGTAACTGCATTTCTACTATAAAAACACTCATTTTTGGTTTCAAAGTGTTTCCTGTTCCATACTTTTAATAACGACTGCCTATAATTTAATTTGGCCCTCCTTAAAAGATAGGCTTAAAGTGTATAGGAGAGTCTTCCACTAAATAACTGCCGTTGAACTGCCAATTTTTAAGGACCTACCCTTCACACTCATTTAAACTTTGGCTGCACAAATGATTTTTAGGAATCAATAATGGAACTCCTGGAATGATGGCTCGCTTAGGCTATATAAATGCACTGCTATTAGGCCTCCCGAGTGGTGCAGCGGTCTAAGGCACTGCAGTGCTTGAGGCATCACTACAGATCCGGGGTCGATCCCGGGCTGTGTCGAAGCCGGCCGCGACTGGGAGACCCATGAGGCGACGCACAATTGGCCCCAGCGTCGTCCGGGTTAGGGGAGGGTTTGGCCGGAAGGGACTTCTGTGGCGGGATGCTGACACGGTTGCCAGTTATACAGTGTTTCCTCCGACACATTGGTGCGGCTGGCTTCGGGGATAAGCGAGCAGTGTGTCAAGAAGCAGTGTGGCTTGGCAGGGTCGTGTTTCTGAGAATGCATGGCTCTCGACCTTCACCTCTCCCGAGTCCGTACGGGAGTTTCAGCGATGGTACAAGACTGTAACTACCAATTGGGGAGAAGGGGTAAAAATAAAATAAATGCACTGCTATTAGATGATTGAGTTATGAGTCATGGGCAGTATATTTAGTCCGCATGCCTTTATCCACACCACCGAAACAGTTGAGTCATACCCAGCAATTTCACTTAAATTTCCCCGGTTCAAGGTTTGAATAATATAGTCTATCTGTAGGTCTAGTCTATAGCATCTGCATAAAAACACACACAGTTTATCCATGTTTACAATTGCATCCTTGATTAACAGTAATGTCCACACACCTGTACAGAGCTATTCACCAAGGTCCCTGCTACCATGACAACCCCACCCCCCTCCCCCATTCTCCCTCCTCTTGCCAGAGCTCTTACTGTGAGGGGGTTTAGCAACAAACTCAAATTGGTGGTGCATACTTGTAAAGATTGGGGAAAATAATGGATTCAATGAACCTGATACTCGTTTTTGGTTTTGAGTGAAAATAGAAAGGACATTAGTGCAGCTATCCCTGCCTATTTGAAATGTGCAACAAACCCCAAGTGCTGAAGGGATAGTGGAGATCACTAAAACTATATTGTATACAGTCAATCACAAGAGTTAATCACGCATGTGTGTTGTTGTTTGTGCTCTCTTCTTCGGATTTGGCACCAGTGGTTTAAGTTTTATCACGTCATCTCAACCGAAATACCTGTTTTAGGTTTGCTCTGCGTGCTGTCCACGACTGCAACCGTTCATTTTCAATGAACGTGAAATTGCGCACTGTCATCATCAATACAAGCATTTGGACCATTCGGAAAGGAAAAGTAAACATTTCCATGCGAGCTGCGGAACAGAATGGAACAGACTGCCAATATATTTTGGAGTGCGCAGTAAGGATAGCTACCCTCTTGCATAGACTATGCTGTACCTGGAAAACATATTTGGATTAACAGATGAACAGTAGGCTATTAACTAACCCGCGCTCGCTCCACAGGACCGCTATACGCATTTGCCTTTTAAAACAACGGAAGCATTGTCTCGACAAGCAGTGGGATTTATAAACCGAAGATGGGTATTTGTGGATACTTTACCGTGTCTTGGAAGTGCCTGGTGGTTCTGTCTTTCAGACTGCTGTTTCTTGTCCCCGCAGGTTTGCCTGTCCACAGTCAAGGGGAATCCCAAACCGATAGTAAAGTGATGGACAATATTACCGTCAGGCAAGGCGAAAACGTCTTTCTCAGGTAAAACACTTTCTCATTATTCTTACACTCACTATAATAAGTTGTATTAACTATGAGTCCAACGTTGCTTTACCGATTTAAAGTAAAATAAGAGTGGTTTATGTCTGGTTAAATGATACGATTCTAAGTGTTGGCTGTGCTTATGATGGAAGAAGCCCCTATACAGGCATGTGCACAGATAGGACTTTACCTTTGCAGAGTACATGCTCCTTTGCACTTCCAGTAGCCAAAGTGCTGCTTTTGGCTGGTGAAATAATTTCCCCCCCAAATATTATTTTTAATATTTATTTTGTCATTGTTTTTCAGAACCCACTGCCTCAAGTGCTCTTGACATGGTCAAATTCGCCCCCCGTCCAGTCCATTTGTTACACCTGTTGATTACGCAGGGCCAGCTCTAGCCTTTTGGGGGCCCTAAGCGAGATTTGGTTGGGGGTGCCGCCGTCTATTGGAAATTTTCCAGTACCTTGAGAATTTTCCAGTATCTATACTGTTTTCTTAGAAGTAGTAAGCAGAATCAATATAGGGTTAACCATTAGACATATGTAAGCAGAATGTAAGCAGAATCCATGTGATTGTGCAAAGCTGGATCAACACAGGCCTGGTCATTCTGGGTCTTGTGAAGGACTTTGGATCGTCTACCTCACAGCAAATCATTTTAGTGGCCCCCCTCTTGACGGCAGAGATAATTTTTTTGTTTTGAAGTTAATTTCCTGCAATTTTACACAGAGGTGGCTCCACAGGTTCAAAAGATGTGTGGCAAAATGCCTATGTGTCTTTTCTGGGGCTTGGAGTTTTTCCTGATCTCATGACCTGGTCAGGTAAAACTCTGGGTTCTATTCATAGGCTATGACAAAATAGTATTATTATTATATATAGATAGCTTCCCTTTTCATCTGTGCTATGACTATAGGTCTGGGGGTTTTCTTGTCGGGTCATGTGAATTCTAAACTCACCTGACCTGAGGTGGAAAAAAAACTTTCCAACTACCACAAACCTTGTTGTGATTCATTATGAATCTGATATCAAAAGAGCCAGAGAACAACTTCAATGGACAACATACTCTGTAGTTTAGTGAACTCCTATGGCAGGGCTGAGCGTTATGCAAAGAATGGTTACAGTGTATTTTTAAATATTAATTTCAGTCTACACACACACACTGTTAAGCAGTTGACTTTGAAAAATAAAAAAGACAGACAGGTTTCAGTGTAGAAAAGTATTTACATTTTATGTCCTGAAAACGATTAGTTCATCTCATTACAGTGCTCTTCTACAATTATTAATTCTGGAAGCTTTATGTAAGGCAGGATTACATTTAACACTATACACAGTAGACTTTGTAGCAAAGTATTTTTGTTATGTGTAAGTAATAATACCACTAACCTTGTGTTTTCCTGATTGGTTCCTTGGCGCTCACTGTAGGAACTGATTGCCTGTTAAATCTATATATTCAATCATTAAATCAACTATTTTCAACATTTTAATTGAAAATAATATCCCCGTTTTAATGAAGTAGATTTTATTGAATGTCACTCATTCTATTGCACTCTATTCTAACCTAACCTGCTAGTCGAAAAATACTGACACCATGGTTGCCTATCGTATTTGTGAAAGTTATGGTTGTTCCAGAATCTACCAATTCTCTCTTTCTGCATTAGCCATCCATTTTGTTATGGTTGGACAAATGTTTTCAATTGATCTGTGCCGACTGTGGCGAATTTGTTGATTTTTTACTTTTATGACAGTGAAATTTGTGCCACAAATATTTGTGAATAATCACCAGCAGTGGAAATATAATAATATGCCAAAAAACATTAATGGACTAACAAAATGTCTGACTAACCTTTTCAGGCACTTCAGTATCCATTGGCCTTGGATAGCAGCAGCAGATAATTGTATCTTCTTTATCCTGTGCCAAACACATTTATTCAGTGAGTCTAAATTATTAATATTAGCGGCTGGCTTGATGATTGCATCAACCTAGCTAGCGGAAGTTAGCTAGCTATCTAGCTAGGCTACTCTAAAGCTAACGTTAGTAGTTTGGTGACCTAGCTCTAGATTGGATAATTCTAGATAGTTTTAGACGACTTACTAAACTGCTTTTATTAAAACATATAGTGCCTTGTTAGCCCTGAACACTCTTTCATGAGGCAGGCAGGAGAGAAGGGTTTCCACTAAATAACACAGCCACAAAGTCAGATTCTGGCAGGATTCCACTTGGTTTCCACTAGCTTCTATATAGCCTCAGTCAGATTCCACAGCCACAAAGTCAGATTCCACAGCCACAAAGTCAGATTCCACAGCCACAAAGTCAGATTCCACAGCCACAAAGTCAGATTCCACAGCCACAAAGTCAGATTCCACAGCCACAAAGTCAGATACCACAGCCACAAAGTCAAAATTGGCTTTTTGGTATTAGTTTAAGTTTAGGGTTAGGCATAAGGCTAGCAGTGTGGTTAAGGTTAAGGCTAGGTTTAAAATCAGATTTTAAGAATAGAAATTGTAGGAATGGGTGTGGTTTATCAGTTTGTGGCTATAGAAGCTAGTGTTAACCTTTGTGACAACTATTCCAGAGACTGTAGAGGAGCGTGAGCCAAGAAAAAAACAAGTGCAGAGTGCAGAGTCAAGCAACGAAGTGCTGGTGCAACCAAACCGAGTTGTTTAGAGGCGTGGTTTATAGGCTCTGTAAGCTGTAGCTAGAAGACTACTGTGAAACCACATGTTGCAGCGAGCGTGGGGGTTACTGCTTAAAATCCTAGAGACAGGGTTGTATTCACTAGACAAAAGAGAGGCAAAGGAAATTGGGTGAGGTGCTATGTCAACTTGTCCAAAAAGAAACGCCTGCTTTCTTTTCCGTTGCAGAAGTTTTTCTATGACGTGAACTAATGAATAATGGTGCTTTCAAGACAACTTGGAACTCTGGGAAAAAAAGGTCACATCATGACGTCAGTGATCTTCAGGTCGGAAGGTCTGAGCGCTAGAAAGATGTCAGAGTTTCCGACATGGAACTCAGAGTTGGTTGACTGCTCAAAACGATTTCCCAGTTGTTTTGAACGTGGCATATGTTTGGTAAACGCATTCATGGTGCTGCTTTGAAAGTGGTGTGGCGGCACCATACCAGATTGAAAAGTACTCGCCACTTGTTTTCCGGCAGCTCTTATTCTACAGATTTTTCCATGGGAGAAAGAATATTTTTTTGCTGTTTTACAGCTAATTTCCTGCAATTCTACCCATTTAGCCATGGGGTGGACATAATCTTTTGCAGTTTTAAAGCAATTTTTTAAAACTACAACTGCCGCTTTTCTTTTAGGTCAGAAAATAAATACAAGTTACGGTCTCACTCCTACTTACTTTTAACAGTTCCTAAAATCAGAACGGATCATGGAAAAAAGTGTTTTAGTTACTCAGCTACGTGGTCTTGGAATTCTCTCCAGACCAGCTTGAAACTCAAAGATCTTGTTTCCTTGGAGGAGTTTAAAAGTTTGGTTGAGTCATATGTTACTGAGGAATTTGATTGTCATTAGGACTTCATGCGGTGGTACATATGATAGATTTGTATCTATGATGCTTGTATGTTTCTGTAATTGTAACGTACTGTATGTGTGTCTGTCAAATTTTGTTTATGGTGTGTCTATGTCAGTAAGTTGTTATGTCTGATATTTATCTGAAACATTATTCCCTCCTCCTGCTGTCTTGGTTGGACCAGGTGTCTCTTGACAAATAGTTTTTATCTCAATGAGACTAAACTGTCTAAATAAAGCTTTTTAAAATATCCCTAAAATTATACTTATCTTATGTCTTATGCCACGTTAACCTTTCTGAACCACCCATCCCGGATCCGGGATAATTATCATCAGCAACGCTGAATAGCATAGCGCCACAGTCAAATAATATTACTAGAAAATATTCATATTCATGAAATCACAAGTGCAATATTGCAAAATTTTGCTTAGACCTGTCGTCTCAGATTTTGAAATTATGCTTTACAGCGAAAGCAATACAAGCGTTTGTGTAAGTTTATCGATCGCTCGACAAAACATTAAGTACACTTAGCATCAGGTAACTTGGTCACGAAAATCAGAAAAGCAATCAAATTAATCGTTTACCTTTGATGATCTTCGGATGTTTTCACTCACGAGACTCCCAGTTAGACAACAAATGTTCCTTTTGTTCCATAAAGATATTTTTATATCCAAATACCTCCGTTCGTTTGGCGCGTTATGCTCAGAAATCCACAGGAAAAAGCGGTCACGACAACGCAGACAAAAATTCCAGATAATATCCATAATGTCCACAGAAACATGTGAAACGTTTTTTATAATCAATCCTCAGGTTGTTTTTCAAATATCTATTCGATAATATATCAACCGGGAGTGTTGGTTTTTCAATAGGACCGGGAGTAACAATGGCCACCTTTCTCTGTTGCGCACAACTCACTCTGAGAGCCCCCACCTATCCACTTATGCAATGTGATGGTTCTCGCTCATTTTTCAAAATAAAAGCCTGAAACTATGTCTAAAGGCTGTTGACACCTTAGGGAAGCCATGTAAAAAGGAATCTGGTTGATATCCCTTTAAATGGGTGATAGGGATGCATAAGAACAGAGAGGTTTCAAAAACAGAGGCACTTCCTGATTGGATTTTCCTCAGGTTTTAGCCTGCAATATCAGTTCTGTTAAACTCACAGACAAAATTTTGGAAACTTTAGAGTGTTTTCCATCCTAATCTGACAATTATATGCATATTCTAGTTTCGGGGGCTGAGAAATAGGCAGTTTCAAATGGGTACGTCTTTTAGCCAAAAACGAAAATACTGCCCCCTACACTTAAGAAGTTTTAATATGATATCTGAGTGAGAATGACAAAAAAAGTTGGCTAGACTAACTACCAATAAAAAAAATTATGCACATTATTCTTTTAAAAACTCTTCAAGCTCTGTTAAGTTGGTTGTTGATCTTTGCTAGACATCCATTTTCAAGTGCTGCTAAAGATTTTCAAGCAGATTTAACTGGGCCACTCACAAACATTCAATGTCGTCTTGGTAAGCAACAGTTTATATTTGGCTTTGAGTTTTAGGTTATTGTCCTGCTGAAAGGGGAATTTGTCTCCCAGTGTCTGTTGGAAAGCAGACTAAACCAGTTTTTCTAGGAATTTGCCCGTGCTTAGCTCTATTACGTTTCTTTTTATCTTAAAAAACTGCTGATTCCTTGCCAATGACAAGCCTACCCATAACACAGTAGAGGTTGTTGACTTGAAAAATTGAGGAGGATGGGAGACCACCGGTATAGGCGCAGACCGCACGGAGATGACAAAGCATGTTTCAAAAATCAGCAAAGACTAATTATTTTAACCTAAAGCATTTAATAAAGACATTTATTGTATAATATTATGGGGAATGGGAATGAGAGGGCTACTTACAGTGTTGGGAAGGGATCACAGCAGTGATTGAATAAGGGTATGAGGCATGAATTGAGGTGTTCAGAGGCTTGACTTCAGTGCAGGACAGGGGTTGAGGTGTTCATAGGCTTCAGTGCAGTACAGGCTCATCATGGATGGATGGTGTTGGAGAGTTAGTCCTAGTAAGGACTAAGAATGAGTTAGTCCAAGCAAGGACTAAAATCATTGATGCATGTTCATCCCATACAGCATGTCAGATCTCTAATGTTTAGGTATAGCCTGGGCTGCTGCAACATTTATGTAATGAGTTTTTACTTCTGTCTGTCCGGAGTGATTGTGTTATCACCTTTGCTAAATAAATAATGGAAGAAAGTGGAAAGAAAGCCTACTTGAGCGCATGCAAAAAAAATGCCCTGCGTCAAACTCTTTTCAATCTCACTTGTAATAGATCATTCTGAATTGATTTTTACATCCCAGAGACGACAGTAGAAACTTCCATATGCTCAGCAAGTAAAGCATCGTAACGTGCAATTACCTCTAAAAGCTTGTAGTTGCCCTTGTCAGCTGAACTTTCCCTTTTGTTAGCAGTTGATGTTATTCTTCAATAACACAGACCCCAAAGCAAATCAGGGGGAGAAACATATATTTATTCAAAGAGAACAAATCATAGTTGTTATGCTGCTAAGTAGATGGTAGATGGTCATGCTTCCCTGTTCTAAATGTCTTCTCATCTGAACAAAGGGACAGGATGTAGTTTATAACCCAACCCTACCCTGTAGTTGACTAATTTGAATTCCTTGCAGTAAAATTGGGCCAATGGCCAAATAACAAGTATCCCATTTCAGGCTCAATGTATAGACAATTTGGACCAATGAGAACCTCCCACATGTAGCTATGAGTCCTGGACTGAAATTCCTCCCGTGTCCCTGGCCCATTAATCTTCAGTTCCCCATTACAAAAAACAACTTTTTTTCCATTTGATTATTATTTCCCTCTTGACCTTAAGTCCTCTACGTTGTATATTTATCTTTGAATATTCTTACACTTTCTTTGTGCCTCTATGTAAAAGCCAACTCTTGCCTATAAGCTGCTTGTGACCCTGCAAGTCCCTGCAGCAATGTTCCAACATCTAGTCGAAAGCCTTCCCAGAAGAGTGGAGGCTGTTATAGTAGCAAGGGGGGACCAACTCCATATTAATGCCCATGATTTTGGAATGAGATGTTCCACGAGCAGGTGTCCACATGCTTTTGGTCATGTAGTGTATGAAGAGTGGTACTCAGTGGTGTGTTGTATTTGCCACAAACATAATGCTTTGTATTCAGGACATAGTTAATTTCTTTGCCATATTTTTTTCAGTTTTACTTTAGTGCCTTATTGCAAACAGGATGCATGTTTTAGAATATTTTTATTCTGTACAGGCTTCCTTCTTTTCACTCTGTCATTTAGGTTAGTATTGTGAAGTATGTAATCAGTGTTTTCTCCTATTACGGCCATTAAACTCTGTAACTGTTTTAAAATCACCATTGGCCTCATGAAATCCCTGAGTGGTTTCCTTCCTCTCCGGAATTGAGTTAGGAAGGATACCTGTATCTTTGTAGTGACTGTGGGTGTATTGATACGCCATCCAAAGTTGAATTAATAATAACTTCTCCATGCTCAAAGGGTTATTCAATGTCTGCTTTTTTTACCCATCTACCAATAGCTGCCCTTTCTTTGCAAGGCATTGGAAAACCTCCCTGATCTTTGTGGTTGAATCTGTGTTTGAAATTCACTGCTCGACTGAAGGATCTTAGAGATAATTGAATGTATGGGGTACAGAGATGAGGTAGTCATCCAAAAATCATGTTAAGCACTAGTATTTGGCATGAACATAATTCCACTTTGACATTATGGGGTATTGTGTGTAGGCCAGTGACACAATCTCAATTTAATACATTTTAAATTCAGGCTATAACACAACAATACTCTCTTCCTGAGAGGTGTTAGCCATACAGTGCATTTGGAAAGTATTCAGACCCCTTGACTTTTTCCACATTTGTTACGTTACAACCTTGTTCTAAAATGTATTAGATTAAAATGTTCCCTCATCAATCTACACAAAATACCCCATGATGAAAAAGCGAAAACATGTTTTTAGAATTTTTGCAAATGTATTGAAAATAAAAAACAGAAATACCTTATTTACATAAGTATTCAGACCCTTTGCTATGAGACTCAAAATTGAGCTCATGTGCACCTGTGGTAAATTCAATTGATTGGACATGATTTGGAAAGGCACACACTTGTCTTTATAAGGTCCCACACTTGACAGTGCATGTCAGAGCAAAACCAAGCTATGAGGTTCAAGGAATTGTCCGTAGAGCTCCGAGACAGGATTGTGTCGAGGCACAGATCTAGGAAAGGGTACCACAAAATGTCGGCAGCATTGAAGGTCCCCAAGAGCACAGTGGCCTCCATCATTCTTAAATGGAAGATGTTTGGAACCACCAAGAATCTTCCTAGAGTTGTTCGCGCACTAAACTGAGCAATCGTGGGAGAGGGGTCTTGGTCAGGGAGGTGACCAAGAACCAAATGGTCAATCTGACAGAGCTCCAGAGTTCCTCTATGGGGATGGGAGAACCTTCCATAACGACAACCATCTCTGCTGCACTCCACCAATCAGGCATTTTATGGTAGTGGCCAGACTGAAGCCACTCCTCAGTAAAAGGCACATGACAGTCCACTTGAAGTTTGCCAAAAGGCACCTAGATACTCTCAGACCATGAGAAACAAGAGCTCAAGGGTCTGAATACTTAAGTAAATTATATTTCCGTTTTTTATTTTTAATATCATATGCAAAAATAAAAAAATGAACCGTTGTTGCTTGGTCATTATGGGGTATTGTTTGTAGATTGATGAGGGCAAAAAAACGATTTAATACATTTTAGAATAAGGCTGTAACGTAAGAAAATTTGGAAAAAGTTTATGTATCTGAATACTTTCCAAATGCACTGTAACTATACATACTGAGGGCAGGCTGCATTCAAAATCTGTTATCCTGGTGTTTCCCGGGTTAAAGGGGCAGTGTTTAGGTTGATTATCCTCTTTTTTTAATGATATTTCAAATCTGGAATTTTAGCATGTCCAGGTGGGATGGAGTTTTTGGCCCAGATCATGACATCACAATCTGATCGGATTATCTTGACCAATGACCAGTCATCTTTTATTTGCATAATGTATCCTCCATACAATTAGGAATTAGAATAGTAATTTAATTGATTGTTATCAATAAAACGTCACAACAAGGTGCAGAGTGTTCAATTTGCCTGCTGGTGGGAATCGAGACCTCGGCTCCGCTAAAACCATTGACAACTGTGTGCCGTTTTCAATGGATTGTTAAATAAACATGAACTATTTGGTTGTAATACTGTATCATCACCTCTTGAAGAGCATAGTCAGAACTACACATTTTGGATTATTCCATGTAAAACAATTGCACACATTTAGCTCCATCATCAGAGTTATACAGCAAGAAACTGGATGCGTTTCATGATCAGTAAACAATTGATCATGTAATTTCAGATACGTGAGAGTAGCCTCACGATATCGCTCAATATTGGCCACCATTAACAGTGGTGAAAAAGTACTCAATTGTCATACTTGAGTAAATGTAAAGATACCTTTTATAGAAAATAACTCAAATGTAAATTAAAGTCACCCAGTAAATACTACCTGAGTAAAAGTCTAAAAGTATTTGGTTAAAAAAAAACGTAAATATCAAAAGTAAATATATTTAATAAAATATACTTAGTATCAACAGTAAAAGTATAAATAATTTCTTATTCCTTATATTAAGCTAACCAGACGGCACAATGTTCTTGTTTTTTATATTTATGGATAGCCAGGTGCACACTCCAACACTTACACATAATTTACAAATAAAGCATTTGTGTTTAGTGAGTCCACCAGATCAGAGGCAGTAGGGATGACCAGGGATGTTCTCTTGATGTGTGTGAATTGGACCATTTTCTGTGCTGCTAAGCATTCAAAATGTAAAGAGTATTTTTGGGTGTCAGGAAAAATGTATGGAGTAAAAAGTACATTATTTTCTTTTGGAATGTGGTGATGTAAAAGTTGTCAAATATATATTGTAAAGTACAGATACTAAAAAAAGTAACTTATGTAGTACTTTAAAGTAATTAAGTACTTTACACCACTAACCATGAATGTGATATGAGTGATATAAAATAAAAGTGAACTATACAAGTATGAGTGGTTTAGTTTAATTTCCCGTTCTTTGGGGGCTCTGCCTGTCAAGCAGCAGAAGGGCTGTTTCTTCAACCAATGTAGGCCTACTTAGCAAAGTTAGCTAACATCCTCTTTTCAACATTGTTTTTAATGGTGTTTAATCACAATTGCTGCTGACAGACATGATAGGTTACATAGCTAGTTAGCTAACAACAGATCACGTCAATATGTCTAGTTAACAAGCTAACTTTCAGTGGATAAACTAGATGATTATATATCCAAATATTGTTTGATTTGCTTAACATCTATAGTGGTGATGACAGTAGTCCGACTGACAACTTAACCAGGACGAGGACTTGCTGATGTCAAGCTCTTTCCAAAAGCCTAATCTCTGATTAAGAAAACCAAATGACACGTTGTTTGCTTACCTTGCTAGCTACATGCCAAATGAATTCTACCCTCACGTATCTGAAATTACTGATCATGAAAAGCATGCAGTTACTTGCTGTATAACTCTGATGACATCTAAATGTGGAATAATCGGAATTGTGTAGTTCTGACTATGCTCTTCAAGAGGTGATGATATTAAAACCAAATAGTTATAATATTTATTTAAAAATCCCTTGAAAACGGCACATAGTTGTCAATGGTTTAGCAGAGCTGGTGGTCTCCTTTAGTCTTGCTAACACCAGCCTCTCTACGTCCTTGACTTGAGTCACAGCTCGCTGTGTAGTCCAGATGATCCTATCCAGACGATCCTATCCATAAATCAGGCCTGTGTATGTACATATAAACAAATGTGTATCAACACACCCACACTGAGCATTTCAATGGCAAAAGGAGGTTCAGGGATAAAAATATATATATGGACTTATACAGTGATGATTTAAAAAATACAATTTAAAAGACTGCATGGATGGGGGCTTTAAGAAAAAGTAATCATGGTAGCATCCACATTAATGTAGAAGTGTTTACAAACATATGTGATGGACTGGCTCCATTCGGTCTTATGTTTTTTACATTGCATAAAGGTAGAGACTCAGAGCTAGAAAATTGTATATCATACTCTACAGTTGAGGAACAATGGGAAGGTAATTTTGCTTTGAAATTTGATAAACTTCACTTTTGAATGTTTTGGTACATACTCTTCTTTGTCTACACCCATTCAGCATCATTCACACCCTCTTAAGCTTTTGCCTCACCAATCTCTTTAAGGATTCACGTAAGGCTACATACTAAACAAACAAAGAGTTCAAGACTAAAGCCAGGTTTATACTACAGGTGTGTTCGTTCATTTAATCTGGAGTGCCAGACTGTTAGCTAGCTAGCTAACAGTACACTTTAACTTGGAATGAAAACGACTTTCTGAGAAAATTAGAAACGTGTGATATCTGAAAATGTAGATAGCTATATAATCTTACCCGTATACATGGATGGCCGCTTCCCTGTCACGAATGCCATGGTTGCCCTTAGTTTGAAGATGTATTCTGGAGACAGGTTTTTTTATACAAAAGCCTTCTGTGTGTTCTCTTTCCGACTCCGTCTGCATATTTGCAATCAAATGCCAGAATCTCGTTAGCTATCATACTCTAATTCCACTGATTTCAAAACGCTGTCCTCCAGAAAGTGGAAAGCAACACATATGCAGTTCTACTACTTGATATCTTTAAAAAAAAGCCGCGTTACTGACCACCTCATGTTATAGATAGAGCGCGCTACATGGCAGACCAATCGGAACTCATCTCTCTGCATGTCCAGCCCACTCATTATCTCAGCCAATCATGGCTAGCGGGAAGATTGCTGACTTTTTCCATGGCTCCTAATTTAACAATTTATTTGTATTTACAGATGGCATACACGTTTGTTATTAAGGCACATGAAAGTACACTTGTTCCAGATGGCATTTCTGCAACAAAAAAAACGCATTTTCATTTAAAAAAAAAAGTTTACGTTCAAATGGCTTTCCTTTGAAGTAGTGATGTGTGACATACGCCTAGTTTCCTGAAAGGAGTCACATATTATATTCTTATTTATAATAAAAGTGACTCCAAAATGACACAATACATTCTTTACCATTAATTTCTATTGGGCACAACATTTTCTGAAACACAATCATAACCAACTGCAAATGCATCCATCGAGTTTGTAGTCACAAGCTTGATGTAGTTGTTGTAGTTGCGTGCTAGAAATATGGGACCAAGTACCAAACTTTTTAATACTTTATTTCTGAGGCTTTTATGGGTGTCAGTAATATTGACCCTTGGCTTAAAGAAAATGTATTACTTCAAATACAAAAAAATCTCTGAATAGTTATATTAGTATAAAATAATATTTGTACTTTTTTGGAGCATTACTTCAGGATTGGAATATTTATTTTATACAGTCATTATTGCTCATCTTTTTCAAGGGTGATAATTTCAGACCCCACTATATATCTTTATGACTAGGTCTCAGGAGTATATACTTATACTTTTAAGTGATAATATTGCCATGTGTTTTGTTAGGCCCGAGACACCGGGTTCGAGGGTGTTCTCACTTTTATGCAACAGGGTACCAGTATATTCAAATAATGATTGATATATTTTCATTAAAAACTTTCTTTTGATGAATTTATTCATACTATTTCATCCTTCCAAAAGATATATCCCCGACACAAATCTAGGGTTGCTACTCAACCCGGTTGGTCGATCGAACTATCGGTTCGGTTGCCAGAGACACGACCCAGTCATTCGTTCTAAATGTTCCATTGCTATACTGGCTGGCAACGTTCTTATTCCTTGCTTGTTAGCTAGCCAACTACGGCTGACTTACAGTCACTTCAAAAAGAATACCAGCAAAGTAGTTTCATTTGCATTTGTTTAAGCTGTTATCTAGGGACATTCATTTGGATACATCCATAACAATGAGCTAAAGAGGCGTAATTTTGCCTGTCGTAAAAAATGTGCTCACTTGTCAGGACACTGTTGTTCAGAGGAGCTAGCCAACAACACAATCACTTCAAACTGAACCTTTTTTCAATTTACATTTCTTTGTATATAGCCATAAAAATTATGCCAGCTGATTCATGATTTCAACTGGCTGAGAAACACTGCCTGCCTGTCTGTCTCTTCCCGACCTGTTCATTACTATGGAACAGCTGGAGATCAAATTTGAATATTGAAACAATGTTGCAAATGTAGGAGGGACAGACAGTAAGGTTTAGAAAAATCTCTGCTGTTGAAAACTAAATGTTAGTCTTAAAGAAATGTGAGATAATGTCTAGATGATTTTTATAGTGGAGATCAAGTTTATAAATTGCTTGGCTGGGCTGATGAGACAGTGGATTCCACGGTCAGATGAAACAGAGTAAATAGGCATTTTAACGTCATAGATGTAGCCGGTTGTAATTTGTGGAATAGACACCAGCTGGAATGTGGTTTTAACCAATCAGCTTCCAGGATTAGACCCACCCTTTGTATAAATCAGCAAGAGTGTAAATAATCACATACTTATTGCAGAAAACCTTTCTCTCATTTGGTGGAGGGGAACTCTACCCAGTACTTTGCCTCAAACGCTCTGATACAATCTTTGATACAATATTTCCTCAGCCATGGTGCTTGTCCCTTCCATGTTGTCAGCTAATGTAGCTGCTCTCCTTATCACTGTATATAGCCTTGTTATTGTTATGTTATTGTGTTACTTTTATATATTTTTTTACTTTAGTTTATTTGGTAAATCTTTTCTTAACTCTTCTTGAACTGCACTGTTGGTTGTAAATTGCTTGTAAATAAGCATTTCATGGTAAGGTCTACACTTGTTGTATTCGGTGCATGTGACAAATAAAGTTTGATTTAATTTGAAATCCGAAGTTACTGGACTGTATCAAATCCGCACACATTTCCAGAGCAGAGGTGCACTGCTCACTTAACTTAAAACAACACTGGCTGCTGCATGCCAATCAAGCTGTGGGTTTTCTCCCTCGTCCTCATTTCAAATATAGCACTAAATACATTTTTGAATGACTCTTGGGAGATGTGGATGTACAAAAATTACCAGTGTGGCTGCCTGATGTTTGCTCATTTGCAAAACTAAATGAATGACTAGACATTTTGTGTTCCATCCCCACCTAATTGTAATCTGAAAATTCTGAGGTTAGCGATTAGCACCCAGCGGTGAATGTCACTATGGCGACCGTGTATTGAGGGTCTTCTGAGCTGCTTATCTTCCAGGAGAGATGAGTATAGTCCCACAGCCATGTGACCTCTCTCTGTGGTGGTATAATCATCATCAACTTGCTGAACAGCAATCATTAGCCACATTTTTAGGTTGGGTTAAGCACATACGTAAGCCTTCATATGCTAACTAGCCAAGATATTTGTGTCTACTACATAATATAGTGCAGTTTCTGCATTGTGCTATGTCTTAAAATGGACATTTTCAGCTTTATTGGCTTGATTGATATTCAATTTAAGGCTCGGCACACAATCATTTTGGTAATCTTTTTTTTGTACAACAGCCTCTGTCAACCAGTGACGTCATTATTGCAATGTAAACCTTGAATATTGTGGTAGTTTAGCAAAGACTCTGGCAATGCCCCACATTATAAGTCAATAATGATTGTTGGCAACAAGAAATCTCACAGGAAACATTAATTTATCTTTCTCCTGATTATTGTGTTATTGATTTTCATTCATGTCCATTTCCATTTAAAATACTAGATGTAATTTAATATACTAGACGTTTTCTTTAAAGACTAGCCATCAAATCTGTTAGTGCAGAATAATTAGTTGGTGCATATAACTCCTTGCTGTTCAACAATTTCAAAATGGAGATGTATTTTGCAGGTCCATGTTTCTGTCAGAGTTGTTCGAGTTCTCTTCAAAGAAATATTCAATTTCTCCCAAAAGTTACCCCTAGACCAAGGTGATAATTTGATTTCACAGAGGGATGTTAGGGATTCTCTTTGTAATCCCATTTCCCCCACACCTTGCCTCATCTAGTCTTGCATCTATCATCTCCACGATTTCATGCATTGTCCTCAATTTGCAATTAACCTGATGCTGTAATCTGGAGACCAAGACAGGTTTGGAGATGTCGTCAGAGAACACTCAGGGGAGACATGGAATTTAGTAGCAGAGTGGATGTGGAAGGAAATGGATACTCAAGACAAACTATAACAAGGTTTTGAGAAGCCATTATGCAAATTAATGGTGCAGTGTCGCTGTACATGCACGTCCCTCACGTCTCTTGTCTGGCTTACCGATGATAAGGTACTGTAAACCTGTTATTTTTTACTTTGGCCTTATCAAAGACGAAGCGAGGAGAGGGAGTGCTGTCCGGCTGCCATGGGGTATGTCTTTGAGACAGCTGTTCGTCAGCTATTTCTATCCACAATGTCAGGGGGCTAATGGCATTGTGCTGCCATTCGCCTGGTCTGGCTTGGAACCAAAAAGCTCAATATCAAACCCAGGGCTGTGAATTTGCCACAGCTCCTTAGCTAAGGGGCCCTGGCATGCAATAAGCTCTGGCATTAACCCACTGCAGCCAACAAACACTGGCAGCTTCTCGTTATCCCCGCAGTGATAGCAATAATCACAAAAAAACGCAATCATAGAGTTCCACAAAGGCTTCCCCCAGGGAATGGAATTTGCGGTCAAACATGATTTTGTTTATGTCATTTCCACGTCTGTGGACAGAATATGATCACTTTCAGAATTGACTATCTACCTCAGTACACCTTTCCACAAGACTTAGGCCTATTCCATTCTGACAGTCACAGGACCCATTTGGCCCGGGCCCTAATGACACAGGACAGTTTTGCTGACTGCAGTTTTGTCGGTCGTAATAAATTGCATGTTTTTTCCTGACTTGTGTCTTTCCTTCCCTTTAAAAGCTCGGCTAAGGCTGACTTGTATTATCAAAACAAATGGGTGAACTTGCCAAATCATATAAACCCGCAAAATTGCCAATCTTCAACAGAGAAAGAGGAAGACACAGTTCGCTGGCATTGGATTTGATTGTATTGTCTCCGGCATATGCAGTGGAACCAGCTTGGCCTACATTCACCAGCAATTTTTTTTTAATGGAAATAATCTTGTATTTCCTGTGGATTACAGGAGTGGGGATTCACTAAACTGAGGAACAGGGTCGGTTCACAGTATGATTTCTTGATGACTTTTGTCTTTCTCTCTTTCTTGCTCACTCCCCCGCTTTAAATACATTTTAAGGCCTCTGGTAAACTATTCAAGAAATTACCAAGACACTAATGTGGTGTGGGAAATTGAAATTGACAGATTCATGTTTAGCTACCCAGGAAATGTTATAGGATTATTTAGGTTGATACTGTGAGAACAGAACTACTAAGCAAACCCTGAAGCACATGAAGACAGACTCTTCTACTGTAATTTGTTAGCCATTTGTTAGCAGTTCCACATAGCTGATAACCCCAGATAAATCTCTCATAAGAATGGCCAAGCTTGCTCTTATTTGTTGGGTGTTATGGTCAAAAAGTATCATGATAAATTGACCCATTTTGCTCGATAACAATAATACAATAAAATAAAATATAGTTATTTTCCATTAGCGGCAGAGCTGTGTGATTCAAGAAATACATTAGCTATTTCATCTAATATTTTCAGGGAATGCATAATTGAAATTGATGTGCTACCTGTCAAAATAGGATCAAGAATGATTAGATTTATTTTTGTCTCTAGAAATTAATTTGTCTTAATCTTTTTTGTGCATATTAGCCTAGGCCTCAGCTATATAATTCACCACCTGAGATACAGTGGTGTAAAGTACTTAAGTTAAAATCTTTAAAGTACTACGTAAGTATTTTTTTGGGTAGCTGTACTTTACTTTATTATTTATATTTTTGCTTACTTTACCTTCTACTTCACTACATTCCTAAAGAAAATAATATACTTTTTACTCCATACATTTTCCCTGACACCCAAAAGAACTCGTTACATTTTTAATGCTTAGCAGGCCAGGAAAATGTTCCATTCACACACATCAAGAGAACATCCCTGATCACCCCTACTGCCTCTGATCTGGCAGACTCACTAAACACACATGCTTCGTTTGTAAAGGATGTCTGAATGTTGGAGTGTGCCCCTGGCTATCCGTTTTTTAAAAATTAAACAAGAAAATGGTGCCGTCTGGTTGCCTAATATAAGGAATTTGAAATGATTTATAATTTTACTTTTGATACTTAAGTATATATAAAACCAAATACTTTAGAAATTTTACTTGAGTAATATTTTACTAAGACTTTTTCCACCACTGCTGAGATAGTGAGAACTCAAAACACATTACCTAGATTGCTAACTCAAAATATTAGTGCTGAGCGATTATTGCTTTTTGAGGTTGATTTGGTTTAGGTTCGTCCTTTGAAAAATAATCACGGTTTTCATCTTCGGTTTAGATGATTTATTTATTTTATAAATGCATTGTGGGTTGAATGCTGTAACAACACAGAATAAAGCAAATTATGGTAGTGACTGCCCATTATGTCTACTTATTAAAACCTCTTAAGGATCCTCCCCTTCGCCTAAAATGAGAGACCCAAATCTAACTGGCTGTAGCATATTCTTGGTAATATTTTAAAGGAACCACTTTAAGGTTTGTGGAAATGTGAAAGGAATGTAGGAGAATATAACACAATAGATCTGGTAAAAGATAATACAAAGTATCTAAACAACTGTTCGTTTGTATTTTTTTTGTACTATCCCATTTGAAATGCAAGAGAAAGGCCATAACGTATTATTCCAGCCCATGTGCAATTTAGATGTTGGCCACTAGATGGCAGCAGTGTATGTGCAACGTTTTAGACTGATCCAATGAACCATTGCATTTCTGTAATTTTTTAAAAATCAAGACTGCCCAAATGTGCCAAATTTGTTTATTAATAGCTTTTCATGTTCAATATTGTGCACTCGCCTCAAACAATAGCATGGTATTCTTTCACTGTAATAGCTACTGTAAATTGGACAGTGCAGTTAGAGTAACAAGAATTTAATCTTTCTGCCAATATCAGATATGTCTATGTCCTTGGAAATGTTCTTGTTACTTACAACTTCATGCTGATCGCATTAGCCTACATTAGCTCTCCGATCACGAAGAAGTTTGCTAACCATAATTTATTAACATTACTTTACTTAATAGGGCTAGGCGTCCCGTCAGCGGGACACCTGTCGACAACATCCAGTGAATGGACGTCAACATATTTTTCAACCAGCACAAACTTAATAAAATCATAAATGGTGATTAATTAATCACTTACTTTTTGAAAATATTCCTCTGTTTGCAATCCCGAGGGTCGTTTTGTTAGATACAATCCTTCTTTATAACACAAAAAGCCTGTTTAGTTGGCGCCATCGATTTCAGTAATCCACTCGTTCAACATGCAGACAAAGGAATCCAAAAAGCTACCGCTAAACTTTGTTAAAACAAGTCAAACTACGTTCCTATTTAATCCTCAGTTACCTTAAAATGTAAATAAACTATAATATTTCATAAGGAAAGAAGTATGTTAAACAGAAAAGTAAAATTAGCAAGTGTGCGTCCTCTTTGTCGCGCGCCCATAGACTGATTTCCAACTGTGACTCTTTGTACTAAACTCACATTTCTTCCTACTTTTGGAAGAAATAAGCCTGAAACCTTGAACAAAGACTGTTGACATCTAGTTGACGCCATAGGAATTGCAAGCTGGAATTACATAGGACCCATAGTTTTCCATTGAAAGAGCATGGGGGGATCTCAACAAAAAAAATCTGTTTGGTTTTTCTTTTGAATTTCGGCTACCGTATCAATTGTGTTATTGTCTCATACATTATTTTTTACATTTCTACAAATTTCTAAGTGTTTTCTATTCAATGATATCAATTATATGCATATCCTGGCTTCTGGGCCTGAGTAACAGGCAATTTACTTTGGGCACGTCAGTCAGGCCGAAATTCTGAAAAAAGGACCCTAGCCCTAAGAAGTTTTAATTGTCAATAGGGGGAGCTGTTAGCACTATTTTTTTCTTGACGTTTCCAAATTAAACTGCCTAGTACTCAATTCTTGCTCGTACAATATGCATATTATTATTATTATTGGATAGAAAACACTCTCTAGTTTCTAAAACCGTTTGAATTATGTCTCTGAGTGAAACAGAACTCATTCTACAGCACTTTTCCTGCCAGGGAGTGAGATTTCAGAAATCTTGGCCTCTGTTCCCAGGTCAGTTTATAAGTCCCTGTGAATGCTGTGGGGCTACAAACACTGCCTACGCCTTCCTCTAGATGTCAGTAAGTGGTGACAATTTGAATGGGGTCGATTGCGCAATCTGGGACTTTATATAAGACCAAGATGCGGAAGTACCTTTCTTTTCTGCCCTGCGCTTGACGCACGATGGACGTCGGACTGGCCTCGTTCCAAGCTTTGGTTTAGCCGGTAATATATCTCCGGTCATGTTTTTACTCGTTATAGGTGTTAAAGACATCATAAGGTAGTTAATTTAAACCGACTTATAGCAATTTATATCAGTTTATTGCGATTTTCTGGCATTTCTTTGTGACGCACTTTCAAGAGTTGGACACTTTTCCGGTACATGCCGAACGTTAGTGGCCATTTCGACAGGACACGAGGACATCTTTCGACCAAAAGACGATTAGACCGGAGAAAGGATACATTGCCCAAGATTCTGATGGAAGCTCAGCTAATAGTAAGAACTATTTATGCTGATAAATCGTTGTTCTGTTGAAAAATGTTAAACGCATAAGCCGCCATTTTCTTTTGGGTAGCTTCGCTTTGGCATACCTTGTATTGCACAGTAAGGTTAACTTTAAAAATGTAATTCAGCGATTGCATTAAGAACTAATTTGTCTTTCAATTGCTGTCCACCCTGTATTTTTTTGTCAAGTTTATGATTATTTATTGATTAGACTAGGTCACTCTCCAAGATGGCGCCCGACATTTTCTGGCCAGTTTGGCTACTTTTCTCATTGTATAACCACGATTTTTGTGGCTAAATATGCACATTTTCGAACAAACTCTATATGTATGTTGTAATATGATGTTACAGGAGTGTCATCGGAAGAAGTCTGAGAAGGTTAGTGAAAAAATTAATATATTTTGGAGGTGATAACGCTATCGCTCTTTTTGTCTTGAATCAATGCTGGGGTAATGTTTGCACATGTGGTATGCTAATATAACGATTTATTGTGTTTTCGCTGTGAAATATTGTCTGGATTCACAAGATCTGTGTCTTTCAATTACTGTACGCTGTGTATTTTTAAGAAATGTTTTATGATTAGTAATTAGGTAATACACGTTGCTCTCTGTATTTATTCTAGTCGAGTTGTGATGGTGGGTGCAATTGTAAACTATGATTTATACCTGAAATATGCACATTTTTCTAACAAAACCTATGCTATACAATAAATATGTTATCAGACTGTCATCTGATGAAGTTTTTTCTTGGTTAGTGGCTATCAATATCTTTATTTGGTCGAATTGGTGATAGCTACTGGTGGAGAGAAAAAATGGTGGACTAAGAAAAATGGTGTCTTTTGCTAACGTGGTTAGCTAATAGATTTACATATTGTGTCTTCCCTGTAAAACATTTTAAAAATCAGAAATGATTGCTGGATTCACAAGAAGTGTATCTTTCATCTGGTGTCTTGGACTTGTGATTTAATGATATTTAGATGCTAGTATTTACTTGTGACGCTATGCTAGCTATGCTAGTCAGCTTTTTTACTGGTGGGGGTGGTGGGGGGTGCTCCCGGACCCGGGTTTCTGAGGAAGTAGAAGTTAAATAAAATATTTTGTTTCTGTACATTACATATTTGTTCTTAGCATGATGACTTTATGCAATTAATAAAACCCCAATGACGGTAGTGACTGCCCATTACTGCTTATCACTTATTAATAAACCAACTTTGATAAAATATATACATTTTATTAGATTACTTTTTTTATTTCATTCCCAGTCATTATCTCATCTCGGCTCAGGCAGTATCAGCCAGCCAGCCAGCCATCCATCCATCTCTGTGCTCCT
Source organism: Salvelinus namaycush (assembly GCF_016432855.1). Taxonomy (NCBI): domain Eukaryota; kingdom Metazoa; phylum Chordata; class Actinopteri; order Salmoniformes; family Salmonidae; genus Salvelinus; species Salvelinus namaycush. The sequence continues at coordinate 40,567,668 of NC_052309.1, read as the reverse complement.
CAAAGAGTCATCCTATTTAGCTTAGTAGCCTAACGGTGACTAACCTCGATCGGTACACATTTTCTCCACTACAACATTCAAACGAGGCTGCAATGAATACTAATGGGACTGTAGCGACTGTGTTGGCATCAAAATGTGGGGTGTGAACTACATTTCTATTCAAGTGTTGATTGACATGGTAATAGACCAATAGAAATTATCAATGGTGATTGTAAAGTTAATTACTTGTCAGTTCATCAATAGTTAATTCAACAATTGTGCGAGCCATCATGTCTCAAAAACCGTGACAGCCGCAGTTTAATTGTGAAGATACATTTAGCGTTGCTCTAAAAACCCTATTCATATTTGACACAAACCTTCAAATAGGTATAAGGGCACACTGCGAGACCCGGGAGGCAGATTGTTTGTTTGAGTCTTGATATTTATTAAACAATCCAAAAGGGGTAGGTAAGAGAATGGTCGTGGACAGGCAAAAGGTCAAAACCAGTTCATAATCCAGGAGGTACAAAGTGGCAGGCAAGCTCGAGGTCAGGGGAGGCAGAATGGTCAGGCAGGCGGGTATGGAGTCCAGAAAACAGGCAAGGGTCAAAAACCGGGAGGACTAGCAAAAGAGAATAGAAGCAGGACTACTGGAAAACCACTGGTTGACTTGAAAAACATACAAGACGAACTGAGAGAGGAAACACAGGGATATATACACCAGGGATAATAAGCAACACCTGGAGGGGGTGGAGACATCACAAGACAGGTGAAACAGATCAAGGTGTGACAAATAGGTATGTAATGAGACAATTTATAAACTCTTTATAGTGTTTCATTGACATTTTAGAGGTGATAAGTTGGACAAATCGGGTGAAAACAGTCATTTCCTCACACATTTCCACACCTCCCTTTCACTATCACGCAGTAGCTTTCGCTTCCCCACCTGCCATTTTTAAATAGACCTGGTGGAGCTCCATTGCCTTCTTGGTTGGAACATTGGCCGCAGGTAGCCTAGTGGTTAGAGTGTTGGGCCAGTTAACCGAAAGGTTGCTGGATCAAATCCCTGAGCTGACAAGGTCAAAATCTGTCATTCTGTCCCTGAGCAAGGCAGTTAACCCACTGTTCCCCGGGCACTGAAGATGTGGATATTGATTATGGCAGCCCCCCACATCTCTCTGATTCAGAGGGGTTGGGTTAAATGCAGAAGACACATTTCAGTTGAATGCATTCAGTTGTACAACTTCAATCATGAAGAGCTGGGCAGCATGAATGTCTTGTCAATGATTTTGCTGGAAAGGGGAGAAATTGTGCTTTACAATGGTATTCATATTACAGTTGTATGTTTTTAGAGTGCTAAAATAAGGTCAAATGTACGGAACAGCGCGATGTACAAAAGTGTGTTAGCTGCCTGCTGTCTGACAAAATCACAATTTCAGTAGTTTTTCAAAGTAGATAAGGTATACTTTTAAGACTGATGAATAACAACTATCAATCAATTAGATGTATTGTCGGGTAGAGATACCTAAGTAACTGTTCTCTATCCCTCTTGTTTGCAACACTTCTGGTTCTGTTCCTCCCTCTCCATGTCTGTCTGCCGGTCCCACAGGCTTTCCTGACCAAGAACCAATTAGACCAGGCAGCTGTAGGTGCAATGGATTCTAGTCATAGTTAATTACCACATTTTCTGCACTTAACTATGATGCATATTGTATCCTGTTGAAAAATTCATCTTCCTACAACATTCCACAGTTCATGCTTGATTAGATTTCTGTGTAGAGAAAAGGCGTGTTGAGCTCAAACACACAAAAAAAAAAATATTTAAAAACTAAATAAACCGAAATTTCAGCTAATTGCTCAGAACTACTATGATTTTGTTGCTAGATAGCCATGTAATTGATTAATTTAACAGTAAATGTAATGTCCTCCAAAAACTTTCCATTGGTAGTAGGGATATAACGATTCGCCAATATGTATCAGTCTATGATTCAAATGTTTAAGACATGAGTGCATTGGTCCACAGGAACCAAAACCGATCCAAATGTAGCATGTACTGTAATATGAAAATCGATTCAAACTTTACATCTCACCGGTTCACTAACTTTCAAATGACATTTTCTACCTTCCGAAAAAATAACTAATCTTTTGTGACAAATGACACGTCCTCTACTTCAATGTAGAACTAAGCATCAAGCATGTAAGAGCTTTATAGTAATTGATCTACAAGTCATTTTGTATGCCGAACTACCCCAGGCAATAACAATAGCCTAGTCGAGCTGCGCACTGTGTGTAGCATCACGCGCTGACTAACAAGAGGTTGGCATATTCCTGATCTTGCACATCTGCAAGGCACCTTCCGCATTCAAATGCTTGTAAAAAAAAAAAAGCGCAATATTAGGCTTTATTAGTTGAGTGACAACCAATGTAATTTGCTAGGTTATTGTTATCAAATGCAATGCATCCAAATTATTTGACCGAAATAAAAGTAAGCTTCCGGAGACACAACTCTCATCTGGCTATACCTGCTTGTCTGAGCTTACATTACATTTTACCTTCACCAATAGTTTGGTAGCTTTGCTTTAAACAATCAATGTATATGGTAATTTCTTAGATATAGTGGTTACTGTGATAATTTAATAATGAGGACAGCAATAACTTTTGCGAGCCCCACTACATGGTCGAAGAAGGAGAAGAGAAGCTCACTCCCTAAAAACTTCAAAACGGTCAAAACCATTCGAATGGGTGGTAGATGCCCATTCTACCTTATATGGCTCAACTCAGGTGCCTACATACACCATAGACATATTTACACACACACAACACACACACACACACACACAGAGAGAGAGAGAAAAAGAGAAGTCAGCTCAGAGAGGCCCAGCACATGCGTTCCATCAGCAGCAGATTTTAATTAAAAAAAAAAAAAGTTTATGCAAAACAAATGTGGGAATAAAATTGTATCGCATCGAACCAAATCGCATTGATTTAAGGAGCGTTGTATAGCCTAATCACTGAAAATTAACCCTGAAGCAAAAATCCTTCAGTAAGAGGAAGGCAATGATGGTGACGGTAATTTCCGGTTTATCGTCCCAACTCTACTGTTTCAAGTAGCATTAGCTTTTTTGGCTAATGGCTACATCTCCTTTTCATATGGTCTTCGGTCATTTGCTCTCTGCCAGTCATGTCTTTCAGGCTAAGTCAGTGGAGAACTAACCATGAACCTGCTACAGCACAATACAGTCAGCATTTCCTCAAGCAGGGCTTCAGCTTTGCTGCATTATTGTGGTAAACTGCATTAGACTTGTCTGGCCCAGGTGCAGAGTTCAGAGAGCATTTGCAGTGCTGTAATGTTAGCGTAGCCTACTTATCGAAGACTGAAACCTTGCCCAGGTATTAGCTAGCAAGCGTGGAGAGGGAAAGGGAGAGGGTGCCCTGGATAATGTGCTTATGGGACATGCGGTTCCACCTCCCTTTTCAGCCCGAATATATTCAGTATCAATACTGAAAGAAATACAGAGCATGCAGCATACCCGCACACACACTCACTGTAAGCTACTGGTATTCAGAATGACAGACAGAGTCTAACAGATGGATGCATTCTGACTAACACATACACAGTCAAGACACGCACACGCACACACACACACACACACACACACACCCACAATCAACTGCAAACAAACATACCCAAAGTGCACTGCAGTTTGTAGCCGTGGTTGGAAGTTGTTTCTTCATACATAATTAAGTGGCTTTATGGATTGAAGTTCTCACACTTCATTCATACTGATGTTCACATTTATAGTACACGCCAGTCACCACACACACTCACATCCATAACTTCAGCTAAATGGCTGTCGGATGTCGTGGCAAAGATGTAGCTCATTACAATTTGTCTTCCTTGACGTTCACTTGAGTTCGAAGACTCAAGGGTTTGTTTTATAGTTAGTGCAGAGGTCCGCATCATAATAGTTTCCTAACGCGAGGCAATTTGAGAAAGAAATACCAGTGCCTCCCTACTTATTGCTCTGGGGAGGCTCCCCTACCATTAACAGAACAGAAGAGGGATGTTAGAGATCCGTCTCTGGGATAAGAGAGAATCAGATGGTATTTAAGACATAAACTGGGTGGTTCGTGCCCTGAATGCTGATTGGCTGACAACCGTAGTATATCAGACCGTATGCCATGGGTATGACAAAACATGTCTTTTTACTGCTCTAATTATGTTGGTAACCAGTTTATAATAGCAATAAGGCACCTCAGGGGTTTATGGTATATGGCCAATATATCACGGCTAAGGGCTGTGTCCAGGCACTCCGCGATGTATCGTGCATAAGAACAGCCCTTAGCCCTGGTATATTAGCCATATACCTCTGCCCCTCGTGCCTTATTGCTTAATTGTATCTTCCCAAATGGCAGTCAGCTTGCTATGCCAACACAACCAAAGTGATACACAACCCCCCCCCGCCCCCCCCCATAGTGGGAACAGAGGGATGAGACTATTGTAAAGCACTGCTGGGTTTAAGGCATCTGGTAAGACTGGAATTTCTTATAGTTCGATATCACCTAATGTTCAAAGGCCAGTCGCTCAGTACCAAGCGGTTCAATAGAAACTCATTTTTGATTCTGTTTCTTCCCTATACCATGAATATCATAAATAATAAACAGTACATCATATCATAAATACTGCTTTTCTACTGATTTTAGGATTGAAAATACAATATTTGCAACATACAATATATGCCAGTTAAAGACGACTTTCTACAAAATATTTAGATTTGCATGATCATATTTTTACCAATCATTCATGTTCATAAGCAAATTTCGTTTTTAGTTGTTGTTTTTTTCACCCATAGTGTGTGCTTTTTGAGGTCCCTAACTAGTATGCCTGGTGATGTAACATATTGTATTTATGCCCAAGTGTACTGAACACAATTTGGGCCAAATAAAGTGGCTTGCGAAAGTATTCAGCCCTTCATGGCATTTTTCGTATTTTGTTGCCTTACAACCTGGAATTAAAATGGATTTTTGGGGAGTTTGTATCATTTGATTTACACAACACGCCTACTACTTTTAAAATGCAAAGTATTTTTTATTGTGAAACAAACAAGAAAAAATACATTACTATTCACCCCCCCCAAAGTCAATACTTTGTAGAGCCACCTTTTTTCAGGAAATACAGCTGCAAGTCTCTTGGGGTATGTCTATAAGCTTGGCACATCTAGCCGCTGGGATTTTTGCCTATTCTTCAAGGCAAAACTGCTCCAGTTCCTTCAAATTGGATGGGTTCCGCTGGTGTACAGCAATCTTTAAGTCATACCACAGCTTCTCAATTGGATTGAGGTCTGGGCATTGACTAGGCCATTCCAAGACATTTAAATGTTTCCCTTAAACCACGTGAGTGTTGCTTTAGCAGTAGGCTTAGGGTCATTGTCCTGCTGGAAGGTGAACCTCCGTCCCAGTCTCAAATCTCTGGAAGACTGAAACAGGTTTCCCTCAATAATTTCCCTGTATTTAGCGTCATCCATCATTCCTTCAATTCTGACCAGTTTCCCAGTCCATGCTGATGAAAAACATATATCTTTGGTCTCTTTGTTGCCTCTCTGATTAATGCCCTCCTTGCCTAGTCCATGAGTTTTGGTGAGTGGCCCTCTCTTGGCAGGTTTGTTGTGGTGCAATATTCTTTCCATTTTTTAATAATGGATTTAATGGTGCTCCATGGGATGTTCAAAGTTTCAGATATTTTTTTCATTTCACTTCACAAATTTGGACTATATTGTGTATTACATGAAATCCAAATAAAATTCCATTTAAATTACAGCTTGTAACGCAACAAAATTGGGAAAATGCCAAGGGGGATGAATACTTTTGCAAAGCACTGTATTTGGGTAGAATGTGTTAAATGGAAATTAAGTCTGGATATCAATATATTGTCACTGCAATTCCCCATTTTGCAAATATACTGCAGTAGTCTACCACTAATTATACACTATATTTTGATGAAGTGTTTGTCAGTGGAAGTGACAATGGTGCCATTAACAATACAGATTTTTACATTTATATTGATGGCTAGATTGAAAGAAAGAAATCTAAGGCCACCGATTGATTACACAAACAGCTATTCTACTTTATACTCTTTATTGCTATCGCATGCAGTGCTATCGTGAAGAAGGAGCATCGCAAATTACATGCATACCTTCATGACTAATTCCAGGCAGTGTGCTCTCTTAAATTTTAATCATATAGCAGAAAACCTATCACAAACATTTTGAGAAAAGTACTGTGACATAGGATGCATAACAGCATACTGTACATCTAAAATAGTCTTCTATGTGCTTCAGTGTCGGTCTATTCCACAGAGGACGTCAGCAGTGTTTTCCACTAGGTTAAACAATCAATTAAACAGTCTAATTTTCAGGCAACTATCTTTTCCACTTAAATTAACTAGGCTATTTTTGGAAATCAAAAGGAGGTGGTCTACGGAGATAGGTGGGAAGGGCTGAGAGTAGCAGAGGGCTGGGTTTAAAAAGCTCATGATCGGTAATGGTTATTACTGAAAACTCTATATTGATGTCTGAGTACTAACTATCCCAAATGTTATGTGTATATCAAAAAAATATAAATGTCTTTGTTATGTAACAGTGTAAAAAAAAGTACCATGTTGGTAAAATGTATATGTTACATATACAGTATGTAACGAGTGGCGCAGTGGTCTAAGGCACTGCATCTCCGTGCTAGAGGCGTCACTACAGACCCTGGTTCGATTCCAGGCTGTATCACAACCAGCTGTGATTGGGAGTCCCATAGGGAGGTGCACAATTGTCCCAGCGTCGTCCGGACTAGGGTTTGGCCGAGGTAGGACATCATTGCAAATAAGAATTTGTCCTTTACTGACTTGCCTAGTTAAATAAAAATTTACTAAAAGCTGCAAAACCAACATTTTTAAAACAATGTCACTTTTGTCCTCCAAAGAGGGGTGGTGGTGGATGAGGTAATAAACAATTTAAAATGTAATTTGCTAATCAGAAAAAAAGTCAGCCAAGCCCTCTCCCGCTAGAATGAACGATCTATTGATAGGACAGGCGTCTCTCCGTCACAAAGCGAGTGATGACCTGGAAACACTGCTCCTTCATTGTCTATGTGAGTGAATTTGCTCTTCCCATACATTGTGGTAACAATGAGTCGAATTGCCTATTGTTTTCTGGCACATTCATTTATTTTCTTTCATGTGTTTCATATGCATCCACGGAGTGGTGGTGCACAGGCTATTTACTGTGCTTTGATTGAACAGCAAGCTTGACTAGCTTATAAAATGGGTCGAATTTACTGAATAAAGTCGATATCATATATCCTTGCCATTCATAAATCATACAACTTAAATATATGTCCATGGTATAGCATCGGGACAACTAAACTAAAGATCACGTTTGTATTTTCGATATGAAACTATTGCCAGACAGTGACTTTAAAGTGAGTGATGCGTCTGTAGCATACTGAATCGCATCGGTAATGCTCCGTGTACACTGGCACGCAGTGCTGCGCGGTGAAACACCGCTACCCATTCATTTTCAATGGAAGGAAAGTGTTGAGAAACGGAGAGGGCGGGGGACCGTTGGGCGGCCGAACGTGGCGTGGGAGGCGGTGAAAAAGTTCAACATTTCCCAACTTTATGCAAATCACCAGCGGTGACCGCTGGGCAATGACCAATCATATCGTGTGGTTCCCATGACAAATTTGACGCTATGCGACCCAAGGCTGGAGACTATCTTCGGCAAAGATGGCTGACAAAAATACGAGGATGGAAGCAAATGTAAGTAATTATAACGTCATAACGAATCATGCAAAAAATTACAGTTGAGAGAAATATTTTAGGTAATGCAGAGAAAAACAATTATGCATATTTTTTTGTCATGAAGTTAATTTACAAAAATCGCTATTTAGCAAGTTAGCTGACTAGCTAACCTTAGCCAGCTAGGTGGCTAGCTTTATGGGTGTTGTGACATGAATATGAAATTGTAATTCTGGGTGTCCCTAATGTTTTAGGGACTCCTTAAACAACCAGCAAACCAGGCTGTCATCTTGTGAAACAGTGGATGTAAAGAATCTAGCTAGCTAAAGCGTTTGCTGTAAATTGAATGTAACATTTTGTAAGCTTGCCTTGCTGATATTTACCATGCAATGCAGCTGAAGTAATGTAGCTAGAGAAGTATATTCTTGCTTTTTGTGCAGTGGAGGATAAAAATACCTGTATCAGCTATCATAGCCAGTTGTATCAACTTCAAAACAGTCTGAATGACATTAATGAAGCATATGGATTGAGTAGAATATAATATAACTTTGTGCTAAGGATGCAAGTCGTATATACATGTAGTTATTACCATGCATGAGATCCCAACATTGTAGCATGTACATTTAATATATTCACTGATCATGTACTCTACCTTGGCAAATAAAGGTGTAGTTCAGGTATGAATGTCTGTGAGATTCTTTTTCAGTCATATCTAATTCCAGCAGTATCAAATTCCAGTCTTTGAATGATGCTGTGTCTGCATGTATGTACTACAATTATACACTTCAACAGTGTTTACCAATCCTGGTCCTGGGACATCAGTGGTTACACATTGTAACTATGCAATAGACTAGACACATGATTTAAATAGTTAAAGGCTGATTTGTAATTCGTATATACATAAATAGTATTTACAAACAGTACACTACACTTCCTATGCATCATGTAAATACTCTAAAACTGGTTCATCTCAATATTTAATTTCCTTCATCTGCATTGATCTGATAAACACAGGATAGGTGTAGTATTTAATCAAATGAGAGACTTAATTTCAACCAGTAGAGAATCTAAAATGCTTTATAGAAAGAAGATCATTACCCAAGGGTTATAAATACATAATAGATGCATTATAAATTATATAATTGTAATATTATATTATAAATACAAGTTAAATCTGTATTTCAATGCACATATGGTGTGCATTGTAAAAACAAAGGAATAAAGAGGATGTGGCAAGCAAGAGTGGTGTAAAAGACAGAAAGGGAAAGAGGTGAGAACAGAGGAGCAGGGAAGACAGCATATGATTAATGAATCACAAGGCAACCCTAATATTCTCTCAGTTCATCACAATTACATAATAGCGTCTTTAGTGGTGTCTCCTAACCAGCCTTGGGCTCCCAGTCGGCCCAAAGGTTATCTTAAGTGCGGGTGAGGTGGCGATGACGAGACTGGGGGTTGGCATCCTCTCTCACATCAAAACATACCTGCAGACGAGAGACAGATTGAGATAGAGCATGTTTTTTTCTAACACTGTCAGTCATCATAATCATCAGGAAAACTGACCTTGGATCCTTACCTCTGGGACTACTACATCTGTATATGTATTTCAATGTAAAGCATCTCTTTAATAATACTTCCTGTTGAGCGGACCAAGCTACCTCTCTCACCTCCTGATCATGCTGTGCCCTCTATGTAACCAGTTCAGATGTGGGAGGGGTTCAGCTGATATAACCTAGAGGATTTAGGGAGAAGGGGAGAGAGGGATGAAGTGAAGGAGATAGACTGTTATTGAGAAAAAATAAGGTAGTTAAAGAGACTGTGTTCAACAGGAATGTGTGTGTGTGTGGCCTCACTTGGTAGCCACACTAAGTGGCTGGAGAGTACTGTATGCTGAAAAACATGCACAGACACATGAGGACAAATAATATAACGTATTTATAGAAATAATGAAATGTCTTACTGTTCTCCATGGTTGGCCTTCTTGCCTATTCTTTGAAGGTGGAAGGAGCCACAGTTATACACCTGAGCCTGCTTACTGCACAACACAATCCATCAATCAGATTGATACATGAGTGTGTAGGTGTGGGTTATAGGGTGTCTAATTGTTCAACATATTTTCAATATGGGTGACTTCAAATAGTCTGTTTTTGTTTTTGTACAGACATCACACTTGAACCTAAACAGCACCCTCACCTGAGAAGTAGAAACTTTGAATTGAATAACTGCAGTTGACATAGCTAAGTAAATTAAATAATACTCTTATTGCAATGTGGATGGCTCTTAAAAGAGGATTTGGTTGTTCATAGTGTAGTCTATGGTGTTGCCAGTGAACACCACCCTCTTCGAAGAAGTAGGAGATGAAGATCTCCTGCACACGGATTGCCTCTCTTGCTGCATTGTTGGACCCCATCCTTGCAACATCCAGCAGAGCAGCAGACTTCTCCTCTGGCACATGGCGGCGAGCTACAGATCCTCTCCTGGTCCTTGTGTCCATCCTCATGAAGTTATGCAGGACACAGTTAGCCTTCACACACCTGAATTCCCCCAGGATGCAGTCCCAGATGGCCCTGGTCACCCAAGCTTGCAGTGCCCTACACGGTAACTGTAGGCAATTGTTTTGAAGGAATCTCCAGTTACAAAGTATATGTAGGAATATGGAAGATAATGTCTTTATTAGACTTTTACATCACCAGGTAGGTCATTGTCGATTACTACAGTATAATATCCCTTATAACAAATCATAGATAGATAGATAGATGCATGTGCACACACATGTGCATGTGTAATCAAATCAAATTGGTCACATACACATGGTTAGCAGATGTTATTGCGAGTGTAGCGAAATGCTTGTGCTTCTAGTTCCGACAGTGCAGCAATATCTAACAAGCAATATTTAACAATTCCACAACAGAAACCTAATAAACACACATATTAAAGTGGCCAGTGATTTCAAGTCTGTATATAGGCAGCACCCTATCTATGCTAGTGATAGCTGTTTAACAGTCTGATGGCCTTGAGATAGAAGCTGTTTTTCAGTCTCTCGGTCCCAGCTTTGATGCACCTGTACTGACCTCGCCTTCTGGATGACAGTGGGGTGAACAGGCAGTGGCTCGGGTGGTTGTTGTCCTTGATGATCTTTTTGGCCTTCCTGTGACATCGGGTGCTGTGGGTGTCCTGGAGGGCAGGTAGTTTGCCCCCAGGAGGGCCTTGCGGTTGTGCAGGTGCTGTACCAGGCGGTGATACAGCCCAACAGGATGCTCTCAATTGTGCATCTGTAAAAGTTTGTGAAGGTTTTAGGTGACAAGCCAAATTTCTTCAGCCTCCTGTGACATCGGATGCTGTGGGTGTCCTGTTGCGCCTTCTTCACCACACTGTCTGTGTGGGTGGACCATTTCAGTTCGTCAGTGATATGCACGCCGAGGAACTTAAAACTTTTCAGCTTCTCCACTGCTCTCCCGTTGATGTGGATAGGGGGGTGCTCCCTCTGCTGTTTCCTGAAGTCGACGATCATCTCCTTTGTTTTGTTGACATTGAGTGAGAGGTTATTTGACACCACACTCCAAAAGCCCTCACCTCCTCCCTGTAGGCTGTCTCGTCGTTGTTTATTTTATTTTTAAAAAATTTACCCCCTTTTCTCCCCAATTTCGTAGTATCCAATTGTTAGTAGTTACTATCTTGTCTCATCGCTACAACTCCCGTACGGGCTCGGGAGAGACGAAGGTCGAAAGCCAAAAACACAACCCAACCAAACACAACCACAACCCAATCCGAAACACAACCCAACCAAGCGCGCACCCAACCCGGAAGCCAGCCGCACCAATGTGTCGGAGGAAACACCGTGCACCTGGCAACCTGGTTAGCGCACACTGTGCCCGGCCCGCCACAGGAGTCGCTAGTGCGCGATGAGACAAGGATATCCCTACCGGCCAAACCCTCCCTAACCCGGGACGATGCTAGGCCAATTGTGCGTCGCCCCATGGACCTCCCGGTCACGGCCGGGTGCGACAGAGCCTGGGCTCGAACCCAGAGTCTCTGGTGGCACAGCTAGCACTGCGATGCAGTGCCCTAGACCACTGCACCACCCGGGAGGCCTGTCTCGTCGTTGTTGTTATCAAGCCTACTACTGTTGTGTCGTCTGAAAACTTGATGATTGAGTTGGAGGCATGCATGGCCATGCAGTCATGGGTGAACAGGGAGTACAGGAGGGGGCTGAGCACGCACCCTTGTGGGGCCCCTGTGTGGAAGATCAGTGAAGGGGAGATGTTGTTTCCTACCTTCACCACCTGGGGGCGACCCATCAGGAAGTCCAGGACCCAATTGCACAGGGCGGGGCTGAGACCCATGGCCTGAAGCTTAATGATGAGCTTGGAGGGTACTATGGTGTTGAATGCTGAGATACAGTGGTTGCTCAACTAAAATTTTTGTGTTTATGCTGTGGTTTAGTACAGTACCCTGCATCACTTACTTCATAGCTCCAGACCAGCGCAAGGGGTAGTTAGAGCACTGATTATGCTTTTGGGTCCCAAGGCGCTACTGTGCCTCTTAACTGACAATGAATGGGCGACATAAACCAAATAGAAAATGATAATTGTGCACAACTTCAGTATTACTTACTAAAACTGTTGTTACACTAAGGTTTTTATTCTAAGAGAAACTTAGACTACAATTAGGGTGTGGAAATTTTAGGATTATTTTGCTCTTACTGTAGTACTGTAGCCTACTCCCAACTGGTGACATTGTACAGTGCCCAAGACAGATGCTGGTTCTATACCTGTGCCGGCCGCAACCGGGAGACCCATGAGGCGACGGTAGGCTTTCAGTTTGTCTCCCTCTAAAAACAGAAATAAATAATTTTAAATAACAAACTGGCTTTATTTACAAATTAGTTACAATGTCTCACCCCATGTTCAAGAATGTCCTTTTTCTCCCTGACTTTACATTATTTGAAAACGCAATCATCTCCAAATATCATATTTTTTTAACAATGCGATTATTATTATTAACAACGTTTCTAGGATGGGCTATTAGCAGGACAATATATATTGGTCATATTGGTCATGGCTCCCATGTGGCGCACAATGGGATTGCCTGGCCTTCTCCAGGTTTATCCACTGAGACAGCGGTGGGCACACGAGGTTCAAGGCACGAGGGCATGGGGCACGGGACGGGCCGCAGAGCAGCGCACAGAAGACGAACCTAGCCCATGGGGAATGGGAGGCAGAGGAAGGGGGAGCCCCACTGGGTAGCACAGAGCAACACCTTAAGGGGCATTGCACTAATAATGGCGCTGAATAGGGAAATGTTCCCGCTGTTCTTAGTGCCTGTCTGCACGTTCAAACTAAAACAATGTAACTAATAATGGTGTGAAAAATGCCCCTTAGATATGAATTCGGAGGGCAGAAATTATTAAATATTAAAGCTTTAGACCTCTCACTAAAGGCGTCAGTCAAAAGTTATACTTTAATCCGAACTGAATTTAAGGAAAAATTACATGAAAAGCGAACATTTGTAAATCCCAAACTCTAGAAGTTATTGGAAGAGTAGATACAAATTATTTGTGACATTGTGGTTACATTAAAGAATGTAAACAAGATGTTGTGCTTTTATTTACAGTAGTGATGGACAGCTGGAGGCATTTTGAAAACAGGTTTACAAACACTTGTTATTCACAAGTGTACTGTAGTACTGTAGCAGGTGTAGCCCTATTAGCAGAACAATAGACTCTTTATAGCCCGGCTACTGTAGGTGTGAAAATCCCCCAACTTGCAATGTATTCGTTGCTTAAGTACTCTAAAGTGTTACATTTCTAACTCAAAACAGCAGTACAGTATTTCTTCATCAACATCTGTATGCTTTCATTAATACAATAACAAGACATAGTGTCCAGCATATCTCTTGATGATTTCTTCCTTAAAGAAGTCTTGAGCCATGATACCTGAAAAAGGAGGTAATAGTGAATTATTGTGGAACACGTAGCAGTCCAGTGTAGGCTACAATATTTGATGTACCTTTTGCTTTGTAAATAGCCAAACTTACCAAACTTACCAAAAATAAAATATGGGCCTGGTCCCTGTCGAGAAATTGCCCCCCACACATGAACGGATGCTTGAGACTCGGTTTGCTTGATCTTCTTCCTTTTTTCCTGTAGCAATTTTGAGCAAATTGCTCAAGGGCCACGGTTGATTCGTCTGTGAAGATGACATCATTGAATGTCTAGCCAGCTTTGATCCATGTCTGGGACTGCAGACACGAAGTTCTTTGTTTGTCAGATAAATCATCTTGTCGAAACTAGAGAACAGTACAAAACAAGCGAACACACATGGTTAATGTTCTGAAAAAAAATTATACATACTGTATATACAGCATATATATAAAATGTCTTACAGAGCCTATCCATAAATCCACACAAGTTTCTTCAACTGTCTTCTGACTGTGATTAGAGTGATGTTGTGCAGTGATGCCAGCAGATTAGAGATTGCCTTGCCGATCGCTCATCATCTTCATTTATTAGTGAGTTGATGGCTTGAATAGTCTCGCTGGAAATGGAATACAATGTAAAAATGTGCAGCATACAGTAAAGACCAGTAGTCGATTTATTTCAGCTTCATTTGTAGCATTATTAGGCCTACTTTACATTACTGTACCTGTTCATTTTCCTGGGCTTTCGATAGTGTTTGCGAATACCACTGTTTGTGACCAAAATCCCCAAGTCTACTAGTATTTTTGAAATGTCTCCAGTAGATTTTCCGGTTCCTCCTGAAAGCCCTAATCTGCTCACTTAAATGAAATGAGGATCCTGGATGTCGGTTTTGATGGATGGATGTAATTTTGATGTGCAGGCAGTCCTTGATTGACTTATGTGAAAGCCGGTTCCTGTCGTGAGTCTATATTGCGTTCATAGAGGAAAATGAGGACTCGCAGGTGTATGTCGATCCAAACATTGTTAGCACATAAAATGCAAGTTTCTTTATTGTGCTGTATTCCTCTGAGTATGCCACCTACAACACACACAAGGACTCGGCACTCCTGAGCTCATCTCTGATTTGGCTCGATGTCTGGAATTCAATCAGCTCAGTTTGAATTGCGGCCTCATCCAGCGAGGGTATAGTTTTCTTAGCAAGGGAGGAGTATCACGTACAAACACAATGATATCCTTGGGCATGCTGTAGTCTTCAAATCTGGTGGATAAGTTGTCCCTCAGCTGCTTGATAAAATCTTACATTACCTCTGTGACAATGCTGCGGCCTGGTCCAAATCCAACAACTCAAGCTTCCTAGTAAAGGCCTCAAATTACTCCACCATGTCCACGACTGTTTCCCTTTTCCTTGTAACTGCATATTTAACCCGTTTAAATGACGGAATATGTCCGCGAAAAAATCTTTGTGTGCATCTTGCAGTTAACGATTCAATGTTTCTGCGTAGGGCTTCTATATGGGGCGAGAATACCACTGAAAGTTCTATGCTTAGATTCACAATTACGTCTGAGATTGAATTATTTGCAAACAGCGATATTTTCATTACAAATAAGACACACTGGCTTGGCATTGGGAAAAGATGGAGAGCTGAACGCATATCTCTCTGTACATTCTTCTCTGAAACTTCGATTTTCATTATCCACATTTCTTGATACTTTTTGAGAGCGACATTTTATCTTGCTATCAAGCAAATTATTCTGAACAAATGTTTACTCTAAAAAATTAGTGTAGCCTACAGTAGGCTCCATACTGTAGACCTGTTTTTCCCCACCAATCAACACAAAAATAATAATTGAATAGAGACATAGTGATTTTATGAGAGTAATCAGATCAAAATTATTATCTTATTGTCACTGAATTTATTATGTACTAAGCATATGTGTTAAACATGTTACATCTGTAGTGTAGGCCAATTCATTGTGATAATATTACAGTGGCTTGCGAAAGTATTCACCCCTTGGCATTTTTCCTATTTTGTTGCCTTACAACCTGGAATTAAAATAGGTTTTGTATCATTTGATTTACACAACATGCCTATCACTTTGAAGATGAATCAAACCCCCCAAAAATAAACTTAATTCCAGGTTGTAAGGCAACAAAATAGGAAAAATGCCAAAGAGGGTGAATACTTTCGCAAGCCACAAAACGTCATTATTCATGATTTTTGTCTAAATTAATATAATTATTGCTAATATTTAGCGGGCATTTCATGGCTAGGGTGCCAATTGCATTTTGTTGCGCATCATTACTGCGAGCCATCATGACACTCAAAAGCCAGAACAGCTGCAGTTCACTTGTGAGGCTAACGTTAGCGCAGCCCTAAACCCCTCTTCAAATTCGACACAAACCTTCTAACAGGTATGGGATGAGACATTACATAAACTCTTTGTTTTATTTACATTTTAAAGTTGATTAGTTGGACAAATCGGGTGAAAAAACCTGTTTCCTCACACAACATATTTCCCCCTTTCACGATCAACTCGTAGCCTTCGCTCCCCACCCGCCATTTTTAAAAAGACCCGACGGAGCTCATTGCCTTCTTGAATTATGCAGAGATGGGCATCATGAAGGTCTCGTCATTGATTTTGCTGGAAAGGGGAGAAATGGTGCTTCACATTGGTATTGATATTACAGTTGATCTGGAAGTATTAGGTTTTTTGGTGCGCAAAAGTAAGGTCAATTGTACGGACCAAGACGATGTACAAAAGTGAGTGAGTTTACGTTAGTTAGCTAATAATACATTGTTTTTTAACATTTTCGAAATATATTTACTTACTTGAATAGGTTCTCCCGGCCATGTGGATGATTGGAAACAGGGCAGCAAAGTTTGTTTGTCAACAGAGCGTTTTAGAGCATATTACTATTTACCTCTGAATAAATTCATGAAATGGAGAATGTATTAATCTATTTACCCATTTAATAACCAGACCTTCATACAAACTTGCTATGCTGATACCTTGACGCACAATCGAACATGCTGCCATATGCTGCCAGCACGCCCACAAGCGAGCCACTCTGGGCGGCCTCAGCGGCACGCGGCAATTTACCGCGTGCTAGTGTACACGAGCCGTAAGAGACATTTAGCTCCCTAATTTAGCTGGCAAATTTGCATACTGGTAGGCTTTTTGGTGAATATCTGCAGATAAACTATGAAAACATTTGATGAAGATGGTGAATCCTCCTCACTGTAGGAACAATAAGTAGGCTAGTGGAGAGAGAGCCTCAATCTCACAATATTATAAAAGAAAACAGATTGAATTGTTTTAAAAGCTAATGATATATGGTATTTTCAAAGATAATGATATAGGACTACTGATTTAATCAAGGTTTTGACCTCACTGTCAAGGTGTGTGTGTGTGTGTGTGTGTGTGTGTGTGTGTGTGTGTGTGTGTGTGTGTGTGTGTGTGTATTGTTCACTTATGCCATAAACAGACATGTCATAATAGCAACCACCTTTCCTGCCTCCCTTTTTCACCCAGTGTACTTTTTATTAAATATGAAATCTCTAAAATGTTGTTTTTAAATAACTTGAAGCTATGAAATTAAATTTTAAAGTGGAACTGACAGCGATTTAACCACTTTGCAAATATGAAACAAATCAGAAAAAAATGTAAAATTCCCAGTTTATGCTTCAAAAACATAGGTTCTATTCGACTCAAAATTCCATGACGTACAGTACGGAATAGATGGATGCAGTTCAATGCATGATTGCTATAGTTCACTAATACGTGTCTTGGTAATCCCCAAAATATTACTATCAGGTTGTTAATCACAGCTGAATGGGTACATTGTTTGTTGCTTCCACCCATTCGGGATGCACTGTTTCAGTTTTAATGGCTCAATATTTTGAACAAAAACAGACAACTGTAACTAAGGCTGGGAATGTCAATACAATCAAACTAGCAAGGGCAATGATCACAAGTCAGTTATAACGTGACTAATAGGCTAGCACACATGTCAAACACAAGGCCCGTGGGCCGAATAGGACACACAAGCGAGTATAAATTATTCAAAAGTTGAGTCATCTACTTTATGAAATTACAGCCTGAGGCGCTCACATTGGTGAATTCAACTTCAACTGCACCTCCCGTTTGCAGCTGTGCAGAGGAGAGAAAGTGTACAGATACATGCCACAGTTCTAGCTAGGCTACTAAAGTGTTGCAATCTGGCTTCGGTTTTTAAAGCTTGACTATGAATAACTAAAAAACAATATCTGCAACAAAACACCATGCAAAGGAGAAATATAGGCCTATTACAGCAACATTTGAGCAGTAGTTTAGGCTGGCTACTCAACTACAAGACATTTTGAGTGCACCATACATCAATGCTGCATTTAACTGCACCGGTGATCCATGCAGTGCAACAAAACTGTTAAACATGTTTTAAGTTTACATTTTACAACCAGCCTATAGTTCAGTTTTTGTTATTTGGAGTTATTAAGTAATGTCATTGGAGTAATGGGTGAGTGACCAACCTTTCCCCCTCATATCGTTTTTTGGTGGCTACAGCTAGAGATGCAGGTGTAATTTGGTTAGCTAGCAAGACATGTTATTACAGTTAGCATATCTCTTAGTCGTCAATCAAATGAACGAGCAGGCAGGCAAGTTCCCATGCAGTTGTCAAAACGTGGGTTGGGACGAGTAGCAAGCTGCAGAAGCACGAGCAGGCTAATATTCCTAATTTTGACGGCCAACCAGCTTAAAACATTTGAGAAGGTTTATCTAATGTTCCCTCGTTAGATTTTAGCTTATCTCACTCTGGCTAGCATTAGTTGTTGATCTTGTTGTTGTAGATGTGCATAGGCAACTGAGGACTCTTGTCACGTTCCTGACCTGTTTTCTGTTGTTTTGTATGTGTTTAGTTGGTCAGGACGTGAGCTGCGTGGGAATTCTATGTTGTGTGTCTAGTTTGTCTGTTTCTATGTCCAGCCTAATATGGTTCTCAATCAGAGGCAGATGGTATCGTTGTCCCTGATTGAGAATCATATATAGGAGGCTTGTTTTGTGTTGGGATTTTGTGGGTGTTTGTTTCCTGTCTCTGTGATTGTCTGCACCAGATAGGTCTGTGTCGGTTTTTGCACATTTGTTATTTTGTATTGTTGTTTGTAGTGTTTCACTTGTTCTTTATTAAACATGTTTAACACTAGCCGCGCTGCACTTTGGTCCTCTCCTTCACCCCTGGAAGAAAACCGTTACAACTCTGGGTCCTGGACAAGACAGATGTATTATTTACTGCAGTATCTATTAATTGTCCAAACGCACAGCCTCTTTCCCACTCTGTATTGCTACAGAATTTTAACAAATGCTTTACTATACTATTCACAAACATTCTATGAATTTATGAAAATGTGAAAATGACCATATCTAAGTGCTTGCTTGTCAAAACAAAGTGTCATTCTTCCTGGAGGTGTATTTTAATACGATTTCATGTTACTAAAACGCTGTCAGTTCCACTTTAACTTTCATTGTCGTGAAACACTTTTAATATAAACAAGAAGTCTATTTTAGAGATACCATCATCTACTCCTCAAACTCCAGTGTTTGTACAAAAGCTGGATTTCACATTGATGATATGTTAAACCAGTTGTACTCTTCAAAAACCAAACAGTAAATCTCAGAAGCTAAGATTATATGCATGTGTGGAGTATGTGGCTCCTTCACAGAGAACTGTGACTACCACTCCACGCGACGGGTTCAAAGGACCCATATTGACTCCCCTGAGCAAATTGGCCCCTCAAATCTGAGTGCTGTTGTCTTTTTGTAGAGTCAAGTGTCTTTTAAGTCCCTGGGAAGCAAGGGCAAATGGGGCGAATTGACAAGCAGACGAATCAATCTGGAGAAATTTCCACATCACATAGGCTCTCAAGACACGCACGGAGAACAGGAGCATGTGAAGAAGATGAAGGTGCTCCAGCCGGGTTCTTCTAATCAGCCAGGGCTCCAGGAGTGACGCCATCCTTGCTCTCCCATGTTCTGCTCTGATAAAAGCATCCTTTCTTCCCTAATCAATGAAGAGAGAGGGAAAGGGCGAGAGTGAGCTAAGCTGGGGAGCTAGATCTGCAAGCTCTGCATGGTTTTAAGGGGGGGAAAGGATGAGGTTTCTAACTTTTCTTTGTAATCATCTCCTGTTTGCGTTGATGGCAGGATGACATCCAGCTGAACGTAAAACCTTGGAATAGCATTGATATGGTGTAGTGCAGTAATCGTGTTCCAGCGTAACAGTTAAAAAACAATAACAATGCTCTCTTATCTGCTGACATATTTTCTGATGAATTCGAGCACACCTGAGGTTGTAGACTTTCCTCCCCTTCAAAGGTGAATGTTTTAATCAAATTTTTAAATGGGTTCATTTAGGTCTCTCATGCTGAGAAGGAAGCATCTCTACTTTGAAGTTGGCCGTTTTAATATATTTATTTTTTTGCCTCTCTGGAAAGTCAAAGCCACTTAGATAACTATTTTCGTATTTGGAAAATGTATGACCTTCTATAGGGTGTTCTTTATAGCAAGTTTTGACAAGAGCACAAAAGGTTTAAACTTTTAAGAGCTCCTTCAAAGATCTCCTTGTTTCAGGTCAGATGGAAAATAAGGTTACTGTTAATTAAACTAGTTTATCTTCTCCTGTAACCTTGTTCACTCCCATAATGATGCCGGGAGAACAACTTCCACCAAGGGTTTTATTAATGCATTTAATATGGTGCCTTGGTAACTGCTGCACACTATTGTAGTTATTGCTTTTATTTTTGTCCTGTAATATAACTCAATGATATGTTGTGCGCCTCCATCAAAGCAACATAAATCTGGCATTTGAACATGCATTAAGACGAACTGCCAAACCCATTAAAACAATTACAAGCAACCCAGTCAGAGACATCAACTTGGCTTAGCACTATTACGGCAACTAACAACTCAACTCCTTAATTGAACCTTTCAACCGAAGAACCATATACAGTAGCTCCTTTTTGGAAAATATTGGCGATATGGTATATTTCCAGTTGTATAGTCAAAATAAATCATCCAGAGTTTTGATATTGCATACAGACTATGAATAGACAACATGTACAATACATTTCCATGTCAGTTGAGAACTCTGGACATTATAGTAAACTTATAATAAGATACAAAATCAGTAATCATCTGAAAAGGAAAAATGCACATATATGGTTCTTCGGTTGAGGGGTTACATTTGAGGTGTAATCTGTTTTGAGCAGAGTCGTTTTTTAACAAAAGCCTGAGTGTTATGGCCAGGTCGGCCAACAAAAAAACCTTGCGGTTCAGCCAGCTCTCCGCTGCACCTGAGGAGCCTCCTGGAGAATGATTGTATATTCTGCTGAGGTAAGCCAGAAGTTGCGCTCTCTCCCTATGTTCTCTAACTACTCTTGAGCCAGCTGCCCCCCTATATGTTTCATGATCTAAATGTTGGCTGAGCAGCAGCAAATGTTACTTGGTATTATTTGTGATCTGCCAGAGGATTGGCTCTCGCCTCTGTTCCATACCGCCTTGGCTGCATCTCAATATTTTTGAGGCAGTGTCGGCTTGCCTTTGTAGGGACTTAAAAAAATATTTATTTTGACATATACAGCAGGACAGGGTCTGCTCGTGTATTGGTCTATTCATCAATTGGAAAGTGTTATTCCAGCCGGCGACTCCTGGCTGCATGCAAATGCAATGGTGTCGGTGGGAAATTAATTATCGCAGATAGGAAGCATCCGATGCGCAGGCTGACTGGCGTGAACATGGCATCCCCATGTGTGCCTTTGCCTTGTCTTATCTCGAAGGTTAAGTGTAGCTTCACACCAACTGTCTGGTCGACTGTTGCACATGGCTAGCTCCATCATTACGGCCCTGTGCACTCTTGACATTTCCATTATTTCTTATCGTGTAACAGGGCCTTTCTCCATAGTGAGCCGCGGATAAGTGTGCCTCTCGGAACGTTGGCAGTGGTTACAAATACAAACAAGCACAATAGGAATCATGTACAGTGCATTCAGAAAGTGTTCAGAGCACCTGACTTTTTCCACATTTTGTTACATTACAGCATTCTTCTAAAATTGATTAAATTACTTTTTTATCTCATCAATCTCCACACAATAACACATACTGATAAAGTGCAAACAGGTTTTTAGATTATTCTTAAAAAAAAAACATATTTACTTATTTACATAAGTATTCAGACCCTTTGCTATGAGACTCGACATTGCGCTCAGGTACATCCTGTTTCCATTGATCATCCTTGAGATGTTTCTACAACTTGATTGGAGTCAACCTGTAGTAAATACAATTGATTGGACATTTGGAAAGGCACACACCTGTCTCTTTAAGGTCCCACAGTTGACAGTGCATGTCAGAGCAAAAACCAATCCTGTGCCTCAACACAGGATTGTGTTGAGGCACAGATCTGGGGAAGGGTACCAAAAAATATCTGCAGCATTGAAGGTCCCCAAGTACACATTGGCCTCCATCATTCTTAAATGGAAAAAGTTAGGAACCACCAAGACTCTTCCTAGAGCTGGCCGCACGGCCAAACTGAGCAATCAGGGCGAAAAGGTGTATTGGTCAGGGATGTGACCAAGAACCCGATGGTCACTCTGACAGAGCTCCAGAGTTCCTCTTTGGCGATGGGAGAACCTTCCAGAAGGACAACCATCTCTGCAGCACTCCACCAATCAGGCCTTTATGGTAAAGTGGCCAGACGGAAGCCACTCTTCAGTAAAAGGCACATGACAGCTCGCTTGCAGTTTGCCAAAAAGGCACCTAAAGGACTCTAGGACCATGAGAAACAAGATTCTTTGGTCTGATGAAACCAACATTGAACTATTTTGCTGGAATGCCAAGCGTCACGTCTGGAGGAAGCGTAGGAAGCACAAAGTATTCGTAAATACCATCCCTACGGTGAAGCATGGTGTTGGCAGCATCATGCTGTGGGGATGTTTTTCAGTGGCAGGGACTGGGAGACTAGTCAGGATCGAGGGAAAGATGAACAGAGCAAAGTACAGAGAGATCCTTGATGAAAACCTGCTCCAGAGCGCTCAGGAAATCAGACTGGGGTGAAGGTTCACATTCCAACAGGACAACGAACTTGCCTGTATATTAACTATGCTATTTAACCAACTATCCAACTGTGTATTCGTAAATTCCGTTACAGAGAGATTCTTGATGAAAACCTGTTCCAGAGCTCGGGACCTCGGACTGGGGCGAAGGTTCACCTTCCAACAGGACAACGACCCTAAGCACACAGCCAAGACAATGCAGGAGTGACTTCGGGACAAGTCTCTGGATGTCCTTGAGTGACCCAGCCAGCCCAGACTTGAACCTGATCGAACATCTCTGGAGAGAACTGAAAGTAGCTGTGCATCCAACCTGTCCATCCAACCTGACAGACCTTGAGAGAATCTGTAGAGAAGAATGGGACAAACTCCCCAAATACAGGTGTGACAAGCGTGTAGCATCATACCCAAGAAGACTCGAGGCTGTAATTGCTGCCAAAGGTGCTTCAACAAAGTACTGAGTAAAGGCTCTGTATGTAAATGTGATATTTCAGTAATTGTTTTATAAACGTGCAAAATGTCTAAAAAACCTGCTTTTGCATTGTCATTATGAGGTATTGTGTGTGTAGATTGATAATTCATTTTAGAATAAGGCTGTAACGTAACAAAATGTGGAAAAGTCAAAGGGTCTGAATACTTTCCAAATGCACTTTTAAGGGGCAGGTATAGCAGTTACAGCATGTAGTTGTTGCCTTTTTCTATGAAAAATCCTGCAGTAGGTTGATAGATGAGAGGGCTCAATGATTACACAGAATCACAGCACAAAGCATATTACAGGAGAACATCCTCAAAAGCCCAAATGTTAACTGCATGTGCCATGTGTCCACCGGCAGGTCTCTACCTAAAACTGAAATAAACATCATCCTTAGTAATATTGTTATTTTTTCACCCACTCCTTATTGTACAGGCAAACTTGTCCTTGAGCTCATATTCAATCATTCAGTGTTTTCAATAGCTACTTGCAACACTGGGATTATTGTTTGACATTATATGACCTCCAAAATGTAATAGTTTGCATTTGTAATAAAAACCTGGCCTCAAGGGGCTTAAAATTCTCCATGTTGGATAACTGCAAACATTTAGTGGTTGGGCGACTAGTCAAGTGAACTCTTAAAATAATTTATATTTTTTGTTTATTTTTACTTCTCCTCACGTTCATGGAGCTCAACTAGAGAGACAAAATGTGGCTGATACCCAAACAGAAACAGCAGGTGTCTGAGTGGTGTTCAGTGTCACCACCTATTGTATGCAGTAATCATGCAGCTATGAGCTATACTGTTAGCACTGAGGCGGATTACCATAGTAGGAAGTCCACTGTGTGAAGTTCACCCTGCATTATCAGCTAAAACATAAATATCACTGTCATGTATACCTCTGATATGCCTCCCAGTAAAGCAATAAAAAAAATCAAGAATCCCAGAAAAGTGCTAAAAATATCCTAAATTAACATATGTGACTCGTTTCAGGAAACTAGGTGTATGTTGTGCGTCACTACTTCACAGGAGAGGCATTTAAACTTTTTTATTTATTTATCAGAATGCGTTTTGGGGCAGAAATGCTTCTAGAACTTTTGACCTTTCATGCGCCTTAAAAACAAACTTGTATGGCATCTGTAAAAACACGAGCCTAGTTGGTTTACGGCTCTCCACTTTCTGGAGGACCGAGTTTTGAAATCAGTGGAATGCCCGGTGGATGCAGAGTATAATAGCTAAGGAGATTGTGAAAATGCAGGCGTTTGATTGCAAATGCGGAGGGAATCGAACACAGAAGGCTGTTGTATAAAACACCTGTCTGGATTACATCTTTAAACTAAGGGCAACCATGGCAAGCATTCATCCATGTATACGGGTAAGAGAGTCTATTTGGCTGCATTGTCAGATATTACACATTTCTAATTTTGTCAGAAAGTCATTTTCATTGGAAGTTAAAGCATACTTGTTAACTAGCTAGCTAATGTTAGCTGGCTGGCTGGCTTGCTAGCTAACGTTACGTGTATGATCTGTGTTATTTGTATCTCAGAGCCATTTGCATTGCTATTTATAGCCTAATGTTAGCTAGCTAGCTAACTTTAAAAATAACAAAATTATTTAACCTTAATTTATTGACCCTAGCTAGTTGGTTCGCTTTAGCTACCTGTAGATTAATATAGGGTAGTAATGTCATGAGTTGGGATTATGGTTCATTGTTTAGCTAGCTACATAACTCTGATATAAACATTATAGCCAACAAACATTGGATTTGTATGATAACTACATTTAGTTTAGTTATTGTTGGCTGTCGTGATAGAAATTAATCTAACTGGCTAACGACACAGCTCTGAGAGGCTGCACCGAGCACTAACACGTAGCACTGCGTAGCAAAGAACAACCGGCGACCTGACACTCATAACCGACCCTGACATCACCCGCCCACCTGCACTTCTCTCTCGCTCTTCACATTCAACGAGAGACAGACAACAACACAGTTGTGCAGGGGGCAGTGGAGGGAGCATCTTAGTCCCCGGTGGAGCCTGGAAATGTTTGTTCCCTTGTACTGCGTGCAGCAGTGAAAACTCATTTGAATCTGCTGGGTACTCGCATGCTATTAAATGTATAATCTGTGACATGTTCGTTGTTGTCACGGGGAAAGGTCTGATGGATACCTTCATTTGTGAAAAATGTATTGAACTTGATGCAGCTAAAGAAAGGATTGTTACTCTTCATGAATAAATAAATAATTTGACCAAGCACTTTGAATTGAATAAGGATTCAATGAGACTATCGGCATCTTTAAATGCTTCCTATCAAAACATCCAAGAGGATAATAAAGGGACCTTCCTGGACAATAATCAATTTCTGCCACTGCACCCCTCTACTAGCTTGAACCAGAAAATGGCTTCTCATTGTTCGACTCCAGGTGAGCGTAAATGGATGTGTCGGTGCTCCTGCCTTCTTCCCCTGCGTCCGGACTTAAGACTTTCAAATTGCTTTGAGCCCCTTTACCAGCTGTCTTTTGCCGGGGGCTTGGGTGTTCCCTCCATGGCTGTGGATGCCCCTCCAGCTACCTCTTCCTGTCCTAGTCAATCAACTGCCTGGGCACAGCCTGGATCACCGCGGCCCCCCTCCGCTTTTCCATGCTCTCTGGATCAGAGCTATGTCCCTTTGGCTGTTATGCAGTCGGTGTCTCAGCAGCCCTCTTCTCAGGTGAGTACTGTGGCTCTGGCCTCGCAATTTGCTTAGAGACGTGGCAGAGGCCAGATCATTCTGGAAATTGTGATAGGGAGTTCGATGGTGAAGGATATATCTGTACCTGGGGAAAATACTTTGTGTTTTCCTGGGGCAAAAGTTCAGGATATCACCAAGTTGCTTCCCGAGGCTGTGAGTCAGTCACCGGGGGCTGATACTGTCATGGTTCATGTGGGGTCAAATGACATTATGAAGGGCAGCTCAGAACAGCTGAAGATGGATTTAAAAGAATTGATTGGGTCTCTACTTGACACCAACAAACCCCCATAATATCTGGCCCTCAGCCCTCCCTAAATCGTCGCTTTGAATGGTTCAGCAGACTTTTAGCCCTCCATAACTGCCTACGAGACTATTGCAGCTCTGTAAATGTAACATTTATTGACAATTTTGATACCTTCTGGAAACAAAGCTCCTATTATAAGGAGGACGGGATCCACCCAAATCATTTCACAGCATTATAGGGTGCCGTTTAGACAATGACTTATCAATGACCCAAGCCCAGTTCAGTTCATCCCTACCATTGTTTCGCTGAGTTGTCATAATGCTTCAGCGAATGTACATTATCCTAAGGGTGTTGGAAGACAATGTAAATAACCTAATTTATGTCCCTCTTACTGCCCGGAATGACTCTGCTGATCCTACAGCTATTGTATGAAATAATCATATGCCTATGAACCAGAGTAATACAGTTGGCACTGAGTGTGCCCTAGTAGGAAGTCCACGGTGTGCAGCTCACCCTGCACTAATAAAAATAACCTGAGTATGTCTATCTCTGCTAAGCTTTCCAGTAAAGCAAGAAAAATAATCAAGCATCCCAGAAAAGTCTTACAAATATCCCACGTTAACATATGTAGCTTAAGAAAAAAGGTTAATCAAATCAATAATTTGCTAGTAACAGATGACATTCATATTCTGACAATCTCTGAAACTCACTTAGATAATACCTTTGATGATACAGTGTAGTAATACATGGTTATAAGATCTACAGAAAAGACAGAAATGCAGAAGGTGGAGGTGTAGCTGTTTATATTCAGAACCACATTCCTGTAAAGCTTAGAGAGGATCTCATGTTAAATACTGTTGAAGTAATATGGCTACAGGTTCATCTGCCTCACCTAAAGCCCGTTCTGGTGGGAAGCTGCTATAGACCACCAAGTGCTTACAGTCAGTATCTGGATAACATGTGTAAATGCTGGATAATGTATGTGATATCAGTAGAGAGGAATACTTTCTGGGTGATTTAAATATTGACTGGCTTTCATCAGGCTGCCCACTCAAGAGAAAGCTTCAAACTGTAACTAGTGCCTGGTTCAGGTTATCAATCAACCTACCAGGGTAGTTACAAACAGTGCTGGAATGAAATCATCAACATGTATTGATCATATCTTTACTAATGTTGCAGAAATTAGTTTGAAATCAGTATCCAAATTCGTCGGATGTAGTGATCACAATATAATAGCTATATCTAGGAAAACCAAAGTTCCAAGGGCTGGGCCTACTATAGTGTATAAGAGGTCATACAATAAGTTTTGTAGTGATTCCTATGTTGTTGATGTGAAAAATATTTGTTGGGCCATGGTGTGTAATGACGAGCAACCAGACACTGCACTTGACACATTTATGAAATTGCTTATCGGAGTTTCTAATAAGCATGCCCCCATTAAGAAAATGACTGTTAAGTCTCTGTGGTTTGATGAGGAATTGAAAAATTGAATGGTTGAGAGGGATGAGGCAAAACGATGGCAAATAGATATGGCTGTACAACCGATTGGCAAACGTACTGCAAATTGTGAAATCATGTTACTAAACTGAATAAAGAAGAAGAAGAAACTACACTATGAAACAAAGATAAATGACAAAGAAAGACAGTAAAAAGCTTGCTTTGTAGCATCTTAAATGAAATGTTGGGAGAAAAGGCAAACTCAGCTCCATCATTCATTGAATCAGATGGCTCATTCATCACAAAACCCACTGATATTTTCAACTACTTTAATTAATTTTAAATTGTCAAGATTAGCAAATTTAGGCATGGCATGCCAGCAACAAACACTGACTCTATACAGCCAAGTATATCTGACCAAATTATGATAGACAAGCATTGTAATTTTGAATTCCATAAAGTGAATGTGTAAGAGGTGAAAACATTATTGTTGTCTATCAACAAGTACAGGCCACCTGGGTCTGACATCTCGGATGGAGAATTACTGAGGATGATATTTTCATTCCTATTTTCCATCTCTTCAATCTAAGCCTACAGGAAAGTGTGTGCGCTCAGGCCTGGAGGGAAGCGAAAGTCATTCCGCTTCCCTAGAATAGCAAAGCACCCTTTACTGGCTCAAACAGCTGACCAACAGCCTGTTACCAACCCTTAGTAAACTTTTGGGAAAAAATGTGTTTGACCAGATACAATGCTATTTTCCAGTAAACAAATGAACAACAGATTTTCAGCAATCTTATAGTGAAGGGCATTCAACATGTACGGCACTTACACAAATGACTGGTGATTGGCTGAGAGAAATTGAAAATAAAAAGATTGTGCGAGCTGTTTTGTTAGACTTCAGTGCAGTTTTTGACATTATCAATCATAATCTGCTGCTGGAAAAACACGTGTTATGGCTTTACATCCCCTGCTATTTCTATATTTTTCGTAGCTGTTGTTAGGTTCTGAATAAACAGAGTAAAAACTCAAATGGACGGCTAGGAAAAGCTCAAATTAAACTTTATTCAACCCACTAGGTGCTTCAGCTGCAAGCATAACATACAATCACCTCCTTGCATGTCTAAGATAAACTATCCGTCTCTGACGCTAGGCAGGAACCCAGTCTGTTGCTCTTAATGGTATTGTCATGGCCCTGCCTAAGTCCAGAATCTTCCTGTGTGGAAATGTGTGTGTGCAAGATAGGACTGTAGTTGGAGAGTCGTCCCCCCTCCCAGAGGTTTCTTCTCTCTTCGACTGTTGATCTTATCTCGAGTTGAGTTCCACATCCCTCCTCCTAGTTTCACCGACCTTGGGCTTCCTTATCAGAAACTGAGACTTGACTGTTGCTCTTTACCTCCTTTCTTAGGAATTTAATATTCAGCAATAACATGTTTGAACAAACAGAAACATCTGTACTTCCTCTTGTCTTGCTCAGTAGCTTTTCATACACAAAGCTAGTTAGAACCCAACATTCCCCCTTTACTGTTCAACATTACATAAGCTTTAAAATTACTTATAAATTAAACACCTTCGAGGCTTAGGGCCTCTGTCTGCATAATCTTCACCCACGGCTTAAGGCCCTGGTCTCAACATTATAATCACGCCAACCACACTCTTACTTCCCCCTTTCTGTCATTACACCTCCCATTGTACAACTGATAATGCCATTTCAGCTGAAGCTTTTGACTTTCTCTTCCTCCTTCGGGTTCCTAAGAGAGTGATAACAAAAGACTTGGAAAAAAGAGAGAGAACACAAAGTATTGCAATTGTTATTAATGTCTTAAGCTTAATATATGGCAACAATCTAAGTTTGACAACGTGACGATTCCCACTCTCCCTTATCCTGACTATACCTTTGGGAGAATTTCTACTGGGGTCCTCCCCCTTAGGCTGTTCCCACGCCATGTCATCCTCACTTTGCCCTTCGTCTCCCTCCATGGCCACACGATACACACGTGCTGTGGCCTTAATCAGCTTTATCTCTTCTTGAGGCAAGTCTGAACATTTCAGCATTAATGCTTTCAGAAGATGATATCCCAGCAATGCCAACAATGTCACTCCTGCTACTACTAACACTGCCCCTGCTGCATACTTCAAGATACTCCTCACTTGTTCAGTGGTCCAATTCCAAGCTGTTACTATAGCATTCTTCACCACCCCTACTGAGTGTGATGAAATAGAACTACGGACGTATTCGAATAGACCCAGTTAACCTCTAACACCTCCCAAACCCGGATCCGGGAGCACCCCCATCAGTAGAAAAGCTACTAGCATAGCCTAGCATAGCGTCACAAGTAAATACTAGCATCTAAATATCATTAAATCACAAGTCCAAGACACCAGATGAAAGATACACATCTTGTGAATCCAGACATCATTTCTGATTTTTAAAATGTTTTACAGGGAAGACACAATATGTAAATCTATTAGCTAACCACGTTAGCAAAAGACACCACTTTTTTTACTCCACCAGTTTTTTACTCCATCAGTAGCTATCACAAATTCGACCAAATAAAGATATAAATAGCCACTAACCAAGAAACAACTTCATCAGATGACAGTCTGATAACATATTTATTGTATAGCATATGTTTTGTTAGAAAAATGTGCATATTTCAGGTATAAATCATAGTTTACCATTGCAGCCACCATCACAAATCTCACCAAAGCGACTAGAATAACTACAGAGAGCAACGTGTATTACCTAATTACTCATCATAAAACATTTCTTAAAAATACACAGCGTACAGTAATTGAAAGACACAGATCTTGTGAATCCAGACAATATTTCAGATTTTCTAAGTGTTTTACAGCGAAAACACAATATAGCGTTATATTAGCTTACCACATGTGCAAACATCACCCCAGCATTGATTCAAGGCAAAAAGAGCGATAACGTATAAACCACCAAAATATATAAATTTTTTCACTAACCTTCTCAGAATTCTTCAGATGACAGTCCTGTAACATCATATTACACAATGCATATAGAGTTTGTTCGAAAATGTGCATATTTAGCGGCACAAATCGTGCTTATACAATGAGAATAGTGTCCAAATACTCAAGCAATCTGTCCGGCGCCATCTTGGAAAGGCACCTATTCTTATCGAAAACTATTCATAAACTTGACTAAAAAAATACAGGTTGGACAGCAATTGAAAGACAAATTAGTTCTTAATGCAATCTCTGAATTACATTTTTTAAATTAACGTTACTGCGCAATACAGGGTGCGATAAAGCAAGGCTACACTGCAAGTAATGGCGTCTTATGCATTTGACTTTTTTCAACAGAACAATGAATTATCAGCATAAATAGTTCTTACTTTTTGATGACCTCCCATCAGAATCTTGGGATAGGTGTCCTTTGTCCAAAAGAATCGTTGCTGGGTTGGAGAAAGTCATCTTCCACGTTGCAATTAGCAGTAAACAATGGCATGCGAGAGAGAGATACCCAACTTCCTACAACGCCAGAAATTGAAATACCCGAAAATCGCAATATACTGACATAAACTGATATAAATCGGTTTAAAATAACAAGATTATGATGTCTTTAAAGCCTATATCGAATAAAAACAGAGCCGGATATATCTAGGAGCTAAAACGGGAGCTTCTAAAACGACATGCCAAGGTCCTCACTGCGTCAGCGCGAAGATCCAAAAGGGGGGACCCTTTGATTCCAATCAATTTATAGACTTTCGGATCTGCCTAGAGACTCCATTTCAAGGCCCTCTATTCGCTGACACCCAGGGGAAGGCGTATGCAGTGCATCTCAACCAATAGAAGACAGGCAGAGTTATACACAGGTCTGAGAACAGGTTGGAAAAATCTGCATTCTCAACTCCACATAGGGAAATTGCTCTAAGTCCAGTTCTGTTTCACGCACAGACATAATTCAAACGGTTTTAGAAACTAGAGAGTGTTTTCTATCCAATAGTAATAATAATATGCATATTGTACGAGCAAGAATTGAGTACGAGGCAGTTTAATTTGGGAACATCAAGAAAAAAATAGTGCTAACAGCTCCCCCTATTGACAAT
The DNA here is from genome assembly GCF_016432855.1 of Salvelinus namaycush. Taxonomy (NCBI): domain Eukaryota; kingdom Metazoa; phylum Chordata; class Actinopteri; order Salmoniformes; family Salmonidae; genus Salvelinus; species Salvelinus namaycush. The sequence continues at coordinate 40,535,925 of NC_052309.1, read as the reverse complement.
AAGTTTTAATTTAGCTGTCACTGACACACAGCCGAAATAGATTGCCACTGGGACAGTGACGCATTTGATGACACTCCTCCCCATGAACCCCATGAAAGTGTGCTTCTCGTTGAGTCTATCACTCAAATTTAAGACCCTTAGCACAAACAGACACTGGCAGAATGTACATTTACAGGCAGGGAGTAATACTAACGTTAACATAAACTACATTCATCTTGTGTTTCTAGCATTAACTTTTCTCAGTACGGTCCCGTGTGTCCTTGTCTTATACTGTCGCGCGTGGCATGTTAATGACAGATCAGTATCAATGCATTTCTAGTCTAAATTACTATACATTTCCCCAGTGTGCAGACCTCCACAATCAACCCGATACCCCAAATAAAACAATTTTGGCCAATCGTAAATCAATTACAGCCAATTATGACCCCCCCCCCCCCCCCCCCCGGCACACATTCTTCTGGCATCTTTTCATTTTCTTCTTCAGATACACTACATTACCAAGAGTATGTGGACGCCTGCTCGTCGAACATCTCATTCCAAAATCATGGACATTACTATAGAGTTGGTCCCCCCCTTTGCTGCTATAACAGCCTCCACTCTTCTGGAAAGGCTTTCCACTAGATGTTGGAACATTGCTGCAGGGACTTGCTTCCATTCAGCCACGAGCATTATAGAGGTTGGGCACTGATGTTGGGTGATTGGGCCTGGCTCTCAGTCGGCGTTCCAATTCATCCCAAAGGTGTTTGATGGGGTTGAGGTCCGGGCTCTGTGCAGGCCAGTCATGTTCTTTCACACCAATCTCGACAAACCATTTCTGTATGGACCCCTTCCCCAAACTCTTGCCACAAAGTTGGAAGCACAGAATTGTCTATACTGAACAAAAATATAAACTCAACATGTGAAGTGTTGGTCCCATGTTTCATGAGCTGAAATAAAATATCCCATAAATGTTCCATACGCACAAAAAGCTTATTTCTCTCAAATCCATCCACCTGGCGTGGCATATCAAGAAGCTGATTAAACGGCATGATCATTACACAGGTGCACCTTATGCTGGGGATGATAAAAGGCCACTCTAAAATGTGCAGTTTTGTCACACAAAACAATGCCACAGATGTGTTTGCAATTGGCATGCTGACTGCAGGAATGTCCGCCAGAGCTGTTGCCAGATAATTGAATGTTCATTTCTCTACCATCATCGTTTTAGAGAATTTGGCAGTACATCCAACCGGCCTCACTACCGCAGACCATGTGTAACCACGCCAGCCCAGGACCTCCACATCCATCCTTTTCACCTGCAACTCCATGCCCATGATTTTGGAATGAGATGTTCGATGAGCAGGTGTCCACATACACTATATAACCAAAGGTATCAACAATAATAAAGTGTTATAATGCCAGGCTTCGCCATCAGCTGTGTCCCTGATGACCTCTGTCTTCATCAATTGCACAGTGATTAATGCTAGCAGCTAGCACCAGTCGTTGCTACAAAAATAATCTCAACACCATACTGTCACATCCCACTTCATTTGCCTTGTTCATTAGAGGCGCAAAAAAAACACTCGATGACTGGCAGTGGCTGACTATTACAGTCATTTACTCTATGGGAAACAAATGGTTGTCTATTTTGGCGTGTCGTCAGGCATGTTCCAGCATGCCACTTCTCTGCTCACAGCAGTGGCCATCAGTGGCGTGTGGCAGGCTGGCGCTGCCTTTTGTCCTCCACAGGAAACTCAAAGTGCCAATTCACCCAGGGGGTGTGTGTGGCGAGTGTGGGCACCAGATCAAACCCCCTCCACGGGCACGTGTACCATACCAAACCCAATGCACATCAAAGGCTGGAATGACATGAAGCATTTAATACATACATCATATAGATGTAGTATTTATCTGTGGGGTATAAATACAGTGTGACAGAGGTAGGGTTGCACATTTTGGGGAATATTCAGAGGTGTAAACTTTCCGTGGGAATTAACGGGAATATATGGGAATTAACGGGAATATATGGGAATTATCGAACATATATGCTAATTAATAGTAATACCAGAGAGATTAAAGTAGATGTCACACGTCAAAATTTGATGGATGACCCTATGTGAACCTATGTGACCGCTATGGGAACCTAAGGGGCTGCCTGTCAGGACATCCTGATGGTTAGGTGGGGGTCTTTGGGTAAGGGTCCAGTTGTCAGGTCAACCGGTAATGATTTATGACCCAAGCCTGATTTATGACCCTATGTAATGATTTATGACCCTATGTCCTGTTGTAGCAGGCATGCCCATATTTGGGCTTCCGGTCAGGACATCCTGGCCTGGGGTGGGGGTCTTTGGGGTAAGTGTCAAGCTGTCAATGTCGTAAATCAAAAAAAGATCATGATTTATGACCCTATGTAGTGATTGATGCCCCAATGGTTTGTAGAATGGGGGCATGCCCATATTTGGGCTTCCGGTCAGGACATCCTGATGGTTAGGGGTGCTTTTTGGATAAGTAAGTGACCAGGTGTCATGTCAAACTGTTCCTGGATGTCTAGTGTTGGGGGTTGTTAATGAACATTTCAAAGAGGCTGGCTTTGCAGAAGCCTTATAAAGCCCCAGAACAATTCCTGTTTAAGACTGTACAAGATCTTAAGAATAACTATGGAATTTGGGATCGGTGACAAAGCAGTGATGACTGTAACAACTGAAGCGGGTCCTCGGTTGGTCCATAGAGCACGGGCCAAGTATCAACCCGCAATATATGATGCTCCAAAAAAACGTTTTTTAAATGTTTATAGAACCCAAATACCTCCATCAAATGCGCTGAAAGATCAAGTGTTGATGTCTAATGGACAGCTGTGGGGGTATCGGTTTGATTACGTGGCCTGTAGAGTGACCCTCTATACGGTAGCTGAAGGAGAAGAATATACAGACCAGACTGTAGGCTTGGAATATGGTGTTGAAGACTGGTCGGTTTTTCGCAAGGTTGTGTGTCCTGAACTGCGCCTTATCACCAAGGGGTATAGTGTGTTCACGGGCCACGAGACCCGTTGGGAAGGTACCCCTGACTCCTCAGGACGAATATTTCACAGGGTGAAAATACAAAGACAGAATGGACGTCCCTGCGGCTGCGTGGAGTTCTATATCGGCACCCAGGAAATCCGAAACCAAAACCTCAGGGAGGGGGGCCATACTGGGGATACCCGACTGCGTCTGCTTATTCCTTTTAAAAGTTGGGATGTAATGGAATTGAAAATGTTGCAGGCGTTGGATGATCTCTTTGTACAGAGCCAACAGCGGCAGAGCCTTGTTCATTTAAAGAAGTGCATAATATATACGAATCGTAAAGATTACGATGCAAAAGAGCCTCCAGAAGATACAGCGTCAGAAGAAAACTAAGTAAGCGGATGCTTTAACCACGCCCCCCCAGATACCCAATGGCCTTGTTCTACAATAAAAAGAAAAAAGCAGCCAGTTCTTCATTTCAGCATACACCATGGATCTCCAGACCATCTACGTGGACGCATCTACGTCATGGGGCCCCGAAACTAAGGACTCAATGCCTCACAGCCCTACACTCTACTCACCCCTGGCAAGACCCTCGACACCCCCTACATGTACCCAGCCTGAGGATGTGTTTGATGGGGTGGTCAGTACTATTTTTGTGGATACCATCAAGGCCTCTGTAGCTACACTTTTAGACTTGGTGATTGGCGACTATATAAGAGAAAAATGCATCGGCTGTGAGATCAATCACCCCAGCCAGCGTCGTCATCCTTGCCTATACGACCCTCCGAGATACTACTTTTTCAATCATTTTGAGGAGCTGGTGAAAAGACTGTGGTCCCGCAGGTTTATACCCTCGCTGGTCAGCGCCCTGGAGGCTATGGGTCTTGTGCCGTCTATCCCTAGAGTTTACGGGGTAACCGAGGCCTTCCTACATGAACTGAAGGAGGCAATTTTCATCCACGAGAAACTCAAAGAAATCCGACACACCCTGGTGGCCGACAACAAATACCGGGAAGCTGTGGTTGCTGATGTGGTGCTTTTCTGGCTCAATAAATCCCAAGAGACCGAGTGACATTTTGTTATTTAGACGTAAAAGCTATGGGTAACTATGTGTCTACGATGTTGGAGCGAATAAATACATTTTTTCTTTTGAGAGACCTTACAAATGTTATGCATCAGATTATTGAAAATAAAGTGAATAATGTATCGTTCTACACGACACACAATACCTGGGCTAATGTAGAGCGTTTGCTGAAAATGGAACAAATCATGAATCATGTACGACATACGGGTGGGAGTTTGCAATGGACACAAATGGTATCAAGAATTGTTGATGAGTCTGAAGAGCTAGAAGTAACTTTGGCTAAGATTTTGCATTATTTGTTTGAACCCCCATTTAATGTGAACGTGTATCATATTTGTTGTTTATATACTTATATATCCGACGTGTGTGTTTTAAAAATTCAGCGACACAAACCTGTAAATCTAAACCATATATACAGGGTGTTGCATGATGTGATTGTTGAGAAAACTGGGACTTGTATCTTGCAACAAATCCTGAATTGGTTGTATACGTAATACTTGGTGTTAAAAAAATAAAAATTCTCAAACTGAAATGTTGTCGTTATTTGAAAGTGGCTCATTAACGTTATTGTCCCTCAGAGAGGCAAGAAGGATGGCTGAACAGCTGTTGAAAAACATTTATTATAATCCCGCTAACCCCGGGTCTTATGGTGGTAAAGAGCGTTTACAGAGAGCAATAGCCGAAGAAACAGGTAGCCTGTTAAGCGATGCTAAAGTGAGTGAGTGGTTATCAGAGCAGGATGCCTATACTCTCCATAAATCTGTAAGAAAACAATTTCCAAGAAATAGAGTTTTTTCTACGCATCCCTTATCCCAATTTCAGGCGGATCTATGCGACATGCAGGCCCTTGCCGATAAAAATGATGGAAATCGCTACATGCTAACGGTTATAGATATTTTCTCTAAAGTAGCCTTTGTAAGGGTTTTAAAAAATAAGAGCGGGGCCGAGGTAACCCGGGCCTTTGACTCGATCTTGAAGGCAGGAGGAGCACCCAATAAAGTGCAGACTGATGGCGGAAAAGAATTCTTCAATAAAACATTTCAGAAGCTGATGAATAAGTATAAAATAATACATTTTGCTACAGGCTCTGATTTGAAAGCTTCGGTTGTGGAACGCTTTAATAGGACTTTGAAAGAGCGGATGTGGCGATATTTTACAGCTCACAACACCCACAGATATACAGACATAGTTCAGGATTTAGTAAACGGGTACAACCACAGCTTCCATAAGAGTATACGTATGAAGCCCTCTGACGTCTCTTCGGAAAACTCTTTTCAAGTCTTTAAAAATATGTATGGTTTGTTCCCACTTCGCCGTAAGAAAAAAATGACTTTTAAATTCCTAGTGGGTGACTTGGTTCGTATATCAAAGTTGAGGGGTGTTTTCGACAAAAAATACGAACAAGGCTTTAGCTCGGAGTTGTTTACCGTTACCGAATGTCTGCCACGCATTCCCCCGGTCTACAAATTAAAAGATTATGACGGGGATCTTATAGAGGGATCTTTTTATGAGAAGGAATTACAGAAGGTCCAGTTGGGTAAAGACAAAGTCTTTCACGTGGAGGAGATTCTAGATCAGAAGAGAGAAAAGGGTAAAAAATGGTTGCTGGTCCGCTGGAAAAACTGGCCTCAAAAGTTCAACAGTTGGGTATTGGAGCATGATGTGGTGGAGGCAACGGGGATTAATTTAAACCCCTAGTCATGATAACTAGCGCATCAGTCGCGTGTACACAGTTGGGCATCATGGAACACAGCGGCTTCTACCTGACTCTCCCCAGTAATGCGTCGGCACAGATATATCGTAATAATCAGAGTTCGAAGTATACAACCAATTTTCCAAAGCCTATAGAGTTATCAGAGGCTTGGGAAGTAGGTCTCAGCGAGATTACATACCCCCATAGTTGGTATAATATCAAAGCTAAGGACCGTGATTTTTATTGCAAAAGGTTATCGGAACCTGCAAAACTTATTAAGCTTAAAAAAGGTTTCTATAGAACCGTCGACAGGATCGTCTCAGAGTTGAATGAACACCTAACCCTGAACAAGATGGAAATATTCCTATTCTACAATCCAATCCATAAAAGGATACAAATCTCAGGGCCTGCTAACGGAGGTATAAAGACCAGCGGTAATTTATCCTACATGTTGGGGATGGGTCCCAATAAATGGACGTATGTGAACGATAAATTATTCCCATTCCCTGCGGATATACATGCAGGATTTTACAACATATTTGTGTATACCGACATCATAACCTATCAAAGGGTCGGAGACAGCTGTGTGCCCCTCCTGCGAACAGTTCATATAGACGGAAAGGATGGGGACATCGTCACTGTCAATTATGACAAGCCGCACTACGTACATGTCAGCAAGAACTATATTGAAAACATTCTGGTTGAGCTTAAAACGGATCAGAACGAAAACATTGAATTTACTTATGGTAAAACGATTGTAAAACTCCACTTTAGACCCACCAAAACCTCTCTACATATATAATATCTGTATTATATTTATAAACATAATACAAATAAAAGAGTTATGGAGCACCATCAGCTCGACCCTAACCGTTATGTTTCATACTATGTGGATCAAGTTGGTAATGGACTACCAGGATATCATGGAGCACCGACAATGTATGGTGCGGGGATAGGCGGTATATTCCGTAACCTCTTCAGGATGGTTTTACCGTTTATGAAGAGGGGCTTCAGCATAGCCAAACCACATTTAAAATCCGCGGCTAAAAATATAGTAAGTGAGGTTGTAGCCAATGCTATGACCCGAAGGGCGTCACCAGATGTGGAGCATCAAGAAGGCTCGGGGCTTATGATATTGTCTCGAAGACCAAAAAAGAGACCCCCAGGTTTAAGACGCAGGCCGGCACCTAAAAAGCGGCGGTTAACTGTTAAAAGAACCTCAGTAAGTCAAAGACGTGGTAAAGTGAGGAGGTCTGAACCAAAACAGGCTAAAAGAATACTAGGAAGTATTTTCTAAAAGAATAAGTGACATGGCTCTTTTACATCGAATGTCCTCTGAAGCTATAAAGACAGAACTCGATCTTTTCACGGCCCCTTTAACGCAGCATTCAATAGATAGATCCAGTTATGTGGAGATAGCCCCTCTCTCTGCTATTACCGATAACGGGCCTATCGAATTTTTCATACCAGGCCACGGTGACAACTATCTGGACCTCAACAACACCTTGGTGCATTTACGTCTAAAAGTGACCAAAAGAGATGGGTCTAATATTGCAGGCGATGCCAAAGTGAGTCTCATTAATTACCCCTTGGCCACCATTTTCTCCCAAGTTGATGTGACTTTGGGTGAACGCCTAATCAGTCAAAGCAGCGCCACATACCCATATAGAGCCATCATGGAGTGTTTACTAAACTACTCCGAAGACACTCTCAAAACACAATTTAGCGCCGGGCTGTTTAGCAAGGATACTGCAGGAGCCTCTATGGAATCGACAGACCCTTCCACCGGTGCAAACAAAGGACTAGCGGCACGAGCTCGCTACTGCGCCGAATCTCGAGAGTTTCATTTGCTAGGCCCTATACACTCTGACATTTTCTTTCAAGAACGGTTACTCTTAAATTCGGTTGATTTAAGATTAAAATTAACCAGGGCCAAGGATGATTTTTGCCTGATGTCTCCCCAAGACGGGGATTTTAGTTTGAAAGTGTTGGGGGCCACCCTTTTTATTAAAAAAGTGTCTGTATCTCCGGCCGTACGCCTGGGTCACTCACATGCTTTGATGAAAGGAAATGCCCTTTACCCTCTCCAAAGAATTACCATGAAAACCTTTAGCATACCTGTGGGCAGTAGAATCTGCAGTCAAGAAAACCTATTTCTAGGCCCTTTACCTAGATATGTGGTTATAGGTCTGGTTGATCACGCCTCTAATACGGGGAGTTTAGATAAAAACCCCTTTAATTTTCAACACTTCAATGCAGAGTATGTAGCTCTCTGTCAGGACGGACGTCAGGTTCCTGCTAAGGCTTTCCAACCCCAATTTAACAACAACATATCTGTGCGAGAATTTTACAATCTATTCCTGGCTACAGGGAGGCATCTAAAAGATCTCTCTTTACCTATTGACAGAAATGATTTTGCAGAGGGTTACACATTGTATGCTTTCAATTTATCCCCTGATGATGACACCTCAGGAAATCTGTCTGTGGTGTCCCAAGGTAACCTCAGGCTGGAAATGCGTTTCCGTACACCTTTAGCCTGTACAGTTAGCATGATTGTTTACGCATGCTCTGATTCAATCTTGGAAGTGAATGCCCGAAGACAGGTCTTAGTGGATTATTATTAAGGACCTTTGAGCAAAGACATGAATACCCAAGAGTTGGAAGGGCTCATGAGCCGCTTGATTGGAAAACAATTTTGTGGAGTGATGGCTTGTGATGAATTACCTATTGAGATATGGCCTGAGAGGCCTGCAATGTTTATTGTCAATACCCATCCTAAACACATGCCTGGTGAACATTGGCTAGCTATGACATTAGAACAGGAAGGTGGAAGAAAAATCTCAACTTTTTTTGATTCCTATGGCTTTCCCCCCGGTTTTTCACATTTCCCTAAATCTATTAAAGATTTTTTGACCCTAAACGGTTCAAAGATCTACTACAGCATCAAACAAGTGCAAGATAACCTTTCCACTACATGCGGTCACCACTGTGTATTTTACCTGTGCCAAAGAGCCCGGGGAGTTTCTTTTGAAGATGTTATGTTTCTTTATAAGGATGATTTAAGAAGTAATGATAACTTTGTATCTTGTTTTGTTAGAAAATATCAAAAGTGTTCAAATGTGTGTCGTTTAAGAACGCGTAATCAAGGCGTATGCTCACGTCATATGTTTCAAGAATGCCACAAATGTTAAATTGCTTATTTTTCAAATAAAACATTTTATTGAATTTAATCATAGTCATTCAAAAGTCATTTTCAAAAGTCTAACCACGCCGAGAGATCGGGATTAGGAAAAGGTCCTGAGACGTTCATGGGAGTAAATGAGTTAGCATCATCGCTTTCATAGGGGGACGGTGTCGTTGGGGCATCTTTAGGGGTGCTGTATCTCGTTGAAGGCTTTTGTTTTAAAGCTTGAATCTGTTGACGAAGCTTATGGTTGGGTACACCGGAGAGGGGAATGTTCAGGATTGCCAGGGCCTTAAGAAACTGACGCCAGCCGGGAGGCCTTCGGTCATCAGCAACCTTGTGGGCAGCCGTGGTACTTTTAAGTAAGTCCACCATATGGGACCCCCTAACAACAGCGCCCTGAAGTATAAACTCTCCAGAATCGTTCCAAGCAGCTAACCCCTTTGAGTCTTTTATCTTGTTCATAATGTATTTAACATTCTTCCTGTTACGTAAAGGCACATGTGTCAGTAGGTCATGCATAACTTTATCTTCAAAAGGCATTTGAGCTTCACCAGACATAGGATCTTCACTAGGTAAGATCGCCGGTACAGGCCTTACCGGGGCCTGGCTATCGTTAGGTTCGACATCTGTTAAAGGGTCCGGTAGGGAAAGTGTTAAATGGTTGGTCTCTCTCTCCCCTTGCTTTACCAGAGTCAAATATCTTTGCATTAGGTTTGTGTATTTTTGGATCTTATCATAGGGGTTCAATCCTTTTCGGTTCAAAACATCCTTCATGGCCGTATCCAAATCATTTTCAGCTGTTTGTCTGATATTTTCAGGACCCTGCATTTGATTTTTAAGTCTATCCAACTCTTGTTGTGGCACCAAGTACATTTTAGTGGCCATCACACCGCGTGTTCAACCCCCACGTCTGGCCGCAATAAGGCTGGTGATGAAGGGCACGGCTATACTGAGTAAAGGTATAAGAAAACCCCCAGACTGTTGTATACTATGTCTTTTCTTTTGAAGACTGGCCCTTTTATTGGCAAAGAGTTTGATCGCGGTCTTTTGTCTCTTTAATTTTTTCAATTGGTTCAGGGTGAGTGGAATGCGTCCTTTGAGAAGATTCAAAGCAATCTCACATAAGGCTAATATGAGATCTGAAGAACAACTACCCAAGATGGCCTTCCGTCCTTTAGCTGTAGACCCAACTAGCCTTGTCAAGAGGGGCAGGTTTCTTTTTAAACGCAGAGACATAGCGTTTACTTTTTAGGAAGGTATGCAGCAGGCCGCTCCCACGGAAACAGCCCTGTACGTAGCCTAAGGTGTTCTGGAGTATTTGCTTTTAAATCCACGATTAAATAAGAAAATGGCTCTTTGGTAGCGTCCTCATAGCTCTCCATAAAGTATGATTTCCGTCCAGGGTACATCTGCTGAGCTAGAGTGCTAATTTGCAGTTTGTCTCTAGGATTTTTAAACAATACCATGTAGTTGGCATTCAAGCTAATGGTACGGCTATTTTTACCTTGGTGAAACACATTCTGGACCAAGTAAAGCACGGACAGGTTTCTATGATGAGTATATTGGGTAAAAGCTCTTGCAATTTCTGGATGTTCGCTACCAGCAAATAGCATATCGTCCAAAACCAGCAGATTATATTTATGTGGGGGGAGAAGTTCATCATCAGACAGAGAATCGGGTATTCCTTCAACAAACTTGATTTTTATTGTCTTCAATAATTCATCATACAGAGGTTGGTAACAGGAATAACACCATACAATATTGTCAGGCTTTTGAGATAACACATGTTCAGAATTCTCTAAAATACTTTTTACAAAAAAAGTTTTACCACTGTTTGATGGGCCTGCAATTAAGGCCGAAAAGGGCAGTTTTAAACGGGGGTCAAAATCCTCGACAGCCGTCATTATATCTTAAGCTTTAAGACACACTGGGGCTTGTAGCCTAAGTCAGTAGCCAAAGGGCAATGTGGTACCGTCAGGCAATAGCCGTCTCTTGTCATAGACTACCCTGAATCTTTTAGTGAGTGGGGCGTTTCTTAGATGGAACCCCTTTTTATCCCTCACTATTTTGTTGTAGGAGGTCAAAATCTCCAAGTCACTATTCTTGTCATTTACGAACCCGTCGACCAAGCGCGTGATTGATTCCAAGTTTACACGCGGGGCATTTTCGTAGTTTTGAGTCACGCCTTTGGCTTTCAACACCACGTGATTGTCTTTAGTCCTAAAAGCATAGCTTTTGGGCCCACATGAGGACCATTCTGTGATATGGTCACCCTCGGCGAGTTCACTAGTTAAACCCCCAAGATAGTTGCTAAGTGGGGGGGTCCAATCCCCCGGCTTGCTTACATAGACCACAGAGTCTGTGTCGTGGTAAAGAACCCGCCGCTGAAGCTGTTCCATGAGGGTGTACAGTTCAAGTCGGGCATAGGCTGTGGTAAATGCTGCAAGAAACACATTTACATTACCTGGGGGTAGAACCCACTTTGGGTTGCGCCGCCATTGCACCAAGGCAATGTCTTGACTCAAGAATGAAAAATGTGAAATTTCGTATTGGTCCGAAAAAACAAATTCCAAAAATTCTTCCGGGTCTTTAATGATCGAAGTTGTTAGCATATTGCTTCTCTGCGCTAACTTCCCCCAAAGGGAGTTCAAGTACAATTTCGAAACATTTCTTTTGGTTTTGTTGACCTGTATTCTGTCAGGGTCAAGAAGTATGCCTTCTCTGTCATGGTAGTCTTGAATGTACTTCTCTTTACTTTCTTGATCTGTGACCGATGCTGGATAGCCTGAAGCCATCTGCTTGCATCTCAAGAAGGTCTTGATGTACTCTTTAAAAAGTGTGTCTGATTTCCTGGAAAAGTTCCACACTTCAAAGATTTTGGCCACACGATACCCCTTCTCCAAAGCCTTAGAGAATTCAGCGGTGACCCAGACACCTGTCAGGGCTCTTTCTTGATCTGAGTGATCACATGGGTTTTCCTGGTTGTTGTTTTCACAGCATGTGCGACAAAGGGGAAAGAAAAGTTTTCCTTTAGACCCCTTGTAAGGCAGCACAGGTATAAACAGACCCCTAGGAGGGTAGACAGTCGCTTTGATTAAACCAAAATAATTTTGGGGTTCGTCAAAGTCGCTGTGAATAATTTCAGGATGCCCTATAGGATAGCATGAGGAACTCATTACATGAGGATATAGGGATGTAAAATCTACATAGCCTATTGTCTCGTCGGGTTGAGCTACATAACGCAATGTCAAAGCATTGGTCCTGCCTCCAAACAAGGCCTGTCTCGGTTCCAGGGGCTCTGGAGGGTCATATTGGGTAAGGAAGGCCTGAACATGAGGATCCGCCTTTTTCAGGGCTGTCCATTCGTGTTCCCACAAAACCACAACTTTTAACCCGTATGTAGCCTTTAAAGAATTCAGTTTGTCTTGAAACTCTTGGTACATTTCCCCAAAAGTCTTTTGGGTTAGGACACACATGGCCTGGGGGACAAAGCATAATTTACAACCGTGGAAGAAACAACCGTTGTACTCATACACTGTCTCAACACCGTCAATCTGTGTGTATCCATCTACATGGTAAGGCCCAAAAGCCTTCTCCCCCCGATTCAAAGCATGTTGGATAAAAACATTTTTATCCTGGGCTAGGTACTCCAACCATTGAATGGAGCCACTAGAGTAGGCCTTGAATTGTCGTCGGTAGTTGTCTGGCGATGGGATCGCTATAGATGCTGGAGTTAGATAGTGTGTACGATAGGTTTTCATGCACGCGGATGCAATAGTTGTACAGCTCCAGGGGTCAATGCCTGCATCTTTGATTACCTCTTCTCTGAATCTGAGGCATCCTTCACGTAGTATAACCACGTCATTGTCACAGTATGATTCCATCTCTTTATGAAAATCAAAAGTTCCATGTCTTACTGTCTCGTACCACGTCATGAATTTCTCACGCTCTTTGGTAGACATTTGATCACAACCGTACATTTCGGGGGCTGGATAAGCTCCTATATAATGTAGATTCTCCTCAGATGTGAAGAAGTGGGGGAAATAGCCTTTGACCGAGTTTTCAAAACCCAAGGCCTCTGGCATTTGAGCCAATCTCATGGGTAAGAAGCTTAAGCTGTCAATGTATCTCTGTTTGAAGGCGTGGTCAACAAAACATAAGATTTTACTCCCTTGAGCAATGACACTGGGCGCCACGCCTTGCTGTATCAAAGGGTTCAGAAGCAGATAGGAGTCATAGGCTCGCGCATTGTGAGCTATAAACGTGAAGTTTCTGTACTGGGCCTTTCTAAAATGTTTTAGAAAGAGTCGGGCGCAATCGGGCCCCTCGGCCGACCACTTTTCACCGGTGAAAGTCATGGTAGATACAAAAATAGGCAAGTGAACCCCTGATTGCTGATTTGTCTCAAAATCATAAAAAACATATTTCTCTGTATGTTCATCTTCAGCCAAGGGCTGAATGTAACACTCATGTGTTACTTCTTGAACAACTTCTGCGTCTCTGCTTTTCAAGGGCCCTTTACAGATTGGGCAATGTATGATTCCACAAACATGGGGTTTAGGGCTGTCTATTTTAAGGTTGTAATTGCAATGACATTTTGGACATTTCTTGTTAATGTCACAAATGCTTACAGATTTACAGGCCTTGGGGTGCCATGTTTCAGTTTTGTGTTTTTCGTAACAGTAGGCCGAACGACATGTGCGGTGACAATCCTCACAGGGTGTCAAGTTTAGCGGTTGCATAGGGCAATGTTTATCCAGACATACTGAACAGTTATAACGGCACGAGTGCCCCCCCTTGCGGGTGTAGCCGGTATGACAGGCTGGACAGACATATGGGGCGCCTAAAAATGCTGTGATGTTAGTTACGGCATAGTAATGCTCATTTTGCACATAAAAGTACATAGTCTTAGGGTGTGGCTCTTGTATATTTTGGAACTTCAAGAGAGCGTCATTAGCCCTGCTGTGGTACAAAACCACAATCTTGATATTCAGAAAGTTTTCAAATTTGCCTATGTCTGAGAAAGCCACAGCCTCCTGTATACCTAAACCCACAGCCTTTTGTAGCTCTTGAGCTTTCTGTAACGCTTCGCGCTCTGTACATCCTGGGCTGAGTAAGTGGGCCAAACCTATGGCAAAGCATAGCTTATTACCATGATTGTGAACGATTATGAGGTAGGCCTTTTTATTGCTTATGATTTCGGACTGCATCAGGCTATCGAGTTTACGTCTCTGCCCGCCGCCCCCTTGTGGTGGCCGGACTAATTGTACTACAAGTTCGAGGGTCCTATCTGCTAGCACGTTTAAATTTGACTGAACAAGGCGTTCTAGCAGGTTAACAAATTGTTCAAGATCTGCTTCACCCCTATTTAAAATAAGCGACACACGGCTCTGCAGACTGTCTCCAAAAATTTCCAACTGTAAGGTATCCCTTGGTTGGCTATAAGCTCTAACTCTATCTACCAGTTCATTCAAAGTGTCCATAAGCATTACGTAAAACACAGCATATTCCCGAATCTGACCCCCCCATGCGAAATTGAAAAACTGTCGAACCTCAATATTGTGGAATTTATTTCGATACAAAACATGTTCACTGCGATCAAGACCATCCCCATCCTGATTTGCTAGACAATTGTCCAACTGTTCAAAAACATCGTATTGGGTTTCAGACTCTTCAGACATGGGTGTTAAAGGCTGGCTTAGAGGTGTAGGTGGTGCAGAATTAAACCTAGGGCTTTCGTTCTGTACATTGTGATCAAGACCTTCCCGCTCCAGATTTGATAGACATTTGTTCAGCTGTTCAAAAACATCGTATTGGGTTTCCTCTTCGAACAAGGGTGTTAAAGGATGGCTTAGAGGTGTAGGGGGTGCAGAATTAAACCTTGGGCTCTCGTTCATCTGGGTAATTAAAGATATGATTGATTCGGGTATCTGTGATAACCTGTTTTCATCTGCAGACCCTGACTCATTCATACGTGTAATAATTTCAATGAGTTCGGAGGGAATCTGGGATAATAGGTTTTCATCTATAGCCCCTATGTCAATTAGCCCAGAATCATTCATATGGTTAATTATATCTTGGAGCTCTGTAGGGATTTCCGCTAAGAGGGTTTCAATTGTCTCGCTTAGGTCTATAGGGGGCGCCATTTCTCTACTTAAGGATGTGTGTGCTTGTGTTTTTTACATATGTGTTTTTTAACGGAGGTATTTGCTTGTTTTAACCCTACTGTTGTTTAACATGCGGGGAAGCTCTCTACGCCAGAATGACACATCCTGATTGTATTGATGTTCGAATAGAATACCCATACGACGTTGAAGTAAAGCCTTTCGTGATTTTAAACCCTGTGTAAAAGCCTTGAAAAGCACGGCTTGGTCTATTTCACAAGAGGCTGTTGCCCCACCAGAATTGGCCGCTTCAATAAGGTTGGCCACTTCACAGAACATCAAATCGTCTACCTCAGAAATGTCATTTAAAACTTTGAAATCATCAGGCTTCGCTGTTCTGGTGACTGGGGTCTTTGGCGCCTCCTCGGGATCTAGATGTGTAGCTTCTTGGATGTCTTTATAAGCCGGCGAGGAGTCTGCATTAAAAAATAATACATACAGAAAAATAGGTTATTAACCCTAAAATATGTTTGATAAAAATGTAAAATACATTTCAGATATAAGCCTATATATTAACAATACATTAATTAAATACCTCGGCTTTTTTGAAGAGGGCTGTTCTGAAGAAGCTCTGAGAACTCGGGAACATGTCTTTGGGCAACCCTAATTATAGCATCTGCCTGGTCTGTAGCTTGTGAGCCTGAAAGTAAAAAAAAAAAAACACCATTAGTCCATGTTTAAACATATTATTTTATATATTCAGGCATAAAAATAAAATATATATATAAATGATAATTGATTCATACCTTGTCCTTGTAACGCTGTCTCGTGAATACCCGCCCAGTAGTATTGTTCGGGTGAAGCGGACCTGTGGATCTGGGCACTGATTGTCCGTTGGTGTTTAATAGGGGGCGCCCAACGGTCCTGGCTCAGGGGAGTTGACCTGCCGTTTAAAGTCTCTGTTTGCGGCTTGTGTGTAAATACATCCTGGGAGTAGGGCACAATTGTCTCGTAGGCATATCCTTCACAGAAACCGTGTAGACTCCCTATGGCACCCGTTCTAGGATGTATTTCAGCTGTAAACACATAAAATAACTTTTAATATAAGATGCCGACACTTTTTGTTTTTAAGGTATAAATATTCTTACGGAATTCTTGAATCTTACTTACTACAATTCAGGGTCGGCGTTGGGATGTAAACAATTTGTTCCGGAGACCCTACGGCCGGTTCGAGTTCAGTTATATCTCGGAGAATCTGCGTGAAGGTTTGAGAATCTAAAAAAACATTAGATAATATTAAAGCTCTAATCATTTTAGCTAATATTGACATTTTATACGTTAAGAATCCGGGCCCTAAGGCCTGTTTAATATTTCTATAACATACAACGTTTTCAAACAATTCCCAAGAACAAACAAATCTAATATATAGCATATGTAAATATTTATTTCAAGAACTAACCTTGAGAAATATCCATGAGGAGGGTTTTTACCAGATGATCTTTTTTAACGGGGTCCGTCCGATAACTATTCCTGGGGGGAATGCTGTAGGGTAACTGCGCTAAAACGAAGCTAACAGGGGGACCTGTTTTGCTTAGCTTTTGTAGCCGTATGACTCGCGTGGTGTCGTATTTTTTCGCGCTAAAACCGCCTCAAAGTTATCTTTGAAGCCTAAGACATGTGGTTCAAACACCTGCCATTTGGTTCAAACATAGGGTATTGGGGGGGTGTCTAAACATTAGGTATCTTTTTGATATTCTAAAATCTCCGGGGGCTAGCATCTAGATGCTGGGGTGGGGAGGTCTCGACATCGCTGGGCTGAATGACTTTTAGGCATCTGTTTTGCCAGATAGTGTAAACCTTGGTTTCAAACGACCCCCATGCATAGAGAGCCTTGAGCGCAGATGCAAGGGTATTTTTTTAACAAACACACCCGACCCTTTTTTCTCTGTTTTTGAAACACACACACACACACGCGCGCACATTGCGCAAGTTTTTTTCTCAGGGACCGACTGCGCTAAGAGTGAACAAACGCGAGAGTTCCTGACATGGTAAGATTCTGCTTTTAAAACCATTTATTTCATTCAAAATATTTAGTACATACATTTTATAGCCTTACATTATTAAGGTATTTTACAATGCCGTTCTTACAGATCCAGGGATCTGATGCAACCACCCCCCATTGTCAGTGTCCAGTTGGTCATCAAAATGCCGGGATCTCTTGCCAGGCTCAGCAACACTTGGTAAGTTTTCACTCCAGGGGTAGATCCGACGTCTGGCCTTTTGGTCTTGACTCTGTCTCAAGGAAAGCCTCGCCCAGCGCTGTAACTGTTCACCATTTTGGAAGAGAATGTCCAGCTTATTCATAAGGGTTATGAAAATTGGATAATCCACCCATTTAAAACTAAACACAGGAATAAAAAAGTTTACATGTTTGCGTGCTCTGGAAGCTACAGGAGAATTGACAGACTTTGTAGCATTAGACTTATCATAAAGGTCACAGGCTAAAATTGTCACTTTGTTGTCAGGGCTATAGTCCATTGAAGCAATTCTTAGAGCCTTGAGATCACTGCGGCCGCAGACCTGTTCTTCCAAAGCATATCCTGGCACATTTGTACCACTCAGGACCTGTTCAATTTTACAAAGCGCGAGCCTGATGTTTAGCCATTCTCTCATCCCCAGAGCCGGGGGAAAACTCACAGGTTTTGCCTGATAAAGGGGTTTGGGTCCACTGTCTGTGAATATCTTTACCGTAGAATCCTCCGGGTGGAATATGTAAGACATGTGGCCCTCACTCGTACCCAAAAATCCTTTAAAACATTCTGGAGCTTCACACAGAACTTTTTCAAGGCTTTGGTCACTGGGTTCATGACAAGCCGTGCATAACATCCCTAAAATTGGCATAGGTGTCATTTTTGTTTAATATTCAGGGGGGTTATCATGTACAGGCTTAAACAGGTATTGTTCAGCCGCTTTATAAGGGGCATTAACCACCCCCAAACCGTGAGAAACAGGTTGACCTGACACCTGGTCACTTACTCAACCCTACCCCCCTAACCACCACGATGTCCTGACCTGAAACCCAAATATTGACATGCACCCTTCTACATGACATAGGGTCATAAATCATTACATAGGGTCATAAATCAGGCTTGGGTCATAAATCATTACCGGTTGACCTGACAACTGGACCCTTACCCAAAGACCCCCACCTAACCATCAGGATGTCCTGACAGGCAGCCCCTTAGGTTCCCATAGCGGTCACATAGGTTCACATAGGGTCATCCATCAAATTTTGACGTGTGACATCTACTTTAATCTCTCTAATACCATTTAAATATATATGTTGTTTGTATTGGACATATTTACCATATCAAATGGAGACAGAAACATAAACATTTTACCTTATCATAAGTAGACATCATTGCAAATGATAAAAAATCCTTCCAATAAAAATTAAATTTTAAAAATGTAGTTATGAATTGAACTTTAATTAAATTAGTTGACTCTTCACATGGGATGATTTCACTGAACAACAAAAGAGAATATTGAATGATCCCCAATGATCCATCGCATCTCTCAAAAATTGGGAAAAATGTATACAATTTATTTCAGCTTTTATTTATTTCATCACATTCCCATTGGGTGATAAGTTTACATACACTCAATTAGTATTTGGTAGCATTGCCTTTACATTTTTTTTTAACTTGGGTAAAACATTTCGGGTAGCCTTCCACAAGCTTCCCACAATAAGTTGGGTGAATTTTGGCCCATTCCTCCTGACAGAGCTGGTGTAACTGAGTCAGGTTTGTAGGCCTCCTTGCTTGCACATGCTTTTTCAGTTCTGCCCACACATTTTCTATAGGATTGAGGTCAGGGCTTTACACCATAGGCCTTGTTGATCTCTGCACCAGACAGGATGCTCTTGCCAGCATATTTGGGGTCCAACATGTACGCTGCGGCGTGTATGGGTTTCAGGCAGAAGTCTTCACGCTTTTTGATGTATTTCAGAACTGCAGTTTCCTCTGCTTGGAGCAACAGTGAAGTGGGCAGGGCAGTACGGATGTATTTTCTTACATCTGCAAGCAGAGTCTGAACATCAGACAGGATGGCATTGTTTCCTTCAATCCGTGTAATGGCTACTGCTATAGGTTTCAGGAGTTTCAGGCTGCTTTCCACTCTCTCCCAAAATACATCATCCAGGAGGATCCTCTTGATGGGGCTGTCCATGTCGGAAGAATGTGATATGGCCATTTCTTGGAGAGACTCCTTCCCCTCCAGGAGACTGTGAAACATGATGACAACACCACCCCACCAAGTGTTGTTGGGCAGCTTCAATGTGGTGATCTTATTCTTCTCACTTTGCTTGGTGAGGTAGATTGCTGCTATAACTTGATGACCCTTCACATACCTAACCATTTCCTTGGCTCTCTTGTAGAGTGTATCCATTGTTTTCAGTGTCATGATGTCCTTGAGGAGCAGATTCAATGCATGAGCAGCACAGCCAATGGGTGTGATGTGAGGGTAGGACTCCTCCACTTTAGACCAAGCAGCCTTCATGTTCGCAGCATTGTCTGTCACCAGTGCAAATACCTTCTGTGGTCCAAGGTCATTGATGACTACCTTCAGCTCATCTGCAATGTAGACACCGGTGTGTCTGTTGTCCCTTGTGTGTGTGCTCTGGTTGAGGGGTGGAAATTATGTAGGTAATTATTCCTTGACCACGAACATTTAACCACCCATCAGAGATGATTGCAATACAGCCTGCTTTCTCTATGATTTGCTTGACCTTCACTTGAACTCTGTTGAACTCTTCATCCAGCAAATTAGTAGATAAAGCATGTCTGGTTGGAGGGGTGTATGCTGGGCAAAGAACATTCAGAAATCTCTTCCAATACACATTACCTGTGAGCATCAGAAGTGAACCAGTTGCATACTCAGCTCGAGCAAGACATTCATCAGCATTTCTCTGACTATGTTCCTCCATTGAGTCAAAAAACCTTCTGATTCGAGGAGGACCATGAGCTGTTGCTATCGATAAGGTGTCTGGTTCATCATTTTCACCTCAAATAGAAGTAGAGACACTTTTGTCAGAGGTTGCTTGTTGTGAGCACTGAGGGAAATGTATGCACTTGGCCAGATGATTCTGCATCTTTGTTTTATTCTTCACATATGATTTGGCACAGTATTTGCAAATGTACTCAGCTTCTCCTTCTACATTAGCTGCAGTGAAATGTCTCCACACATCAGATAGTGCTCATGGCATTTTCCTGTTACGATTATATATATATATTTTTTTTTAAACAAGTACAATTCCATGTACAGATAAATAGTTAAGCAGTTAGATTAAATAACTCCTTTGTATGATAAATGTTTTAAAATTAAACATGTATTGAAACAGGTGAATTAACACTCCTCAGTTAGCAGACTCAAGCAAACTAAAACCCACATGGTAGCAAAAACTAAATAGCAAAACTTGTTCACAAGTTAGAAATGATTTAAACACACTTTGATGTAGGCTACTATTTACTAGTTAACAAAAAACCATGCATGTTATATAAAATATATTCACCCCACCCAGTATTGTAATCAAAACTTACCAGAAAGCATGTAGTCCTTGGCTCAGACAGTGTAGTAGTGTGGGCTCAATAGCATCTCATTCTGTGTGCAAGATATTGAGAATCAGCTGTACATGTGATGGAAGAGTGCACTGCACATGTGATGGAAGAATGCACTGTGCATGCAGAGGGTTGCAATTCCATTGAATTGGGTATAGTTTAACCAAAATATGCCACAAGACCCAGAATTGTCTTATGTGTATCCCACAAAAAGGTTCACTGTTATAAGCTAACTTTTTTGATGAATTTAAGCTATATTTCCAAAATTCCAGGGCTAACTTCCCATGGAACATTTCTGGAAATTTCCCGGAAAGTTTCCAACCCTATGCAACCCTAAACAGAGGCCCCTTTCACAACACCACAACCAAGTATCAGAGATAAACCCCAAAGAATACTGTTAAAGGGGCAATCTGCAGTAGCTGCAAATATTTTTAGACATATAAATTAATGATATGTACCCATTGATTCTTGAAGAATATAACTTATAAATGCCTCATGATCAAAGTTCAACTGTTGTACCCCATCAGAACTCAAAATATAAGCTTGTTTTACTCCTAATGTTTGTAGACAAAGATAATGTAAAAAAAACTATATAGCCTCAAAACATGGTTAAAACTATCATTTTGATATCATGGATGGTCAATCCTTGCATCCATAGCTGTGTCTATGAATTTGAAAGGGGTTACATTCTTCCAGCCCCGTCCTTCAGCTTGTTACTGAAACAGAGGTGGGGAGGGTACTTTGTTATTGTTTCAACTTCTGTTTGCAGCTTTGAAGGAAAAAAGACCCCCGCGGACACGTGTACAGTACCAAACACAATGCTAATCAAAAGCTGTAACGACATGAAACGTACTATACATTTCACTACCACATAAAAAGTAAGTACGTCTTGCACTAGCCTTAGCTTGTGCAAGCTTTAATGGCTCATTGGAGCAGGAGCCTATCTCCTGTTTCTGTAGTGTGAGGTATCCACAAGTACACCCCCTGGATAGAACGCTAGTCTATCGCAGGGCCTTACCTCCAATCTATCATCTCAAGCAGACACACATCGGGTCCCATTTTTACTAGGGTATGACTCGGCTGGGAATCAAACTCCCAACTTTCCAATCTCATGGTGTACACTCTACCTACGAAGCCACTGAGTGTGACATTACCACATACTAATTATTTGTGGGGTATAAATACAGTAACAGAGGCCTCTTTTACGACATCAGAACACAGTATTTCTCAAATCGATAACATCTGGTAAATGAGAAGTAATGAAATTATCTGTCTTTCTCAAATTCACGTGACACTGGTTAACATTATGAGGCATAGCGAAGAATAGCAATAAGGTGCTTTCACATTGACAAGAATGAGACAATTGCTCTGGGGGAGATCACATTTTATTTTCACTTAAGCAAGAGATTAGTGCTTTCATCAATGAAGATTGGTTAATCACTTCCTTCATAATGGATACAGATACATAAAAATGTTATCCACGAGTTCATCTGACTCTGGGGAAGTAGATAAAGTTATTATTATTGCCAAAATCCCAAACTATCCCTTTAATACATTTTTATTACCATTGCATTCCTAATGTTTTATGTGCAACAGAGTGCATTCGGTTTTGTTTCAAGGGGGGCTTTAACACACAACCTTCTACACAACATCATATGCAACTCAAAGCCAACAGTCTTAGAGCCTATTTATTATTGATCCGAAAATGTGGTCGCAGGCACCGTATGGAAGGTGTGACGCAATTGCGAAGCCTCCGGAGGCACGCAGAGGCTCCGTACCGCATCGCTGTGCACCTCTCAAACTTTGTAACAATATGGAGGGCTCCGTATAGCTCCGCATTGAGATGATTGGTTGACAGTAGGTGAGGACAGGATGTCCTGTATAAACAAACTCACTTCCTTGACAACAGCTCTGGCGCTGCTCAGCGAAGCACAAGAAGTATGAATGCCCTGACTTCTGCAGAAGCCATTACACCGTAAATGCTGCACGTACAATGCAGACATTGGAATGACCATACAGCGCCTTTTATCCAATAGAGCAAGAAACTGGTCTGTCAGCATGAGCGACAGTTGGGTTCAGATCTCAGGGAAGGTGATGTCACCAATGTACTCCAGCCAATAAACTGAGGGTGAGTTTCACATCTAATATACAGTGGAAGTGGGAAGTTTACATACACCTTAGCCAAATACATTTATACTCAGTTTTTCACAATTCCTGACATTTAATCCTAGTAAAAATTGCCTTCCACAAGCTTCCCAGAACAAGTTGGGTGAATTTTGGCCCATTCCTTCTGACAGAGCTGGTGTAACTGAGTCAGGTTTGTAGGCCTCCTTGCTCGCACACGCTTTTTCAGTTCTGCCCACAAATTTCCGATAGGATTGAGGTCAGGGCTTTGTGTTGGCCACTCCAATACTTTGACTTTGTTGTCCTTAAGCCATTTTGCCACAACTTTGGAAGTATGCTTGCGGTCATTGTCCATTTACGACCAAGCTTTAACTTTCTGACTGATGTCTTGAAATGTTGCTTCAATATAACCACACACTTTTCCGACCTCATGGTGCCATCTATTTTGTGAAGTGCACCAGTCCCTCCTGCAGCAAAGCACCCCCACAACATGATGCTGCCACGCCCATGCTTCACGGTTGGAATGGTGTTCTTCGGCTTGCAAGCCTCCCCCTTTTTCCTCCAAACATAACAATGGTAATTATGGCCAAGCAGTTCTATTTTTGTTTCATCAGACCAGAGGACTTTTCTCCAAAAAAGTACAATCTTTGTCCCCATGTGCAGTTGCAAACCGTAGTCTGGCTTTTTTATGGTGGTTTTGGAGCAGTGGCTTCCTTGCTGTGCGGCCTTTCCAGTTATGTCGATATAGGACTCGTTTTTACTGTGGAAATAGATACTTTTGTACCTGTTTCCTCCAGCATCTTCTCAAGGTCCTTTGCTGTTGTTCTGGGATTGATTTGCACTTTTCTCTAGGAGACAGAACGCGTCTCCATCCTGAGCGGTATGACAGCTGCGTAGTCCCATGGTGTTTACACTTGCGTACTATTGTTTGTACAGATGAATGTGGTACCTTCAGGCGTTTGGAAATTGTTCCCAAGGATGAACCAGACTTGTGGAGGTCTACAACTTTTTTTTCTGATGTCTTGGCTGATTTATTTTTTTCCCCATGATGTCAAGCAAAGAGGCACTGCATTTGAAGGTAGGCCTTTAAATACATCCACAGTTACACCTCCAATTGACTCAAATTATGTCAATTAGCATATCAGCAGCTTCTACAGCCATGACATAATTTTCTGGAATTTTCCAAGCTGTTTAAAGGCACAGTCAACTTAGTGTATGTAAACTTCTGACCCAGTGGAATTGTAATACAGTGAATTATAAGTGAAATAATCTGTAAACAATTGTTGGAAAAATGACTTGTGTCATTCACAAAGTAGATATCCTAACCGACTTGCCAAAACTATTGTTTGTTAACAAGACATTTGTGGAGTGGTTGAAAAACTAGTTTTAATGACTCCAACATAAGTGTATGTAAACTTCCGACTTCAACTGTATATGCAAAATAGCATTATAAAACTTGCTGTAGGCATTCGTAACAGCTCATGGTTTCTTACAACAAGCATTACATTCATAAAACATTTCACATACACAACATGACCAAGAGTATGTGGACACCTGCTCGTCAATCATCTCATTCCAAAATCATGGGAATTAATATGGAGTTGGTCCCCCCTTTGCTGCTATAACAGCCTCCGCTCTTCTGGGAAGGATTTCCACTAGATGTTGGAACATTGCTGCTGGGACATGCTTCCATTCAGCTACAAGAGAATTAATGAGGTCGGGCACTGATGTTGGGCGATAAGGTCTGGCTCGCAGTCGGCCTTCCACGGGGTATTGTCTTGCTAAAACAGGACAGGGCCTTCCCCAAACTGGTGCCACAAAGTTGGAGGCACAGAATTGTTTAGAATGTCGTTGTATGCTGTAGCATAAAGATTTCCCTTCTCTGGAACTAAGGGGACCCAACAATGAAAAACAGCCACAGACCATTATTCCTCCTCCATCAAACTTTACAGTTGACACTATGCATTCAGGGAAGGTAGCGTTCTCCTGGCATCCGCCAAACCCAGATTCATCCATCGGACTGCCAGAGAGTGAAGCTTGATTCAAGTCCAGAGAACGCGTTTCCACTGCTGCAGAGTCCAATGGCAGCGAACTTTACACCACTCTTAGGCTTATGTGCAGCTGCTCGGCCATGGAAACCAATTTCATGAAGCTCTCGACGAACAGTTATTGTGCTTGAGTTGCTTCCAGAGGCAGTTTGGAACTCAGTAGTGAGTATTGAAACCGAGGGCAGATGATTTTTACGAGCTTCAGCACTCGACAGTCCCATGCTGTGAGCGTGTGAGGCTTACCACTTCGTAGCTGAGCTGTTGTTGCTCCTAGACGTTTCCACTTCACAATAACGGCACTTACAGTTGACCGGGGCAGCTCTAACAGGGCAGAAATTTGACGAACTGACTTGTTGGAAAGGTGGCATCCTATGACTGGGCCACTTTGAAAGTCACTTAGTTCTTCAGTAAGGCCATTCTACTGCCAATGTTTGTCTATGGAGATTGCATGGCGGTGTGCTCGATTTTATACACCTGTCAGTAACGGATGTGGCTGAAATAGCTGAATCCAGTAATTTGAAGGGGTGTCCACATACTTTTGTGTATTTAATGTAGGTTGTTCATAGAATGTGAAGAAAAGAACAATAGCAGACTAACCAACCAGGCTATTATTCTAGATTTAAAGTCAATTGTCCTGGCTTGAATGCCAAACATATCCAGGGTTTTCAGAAAATGTTATTGCATTATACACTGAGTATAAAAAACATTAAGAACACCTGCTCTTTCCATGACATAGACTGAACAGGTGAAAGCTATGATCCCTTATTGATGTCACTTGTTAAATCCACTTCAATCGGTGTAGATGAAAGGGAGGAGACATGTTAAAGAAGGATTGTAAGCCTTGATACATGGATTGTGTATGTGTGCCATTCAGAGAGTGAATGGGCAAGATCAAAAAATGTAACTGCCTTTGAACGGGGTATGGTAGTAGGTGCCAGGCCACCCGTTTGTGTAAGGAACTGCAACGCTTCTGGGTTTTTATTGCTCAACAGTTTCTCGTGTGTATCAGGAATGGTCCACCACCCAAAGGACATCCAGCCAACTTGACACAACTGTGGGAAGCATTGGAGTCAACATGGGCCAGCATCCCTGTGGAAATGCTTTCGACACCTTGTAGAGTCCATGCCTCGACAAATTGAGGGGGGATGTAACCCAAAAGGGAGACAAGTCATACATACACTCTGCCCTCTCTCAACTTCCCTTTGACTACGTGATAGGCACTCAAGTGTATAGCAGGGACATTTCATCACTTGACTGCCAGTGAGTGCAGTGCTGAAAGAAACCACCATGTATCCAGTCAATTTAGCCTTCCTCATATTAGCCTGAGCATCTAGTAGGGGGCGCCAAATGCATTTCCCTCTGTATTGACCTCTACACTCAAATGTTACATGCTAATATTCATTTCATGTAACCCCCTGCGATACTTGACCAAACCTATTGAACAAATATTTTCCTTTGTCACAACAACAGAGCCAATAATATTCCAGCACATATTTTTAAGTAAGGATTCAACCCATATTAGATTGCAAAAGAGCCATTTGGAGACCTCCATTGGACATAAGAGGGGCTATAGCTTTTTTCCTCGTGGTGTGGAATGCCTGTCGCTTGCTGTTATTTCCCTCCTCTGTTTTTTATGTGTATTACAGGGCCTTATCACTTCCTACGTAACAAGGCCAATATGTTCTGTCTTCTTTAAATTTCAAGCTTATTAACAGGGGATGAAACTAACGCGGGGGGGTATTAATGGGTAGAATTAACATTTGTAGACATGATCCTCTATGAAATTTCAGTCGAGCAGCGGCAGCCCCAACTGCTTCCAACTCTCCCTCGCTCTCTCTCTGTCCCTCTCTTGCATGCAAATATATAGATTGGTTTACTTGTTGGCTGCTGTCAAGGGATCAACTTGCAAGTGAGCTTGTAGATCTGCTACAGTAATCTCAGACCAAATCATAGGAAAACCCTATTTCCCTATAACCCTATTTCCTCTGGAAATGTTTGTGTATTGTTAGGTTGTTTACTTATAAGGTTTATGCACTTTCACAGCTACACCGTGGACGCCTTTCCACTCGGAGTTTTTTCCATTTTATTGAGAGGATTTGAAGTGCCGCCAGTTTACATGCAAACACATTGAGAGCTGCCTTTGTAGTGTTGAAGGACAAATCAACAAGCTATTCAGGCTCGTTGATGACGCATCAGGGACAATTCAGCAAACAGCTTGATTTCCTGATTGCAGCCTTTGATTCGTCTGCCGAAGGTATTTTACCCAATTGTTTTGTTCCCTTTGGACTTGGCTGGATCAAGTGCTCTTGGTTCCCTGATCGAAGTACCCCATATAGCCCCACGGCAAATGTATGATTTGATTAACTTCTACTTCCTCAGAAACCCGGGTCCGGGAGCACCCCCCACCACCCCCACCAGTAAAAAAGCTGACTAGCATAGCTAGCATAGCGTCACAAGTAAATACTAGCATCTAAATATCATTAAATCACAAGTCCAAGACACCAGATGAAAGATACACTTCTTGTGAATCCAGCAATCATTTCTGATTTTTAAAATGTTTTACAGGGAAGACACTATGTAAATCTAAAAGACACCATTTTTCTTAGTCCACCATTTTTTCTCTCCACCAGTAGCTATCACCAATTCGACCAAATAAAGATATTGATAGCCACTAACCAAGAAAAAACTTCATCAGATGACAGTCTGATAACATATTTATTGTATAGCATAGGTTTTGTTAGAAAAATGTGCATATTTCAGGTATAAATCATAGTTTACAATTGCACCCACCATCACAACTCGACTAGAATAAATACAGAGAGCAACGTGTATTACCTAATTACTAATCATAAAACATTTCTTAAAAATACACAGCGTACAGTAATTGAAAGACACAGATCTTGTGAATCCAGACAATATTTCACAGCGAAAACACAATAAATCGTTATATTAGCATACCACATGTGCAAACATTACCCCAGCATTGATTCAAGGCAAAAAGAGCGATAGCGTTATCACCTCCAAAATATATTAATTTTTTCACTAACCTTCTCAGAATTCTTCCGATGACACTCCTGTAACATCATATTACAACATACATATAGAGTTTGTTCGAAAATGTGCATATTTAGCCACAAAAATCGTGGTTATACAATGAGAAAAGTAGCCAAACTGGCCAGAAAATGTCGGGCGCCATCTTGGAGAGTGACCTAGTCTAATCAATAAATAATCATAAACTTGACTAAAAAATACAGGGTGGACAGCAATTGAAAGACAAATTAGTTCTTAATGCAATCGCTGAATTACATTTTTAAAATTAACCTTACTGTGCAATACAGGGTATGCCAAAGCGAAGCTACCCAAAAAAAAATGGCGGCTTATGCGTTTAACATTTTTCAACAGAACAACGATTTATCAGCATAAATAGTTCTTACTATTAGCTGAGCTTCCATCAGAATCTTGGGCAATGTATCCTTTCTCCGGTCTAATCGTCTTTTGGTCGAAAGATGTCCTCTTGTCCTGTCGAAATGGCCACTAACGTTCGGCATGTACCGGAAAAGTGTCCAACTCTTGAAAGTGCGTCACAAAGAAATGCCAGAAAATCGCAATAAACTGATATAAATTGCTATAAGTCGGTTTAAATTAACTACCTTATGATGTCTTTAACACCTATAACGAGTAAAAACATGACCGGAGATATATTACTGGCTAAACCAAAGCTTGGAACGAGGCCAGTCCGACGTCCATCGTGCGTCAAGCGCAGGGCAGAAAAGAAAGGTACTTCCGCATCTTGGTCTTATATAAAGTCCCAGATTGCGCAATCGACCCCATTCAAATTGTCACCACTTACTGACATCTAGAGGAAGGCGTAGGCAGTGTTTGTAGCCCCACAGCATTCACAGGGACTTATAAACTGACCTGGGAACAGAGGCCAAGATTTCTGAAATCTCACTCCCTGGCAGGAAAAGTGCTGTAGAATGAGTTCTGTTTCACTCAGAGACATAATTCAAACGGTTTTAGAAACTAGAGAGAGTTTTCTATCCAATAATAATAATAATATGCATATTGTACGAGCAAGAATTGAGTACTAGGCAGTTTAATTTGGAAACGTCAAGAAAAAAATTGTGCTAACAGCTCCCCCTATTGACAAAAGGTTAAAAGCTGCTGCCTTTTGAGAAGGAAAATTGTTTGAAAATTGTTCAAGGAACCAAAAATGGCATGCTTGTAGAAATGGTAGGAAGCAAAAAAGTACAATAGATTACATCAAGGAGACATGGAAATTGTGGCAAAAGATAAATAAAAGGATTCATTCTAATGCCCACAATGGCTATTCACAAAAGAGTGAATCCTCACCAAGCGAGGACAAAAAAATACCTCGATTTTCACAAGATTTAATCCATAGTATGGTTCTTTGGAGAAAGGATTGTTGACATATATTTGACATTTGTAATTAAAGCATAATTGAGAAAGCATAATTGAGAAATAATTTATCAAAGTTGGTATATTTATGACATTGTGGCCTTACCCAGGCCTCCTTTAAGACTACAAAATGTTTGATCTGTAGGTGCTACAGATTTGTAATATGAGTAGTATTTTGATTTCAATAACAAATTTTTTTTATTTTATTTTATGAATATATAAAATAAAAAATACAATATTGGTCACATACACATGTTTAGCAGATGTTATTGCGGGTGTAGCGAAATGCTTGTGTTTCTAGGGAAATTATTTTAAAATATAAACATGAATATAGAAAATATAAAAATGTGATTTGGCAAATGTTTCAAATTATTGTTGAACATAATGTACTGTACTGGCATATACAAGTTTCAGAGTTGGATCTCTGCTAGTTTTAAAGATATGGCCCATTTTATACAGAGAAATTGGCATAGTAGGCAATGTAACCAATCACAGCCCTCCTTTTATTGTATCATTGCACATCCTGCAAATTACCAGCGAAGGGGACATTTTTTATCCATTTTCACATTCACACAGTTTGTCACGTTCCTGACCTATTTCTGTTAGTTTGTTGTATGTGTTAGTTGGTCAGGACGTGAGTTTGGGTGGGCATTCTATGTTGTCTGTTTCTATGTTGGTTTAGGGCTGCCTGGTATGGCTCTTAATTAGAGGCAGGTGTTTGGCGTTCCTCTAATTGAGAGTCATATTTAGGTAGGTTGTTTCACAGTGTTCGTTGTGGGTGGTTGTCTCCTGTGTCAGTGTTTGTCGCACCATACGGGACTGTTCGGTTTGTTTGTGAGTTCGGTCTTTTGTGTAGTCATTTTCCTGTTCGTGAGTTCTGCGTTTTATGTAAGTTCACATGTCCAGGTTTGTCTACTCCGTTTTGTTGTTTTGTTAGTTTTTAGTCAAGTTCGTGTTTTCGTTGTCCTAATTAAATCATGTCATTCCAAAACGCTGCGCCTTGGTTCAATCCATGCTCCTCCTCTTCGGATGAAGAGGAGGAGGACTACCGTTACAGAACCACCCACCAAATTACCAGAACCAAGCAGCGTAATACACAGGACTACTGGACTTGGGAGGACGAGCTGGATGAAAAAGGACCTTGGGCTCAACCAGGGGAATATCGCCGCCCCAAAGCTGAGCTGGAGGCAGCGAAAGCAGAGAGGCGGCGATATGAGGAGGCAGCAAGGAAGCAAGGCTGGAGACCGGAGAATCAAGCCCAAAACTGCAGATATGAGGGGACGCGTCTGGCACGGAAGCCCGAAAAGCCCGTGAGTACTACCCAAACATTTCTTGGGGGGGGGGGGGGCTAAGAGGTAGTGGGCCAAGGGCAGGTAGGAGACCTGCGCCCACTTCCCAGGCTAACCGTGGAGAGCGGGAGTACGGGCAGACACCGTGTTACGCAGTTGAGCGCACGGTGTCTCCTGTACGTGTGCATAGCCCAGTGCGGGTTATTCCACCTCCCCGCACTGGTAGGGCTAGATTGGGCATTGAGCCAAATGTCATGAAGCCGGCCCTTCATATCTGGCCACCAGTACGTCTCCTCGGGCCGGCTTACATGGCACCAGCCTTACGCATGGTGTCCCCGGTTCGCCTACATAGCCCGGTGCGGGTTATTCCACCTCTCCGCACTGGTCGGGCGACGGGGAGCATTCAACCAGGTAAGGTTGGGCAGGCTCAATGCTCAAGGGAGCCAGTACGCTTGCACGGTCCGGTATTTCCGGCACTACCTCCCCGCCCCAGCCCAGTACCACCAGTGCCTACACCACGCACCAGGCTTCCAGTGCGTTTCCAGAGCCCTGTTCCTCCTCCACGCACTCTCTCTATGGTGCGTGCCTCCAGTCCGGTGCCTCCAGTTCCGGCACCACGCACTAAGCCACCTGTGCGTCTCCAGAGCCCTGTACACACTGTTCCTTCTCCCCGTACTCGTCCTGATGTGCGTGCACTCAGCCCGGTGCCACCAGTGCCGGTACCACGCACCAGGCATATAGTACGCTTTGAGAGTCCAGTGTGCCCTGTCCCTGCTCCCCGCACTAGGCTTGAAGTGCGTGTCTCCAGTCCGGTGCCTCCAGTTCCGGCACCACGCACCAGGCCTACAGTGCGTCTCAGCCGGCCAGAGTCTGCCGTCTGCCCAACGGCGCCTGAACTGTCCGTCTGCCAAGCACCGCATGAACTGCCCGTCTGCCATGAGCCTACAGAGCCTTCCGCCAGACAGGAGCAGCCAAAGCCTTCCGCCAGACAGGATCAGTCTGAGCCATCCGTCTCCGCAGCGCCATCTGAGCCATCCGTCTCCTCAGCGCCATCTGAGCCATCCGTCTCCCCAGCGCCATCTGAGCCATCCGTCTCCCCAGCGCCGTCTGAGCCATCCGTCTGTCCCGAGCCATTAGAGCCGCCCGTCTGTCCCGAGCCGTCAGAGCCGTTAGTCAGTCAGGAGCCGCTAGAGCCATTCGTCAGTCAGGATCTGCCAGAGCCGCCAACCAGACAGGATCTGCCAGAGCCGCCAACCAGACAGGAGCTGCCAGGGCCGCCAACCAGACAGGATCTGCCAGAGCCGCCAACCAGACAGGATCTGCCAGAGCCGCCAACCAGACAGGATCTGCCAGAGCCGTCAGTGAGCCATGAGCGTCCAGAGCCGTCAGCCAGCCATGAGCGTCCAGAGCCGTCAGCCAGCCATGAGCGTCCAGAGCCGTCAGCCAGCCATGAGCGTCCAGAGCCGTCAGCCAGCCATGAGCGTCCAGAGCCATCAGCCAGCCATGAGCGTCCAGAGCCGTCAGCCAGCCATGAGCGTCCAGAGCCGTCAGCCAGCCATGAGCGTCCAGAGCCGTCAGCCAGTCATGAGCTGTCCCTCAGCCCAGAGCGGCTATTTATCCAGAACTGCCCCTCAGTCCAGAGCTGTCTCTCTGTCCGGAGCTGCCTTTCAGTCCGGAGTTGCCCCTCTATCCTGATCTACCTCTCTATCCTGAGCTACCTCTCTATCCTGAGCTATCCCTCTGTCCTGAGCTATCCCTCTGTCCTGAGCTATCCCTCTATCCCGGGGCTGCCCCTTGTGTCGATGTTACCCAAAGGATTAAGTGGGTGTAATATGAGGGTGGTCATTTGTAGGGGGAGATGTAAGCTGGGATTGACTATGGTGGGGTGGGGAACTCGCCCAGAGCCTGAGCCACCACCGTGGTCAGATGCCCACCCAGACCCTCCCCTAGACTTTGTGCTGGTGCGCCCGGAGTTCGCACCTTATGGGGGGGGTTATGTCACGTTCCTGACCTATTTCTGTTAGTTTGTTGTATGTGTTAGTTGGTCAGGACGTGAGTTTGGGTGGGCATTCTATGTTGTCTGTTTCTATGTTGGTTTAGGGCTGCCTGGTATGGCTCTTAATTAGAGGCAGGTGTTTGGCGTTCCTCTAATTGAGAGTCATATTTAGGTAGGTTGTTTCACAGTGTTCGTTGTGGGTGGTTGTCTCCTGTGTCAGTGTTTGTCGCACCATACGGGACTGTTCGGTTTGTTTGTGAGTTCGGTCTTTTGTGTAGTCATTTTCCTGTTCGTGAGTTCTGCGTTTTATGTAAGTTCACATGTCCAGGTTTGTCTACTCCGTTTTGTTGTTTTGTTAGTTTTTAGTCAAGTTCGTGTTTTCGTTGTCCTAATTAAATCATGTCATTCCAAAACGCTGCGCCTTGGTTCAATCCATGCTCCTCCTCTTCGGATGAAGAGGAGGAGGACTACCGTTACACAGTTGGCTTACAAATTGGACTAAAAGTAGCACTCTGGAACTTTGATATGCATATAGAGTATTATGTTCAACAATATATTGACACATTTGCTGACCCAACATTTTAATGTTTTTATATTCATGTTGATATTTTTCCATTTTTATTGAAAATTGTGATTGATATCAAAATACTACTCATATTACAAGAAAGGGTAATGTTTTATATAACACTAAGTTTACATTCTCACACCTTTATTAGGAGAGGAAGTACAAAATGAACAGTGGTGGAAAAAGTACCCAATTGTCATACTTGAGAAAAAGTAAAGATACTGACTGAAGTAAAAGTGAGTCACCCACTAAAATACTACTTGAGTAAAAGTCAAAGTATTTGATTTTAAATATACTCAAAAGTAAAAGTATAAATCATTTCAAATGTATTATATATGGCAAACAGACGGCACAATTTTTATTTTATTTTAAATTTACGGATAGTCAGGTGCACACTCCAACATAATTTACAAATGAAGCATTTGTGTTTAGTGAGCCAGCCAAATCAGAGGCAGTAGGGATGAGCAGGGATGTTCTCTTGATAAGTGCATGAATTGGACCATTTTCCTGTCATGGTAAGCATTCAAATTGTAACGAGTGCTTTTGGTTGTCAGGGAAATTGTACGGAGTAAAAAGTACATTATTTTCTTTAGGAATGTATGGGTGTAAAAGTGAAAGTGGTCAAAAATATGAACAGTAAAGTGCTGATACCATCAAAAACGAGTTATGTAGTACTTTAAAGTATTTTTACTAAAGTACTTTACACCACTGAAAAGGAAGGATAAAGGCTTAGACACTGTAAACTTAGTTTGTTCCAGGGACCTGACATTTGAAGTGTTTTGTATTATTAAAGTAATTTCTGCACTACCGGTTCCCTGAATGGCTTTGGTTGATTTGATCAGTGTATTCCCCGAGGAACTCTACAGGTGTTTGAATAGAAGAATGATCATGTTCACCATGGTAATAATCATACCTTAGGATTCTCCCTGGTGTTGAATGAATGCTAAACATTTTTAGTCCTTCTGTAATAGGCTTTCATTGATGGGAACATTTCAAAGCCAAATGAATGGACAATCAGGAGGTCCAAGTTGAAACATGTCCTACTGTGCCCAATAACAATACATATGATTTCACAGAAATAAATTATATTGCAACTAATGAACACAAATCAAAGGTAATGCAAGTTTATGAACCATGATTAGGCCAAGGTATGAGGCACATTTCAATTATATATACAGTACCAGTCAAAAGTTTAGACACACCTACTCATTCAAGGGTTTTTCTTTATTTTTACTATTGTCTACATTGTAGAATAATAGTGAATACATCAACACTATGAAATAACACATATGTAATCATGTTGTAACGAAAAAGTGTAAAACCAACACTTTTTTGGTTACTACATGATTCCATATTTGACTGACTGCCTTGATTTCAGTCTTATGTACATTTGAAATTGTGTTTTTTTACGTTGGATAAAAGCAGAGACACAGAGCTCCAAAATGGTACTTCATACACTGCATTTGAGGAACAATGGGAAAGTAATTCTGCTTTGAACCTTGAAATGTCCTTTGAATGTTTTGGTACTAACTGGAGAGCTCTTCTTTGTCTACACCCATTCAGTATCGTTCACACCCTCTTAAGCTTTAGCCTGGCCCCATCTCTTTAAGGGTTGATCCGAGTGTTCTGTACTAACAACAGCAGTCAAGCACCCAAGCTAACTGGCTAACTTGCTAGCTACTTCCAGACACAAATGAGAGAACAGCTCACTGAACATTACTCGCCCTAGCATAGCAAGTTAAGCAGTTTTTATGTTATCCAGAGCATTTGTGACTTTAACTGTGCTGCTGGCAACATTTTAACAACACTTTTTTGCTGACGTTTACTTACGGGTGTTGACCATTCGTAAATTCATAATTTATTCTGCGCATCTGGCACACTCAGTCGAGAGTGCTCTGAAATCGGAGTAGATGGTCAGGCTTAATTTATGATCACACCAGAAATGGTTACTTGCATAGTGGAGTCTTTTGTTGCAGATAGCTAGCTAGGTAAACAATTAACCATAATCCCAACTCATGACGTTACTACCCTGCATGAGCTATCTAACTTTAGGCTATAACTAGCCAAGCAAATGGATCTGACATACGATTAAGATAATACACGTAATGTTAGCTAGCGAGGCAGCCAGCTAATGTTAGCTAGCTAGCTAACAGTAGACTTTAACTTGAAATGAAAACAACATTGTCAAAATTAGAAATGTGTAATATTTGAAAATGTAGCTAGATTATTTTACCCGTACTTATCATGGTTGGACGCATCTCCCTGTCACGGATGCCATGGTTGCCCTTAATCTGGAGACAGGTGTTTTCTACATCTCCTTAGCTATCATACTTTAATTCCACTGATTTCAAAATTTGGTCCTCGAGGAAGTGGAGAGCAACACTTATGCAGTTCTACTAAGCAATATACAGTTGAAGTCGGAAGTTTACTTACACCTTAGCCAAATACATTTAAACTCAGTTTTTCACAATTCCTGACATTTAATCCTAGTAAAAATTCCCTGTTTTAGGTCAGTTAGGATCACCACTTTATTTTAAGAATGTGAAATGTCAGAATAATAGTAGAGAGAATGATTCATTTAATATTTTATTTCTTTCATCACATTCCCAGTGGGTCCGAAGTTTACATACACTCAATTAGTATTTGGTACCATTTCCTTTAAATTGTTTAACTTGGATAAAACTTTTTGGGTAGCCTTCCACAAGCTTCCCACAATAAGTTGGGTGAATTTTGGTCCATTCCTCCTGACAGAGCTGGTGTAACTGAGTCAGGTTTGTAGGCATCCTTGCTCACACATGTTTTTCAGTTCTGCCCACACATTTTCTATAGGATTGAGGTCAGGGCTTTGTGATGGCCTCTCCAATACCTTGACTTTGTTGTCCTTAAGCCATTTTGTCACAACTTTGGAAGTATGCTTGGTGTCATTGTCCATTTGGAAGACCCATTTGCGATCAAGCTTTACCTTATTGACTGATGTCTTGAGATGTTGCGTCAATATATCCACCTAATTTTCCTTCCTCGTGATGCCATCTATATTGTGAAGTGCACCAGTCCCTCCTGCAGCAAAGCACCCCCACAACATGATGCTGCCACCCTGTTCTTCACAGCTGGGATGGTGTTCTTCGGCTTGCAAACCTCCCCCTTTTCCCTCCAAACATAACGAAGGTCATTATGGCCAAACAGTTCTATTTTTGTTTCATCAGACCAGAGGACATTTCTCAAAAAAGTACAATCTTTGTCCCCATGTGTAGTTGAGTTGCAAACCGTAGTCTGGCTTTTTTTATGGCGGTTTTTGAGCAGTGGCTTCTTCCTTGCTGAGCGGCCTTTCAGGTTATGTCGGTATAGGACTCGTTTTACTGTGAATATAGATACTTTTGTACCTGTTTCCTCCAGCATCTTTGCAAGGTCCTTTGCTGTTGTTCTGGGATTGATTTGCACTTTTCGCACCAAAGTAAGTTCATCTCTAGGAGACAGAACACGTCTCCTTCCTGATCGGTTGGACGGCTGTGTGGTCCCATGGTGTTTATACTTGCGTAGTATTGTTTGTACAGATGAACGTGGTACCTTCAGGCATTTGTAAATTGCTCCCAAGGATGAACCAGACTTGTGGAGGTCTACAATTATTTTTCTGAGGTCTTGACTGATTTCTTTTGATTTTCCCATGATGTCAAGCAAAGAGGCACTGCGTTTGAAGGTAGGCCTTGCAATACATCCACAGGTACACCTCCAATTGACTCAAATGATGTCAATTAGCATATCAGCAGCTTCTACAGCCATGACATAATTTTCTGGAATTTTCCAAGCTGTTTAAAGGCACAGTCAACTTAGTGTATGTAAACTTCTGACCCAGTGGAACTGTGATACAGTGAATTATAAGTGAAATAATCTGTAAACAATTGTTGGAGAAATTACTTGTGTCATGCACAAAGTAGATGTTCTAACCAACTTGCCAAAACTATTGTTTGTTAACAATTTTTTTTTGGAGTGTTTGAAAAATGAGTTTTAATGACTCCAACCTCAGTGTATGTGAACTTCCGACTTCAACTGTACATGTATATATATATATTTTTTTTACAAACGCCATATATCTCGAAGGTCTTTCACTAGCAACAAATTCCCTCGGAGGGTAACAGAGTCACATAGGAAGATTTTAAATGGAGGCTATTTGTTTTGAAGGGTTCCAAGTCCTCAATTGGGTGCACGTTATTAAGAACTTGTTAGCAGTAAATATTCAATTGTTTTGTTTTCATCACTCTATGTCATTATTGTAGCGCAGAGCAATGCCACGCTACTCACCATTGTTTTCTACCCACAGCTACAATAGACTAGCCTCGTGATTACCAGACTGATTACAGCAGCGCTATCATTCGGTGGTAGCGAACATTCATGTCATCTCGCAAGATCATGCGGCTTGCGAGGCTAACAATAGACATGCTAAAGTCAGTTTGTGTTGCATGTTGAATGAGCACTGCATCTCCTCCATATGGCTAATTGAAAACATGTAACAGAAGCCATTATATGAAATTGTGCGATACCTGGAAACAATGTCTCAATTGCAGAAAAGTGAATCCACTCAAGAGCTTCACTTGCAAATGTGTTTGTTTCATGGCAAGTGACTTGAGCACAGCAATCACAACAACATTGTGTCTTAATTAGGTTTTCATAAACATGGGAAAGGCAAGTGGGGGGTGACGAAAAAATACAAACCAGCTTTCTCTGTGAAAGGTAGATGGGATCCAAAAGAAACAAAACCCATGTGACAACAATGTTATAAATCACAATTTACTGTAAATAAGGTCCTATTTTAAAATATAAGATGGTGTTCTGTCAGTGCCTCTGACAAAGCCCACCAACAGAGAGCGACACCAACACTACATAGAACAAAGGGCAATTCAGCTTTCTGTGTTGATGTATCTCACAACCATAACCCTTTTGCCTGCAATTATTTTAGGGAATTGGTTGCAGTGGTGTCTTAGTTTTGATCCTCTACACATTTGTGAACTAGTTAGAAAGGACTGGGTGAAAGTGACCTGGCTGTATAGATATGACTATTACTTCAAAGATGTACTGTAGGTCTAGTAGAATTAGCACCAGGAAACAAACACTGTGTCACTTGATATAGGACTGAAAAAGTTATTGCATGTCAATAAGTGCATATGTAATGCTATCTATAAAATGTAGACTGTGAATCAATCTATCGCTCTCTATCCCCCTCCTCTTGTTCTGTATGTCTCTCTATCCGCCTCTCTCTCCTTCCCTTACTTTCTCCTTTCTTCTCTCTCCCTCCTTTACTGTCTTCTCTCTCTTTCTCTCATCTCTCTCTCTCTCTCTCTCTCTCTCAGATGCTTAAAACACTTGTCATGTGTAGTGAATAATGCATGCTAGCATGCACATGCAAACACACATCTCCTGTAGTGAGACCACAGCAGTTGCGCCTACCCCTCAGTCATCTTTTATCAAGTGAGTATTGTAATCATCACGTGTATTCCACTTAAGAATACACATTGAACTGATAAACACAGGGCTCCATTCACCCGAGTTCTAGAATGTGCGCTGTAGTCCTACTATTATCTTTGGGGTTCATTGTGAAAAAAGCAACGATGTGCAGTTAGAGGAAAGTCACATTACGGTGATGACTGTTATTCAACATTGAAAATCCACCCCTAGCATTTGAGGAGCAGATTGTTGTCAGCCGGACTGGCTGGTGGAGCATGTGTATGTGTGATAACCTGGATGTTGCTGTGGCAGATCAGAGCGTTAGGGGACCTAAGACAATCTTGTGAGGACATTGACTCTGTTGCCACTCGGGGCGCAGAGCTTGATCCGTGATGAGTATGATGGCAGACACATAGGCATAGCCTAAGATCAGACGATGCTGTTTGATCCTCAAGGGGGAGACATGGGCCCCCATACCCCCCAAAAACCTAGCCCCTATAACCCCTAGGCACGTCATAGCTAGATCCAAAATAATTGGATATGTATAAGCAATATAGTAGCGGGTCCGCCTTACCCTCTGATAGGCTAGTTGGAATTTTTGCCATATTACTTAAACCAATCCAATCTATTCAGATTTACAAGTGTATACAGGGTTTTGGAGCTAAAGTGTCTTCAGAAAGTATTCACACACTGGACTTTTTCCACATTTTGTTGTGTTACAACCTGAATTTAAATTGGATAAAGTTTTGATTTTTCTCACTGCCCTACACACAATAACCCATAATGTCAAAATGGAATTATGTATTTCACATTTTTTACAAATTAATTAAAAATGAAAAGCTGAAATGTCTTGAGTCAATAAGTATTCAACCCTTTTGTTATGGCAAGCCTAAATACATCCAGTAGTAAAAATGGACTTAACTTGCACGGTCTAATAAGTGTTTAACATGATTTTTGAATGACTATGTCACGATCGTTATAAGGAGTGGACCAAGATGCAGCGTGGTATGTTTCCATCCTTTTATTTGGAGGAGAAACTTAAAGAACAAAAACAATAACGCGAACAAACGAAACGTGAAGCTCAGAGTAGTGCTCACAGACAACAATACCTAGACAAGATCCCACAAAGCACAATTGGGAAATGGCTACCTAAATATGATCCCCAATCAGAGACAACGATAAACAGCTGCCTCTGATTGGGAACCATACCAGGCCAACATAGATATATAATACCCCTAGATAACCCACCCTTAATCACACCCTGACCTAACCAACATAGAGAATAAACAGCTCTCTATGGTCAGGGCGTGACAGAGTACCTAATTTCTCTACCACACACATACAATTGTCTGTAAGGTCCATCAGTCGAGCAGTGAATTTCAAACACAGATTCAACTACAAAGACCAGGGAGGTTTTCCAATGACTCGCAAAGAAGGGCACCTATTGCTTGATGGGGTAAAAAAATCAAAAAGCAGACATGGAATGTCCCTTAGAGCATGGTGAAGTTATTAATTATACTTTGGATGGTGTATCAATACACCCAGTCACTACAAAGATACAGGCATCCTTCCTAACTCAGTCGATGGTAATGAAGGCAAATGTTGACATTAAAACAGTTAGAGTTTAATAGGAGCAATAAGAGAAACTAGGATAGATCAACAACATTGTAATTACTCCACAATACTAACATAAATTACAGAGTGAAAAGAAGCAAACCTGTACAGAATAAAATATTCCAAAACATGCATCCTGTTTGCAATAAGGCACAAAAGTAAAACTTTATATCCTGATGTTTGGGGCAAATCCAACACAACACATCAAGCATGGTGGTGGCTGCATCATGTTATAGGTATGCTTGTCATTGGCAAGGACTAGGGAGTCCGTTTTTTGGGATAAAAATAAATGGAATAGAGCTAAACAGAAGAAAACCTGCTTCAGTCTGCTTTCCAACAGACACTGGGGAACAAATTCAATTAAAACACAAGGCCAAGTATACAGTAAACTGGAGTTGCTTACCAAGACGACATTTAATGTTATTGAGTTGCCTAGTTACAGTTTTGACTTACATTGGCTTGAAAATCTATGGCAATATGTGAAAATGGCTGTCTAGCAATGATCAGCCAACAATTTCACAGAGCTTGAAGAATGTTTTTAATAATAATGTGCAAATATTGTACAATCCAGGTCTGCAAAGCTCTTAGAGACTTACCCAGAATCACCCACAGCTGTAATCACTGCCAAAGGGGATTCTAACATGTATTGACTCAGGGGTGTGAATACTTACACTACAGTACAAAAGTTTGGGGAGACTTAGAAATGTCCTTGTTTTTGAAAGAAAAGCACATTTTTTGTCCATTAAAATAACATCAAATTGATCAGAAATACAGTGTAGACATTGTTAATGTTGACCATGAGCATTGTAGCCGGAAACAGCAGATTTTTTATGGAATATCTACATAGGCGTACAAACAGCTGAAAACTGTTGTTCTGATGCAAGAAGCAATAAATCTGGCCTTCTTTAGGACTAGTTGAGTATCTGGAGCATCAGCATTTGTGGGTTTGATTACAGGCTCAAAATGGCCAGAAACAAATAACTTTCTTCTGAAACTCGTCAGTCTATTCTTGTTCTGAGAAATTAAGGGTATTCCATGCTTGAAATTGCCAAGAAACTGAAGATCTCGTAAAACGCTGTGTACTACTCCCTTCACAGAACAGTACAAACTGGCTCTAACTAGAATAGAAAGAGGAGTGGGAGGCCCCAGTGCACAATTGAGCAAGAGGACAAGTACATTAGAGTTCTAGTTTGAGAAACAGACGCCTCACAAGTCCTCAACTGGCAGCTTCATTAAATAGTACCAGCAAAACACCAGTCTCAACGTCAACAGTGAAGAGGCGACTCCGGGATGCTGGCCTTCCAGACAGAGTTGCAAAGTAAAAGCCATATCCCAGACTGGCCAATGAAAATAAAATATTAAGATGGGCAAAAGAACATAGACAGTGGACAGAGGAACCTCTGGCACGCCTGGCACCACGCTTATTGTCACTTAGGTCACTCGTTTTGCCAGTTGTAACGTTCAATCGAACAGTGACTAAATGCCTCGATGCCTGTCTGGCTGCTTTCTATAGCAAGCCACGGCCACATGACTCACTGTCTGTACGAGCGAACAACTTTCCTGAACAGGGTGGTGTACCGAATAAACTGGCAACTGATTGTACTTTGCCATGCTATATGAAGCAATACAGTGATATATACAGTACCAGTCAAAAGTTTGGACACACCTACTCATTTAACTTCTCTGGGACGCTAACGTCCCACTTGGCCAAAAGCCAGAAAAAATGCAGCGCGCCAAATATATTACTATAAAAATCAATCTTTCATGAAATCACACATGAAATACACCAAATTAAAGCTACACATGTTGTGAATCCAGCCAACATGTCTGATTTGATACATTCACCTCTGAAGGTAAATAAAAGGAGGGTGTGATTGGGGTAGGTGGGGATGGGGTTTGGAGCTGTTCTTTGTAAAATATAAATATGAAAAGAACTGCTGCAAAAGTTTAAAATCTGTAATAAAATTATATTGAAAGAAAGTATAAATGCTATTTCATAAACCTTTATAAGACATACGTACCAGTAAAGTTTATTTTATATTGTGAGGGTAATGACAAAATTACATATTGGTTTGCACAAAAAAATGCTATTATAGATACAGTACCATGACTTGTATGGGATTTGTACCACAAATGCCAAAATGTTAGCAGTTTTAAACAGTATCAGGGAAACTTAAAGTATGGATTGCTGTCATAACTTGCCCATAGACTGCTTACAGGGTAAGGAAACCAATAATTGGGTAAACCACTACTTTAAGCAATAAGGCACAACAGGCAAACTATAATTGTTTTATTGATATTTAGTTATATCCATAACAATGATGCTTATGCGTGATTTTGCTTGGCTCAGAAAAAGTTAATGTCTCATCTGGACTCCGTTTACTCTCTATTGTATAGGGGGACTGCATTTCAAAATTGAAACACGGTTTTCTTATGTCGGACAGGCAGACAACAAGGTTTACACAAACCCCCGCTGTTACAAACCAAATGCTAGGCTAGAAAAAGGGGGAAATAATGTGCAAGTTGAGATATATTCAGACAGTCACTTGAACATAATTATATTCTTATGACGCGCAGTGATAATTCCAATTGAACTGTTAGCAGGAACAGATATGCCAATATCGTTGAATATAGCATGGCTTGGAACGCTGCTCATCCAATCAGCATCTAGGATCCAAACAACCCGTTTTATAATTTATTTTACTGACATGTATAATCAATCAAATGCATGATACCTATTATTACTGTTGTTCATCATTCAATAGGTTAGTATTGTCAATACAATGTTTCCCAGGGCAGTCATACAGTAGCCTATCCATTTTAGCTGTCAAAGTGGAGTAAAGAAAACAACAAGGCCCAACACAATGGCAAAAAAAGTCCATCCATTTCTATTGTACGCACAGACTCGGCCTGGATGCTTTGCGTGTTGTCTCCTTTACCCTCTAATAATATTACATACATGTCAGTGA
Organism: Salvelinus namaycush; assembly: GCF_016432855.1. Taxonomy (NCBI): domain Eukaryota; kingdom Metazoa; phylum Chordata; class Actinopteri; order Salmoniformes; family Salmonidae; genus Salvelinus; species Salvelinus namaycush. The sequence continues at coordinate 40,492,798 of NC_052309.1, read as the reverse complement.
ATGGCTGTCACGACCGTCGAAATGAGTAGACAAGGGCGCAGAGGGACAGTCGCTGGAGGCTCCGGACTGGGGACAGTCGCTGGAGGCTCCGGACTGGGGACAGTCGCTGGAGGCTGGCACAGAACGCACCGGGCTGGAGAGACGTACTGGAGGCCGGGTGCGTGGAGCTGGCCCAACGCGTCCTGGCTGGATACCCACTTTAGCTCGGTAACTGTGGAGAGCTGGCACAGGATGCACTGGGCTGTGAAGGCGCACTGGAGGCATAGTGCGTAGAGCCGGCGCAGGATATACTGGGCCGTGGAGGCGGACTGGAGGTCTGGAGCGTAGAGCTGGCACAATCCGTCCTGGACAGATGCTCACCTTAGCACGGCAAGTATGGAAAGCAGGCACAGAACGCACCGGGCTAAGGGTGCACACTGGAGGCACGGTAATTACAGGGAGTTAGTTCTTGTTCCCCCCTTTGCTCCGCTCGCCACCCCGTGTGCCACCCCGTGTGCCGCCCTCCGCCCAATTTCTTTTTGAGGCTGCCTCTCAGGCTTCCGTCGTTTCCTTGATTCCTGGTCTCGTCGCCGTTCCTCTCTCGCTGCCTCCGCCTGCTTCCATGGCAGGGTCTTGTCCCCTGCCATTACCTCCTCCCAGGTCCAGGATGTCCTCCACTCCTGGGCACGCTGCTTGGTCACTTGATGGTGGGATCTTCTGTCACGACCATCGAAATGAGTAGACCAAGGCGCAGCGTGCATAGAGTTCCACATGTTTTATTCCGATGAAACTCACAAACAAAAATAACAAAGTGCAACGAAACGTGAAGCTATGTAGTGCTCGAAGGCAACTAGACATAGACAAGATCCCACAATCTAAGGTGGGAAAAGGGCTGCCTAAGTATGATCCCCAATCAGAGACAACGATAAACAGCTGCCTCTGATTGGGAACCATACTAGGCCAACAAAGAAATAGAAACATAGATTTGCACACCCAAGTCACACCCTGACCTAACCAAATAGAGAATAAAAAAGTCTCTCTAAGGTCAGGGCGTGACAATGGCAGATAAACAAGCAGCCTTTTACTGTTTCACTTGTATGCATATTCTCCAGTGTGTGTCTGTGTGTGTGTGTGTGTGTGTGTGAGTGTGTGTTGTTTACCTGCACCAGGGGCCACTGTTCTTCCTTGCTTCTCTGCCCGTGTCCAGATTGATGTTCATCAGCAGAGGCCAGACATCACTGTAAAGGCCTGACAATTGTACAGTATTGATTAGGCCCCCAGACTAATTTAAACCGCATATGGTATTATCAATATCAGGTTTCTGGCACGGTTCCGGTAGGCTAGCACATTCAATCACCTGGGTTTAGAGTTGGGGGCGGATTGGAGGATTGGATGGATGAGTGGAGCTCTGCAGCTTGAATATGGGATAATTAAACTGGAGGGAATATCCCAGACACACAGACCTTTATATTTGCAGCTAGGTGTGGTTTATGTTTTTGTGCTTTTTTAAATTCTTTGAACTTGTTTTGAGGTTGTTTTGAGATTATGGGACTGTTTGGTTAAATGATAGAAATATGGTTAATTGATGTATGTCAAATGTGAAGGGCTAATCAGTGTCTTGACTAAGTTTAATGGTAAATGTGTATCTGCATTTTACAGTTGTTGTTAATCGTATTTGCTGGGTGTTTTGATAATGGTCATTCATTTGGCTGTGTGTTCTTTCTGCTAAAAGGTCATGCAAAGTTCAACATCAAACAATATGTAAGCTAGTTATACTGGACACAGTATGTTCAGATTCATATGCATTCCAAAATGTAATACTATAATTATCCAAGCTGTTAATTAGCCAAACTTAAGTTCTCAATTTTGGGGTCCCATTATCTAATGTAACTGTTAAAACATTGTCTGTGGTTGCATTGCCCACAGTGGGCTTGAAAGTTTGAGCATCAAACTGTGGCTCCAAAACGTAAAGGGGCAAATCCGAGGGTCAGGGCTCACATATTAACGGGGATAGCAATTATCCGAGTGAATGAGGCTGCGATTTCATATCCATCAAGTCTACAAAACTCTCCACTGGTAATCCTTCTTAAACTTTTCACCAGCAATTATGTCGTCGCCCGCCACATTCTACTTTAATGCCTCTTTCATCTTTCTTGGCCAACTTTTCCATAATCTTGGGCTGATTAAAAGATGGAAGTGTGAAACTAATTAAAGATCGGTTGATGCCAATGGAGTCACTGTTAAAAAATAACTATACTGAACAAAAATATATAAACGCAACATGCAACAATTTCAACGATTTTACTGAGTTACAGCTCATGTAAGGAAATCAGTCAATTTAAATAAATAAATTAGGCCCTAATCTATGGATTTCACATGACTGGGCAGGAGCATAGCCATGGGTCAGCCTGGAAGGGCATAGGCCCACCCACTTGGAAGCCAGGCCTAGCCAATCAGAATTAGTTTTTTCTCACAAAAGGGATTTATTACAGAGAGAAATACCCCTCAGTTTCATCAGCTGCCCAGGTGGCAAGCAGGTGAAGAAGCCGTATGCGGAGGTCCCAGGCTGGCATGGTTAGACGTGGTCTGCGGTTGTGAGGCCGGTTGGACGCACTGCCAAATTCTCTAAAACAACGTTGTAGGCTTATGGTAGAGAAATGTATATTAAATTATCTGGCAACAGCTGTGGTGGACATTCCTGCAGTTAGCATGCCAATTTCATGCTCCCTCAACTTGAGACATCTGTGGCATTGTGTTGTATGACAAAACTGCACATTTTACTGTCCCCAGCTCAAGGTGCACCTGTGTAATGATAATGATGTTTAATCAGCTTCTTGATATTATCACATATACTCCCTCGCCGGCCTCTAGGTCATCAGGCTGCTGATTATCCAGCACACCTGTCACCGTCGTCAAGCGCACCAGTGCCTCATGACACTCACCTGGACTCCATCACCTCCTTGATTATCTTCCCTAAATCTGTCACTCCCCTTGGTTCCTTTCTCAGGTGTTATTGACTCTGTTTCATGTCAGTGCGTTGTTTGTGTTTCATGTTTATTGTTTTGTTTATTTATTAAAACAATCACTCCCTGTACTTGCTTCCTGACTCTCAGCGCACTCATTACAGATATGCCACCCCTGTCAAGTGAATGGATTATCTTGGCAAAAGATAAATGCTCACTAACAGGGATGTAAACAAATTTGTGCACCAAAATTGAGAGAAATAAGCTTATTGTGCGTATGGAAAATTTTGGTGATGAGTGCGACACGAAGGATACACTGCTTTCCCTAAACCAGGCCCAAATCTCCGTCATTTGCGTGAAGAAAAGACGGAGATACCGGGGGCGGAAGTCGGGGTGCCTTGTGAGAATTCGTTGGAGGGTGGGTAAACCGCCACTACCCTCCGTCCTATTAGCCAACGTGCAATCACTGGAAAATAAACTGGATGATCTACGATCAATACTATCCTACCAAAGGGACATTAAAAACTGTAATATCTTACCTTTCACCTTGTCATGGCTGAATGACAACAAATAATATAGAGTTGGCTGGGTTTTCCGTGCATCGGCAGGACAGAGCAGCTACGTCTGGTAAGACGAGGGGCAGGGGTGTGTGTCTATTTGTCAATAACAGCTGGCGCGCAATGTCTAATATTAAAGAAGTCTCGAGGTATTGCTCCTCTGAGGTATAGTACCTCATGATAAACTGTAGACCACACTATCTACAGAGAGAGTTATCATCTATATTATTCGTATCTGTGTATTTGCCACCACAAACCGATGCTGGCACTACGGCCTCACTCATCAAGCTGTATAATGCCATAAGCAAACAAGAAAATGCTCATCCAGAAGTGGCGCTCCTAGTGGCCAGGGACTTGCAGACGAACTTAAATTAGTTTTACCTCATTTCTACCAGCATGTCACATGTGCAACCAGAGGGAAAAAAACATAGGCCACCTTTACTCCACACACAGAGACGCATATAAAGCTCTCCCTCGCCCTTCATTTGGCAAATCTGACCATAATTCTATCCTCCTGATTCCTGCTTACAAGCAAAACCTAAAGCAGGAAGTACCAGTGTCTCGCTCAATACGGAAGTGGTCAGATGACACGGATGCTACGCTACAGGATTGTTTTGCTAGCATAGACTAGAATATGTTCAGGGATTCATCCAATGGCATTGAGGAGTATACTACCTCAGTCACCGGGTTCATCAATAAGTGAATCGATGACATCGTCCCCACAGTGACCATGCGTAAATATCCCAACCAGAAGATATGGATTACAGGCAACATCCGCACCGAGCTAAAGGCTAGATCTGCTGCTTTCAAGGAGCGGGACAGTAATCCGGACGCTTATAAGAAATACCGCTATGCCTTCTGACGTACTATCAAACAGGCAAAGTGTCAATACAGTACTAAGATTGAATCCTACTACACTGGCTCTTACGTTCGTCGGATGTGGCAGGGCTGGCAAACTATTATGCACTAGAAAGGAAAACCCAGCCGCGAGATGCCCAGTGACGTGATCCTACCAGACGAGATAAATGCCTGTTATGCTCGCTTCTAGGCAAGCAACAATGAAGCATACATGTAAGCACCAGCTGTTACGGACAACTGTGTGATCACACTCTTCGTAGCCGATGTGAGCAAAACCTTTAAACAGGTCAACATTCACAAGGCCGTTGAGCCAGATGGATTACCAGGACGTGTACTCAGTGCATGCGCGGACCAACTTGCAACTGTCTTCACTGACAGTTTCAACCTCAACCTTCAACCGAGTCTGTAATACCTACATGTTTCAAGCAGGCCACCATAGTCCCTGTGCCCAAGAAAATTAAGGTAACCTGCCTAAATGACTACAACCCGGTAGCACTCACGTCGGTAGCCATGAAGTGGCTTTGAAAGGCTGGTCATGGCTCACATCAACACCATCATCCCGGAAACCCCAGACCCACTCCAATTCACATACCGCCCTAACAGATCCATAGATTAAGCAATCGCACTCCACATTGCCCTTTCCCACCTGGACAAAAGGAACACCTCTGTGAGAATGCTGTTCAATGACTACAGCTCAGCGTTCAATACCATAGTGCCCACAAAGCTAATTACTAAGCTAAGGACCCTAGGACTAAACACCTCCCTCTGCAATTGGATCCTGGATTTCCTGACGGGTCACCCCCAGCTGGCAAGGGTAGGCAACAACACATCTGCCACGCTGATTGTCAAGACTGGGGCCCCTCAGGGGTGCGTGCTTAGTTCTCTCCTGTACTCCCTGTTCACCCTCGACTGGGTGGCCAAGCACGACTCCAAACGATGAGACAGGACAACAACCTTTCCCTCAATGTGAGCAAGACAAAGGAGCTGATCGTGGACTACAGGAAAAGGAGTGCCAAACAGGCCTCAATTAACATAAACGGGGCCGTAGTGGAGTGGGTCGATAGTTTCAAGTTCCTTGTTGTCCACGTCACCAACAAACTATCCAAACATACCAAGAAAGTCATAAAGAGGGCACAAAAATACCTTTTCCCCCTCAGGAGACTGAAAGTATTTGGCATGGGTCCCCAGATCCTCAAAAAGGTCTACAGCTGCACCATCGAGAGCATCCTGACCGGTTGCATCACCACCTGGTATGGCAACTGCTCGGCATTCCGACCTTTAAGGTGCTATAGAGGGTAGTGCGTATGGTCCAGTACATCACTGGGGCCAAGCTTCCTGCCATCCAGGACCTATATACTAGGCGATGTCAGAGGAAGACCCCAAAAATTGTGAAAGAATCCAATCGCCCAAGTCATAGACTGTTCTTTCTGCTCCCGCACAGGCAAGTGGTACCAGAGTGCCAAGTCTAGGTCCAAAAGGCGCCTTAACAGCTTCTACACCCAAGCCATAAGACTGCTGAACAATTCTTCAAATGGCCACCCGGACTATTTACATTGACCCCTCCCCCTTTGTTTTTACATTGCTGCTACTCATTGTTTATTATCAATGCATAGTCACTTTACCCCTACCTACATGTACAAATCACCTTGACTAACCTGTACCCCCGCACATTGACTCGGTACCGGTCCCCGTGTATATAGCCTCGTTATTGTTATTTTATTGTGTTACTTTTTATTAAATTTTTACTTTACATATTAAGTTTATACACAGGTGCTTCTTATTTACCCATCATTATGTCCAGTGTATTACATCCCTTTTGACTTGATGTTGTTTTTGTTGACCGCTAAACTGTTTTAACTGCACATAGCATACACTGGGTCAAGTTGTATGTAAAATACAGTCTCTTACAAACTCTTGATATAGAGTTGATATGAAGCCAACAATGTAGACAATAGAAACCAGAAGTTTAAGCCACAGTCCGAATACTAAAATAGTGATAAATCACTGAGTTCTTTCTCATTCTAAACCTACGGTATGAAAGCTTTTGTGTTTTTAACTTGGCAAATTCTTATTTTCAATGACGGCCTAGGAACAGTGGGTTAATTGGCTTGTTCAGTGGCAGAACGACAGATTTGTACCTTGTCAGCTCGGGGATTCGAACTTGCAACATTTCGGTTACTAGCCCAACGCTCTAACCACTAGGCTACCCTGCCGCCTCCTAACGTTTGAGGATCCTTATTCTCATTCCGAACTCACTCCAGGTTTTTGAATTTGCATTCGGGAGAGACGGTCCTCTGGATAATTCTTCTTCTATTTAACCATCTGGTGAAGCCCTCTCAACTTTTTCCCGCCCATCTGTTGAGCCGAGCAAGCACCGCCGAGACGCTTTGGAATGTTTGTACAGTCGTGGCCAAAAGTTTTGAGAATTATACAAATGTTCAATTTCACAAAGTCCGCTGCCTCAGTTTGTATGATGCTATTTGCATATACTCCAGAATGTTATGAAGAGTGATCAGATGAATTGCAATTAATTGCAAAGTCCCTCTTTGCCATGCAAATTAACTGAATCCCCCCCAAAAAAGCTTGTCCGGAGAAGCTTGTCCGGAGAAAAAAAAAGCTTGTCCGGAGAAGACAAGGTGAGCGCTACCAGTTGCTTCTCAGCCAAGGGAGTGGGCTCACTCACAATTTTGCCTAAGAACACAGCCATGAATAAAGAATGGTACCAACACATCCTCCGAGAGTAACTTCTCCCAACCTTAATCCCATTGAGAACTTGTGGTCAATCCTCAAGAGGCAAGTGGACAAACAAAAACCCACAAATTCTGACAAACTCCAAGCATTGATTATGCAAGAATGGGCTGCCATCAGTCAGGATGTGGCCCAGAAGTTAATTGACAGCATGCCAGTGCGGATTGCAGAGGTCTTGAAAAGGAAGGGTCAACACTGCAAATATTGACTCTTTGCATCTACTTCATGTAATTGTCCATAAAAGCCTTTGACAATTATGAAATGCTTGTAATTATACTTCAGTATTCCATAGTAACATCTGACAAAAATATCTAAAGACACTGAAGCAGCAAACTTTGTGAAAATTAATATTTGTGTCATTCTCAAAACTTTTGGCCACGACTGTAGATCGCCGCTGTGACTGTCAGTTTCCTTGTCGCACAGATATGAAAAAAGTCTCTGTGACTGTCGCAACGCCCGTTGTCGTGGTTACCAGACTGCCACAGCAACCTGACCAATCCTCCTGTGACAAGACGATACAGGAATTCTAAAATTATTAGATAGAATGACCTACTTTTATTTTGTCACACTGTGGCAGTAAGCTACTTTCTGTACGCTACAGTACGCTACGTTACCTTGCAAATAATTATGTTGTTGTGGGTTTATTTTCCTGCAATAATTCAGCTATCGTCTGGTCATTATTTGATTAGCTAACTAGCTAGCAATGAACCTAAACATTGATTAGAAAATTGCTTTTAGTTGCCTGGCTTGCTACATTGACATTTAGATAATAATTTTTTTAACTGATGTGATTATTGTTGTTAAAATAGAGAAAGTATGCTATTTGGAGCACTGGGTTGCTGATGTCATGCAGAGGCTGTTTTGTGTTTGTACTTTTTCATAACATAAGTTTGATGTTGGGAGACAATAGAATGTCCATGATGTCGCTACGAGAATTGTCTACAGACATGTCGATAGACGAACTGTAAACCACCATAAGACATATTTTTCGAGACGATATCCGATAGAAGGTGGAAAGGTGACGAGGGCCAGGCCAACGTTTTTGCACACTGCAGAACCACGTTTGAACAATGTGTTACTATTTTATAGACTATTGATAGGCCCACAGGGTTTCCTCCCTCCCACATTTGACCCAGAAAGAGCACAGAACATGAGTTTTGCTGAGAGAGGCCTATATCTTTCCAGGGTTGTTAAAATAGATAGGAAATACACAGATATTAACTCCAAATCAAATGTATTTATATAGCCCTTCTTACATCAGCTGATATCTCAAAGTGCTGTACAGAAACCCAGCCTAAAACCCCAAACAGCAAGCAATGCAGGTGTAGAAGCACGGTGGCTAGGAAACACTCCCTAGAAAGGCCAAAACCTAGGAAGAAACCTAGAGAGGAACCAGGCTATGAGGGGTGGCCAGTCCTCTTCTGGCTGTGCCGGGTGGAGATTATAACAGAACATGGCCAAGATGTTCATATGTTCATAAATGGTCAAATAATAATAATCACAGTAGTTGTCGAGGGTGCAGCAGGTCAGCACCTCAGGAGTAAATGTCAGTTGGCTTTTCATAGCCAATCATTCAGAGTATCTCTACCGCTCCTGCTGTCTCTAGAGAGCTGAAAACAGCAGGTCTGGGACAGGTAGCACGTCCGGTGAACAGGTCAGGGTTCCATAGCCGCAGGCAGAACAGTTGAAACTGGAGCAGCAGCACGGCCAGGTGGACTGGGGACAGCAAGGAGTCATCATGCCAGGTAGTCCTGAGGCATGGTCCTAGGGCTCAGGTCCTCCGAGAGAGAGAAAGAAAGAGATGGAAACGGCAGGCAACAAATAAAAGTGTCTCTCACTGTCTCTCACCCACATCTCTCACAAAAATGGATACAAAATGCAATCATGGATAATTATAAGACAGCAGGAGAATTTATAAATTGGCTACAATAATTACAAGGACTTTTCAAGCACCAAATTGATTAAAATTCAGATTTTCAAGGTAGGCCTATTCCAGTACTTGAATTTCTGAGCTCCAAATTCAAATTCAAGTAAGTTACTTCAAGCCCCTTGCATTGTTTAAAATTGCAGGTGTAACATGGAAACCAAAATATATTTGTCATGTTATTTCATTATCAGATTATATTTTGAAGAAGCCCACTAGACTATGTAATTTGTTTGCATTATATCAAGGATAATTAATAAGAATAGGATTTGGTGTTGCACAATAGTCTATCCTACACAATTGCTCACAGTTGATTCAGTGTCCAATCCTAGGCACAAAAACATATGAAAACAATCATTACCTTGATGCGTTCTCTGTTAAATCTAACGAGACCCTGCTGTAAATCAAGCCGACAACAACAGATGATCAGCATCAATTCGCTAGGGATATTTCTAGGCCGTCATTGTAAATAATAATTTGTTTTTAACTGACTTGCCTAGTTAAATAAAGGTTAAATAAAAATAAAATAATATTTTATATACACAGACACACTACCAGTCCAAAGTTTTAGAACACCTACTCATTTAAGGGTTTTTCTTTGATTTTACAATTTTCAGATGATGATGTGTGAAAATATCACTCCATAATTACAGCTTGACACCAAATGTGCATGCAACAAGTATTATGCATAATTATTGACGAACCACATTAACCCTCCTGCTGTGTTCCAATTGAATTTGACCGATTTACAAGTTTTCTCTCTGAAAAATGTAGTTAATTTAATCTGATTGTCAGGTTCCGTGACTTTGTCCACACAGGGCATCTGAACACACAAAATACATTTTGATGATTTTCATTCGATTTTTTGTGTTTTATTTAACTTTTGTACACCTGTGGTGTTCCCGGTCTTGAGTTTAGGCACATGCCCATTCATCAGATGGACACACTTTCTCTCCAAGACCCCCACATGTGTGTTTGAGCGCACACACACATGCCTCACTCCCCTTCTTGGCTTCCATGGCAACCCCCACGGGAACCTTTCCCCAATAGAATCTTTCCCACACAAGAACCACACCTGGTGGAATTCTCGCAAACAATCACAACATTGTTTCAATAATATATAGAACTTTTCTGGAAGCTCTTGTTTATAAAGCTTTTTTGAGGCCTTGCTCATAATTCATTCTGTGGCAGCACAATGACCAAACGATATACTGTATGTGAGGCTCTTGATCATATCTTTGATCATGACACTGGTGAGGAGGAGAGAGTCCTTGTTAAACTTTGACACAAAGTAGTCTGTGATAAATAGTACAATATGTTTCATCTGAGTATTTGTTATAGTCAAAATAATCCATACATTATGCTTTTTTTTAAACTAAAAAATGAGTTGTATGAGCTCTGGTCAATGAGGCCTACAGGCCATAAACAGCAAATATAAGTTCAAAACTTGTAATGTTCACAATAACTTAAGTTGATTAAAAGATCTAACACAACATTAGGTGATAATATATGGATTATTATGGATTTATAATCAGCTATAATGGGGCGGTCATTTTGGACCGGGAACACAGAATGAATTAACCTGAAACAAACACAACAGGTGGGTTAATGACAGTATCATTTTAGGTTTTAAGTATCAAGTAAAGGGTAAAGTGTAAAGTTAAAGTGACTTTCGGTTAGAAGCATTGGATTTTGCAATCACATACTTTTTGGGGGATTTGTGTGTCATTGAAAACTGTTTTCACCCCATAGCATAAGGAGACACAAAATTTTACATAGTTACATTGCATTTCCGAGATCTAGGATCCAGGATTCTTACAGGGTTCAAGTTCAATGTCAAATTTAACTGATTAATGCTTAATATATGATATAACAACAATTTACACAGCCATTAATGCAACGACAGAAAAGTAATGTTTTATGTCACCAGATGTTGGACAATCTGTCAAGACACCAACCATGAGAAAGGGTCAAACAACGCGTCAATTTGATTGAATATGTTCCCCCCTTAATGTTATGACATGAAAAAAATTGGCTGATTATTATCAATGACTTATCAACAACTGTAACAAGTTGTAGGAAATACTCGCTGGTACCCTAGTTTATAGAAAGACTCATTTACTGTAATGGAAGTTTATTTGCCTGCTCGGTAACCAGGAAACCATTACAATTTCCAGCTGATTACAATTAGGGCCATATGACACCGCTTCATTAGGGATGAACAGGGGTGCAGATTGTGTATATTTCCTTTTTTGTATGTATATGTGGATATTGTTTATGATTGACTGTATGACACAGGGTGCTCAAATTACTTGTTTTTGCACTGCAGCCCTTGTATACCAATAGAGGACCACAAGTCTTTAGACTTTGTGTGTGTATAATCCTCTGCAATTTTAGTATATGTATTTGATGCCTAGTGTAACAATTGTGTGTATTTTAAATTGTCAAATAAAATACATTAAAACAAAAAACTTTTTGATCGACTTTAAGTCTTAAGGCTCAATTTTAACAAACCTAATGCAATGGTAAATCTAAGTGCTGTAGGTAGCGCTAAAGGTTCGTGGTGTGTCAGAAATATGTTTACTATTTTCACAACCAGAATTATGGGTGCAGTAGCTGGCACTGGAGCGAAAGGGCTGGGTTTTGATTAAGAAACAAGTTGAAGGTGTGTGGGCTTGACCCCTCACTGACCTATTAGAACATGCTCCCTGGCTAAATATGTGGTTGCTTCAAGTTGTGTATTTACTATCTTTTATGTATTGCATTGTCATCAACTCCAATTCGAATGTTAGTCCATTATAGCCTAGTTTCTTAAATACCCTACAAAAACAAAATATGGTTACCACCACCCTTCAGAAAATACATTTATATTGTGTTTTAATGCAATTTTTTTCCCACCCTGCTCCCATGTATTCAATGTATTCTATTTCATATTTGGCTCCCGCTCTACTTCTTGGCTATAATGACGCATCTGGCAGTTCCTCCGCTATGTACTCCTAGAACTAAGGCTGTGGCGGTCATGACATTTTTTAAGCCGATTATTATCATGCAAAATACTGTTCTCAATTTAATCTTGTCTTAACTAGTATGTAAAATTTGTTTTGATTTAGAATGGCTCATTATCAAATGGGCAGGAACAGTGGCAGGGGTAAAAAGACATGTCATCAGTACTCGAATAGCAAGTTTTGCCGGGTAGACTACTCCGGTTTTATCTGCTTAATATGAGCAGCTGAGAAATAAATATTGTAGTAGCTGGAATCCAATTATTTTTAGTGGCAACCATCAAAACTCTGCTTCCACACGGGGTTGCATATAGAAATGTCTGGGTTTAGTGACTGTACATTATTTATAATGAGGGATACCTGGAAATGAAAATGGATGGCCCTCACTTCAGTAAAATATATATTTTACCTGACCTTCCTTGAACACTTGAAAAAATAAAAAAGTGACCCTCCCATCTACCCCAAAAAATAACTAAAACATAAAGTGGATAGTAGAGAACATGCCTACTGTTTAACCTCACGCCTAGGACCGAACAGAGCCTATAGATATGCAGTTTTAGAAACTGTTCTTTGTGTTGTAAGTATTAGCCTACATGGCAAAGTAGCCAGAAGGTTGTGGATTCACATTCCACCCCGGACAAGGGTAGGGGTGAAAAGATCCTCATTATAAAAGCACTGCATGACTCAATCATTTTATTTGCTGTCCGATTAAAAAATAGACATGAAGACATGAAAAACCTAGCTAAAACAGAGTGGGATTGCCTTCACTCAACAAGTGTGTTGCTATGATAATAATCCCCGTTACAACAGTTCTTAGCCACGTGGTTCCGCTTGCCTTACCATTTCCCCCGCATAACGAACACGTAAACAATTCAGACAAAAAGAACGACATAGACTGACAGGTTAATTGTCAGTTACACTCCCACCAATCACCTGTGATTGCTGTGAAGGGGTTCTGCAGTTCTGCGTCATTGCCTGAGATCTCTCCCACATTGACTTGTCCTTTGGGAAGTTCCTCCTGCCAAAGAAAGTCTGGACCTGTGAACCAGTTGGAAGCCATGAGCTGTTCTGATGTCAGACCTATGGAAGCTTGATCCGCAGGATTGTCTTCAGAGGTCACATATCTCCATTGTTCAGGATCTGTGCTTTGATGAATGCGTTGAATACGGTTAGCTACAAAGATGTGGAATCTACTGGCTTCATTGTTGATGTAGCCAAGAACTACAATCGAGTCTGTCCAGAAGTATTCCTGTAGACCTTGTATCTCTAGCTCCTTTTTGAGTATGTCACTTGTTTGAACAGCTACCACCGCTGCTGAAAGTTCCAGTTGTGGTATGGTCGTAACCTTGGAAGGGACGACTCTCGACTTCCCCATAACTAGGGAGCAATGAACTTCTCCTGCTGTGCTGATTGTTCTGAGGTATGAGCACTCTCCATAACCTGAGGTACTAGAGTCAGAGAAGTGATGGAGCTCATAACTCTGAACCTCCTTGAAACTTGATGGCAAGTAGCCTCGTTGGATCCTTACTTCAGACAAGTTTTGTAGACCTTGGAGCCATAATTCCCACTGGGGACATAGGTCATCTGGAAGGGGTCATCCCAGTCGATCTTGTCACAACACATCTGCTGCAAGATCTGCTTCCCTGCTAGGACAAAGGGTGCCACAAACCCAAGCGGGTCTTGTTCTGAGGCTACTGTAGACAACACTCCTCTTCTTGTGTGTGGGCGCCACTTGACAGCTACTCTGAACTGGAACTCATCTGATGCTACACACCACAGTACACCAAGCACTCTCTCCATGTGTGGTTCACCCAGAGCCATATCCAGGTCTTTGGTACCCTCGGCACGTTCTTCATTGGGAATTGTGGCTATAACTTCCTTGCTGTTGGAGATAAACTTGTGCAACCGAAGTTTGCCGATGCTGCAAAGCTCCCTTGCTCCTTTCACCAGCTGGGCTGCTTCAGCTTCAGACGATACGCTGGTCAACCCATCATCAACATAAAAGTTCCTTTCTATGAACTGGATCAACTCCTTGCTAAAGCTTCCTCGTCCTTTGGCTGCAAGTTGTTTGAGCCCATACTTGGCGCAACAAGGAGATGAAGCTGCGCCAAAAAGGGGACCTTCATATGATACACTGAGGGTTGAGACTCTAGATCTCCGTTCTCCCACCAAAGGAACCACAGATAACCTTGGTCTTCTGCTTTCACATGAAACTGGTGGAACATGCTCTCTCACATGATTGCGACTGGACTCATACAGAAAACGGCAAAGGACACCCAGCAATGTGTTTGTCAACTCTGGACCGGTAAGGAGATGGTCTTCAAGGACGTCTCTTGAAACTTCGCTAAGCAGTCAAAAACGACTCGTATCTTCCCAGGCTTTTGTGGGTGATAAGCCCCATGGTGCGGGATGTACCATGCTGGATGCTTGTTAATTTCCTCCTCGGAGACCTTCTCAGCATCTCCACAAGCTATGGTCTCTTCCATGAAGGCTGTGTAGTCCTTGTAGTACTGTTTGTCTCTCCTTAGCCTCCTTTCTAGGCACTTGAGACGGTGAACTGCACATGTCTTATTGTTCGGCAGGTTGGGTCTTTCTTCCTTAAATGGCAGCGGCATCTCGTAATGTCCATCGTCCTTGCGTCTGATGCCCGCTTTAATTTTTGTCAGGAACTGGATATCCTCTTGAGATTTGAGGTCCTCTTCTCTCTCATTAAAGTCGGATTCAAGCGTCTTGATAATGTCCAGTGATTACCTCTCTTACGTGTGTTCTACAAAGATAGTTTACTTGATTTGTGAGGTTGGAAGAGGATTGAAGACTTGGCATAACCTGTCTAACAATAACCCGATGACTCACTCCAATAGCGTTGCCATAGTCGATACATGGTTTTCCACAGCTGACTATGCTCCAGCCAAGGTCTGTTCTCTGAGCAAAATAATGATTTCCCTTACCAGACACAATTTCTCTTGGAAGGAGTTGTAGCCAAATAAGAGGCCGACATCACAGCTCTGTTGAGAAGCAATCTCCTCTGCAATGTGTTCAAGATGAGACCATGCTCTTGCAGTCTCTGGAGTGGGAATATGATCACTGCTTGCGGGAATAAACTCTCTCTCGTTGGGAGAGAGATTTTCTTCTCCATGTATTACCTTCTAACCTGCAAACCAAAAAAACTTCTGGCAGGGCACTATTGTATTCCTTCAAGCCATCGTAGAAAGTTTCACTTGTACTGGCTCCTTCCTTGTATTGAGAGCTTTTGTTGTCTCTTCAAGTGTAAAAGTGGTGTCGCTCTGGGTGTCAAGAAGTGCATACACGAGAACTTCACGATCTGGCTCGCTTGTGGTTGACACCCATACTGGAATGATTGTGGAGGTGTGAGTGATGTTATTGTCCCTTACGATATGGCCTCACTTGACGCCCTTGTTTCCAACTGGCAGCTTCATTAAATAGTACCCGCAAAACACCAGTCTCAACGTCAACTGTGAAGAGGCGACTCCGGGATGCTGGCCTTCTAGGCAGAGTTGCAAAGAAAAAGCCATATCTCTCAGACTGGCCAATAAACAGAAAAGATTAAGATGGGCAAAAGAACACAGACACTGAACAGAGGAACTCTGCCTAGAAAGCCAGCATCCCGGAGTCGCCTCTTCACTGTTGACATTGAGACTGGTGTTTTGCGGGTACTATTTAATAAAGCTGCCAGTTGAGGACTTGGGAGGTGTCTGTTTCTCAAACTAGAACTCTAATGCACTTGTCCTCTTGCTCAGTTTCCTCTTTCTATTCTGGTTAGAGCCAGTTTCCGCTGTTCCGTGAAGGGAGTAGTATACAGCGTTGTACGAGATATTCAGTTCCTTGGTAATTTCTCACATGGAATAGCCTTCATTTCTCAGAACAAGAATAGACTGACGAGTTTCAGAAGAAAGTCTTTGTTTCTAGCCATTTTGAGCCTGTAATCGAATGCACAAATGTTGATGCTCCAGATACTCAACTAGTCTAAAAAAGGCCAGTTTTATTGCTTCTTTAATCAACAGTTTTCAGCTGTCCTAACATAATTGCAAAGGGGTTTTCTAATGATGAATTAGCCTTTTAAAATGATAAACTTGGATTTGCTAACACAACGTGCCATTGGAATACAAGAGTGATGGTTGCTGTTAATGGGCCTCTGTACACCTATGTAGATATTCCATAAAAAATCTATAATTTCCAGCTACAACAGTCATTTACAAAATTAACAATGTCTACATTGTATTTCTGATCAATTTGATGTTATTTTAATGGACAACAAATGTGCTTTTCTTTCAAAAACAAGGACATTACTAAGTGACCCAAACTTTTGAACAGTTCTGCCCACAAATGTTCTATAGGATTGAGGTCAGGGCTTTGTGATGGCCACTCCAATACCTTGACTTGGTTGTCCTTAAGCCATTTTGCCACAACTTTGGAAGTATGCTTGGGTTCATTGTCCATTTGGAAGACCCATTTGCGACCAAGCTTTAACTTCCTGACTAGCTTAACTGGCGCTTCCAGAGATGCAGCCTCTCTCATCGTCACCCAATGCCTAGGTTTACCTCCACTACTTACTTGCACCCTACCATGCCCCTGTCAGTGCATTATGCCCTGAATCTATCCTACCACGCCCAGAGGTCTGCTCCTTTTACTCTCTGTTCCGAACGCACTAGACGACCAGTTCTTATAGCCTTTAGCTGTACCCTTATCCTACTCCTCCTCTGTTCCTCTGGTGATGTAGAGGTTAACCCAGGCTATTTGTGTCCCCAGGCGCTCTCATTTGTTGACTTCTGTAACCGGAAAAGCCTTGGGTTCATGCATGTTAACATCAGAAGCCTCATCCCTAAGTTTGCTTTATTCACTGCTTTAGCACACTCCACCAACCCTGATGTCCTAGCCGTGTCTGAATCCTGGCTTACAAAGGCCACCAAAAATTCAGAAATGTCCATCCCCAATGTCATGAACCAATATACACAGTCAGTTAGGAAAGCAAAGGCTAGCTTTTTCAAACAGAAATTTACATCCTGCAGCACTAATTCCAAAAAGTTTTGGGACACTGTAAAGTCCATGAAGAATAAGCACCTTCTCTCAGCTGCCCACTGCACTGAGGCTAGGAAACACTGTCACCACCGATAAATCCACGATAATCGAGAATTTCAGTAAGCATTTCTCTACGGCTGGCCACACTTTCCACCTGGCTGCCCCAACCCCGTCCAAAAGCTCTGTACTCCCCACAGCAACTGGTCCAAGTCCCCCCCCCCCCCCCCCCCCCCCCGCTTCTCCATCACCCAAATCCAGACAGCTGATGTCCCGAAAGAGCTGCAGAATCTGGATCTCCACAAATCAGCTGGGCTTGACAATCTGGACCCTCTCTTCCTAAAATTATCCGCCGCCGTTGTTGCAACCCCTATTACTAGTCTGTTCAACCTCTCTTTCGTGTCGTCTGAGATTTCTAAAGATTGGAAAGCAGCCGCGGTCATCCCTCTCTTCAAAGGAGGAGACCCTCTAGACCCAAACTGTTACAGACCTATATCTATCCTGCCCTGCCTTTCTAAAGTCTTCGAAAGCCAAGTGAACAAACAGATCACCGACCATCTCGAATCCCACCGTACCTTCTCCACTATGCAATCCGGTTTCAGAGCTGGTCACGGGTGCACCTCACTCACACTCAAGGTCCTAAACGATATCATAACCACCATCGATAAAAAACAGTACTGTGCAGCCGTCTTCATCGACCTGGCCAAGGCTTTCGACTCTGTCAATCACCGCATTCTTATCGGCAGACTCAACAGCCTTGGTTTCTCAAATGACTGCCTCGCCTGTTTCACTAACTACTTCTCAGATAGAGTTCAGTGTGTCAAATCGGAGGGCCTGTTGTCCAGACCTCTGGCAGTCTCTATGGGGGTGACACAGGGTTAAAATCTCGGCCCGACTCTTTTCTCTGTATTTATCAATGATGTCGCTCTTGCTGCAGGTGATTATTTGATCCACCTCTACGCAGCCGACACCATACTGTATACATCTGGCCCTTTGGACACTGTGTTAACAAACCTCCAAACGAGCTTCGATGCCATACAACTCTCCTTCTGTGGCCTCCAACTGCTCTTAAATGCTAGTAAAACTAAATGCATGCTCTTCAACCGATCGCTACCCACCCACCCGCACGCCTAGCATCACTAGTCTGGACGGTTCTTACTTAGAATGTGTGGACAACTATAAATACCTAGGTGTCTGGCTAGACTGTAATCTCTCCTTCCGGACTCATATTAAGCATCTTCAATCCAAAATTAAATCTAGAATCGGCTTCCTATTTCGCAACAAAGCCTCCTTCACCCATGCTGCTAAACATACCCTCGTAAAACTGACTATCCTGCCGATCCTTGACTTCGGCGATGTCATTTACAAAATAGCCTCCAACACTCTACTCAGCAAATTGGATGCAGTCTATCACAGTGCCATCCGTTTTGTCACCAAAGCCCCATATACTACCCACCATTGCGACTTGTATGCTCTCGTTGGCTGGTCCTCGCTACGTATTTGCTGCCAAACCCACTGGCTCCAGGTCATCTGTAAGTCTTTGCTAGGTAAAGCTCCGCCTTATCTCAGCTCACTGGTCACCATAGCAACACCCACCCGTAGCACGCGCTCCAGCAGGTATATTTCACTGGTCATCCCCAAAGCCAACACCTCCTTTGTCTGCCTTTCCTTCCAGCTCTCTGCTGCCAATGACTGGAACGAATTGCAAAAATTACTGAAGTTGGAGACTGATATCTCCCTCACTAACTTCACGCATCGGCTGTCAGAGCAGCTTACCGATCGCTGCACCTGTACACAGCCCATCTGTAAATAGCCCATCCAACATACTACCTACCTCATCCCTATATTTGTTTTTTGTTTTTTCTGCTCTTTTGCACACTAGTATTTCTACTTGCACATCCTCGTCTGCACATCGATCACTCCAGTGTTAATTGCTACATTCTAATTACTTGGCCACTATGGCCTTTTTATTGCCTTACCTCCTTACTGAATTTGCACACACTGTATACAGATTTTCTATTGTGTTATTGACTGTACGTTGTTTCATACCATGTGTAACTCTGTGTTGTTTTCTTTGTCGCACTGCTTTGCTTTACCTTGGCCAGGTCGCAGTTGTAAATGAGAACTTGTTCTCAACTGGCCTACCTGGTTAAATAAAGGTGAAAAATAAATAACCTGCCCATGGGCGTCTCATCCTCTGAGTATCATCTGACCACCCCATCTCTTGGACTACACCATGTGCTACATTCTCCCCATCTATGGCTCCTTCCCCCTGACCACACCAAGTGTCTGTGTCAGGTGCACGATTGGCATTTGGAATGAAAACAAGGCTAGTTTAGTCTGTGTCTGCAATAACTAAGGGTTCTTTGTTTCTGTTACTACAGGTTCACTGTTTGGTGACTGGACTGTGCAGTGTCCTGGCCTTATGAGCACCGCTCTCTCTTGTCTTCTTGCCCTAACATAGCCTTTGCACTGCTTCACCCAGCTCTTGACATCCTTACTCATTGTGGGCCAGTAATAGCTCTGCCTCTTCATTTCAAGGGTGCTTCCCTCACTATAATGCCTTCCGTGGTCAGGTTGTGTCCCATACACTTGGAGACGCAGTGGCCCAGGCACAACTAGCTGGCACACTCTCTCGCTGTCCCTAGGGTTATTGATGCGTCAGAATAGCACTCTTCAGATGTTTCCACTGATAAGTCAACTTATTCAGCTTCGGCCCCACACCACGCAGCTGATCTTATCCTGGTTAGGCATTTGTCTTCATAGCAGTGAGGACAGGATCAATGGTGGGGTCATCCCTCTGGAGTCTTTGGATATCTTTCCAACTGTATCCATGGATTTCCCCTACCATATTAACTTCTTTCATTGCGGTCCCAGGTATGCATGTACCTCTCCTGTCATCGCCACCCATTTAGGCTCTCCCTGAGGAGGGATCCATGACAGGACTTTATTTGGCTTTAGCATTCTGCTTCCTGGTGGCCGTTACCTTGACACAACCAGTTTTTCCACAGTCCTCTGTGTGTGCTACCACATGTTTCAGGTTGGCTTCCTCTGAACACCGAGTGTGGCAATCCATCTTCTTCGCACCCTTTGCCTTGATGACGAGATCTTGCAGTTCACTAATCACATTCATCCCTATGTCTGTAATTACGAACACATACTTTCCATGCAGTGTTCTCTCCATATATTCAATGTCTGCATCTAAACACCCAACAATGGGGATGTCTAGTCCAATTGAAGCTTTGAGTTTGACCTATTTAGCAGACCCTCTGCCTTTGAAATACTTCCTGAAGTATGATTATTTGATGTTGGTTACCTCTGATCCAGAATCCAATAGAAAGTTTTTGTCTTTATTCCATTGATCATCATTTCAACAGTCAGGCAATCCCCAAATGCTTTACTTTGGCGAGACTATGTCACCCAACCTTCTGCCCATTCTGCTCTTCTGCTTCTTATCATGAATGAGCCCGGGGTACTTCTGTACATCACATGCAAAATGTTCTGTAACATCAACTGAATATGTGACAGGCTTGGATTTGTGCTCTGCGCCTTTGTCTTGCTGGCACAGCTTATTAGTATGTCCTGGCTATCCACAAGTGTAACAGATGAACCTCAAGTCATTGTCTTTTGGAGGGGACTTTTTAGGTTTACCTTCTGGGTTATGTACAACCTTGAAAAGCCCTTCTTGATGAGCAGTCAGCTTCTGTATTGCCTCATGTAGCAGTTCCAAGGTTAGGGGAGAATTGACATCTCCAGCAGCTACAGCTTTCACAGCGGATCCAGCACGCCCCACTGTTCCTGGATGAAAGTACTACTCTTCTTTCTCAGACCAGGTGATTGCGGCCTGCATGAGCTCAATGAAACTCAGTTTTGTGTCCTCCTTTTGTTTTCCGTTTGATTTCCCTCCTCAGGAAATCGTCCCTGAAGCCCAGTACAAGCTGCTCCTTCAGAGCTGTGTCAGTGTCAGCACTGTTGAGTTCATCCTGCAGGTTGCTGGCATACATGCGTCTCGCCAGACATCTGCCTCCTAACATATTAGTCTTATACCAATAGGGACATTATCACCATATGTTTCTTCCAAAATACGGAATATTTATTCTATGTCAGCCTCTCCTGCACTGAGCATGGACTTCATGGTTAGCTTGGCTTCACCCTTTAGAAGCTTTTTGACTAGCTCTATTGGGTCCTAGCACTCTTGATACTTTGAATGCAGAAAGCATGGAGGCTATCCACACTTCGACACATAACTCACCAGTCTGGGTTGGGTAACCGCTACAGTCTGGGAATGTTCAGTTTTTTGGGATCTACAGTAGATCGTAGCTGGTGCCTGGTGAGCTGAGGCCTGCTTGTCAATTACAGTTTTCGCCAGGGAGATTGCCTGCAGCAAGGCACTAGATTGTTCTAACAGCCTAACCTGTAGCCTTTCAAACTATTTCTTTAAATATTCTTGCTCGGCCATGTTCGAGCCCTCAAAGACCTTTAACTCGTAGTACAGCGTTTAGGGGGCTGTATTTAAGGATTATTTATATTTTTGTGATGCCAGATTTGATGACGGGTAGACTAGTGCTCCTACTCGATACTCTATTGCTATGAAGTCCATTTTGTTTCTCTCACAATTACATATGATAGCCTATTAGTTAGTTCACATAAATATTAATTTACTTATTTGGACGTTGAAGCTAAAATGTTTAATTTGGCTCTACTCCAGCAAATGTTTTATATAAGGTGACAGTACTGAATGTCACTTTTTATTTTATGGTATTTTCATACATACACTATCTTGGGGCAGCAGGGTAGCCTAATGGTTAGCGCGTTGGGCTAGTAACCGAAAGGTTGCAAGTTCGAATCCCCGAGCTGACAGGTACAAATCTGTCGTTCTGCCCCTGAACAAGGCAGTTAACCCGCTGTTAACTGCCACTGTTAACTGCCTTGTTAACCCATTGAAAATAAGAATTTGTTCTTAACTGACTTGCCTAGTTAAATAAAGATTTAAAAAAGTTTGGAGTCACTTATAATGTCCATTAAAATACCATAAAATTGATCAGAAATACAGTGTAGACATTGTTAATGTTGTAAATGACTATTGTAGCTGGAAACGGCAGATTTTGTATGGAATATCTACATAGATGTACAGAGGCCCATTATCAGCAACCATTACTCCTGTGTTCCAATGGCACGTTGTGTTAGCTAATCCAAGTTTATATTTTTAAAAGGCTAATTGATCAGAAATCTATTTTGCAATTATGTTAGTACAGCTGGAAACTGTTTGTGCTGATTTAAAGAAGCAATAAAACTGGCCTTTAGACTGGTTGAGTATCTGGAGCATCAGCATTTGTGGGTTCGATTTTCTGGTTTCAAACTGGCCAGAAACAAAGAACTTTCTTCTGAAACTCGTCAGTCTATTCTTGTTCTGAGAAATTAAGGCTATTCCATGCGAGAAATTGCCAAGAAACTGAAGATCTCATACAACACTATTCACAGAACAGCGCAAACTGGCACTAACC
Organism: Salvelinus namaycush; assembly: GCF_016432855.1. Taxonomy (NCBI): domain Eukaryota; kingdom Metazoa; phylum Chordata; class Actinopteri; order Salmoniformes; family Salmonidae; genus Salvelinus; species Salvelinus namaycush. Next base: position 40,470,229 of record NC_052309.1, on the reverse strand, counting down.
AGAATAGAAAGAGGAGTGGGAGGGCCCAGTGCACAAATGAGCAAGAGGACAAGTACATTAACAATGTCTACACTGTATTTTGGAAGAGTTTGATGTTATTTTAATGGACAAAAAAGTAGCTTTTCTTTCAAAAACAAGGACATTTCTAAGTGACCCCAAACTTTTGAGCGGTAGTGTATGTTTTACCTTTTAGAAATGAATGCACTTATGTATCTAGTCCCCCCATTTGAAGGTGTCATAAGTATTTGGACAAATTCACTTCTAGTGTATTACATTTTGTCAAAAGTTTAGTATTTGGTCCCATATTCCTAGCACGCAATGACTACATCAACCTTGTGATGCAAACTTGTTGGACGTATTTGCAGTTTGTTTTGGTTGGGTTTCAGATTATGTTGTGCCCAATACAAATAAATGGTAAATAATAGATTGTCATTTTGGAGTCACTTTTATTGTAAATAAAAAATATAATATATGTTTCTGAACACTTCTACATTAATGTGGATGCAACCATGATAATCCTGAATGAATCATGTATAATAATGAGTGAGAAAGTTACAGATGCACAAAGATCATGCCAACAAAACATGATCATTTTTGAGAGGTATGATGTTTATGCTTGTAACTTTCTCGTTATTCACAATTCATGATTATCATGGTGGCATCCACATGTATAAAAAAATTGTATTCATTGTATTCAGTGCTGGGCTTCTGCTTTAAACCGGTTTGGGATAGGGGGCAGCATTTTCACGTTTGGATGAAAAGCGTGCCCAGAGTAAACTGCCTGCTACTCAGTCCCAGTTGCTGGGATTTGGATAGAATTTGGATAGAAAACACTCTGAAGTTTCTAAAACTGTTTGAATGATGTCTGTGAGTATAGCAGAACTCATACGGCAGGTGAAAACCTAAGAAATATCCAACCAGGAATTGGGAAATCTAAGGTTTGTAGTTTTTCAACTCATTGCCTATCGAATATACAGTGTCTATGGGGTCATATTGCACTTCCTAAGGTTCCACTAGATGTCAACAGTCTTTAGAACCTTCTTTGATGCTTCTACTGTGGAGTGGGGGCGAATGAGAGGGGATTGAGTAAGGTCTCTCCCAGAGTGCCATGAGCTGACCATGCGCGTTCATGTGAGAGTTAGCTTGAGTTCCATTGCATTTCTGAAGACAAAGGAATTTTCGGGTTGGAACATTATTGAAGATTTATGTTAAAAACATCCTAAATTGATTTGATTGATTCTATACTTCGTTTGACATGTTTCTATGGACGGTAACGGAACTTTTTGACTTTATCTGCTCCTAGTGATCGCGCGTCATGAATTTGGATTACTGTGCTAAACGCGCAAACAGAAAGGAGGTATTTGGACATAAAGATTAACTTTATCGAACAAATCAAACATTTATTGTAGAACTGGGATTCCTGGGAGTGCATTCTGATGAAGATCATCAAAGGTAAGTGAATATTTATAATGCTATTTCTGACTTCTGTTGACTCCAACATGGCGGATATCTGTTTGGCTTGATTTGTTATCTGAGCGCCGTACTCAGATTATTGCATGGTTTGCTTTTTCCGTAAAGTTTGTTTGAAATCTGACACAGCGGTTGCATTAAGGAGAAGTATATCTTTAATTCTGTGAATAACACTTGTATCTTTTATCAATGTTTATTGTGAGTATTTCTGTGGCTCTGTGCAAATTTACGGGATGTTTTTGGAGGCAAAGCCAAATGTAAACTGAGGTTTTTGGATATAAATATGAACTTGATCGAACAAAACATACATGTATTGTGTAACATGTTGTCCCGGGAGTGTCATCTGAAGAAGAATGTCAAAGGTTAGTGATTCATTTTATCTCTATTTCTGCTTTTTGTGACTCCTCTCTTTGGTTGGAAAATCGCTGTATGCTTTCTGTGACTAGTTGCTGACCTAAAATAATGATATGTCCTGCTTTCGCCGAAAAGCCTTTTTGAAATCGGACACTGTGGTTGGATTAACGAGAATTTTATCTTTAAAATGGTGTCTAATACTTGTATGTTTGAGAAATTTGAATTATGAGATTTCTGTTGATTGAATTTGGCGCCCTGCAATTTCATTGGCTGTTAGTGAGGGGTTCCGCTAGCGGAACGGGGTTCCCAGACAGGTTAATTGATCATGCATAGTGCAAGGAAGAGGAGCGAGCCAGCCAGGCAGTGTTGTAGTACTCGAGACAGGTCTAGGTCTCGAGTCCGGTCTCGACCATATATTGAGTTTCTCGGTCTTGTCTCTGTGTCAGATACTTTTTTGTCTCGGACAATGAGGACTCATAATTTCTTCCCATAATTTATTCCCGAGACCAGCTGAGACTAGCAGACCAGCGGAGTAAAAGACTCAGTTTCCATTCAGTCAGCGGATAAAACCGCCTTGCCAGGCCAAATATATACACCACAGGAGGTTGGTGGTACCTTAATTGGGGAAAACGGGCTCATGGTAATGGTTTCCAGGTGTTTGATGCCATTCCATTCGCTCCGTTCCAGACATTACTATGAGCCGTTCTACCCTCAGCAGCCTCCACTAATATACACTCCTTTCAGACGGCCTCTTAACATAGGGCCAACTAGCTGGAAAAGTTTGAGGGTTTATCTAATGTTCCTTTGTTAGATGTTAGCTTATCTTGCTCTGACTAGCATTAGTTGTTCATCTTGTTGTTGTTGATGTGTATAACTGTGGCCTTTTCATGGTTGTTTGATCAATAGGACTGTAAAGTTCCCAAATGTAAGAGGACTCCCGTGGTGTTTACATATTTGCAGGAATCTATTCAGGTGTATTTTGTGGCTTTTGGCGAATGCGTTCTAATGATCTAAAGTCGCACTGTTGCAACTGCCTGTAAACGCAGAGTAAGTTTCAAAGTGAATGTTGGCAGGCCTGTGTGGCAAATGGCTTGTTTGTATAAAGGCCTACTGTAGCTCTGATTGGCTATAGCGCACCGGTCTGTGTAGACTCCGGTCCTGGACAAGACAGATATTTTTATTCGGTTTTATTTACAGCAATGTCTGTTAATTGTCCGGATGCATGGACGCTTTTCCACTTTATATTGCTATAGAATTTTCAATTTTCAAATGCCTTAGTACACGTCATCCCAATCATTCTAAGAATTTATGAAAATGTGAAAATGACCATATCTAAATGGTTGCTTGACAGAAAATGTTTTTAAAAAGTGTCATATTCTTCCTGACGGTGTATATGAACAGCTTTTAATAAGATTTCATGTTGCTAAAATGCTGTCAGTTCCACATTAAATGCAACAATGTTTCACACACAAGTTATTTTTAAAGAGATTGCTAACAGCAAGCGTGCTGCAATAAAAACACAGTTCCACTCACCAGATGATGATCATTTGAAACTTAACTTCAAAGCTGACAAATTAGCAACAACATCCTCTTTGAGAACACCTGATGCAGCCACTGCAAACTAGCCAACAAGCAAGCTAGCTAGACCGTGGGAAAACTCCTGCTCGCTATTGCGTAGTGACCTGTTGGCCTTCAAGAAGGCAGAAGTTTCCATATGTTTTTGTAAAAACGGTCCCACCCATTGTCAAAATGTGATGCTAAAATGTTGCCCAAATAAGGTTGAATGGCAGATGCCTTTATCTGGCTTCTGATGACCTTAGCTAGCTAGATTTATCTTCCCAGAGAACAGCAAAAGAAAAATCCTGATTGGATATTTTTTTGTCTTCAGTGTTAACCCTTTCCTTTCCAACAAAATCTGAACAGATTAAATCAGAACATCATTGAAAATAATTATATCATTATAATCATTATTTTATAGATTACTATGAAGGCATAGAAGGCCCGTTGTTCCCCACTGTTTGGGTTTGTAATAATTTGTAGAGTGGCCCTATTTTCCCTCAGCATGCATTTTTTCACTTCTGAATGTCTAAAAAATCCATATCTTGTTCTGAAAGATGGACACAGAAATACTGGACGTTTTGAACTCTTATGAACCCCCCCTCCGGTTTTGACTCACTCAACTTGCTCCGGTCATGGTCTTGAATCGGTCTCGCTTTAGGTGGTCTCGATCAATTTTTTGTAGTTCTTTTAAAGTAAATAATGCATACTTTTATGACTGCTGAATACCACCAAATAATCACTTAGATCATGCATTTTCTGGTAGAGATACATTGCGAAGAAACTGCTCTCGCTCTCGATCGCACATTATTCAACCTCTTCTCTCCATGTCTGCCCACACTAACCTAGCCTAGCAGACAGAAAAGAAACACACAGACAATGCATTATCTGTGCTTGTTATTCGAAGTGGAACAGGGGAACCCAAGAGCAGACGAGGAGATTGGGATGAAGTAACCAAGGTATTTATTGAAACACATGGGGAAGATGGAGTGCAGGCCAGGGGAAGCTCGGGTGGGTTGCAGGAAACCAGGTGCAGAGGCTGAGGCTGGAGCGAGAGGGGTTGGTACAGGGTAAGCAGGTCCTGAGGGGAATCCAAGGGAGTAGTAGAGTGGGGATTCCAGGACAGAGTAGCAGGATGACAAGACGTGGTACTGGAGACAGGGACCAGAGTCAGAGCGGGCGGAATGAGCAGAGATTACGATCTGGCAGCGTGGAAGTGGCAGGGCTGAGTATTTGTAGAGGTCTTGATTATGGAACAGGTTGCAGCTGGCGGGTATCTGCTCTGACTCCAGCACACCTGTCTCTGCCCACACAATCACACACACATAGAGAGAGAGGGAGAGAGTACTGGGGGAGTGGCGGCAGATCAAGGAGACACAGGATGATCAATAGAGGGCGTTGCAGGAGCAGATGTGACAGTGCTAAACTATGTAGAATATTGGCCTTTTGGAAACTACAACTCCCTACTACTTTGCACAGTTCGGGCTTGATCTGATTTGTCTAGAAAAACTGTTCAATGTGCACATTGAGCTCAGAGAAAAATAAAACAAAATGGAATTCAAATCATTGAACCCAGATTGGTCAATAAGTTGTTCAGAAAATGAAAATTGCTAAGCGCTTATAGCTAACCTGCCTTTGTAGGAAGTAGTCCCGTTCATTTATCATGCTGCGTATCAGCAAAGCCAAGAAATTGTATTAGGTTTTATTGAGACAATTGATGCCTTTCAGCACATTGTTGGTTATGGTGGATGGTGTGAGGAATTTTAATTGGTACACATCCTGACTGACATAAATATCATGCCGTTCTGTCTGAAGTGTATCATACATGTCTTTGCCTGTGAAATCTTAAACGGGGGAACAGAGAAGAGGAATGCCAAAGTACAAAATATAGTCAATGGCTAATTGAGCTGAATCATAATTGGCTGTTGTCCCTGATGGGTGACCTGGATCACTGGAGAATTTTGTGGTGTTTTTTTTAAGGTGAGTTGCTGCAAGCGCCAAGCCAGCCACCAAGCGTCACGTGCCGCTGCGCCACCTCCATACCACCCCGGACGCTGTGACTTTAGAGAAGCCTAATGGGTATTTTTTGCAAAGTGCACCTTTATTTGTGTGTGTGTCTGTTCCTCGAGAAGACAAGGTGATTTTCAGCTGGGAGCTAATCCGACTGCAGCACGCTACGAGCAGTTGATCTGTCACACTTCATTTTTAGGCCCTGGCAAATCCAACCGAGTACTTTAATTGACCATTAATTGTGCAATAATTATTTCCTCCCTCTCCGATTATTTCAACCCTCCCCTTGGTTAGGTGGAAACAAGGGGACTTTCATGCTTGCCGTGGATGTAATTATAACACAATTACTAGTTTGGTCCAGTATAAACAGATGTACTGACATGTTATGCTGCTAAAGAGAAAATGGAGATGTAAGCGTGGACGATAGGGCTATGTATGAACTTAATTGTATTCGTCTCATTTGGTTCCTAGAATTAAATGAATGAGGCAGCCGTGTCTACAGTATGTATTTCCCTATTCACTGTCGGAGCACTCAGTATGTCTACTGTATCTTCATGAAAACATGTATCTGACAAAAACATATTTTTGGGGGATATTCAAAGTCCCTGAGAAACCATTTAATAAAAATGATGAATACCATTATGTCACTGTCTCTACATGTGCGCTATTGGCATTCCTTTTTAGATTCATACAACTACACATATCTCACATTTCAGTACATTCTAACGTTTTTGTTGTTGAAAATTGTCTGCTTTTAGCCATCAAAGCGAGTTGCTAGTTCAAGGTAACGTGTGTCTGTATTGTGCCTTCATGTTCTCTTCCTTACTAACTTAAGTGCTGGGAGTTTATTCAGACATATAAATGGCTTTGAAAGTCTAGAAAAAAACGGCAACTTTTGCCCAGGCGCTTTTTTGTGCGCCTCAAAAATGTCTGACTTTTACGCACCTTTGTTGCACTAATACTGTACATTGGATTAGTTATTGTTATTCGCTGGGAAAAGGGAAACAAGGGCCTCCCTTGTCTCTGATGCCTTGATTTATTGTGTTTACCCTGGTCCTGTGTAAAACATTTGTACAGGCGTGCAGAAGCTAGCACCCCAGTGGTCTGGCCTCTGTGTGTGGGGAGCTACGAGAGAGTTAATATGATTCATGTGGGTGCTGGATCCTTGGCTGGGTTTTGTGTCCAGCTCAATTAACCGAAGGTTCATACACCCCCCCACACGCCGGGAGACCGCAGCCCATCAGCCCATCCCAATAGTTTACTGTGTGTGTGTGTGTGTGTGTGTGTGTGTGTGTGTGTGTGTGTGTGTGTGTGTGTGTGTGTGTGTGTGTGTGTGTGTGTGTGTGTGTACGTGGTTGGTTGGATGGCGTGTGTGTGTGTGTGCACAAGCTAACTGTTTTGATGTGTTAATTTGGGACATGAAAACATGTGTGGGTGGATGTTTTCTTTCCTTTCTTTCCTGTTTTCTTTTCCACGGTGTCAATTGCTTTCACCCAGTGAAGCCAGCTTCGGACAAATCTCCTATTCCCCAAACAAGTGTACCGCCATCTCATTTAAGTGCCCCCACGGGGCCCAAAGCAAGCAAGTCAACCCAGCCTATATGACCCGCCGGTGACCCCAGCTAGGAGCGGATATAAAACCAGAGATGCAGTATAGTGCATTCATCTCGGAACACATGGGAAATCCCAGTGTTATTACACAGTAGCATTACAGCTTTAGCTGTGCTTGCTAATTGCAGCTTGTGGTTCTATGTAAGAATTGAACCAATGAACAAGTAAGTTTTTACACTCATGCTGTCTTCATTCCTTTTAGGATGGCAATTTGCACTGGCAATGGCAAGGCTGTTTCAAATATGGCCTGAAAACATTACTCGTACATTGTTTTCAACTGTCATGTCATCTCCCAGAGTGACTTTCCAATTGATCTCACTGAATTGTAAGCTACAGACAAATGTTTCCACCTGCTTTTTTGATTTGTGTTCTAATGAAAGGCTTTGGCCATGATAGTACTGGTCTATGAGATCACTAGTGAATCGTACTGCATGCGGACATGTGAAGTCCCCCATTGTTTTAAATGAGGGCCGGACCCACTCGATTGCCTGTGTGTGTGTGTGTGTGTGGTGTGGTGTGTGTGTGTGTGTGTGTGTGTGTGTGTGTGTGTGTGTGTGTGTCTGTGTGTGTGTGTGTGTGTGTGTGTGTGTGTGTGTGTGTGTGTGTGTGTGTGTCACAGATTTCGCACAAGTATTTGTGTCTATTTCACGATAATTTGTGATAGCGAGTTAGTGTGTCTGTGTGTGTTTGGGGTTGGAGGCTCAGGGCTATGGATCCAGCCGGCACATCAGCTCATCCACCTCGCCAGGCATCCAGAGAAACGAAGTGATCACCATAGTAACTATGGAGGCAGAAGCCGTGTGGGGTTGGTTCACCAGTGTGGTTAAAAGGAATAGAATCAATGAACTCTGACTGACTGAACAGAGCTGGGCTGGGGTGTCTCGGTGGAAAGTCTCTCTCTCTCCCTCCCTCTCTGCCTTTCTCTCTCGCTTGCCTTTCTCTCTCGCTCCCACTCTCTCTGCCTTTTCTCTCTCGCTCCCACTCTCTCTGCCTTTCTCTCTCGCTTGCCTTTCTCTCTCGCTCCCACTCTCTCTGCCTTTCTCTCTCGCTTGCCTTTCTCTCTCGCTCCCACTCTCTCTGCCTTTCTCTCTCGCTTGCCTTTCTCTCTCGCTCCCACTCTCTCTGCCTTTCTCTCTCGCTCCCACTCTCTCTGCCTTTCTCTCTCGCTTGCCTTTCTCTCTCGCTCCCACTCTCTCTGCCTTTCTCTCTCGCTTGCCTTTCTCTCTCGCTCCCACTCTCTCTGCCTTTCTCTCTCGCTTGCCTTTCTCTCTCGCTCCCACTCTCTCTGCCTTTCTCTCTCGCTCCCACTCTCTCTGCCTTTCTCTCTCGCTCCCACTCTCTCTGCCTTTCTCTCTCGCTTGCCTTTCCCTCTCGCTTCCACTCTATCTCTCTCATCTTAACTGAGCCCACTATGTAATCAGAACATAGTTGTTTATATATGTTTTATAATTAGAATGATAAAGAAAAACAAATTCTAGTCGTAGGATGTTGTTGTATTTGTTGTCTAAAAACACATTTCTGAACTGTAGTGTTTGTTTCTAGAGTTCACAGTTAAAGTTATGCATTCAGTTATGTAAAAAAAACTCTAAGAACAATTGAATATTGCCTGATAATGGCCACCTGCCTGATAAATGCAGGACCATTATAGAGAACTGTATCCTCAATCGAATGTGTGCGTTGCCCCCCATGAAATGGTTCATGGCCACTTCTCACCTTGTTAATACCAAATCCCCCATATACTCAGCAATCATTCAGTCACCATGTTTCGCATGTTTCGCATGTTAGGGCAGATTTACAGTGCACAGACACACATGAACATTGTGTGTGAGAGAGCGCTTTTCTGCCCTCACTAAATAATCAAAACAACAATGGGTCCAACTTGTTTTCATGAAACAAAAGTCTCTATTTGACATTTTGTACTATGCTATCCTAAATGCTATGCTATGCTAAATCATTTTGTGAAATTGACCCGACTGAACAGATACAGATTCATGATCAATGGTGAAACAGTAGACAATAGCAGACATACATATGGCCTAGCACTTGCGGGGACGACTATTCCAAAGACTAATGTCGCCTGGAAGTTAGGGCTGGGCGTTATGGCCTAAAAATCATTTTTTATTTTTTAAAAAATTTTTAACTTATGGGCAATTCACAATATATATCTCGTTTAAAAAAATGTTTTCTCTAAATAAGTGTTCTAGTACAATTAAAGGTCAAATACAATGCATTTCAAACAGACAGCAAAAATCTAATGAATTCAGAGCTTGTGAAGTTATACCTAGGCTAAATATAAGTCTTCCACAACCATAAGACCCACTAATAATGTAATGTTATTTTATCAAATAGTTTAATTAGCTTTTTTGTTGTTGCAATAGTCACTTTTCTGGCTTTCAAGTCTGTCTTTGAAAATTCCCTTTTTTTGTTACAAATTTAACTAGAACCGGACTAGACAGATAGTATAACAGCTTTTGCCAAAAATGCTGCTAATGGTATGTGCTACAAATGCTGTTTGCGACAAACTGAGTATTCATTTTTCAGAATCAATGTTCATTGATACTAGAGATATAAAAAGGGTATCGTTTGAAAATGTAACTTCTCTATTACAGTAAATTAATGTCTTAATGTGTTTTGTTGTCCATATTACTGATTATTTTGGACCAAACCTCAAATGAAAATAGCGAGTTGAAACCGTTGGCATAGAGGCAGGGGGAGGTGCTTGGTGTGTGTGTAAACCATAGAGGAAGAGGTGAAGCGCTAAAATCTGTCCAAAATAAGGACAATTTGTTTCTATGGGCTTATTTTCGACCTAAACTTGTCACCTGCCTTCCCGCCTTTGGGACAACGACTCCCATTGTTAGGGCAGAGAGACGTAAAGCTCATCATTATATACAGATCTCTGGTGTAAATTGGGAATGTATGTGCACACAGCCCAGAGGAGCGAAGGAGAGGAGACCAAAAATGCAACATGAGAACAAGCGGACATAAACGCTCATAAAAATGAAAAAACTTTGATTCTTGCGATACAGGCATTTGGAATATCGCGCAAAAACATACATTCAAATGAATTTGATCTATCGCCCAGCCCTACTGGAAGTTATCCAGGAGTTATACATTACAGCTGTTTATTTATCCTGGGTACGTGGATGCTTAATCAATCTAAGCCAAGCAAAAATAAATATAGAACTTTGTCGCAAAACAATCAAGGCTGTTTGTTGTAAAACATATTTTCCAAATAAGCTTACTGTATCCTCGGATGCTGATTCTAAAGTCATTTCCCAGGAAATGCCATTTTACCCCACATGCCATGTAATTGATTTATATGTTCAATCTCAGGTATTTCCACACAAAACAGAATAAATAGTGAGGCTCTCATTATATAGTGAATCTCTTATTATGTTTTAAATGACCTCAACTATTCAGCACTATGGACTTCTTTCTGTTCATTGGCAAGTTTATGGAATGTCATACAGGTATAGCTTGTGCTGTGTATGAGAGACACCTGTATAAGTGTCACTAAACTAGTAGTTTGTTGTACACACACGTATCCTGCAGAAGGTAACTGTAAGACAAGAAAACACACTGCACATATAGGCACTTGCTCTAAGGCTAATGGATTGACATGCACTTTGGTAAAAACATTATTTTCTCCCTTTCAGGGTTAGTTTAGATCACCGAAAGCATGATGTGTGTTTGTTTGTTTGAGGTACAGTATGTAGTTATTCCTCTTAGCTGTTACCTTGGAGCGCTAACGCTGACAGATACCCATTTGTGTTGGTAAACCAAAAAAGAATACAGGATTGACCATGACGATCTTGTCATTCCTTTAAAGTGCATTTAAATTACATTAGCGACCTTTTCTACTTGAGAACTAAAGTTACGCCTCTACATAAACTCTGCCAACAAAATCTATTTCAAGATGCATCATTTCAAGGTTGAATAAACAATCTTTTTTTACTTTACTTGCAACAGAGACTCTTAAAATGCACTTTTCATACAACAAAAACACATCTATGATGTTGAATTTACATAGTGCTGGGGGCATGTTCAGCAGGGCACAACGTTCTGGACCATTCTGTTAGAAATATGTTATGTAGAACAAATCCGATATTTTTTCCACTAATTGGGTCTTTTGACCAATCACATCAGATCTTCTCACATCAGATATTTTTCAGAGCTGATCTGATTGGTCAAATTGGGCGGCTTGTCTAAACGCAGCCTCTGGCATGTAGACTAAGGAATCATATCAGTTCTATTTATGACATTTCTATCAGCAACATTCCTCAATGTTTGCCAACTGACACAACTGATGTGAAATAACACAGGGTATCCTTTGCCTTTATATGCAATGCTTTTACGTGCAGATGGACTAAACAAGTAAGAACAGGTTGTGTCAAAGCTTATTATGCAACTTTATGTAATTAATACAGACCCCTCAAATGATCATGACCTCACATTTGTCATGCAGTGAAGTTCATATGACAAGCGATAGTGTGAAATTTAAGTGACAGCTACTGATTCAAATATAATGGGGTTAGGAAAGGGGGTACCATTCTTATTCAGAGATGGTACCTGAGTTAATGGACTGTTGATATCGTCTCATTTAGCTTCACTTCACCTTGTTATGGTGCTCTCGAATAAGTAAGCAAGCACGTGTGTTTGTGCCTCTGTCTTCTTTCGTCATGGGATGATACTATTTATATGGATATCATTGATGGGAGACATTTGTGTTTGTTGTTGATTATTATTTATTTTTGTTTATTCCCTCCAAGATTGAGTGACCAATGAAAGCTCTCCCTTCCTCTGAATGCTTTCACATTTATTTTTTACATGTTTGAATCATGTTTCTTTTCTTACGACTCTATTTTTCTTTACAATTTTTGTTGTAGTTGTTGATCTAAAAAGGCACATTTATTTCCTTTTGCTTTCAGTTTGTATTTGTTTGGTTACTGATATGAATAATTTAAACTCAATACTATTGGCATCAAGTTGTCTTCATAGAAGATGACCTCTAACTGATATTGGTTGATCAAAGACGTAGATCTGTGAATTAAAATAGCTTAATAGAATACGCTGGTCAAATCAATGCATCTCCCCTGATCTGCAATGACCCACAAGCTGTGCATCTCTGCAATGTCTGATGTTTACAGGCAATGGCAATACATCCCCAGACAGTCTCCGTCTTCAAATTCATGGGAAACCCTCTGACTAATAAGCTTAGTTTAGCAACACATTTTGTTTGATATTCTCCAGTACATAGCCCTTCCATTAACTGCCTGTGGATATTCCAAAATGCGTAAAAAAACAGCAAGACCAGCCAACACCCAAATATAAAATATGTATGTCACAGGAAACCAATATTTACCTTCCTAGTTTTTGTATTTGAACAGTATTAGTTTTACAATTGCATGCAGACTCTTTTTTTAGAGCCGTCCATATTGTTTAATAAATGTCAACCATACAAAATGAATCTTTTGTAGTACTTAAAACATAAATTGTTGTATTCCCTATGAACTAGCCAATGATGACACTGCATTAAACATTAACCAACTCCATTGGAGCTCGCACTGAACAAAGTACACTAGAAACCTCTAGTTGTGGGGAAGAGAAATGACATGCATTTTTAATTATATGCACAGTGCACCAAGGAAGAGGCAAGAAGTTGTTTATCTCACTGCTTCATTTTCACTTTCTCATAGCCCTGAAAGGGTCAACACTTTTCAGGATTAAATTGGTTTGCAGTCTGTGCGACGGTGTTGAGGGAATAATGCAGGATAAAATATTTATTTGTAGGAATTATGGGGATTTGGTGTGGAGGTTGAACACACCCTACTGTATGATGACCTTGCATAGCACATGGTTTGAAAAGCAGGGCTCTTGCTCAACAGTACCCCATAGCAGGCGAGGGCTTTTTGCAAGTCGAGAATCATTTTACCATATAATCAATAACATGCAACCTGAGAGAGATATTGTTTGTTCTCAACAGGCTTTGCAATCTCAGAGACCCAGGTAAGTGCTACAACATAAGGGGACATCTTCCTCATGTTATGTCTATTTTATCATCCTCATATCACCTTGTCAATTACAAATTCTTAACCAATATCTCTGACTTTCCTATTACTTCTCCCCCAGTGTCTCTCAACATGCTGTTGCGTTATCTTTACATTTATAAGTACCCAGTAAGATTCTTCAATCTCCTGCTGTGCTCTCCTTGGTTTTATCTTCTGTAAGGTTTCTGGAATCATAAATAAAATCCTAACTATGGCACTTTGAGCATTTGCAATTCTGAAAAACTGAGAAAGAAGGGGCTGAATATTAAGTAAATAGTTGACTCTGGTGACATCATTTCTATTTTGAGTCGAACCAGAAGGTCCTGGGAGAGTTGCTAATGCACCATGTGTCTCTCTCGACAACCTTGTACTTTTTGCACCTCGCAATGCATCTCCTTTAGGTATTACTGGTAACAAATCCTTGTAGAGGCTTTGTGGTTACGTTCACCATGGGACACATTTGTCACAGTAGCCAGGTCCCAGGATTCATTCTTGATTCACTGTGGTGCACTTCAGAGCAAGAAGACAAAAATAGTGTCATACTTGGAGAACATAAAAAAAAATATTTTAATGTTTCCATGTAAGGATAGCCCACAGTATATTATAAAAGAACATCCCACCGGGGAAACAAATGATCTTCACACTTTTAACACCCGCCCATTACAATGCATGACCGGCGCTCTACCCAGTTCCCGTGCCCTTGACTGGCAGTCCAAAAAAGGCAAAATCAGCTACACCTCAGCGCGCTCCCAGGTGATTTTGGAGGTTACCCTTTGTGAAAGAAAGTAGTCCAACAGGGTAAATAAGGCAGGAGACACCATTATGCCATCAACTGGCAACTGGGTCAGGGATTCATCAAGATCATTTATATTTCATAATGAAGAATTAGGAGATGTTTTATAGAATGTGTTGTTGCCAATGGCTCTCTACCTTGAAATAGCGTTTGATGAATTATTAAACTTCCTGTCAAAGAGGTGGTAGTCTGTGTATTATGTGAAAGGACACCTCCAGAGGAAGTTGCCGTCACTATTTCTTCTTAATTCCTGTCCTAGTGTGGTTTAGTTCAACCCTCCGAACACTGAGTTATGGCTCCTTATATATATTGATTAATCAGGCATGCACATCTCCACCTTCCGTGTGCACGGCCCATATGTTCTCTGGCACAGCCCACACTCCGCAAATTGTAAACACAGCAAAAAGCCACGGCCAGGGTTTGGTAATGCTACGGAGCATTACGGTTTTACCGTCGAAGCTAGAGGCTAGCTAACCTACTCCCTGGACCAATAAAGCTATCTAGTTACTAATACAATAGCCCAACTTCTTGCACATTGTTTTGATGAGTCGGTTAAAATAAGGCTGTCAGTAAAAAACTCTGAATAATCAGCTTCCATTCAGTCAGCGCATTAAACCGCTTCGCCAGGCCAAATTTCTACACTCCTTTCTTGAAACATTATTATCTTAACAAGCTTTATATCTATCATAGACATGTTTGTGCAGTGAAGAACTGATAGGCCTTCAGTGTGTGACAGGTTTGTGATTCTGAAAGGACAGCAACTGTAATACCGGCGCACTCATGTAGGAGAGTGCACTTTTTGTCAAACACAAAGGGCCAGTGGTGTAGTGGAGGGTTTACACAGGTATAAACCGTATACCCACTTTCTTTTCAGTGGGTATTGCGTATACTCACTTCTTAATACCTACTGATGCGTATCAAAGTGGTGTAGTGGAGGTATACGACTTATCAATTATGTAGTACAATAGAGAAATCATGCACAAAGTAGCCTATACAATCGCAAAGCATGTGAAATAGCCTAGTTTCACCGTAATATCATCTGCAGGCAGCAAGAGTGTGCAGCTCTCAACTGATTTTGGCATGGAGCATCTCACAGAAGAATGACATCGGTAGCCGGTAGGGTAGGAGAGACGTTTCATCTTATGATATCAACAATGGGTATGCAAACCAGGTATTGAAAAAGTTTAGTCGGAAGTGTTGGTTAGTAAAAGGGGATACAGAGTCAGTTGTACAACTGAATGCATTCAACTGAAATGTGTCTTCCGCATTTAACTCAACCCCTCTGAATCAGAGAGGTGCGGGGGGCTGCCATAATCGACATCCACGTCTTCAGTGCCCGGGGAACAGTGGGTTAACTGCC
Organism: Salvelinus namaycush; assembly: GCF_016432855.1. NCBI lineage: Eukaryota > Metazoa > Chordata > Actinopteri > Salmoniformes > Salmonidae > Salvelinus > Salvelinus namaycush. The sequence goes on along the minus strand of NC_052309.1, from coordinate 40,455,025 downwards.
TTGCTCTGGGGGAGAATGAAAGATTTTTACCTTGTCAGCTCAGGGATTCAATCCAGCAACCTTTCAGTTACTGGCCCGACACTCTAACTACTAGACTACCTACTGCTATTTATGATGCGCAATTGTCATCATTACCTGCTTGCCGTAGAGGTGTAGACATGGATGGGCCTGGGTGGACACAGGTCCACCCACTGGGCAGCCAGGCCCTGACAGGCCCACCCAATCAGATTGATGTGGTTTAAGCATTGTTGTGGACTTAAACCATCACATTTTTGTCCTTTTCTATGAAAAAATAAATGTGATTTTGAGAGTGAAAATCAGAAAAATCTATAGGAAAACAGGATTTTTCACAGACAATGCCTTTCCTTTACTGGGCAGGCCATTTGAGAACTTTTTGGCAAAATTAGAGTATACCCACTTCTACAGGCACCCCTGCATAGGGCCAATAGAAAGACACCAGTCACACACAGCATGATGTTAAAGAATAAACAGTCCATGAACTCGGACGTAATAAGCCAGTCGGTCCCAATCATAAAAATACAACCATTAAGCATTTCCCAATCGAAATGTACAACTATTAATTTCCATTGCAAAAAATATTTCATGTTTAGCACACAAAGTAACCGGAGACCTAAAGTTTAATGTGAAACTGACAGAGTTGAACTACTTTGCAGATATGAAACAAACAGACAATCAGTCAAACATATCAAATTCCCAATTTATGCTACGAAACCAACTCTAAGAGGTTTTAAAAATAGGTTATATTTGACTCAATGTTCCATGACGTACACTAAAGCATTGTTGGCGCAATAGATGGATGCAGTTCAATGCATCACTAATATAATTCACCAATACATTTCTTGGTAGTCCCAAAAATATTGCTATCAGGTTGTAAATCACAGCTGGCCTGGTATGTTGTTTGCTGCCTCCATTCGGGATGCATTGTTTCAGTTTCAATGACTCAATAATCTGTACAAAAACTGATGAATGTAAGTAAGGCAGGGAATGTCAATACAATCAAACTAGCAAGGGCAATGATCACAAGTCATTCATAACGTGGCTAATAGGCAAGCGTATATATTTATGTAGCAAGCTAAAAACACAGAGCCTAACGTTAGCTAGGGTGAGTGGCTGACTTTTTCTTGGCTATACAGAGCTAGGGATAAAATAAAATATTTGGTTAGCTTGAAAGAACTTGAACGACTGTTATCCAGTTAGCATATCTCTTGCATTCGCAAATTCACTCTGGTTAACTACTCCGATTTCAGAGCACTTTCGTCTGAGTGTGCCAGAACACAGAACAACTGCTGAATTTACGAACGTGCAACACCTGCTAAATATGACCGGTGTCAGTAAACGTAGGCAAAAAAAAGTAAGTTAGTCAAGAACGCTCTAGATAACATGTAAACAGCCTAACCAGCTCTGCTACGGCGAGTAAAATGGTCAGAGTGAGGTGTTCTCTCATTTGTGACTGGAAGTAGCTAGCTAGCAAGCTAGCCAACTGTAGCCAGTTAGCTTGGGACGAGCATGCATTGGCATGGAAGCTGCAGAAGGACTAGGAGGCTACAATTCCCCATATTTTATCAGTGCAATTTTGACGGACATCTAGCTAAAAAAGTGGAAGAGGATTTATTTAATGTTCCTTCGTTAGATTTCTATTAATTTACTTTTGAGTCATTTAGCAGACACTTATCCAGAGCAACTTATAGTAGTGTAGTGAATACATTTTCAAACTTTTTTCATACTTGTCCCCTGTGGGAATCAAACCCACAACTCTGGTGTTTCAAGCACCATGCTCTACCAACTGAGCTACACGAGACCAAGCTCATCTTGCTGTGCCTAGCATTAGTTGTTGATCTTGTTGTAGCTGTGCATAACTGAGGGAGAGCGAGACTACCTTTTCATGGTTGTTTGATCAATTTGACTGTCAAGTTCGCAAATGTAAGAGGACTCCCTTGGTGTTTACATATTTGCAGGAATCCATTCAAGTGTATTTTGTGGCTTTTGGCGAATGCGTTCTAATGATCTAAAGTCACGCTGTTGCAACTGCCTGTAAACACACATTCCAGTTCAAAGTGAATGATGGCAGGCCTGTGTGGCAAATGTTTGTATGCTTGTTTGTATAAAGGCCTACTGTAGCTCTGATTGGCTATATTCGGTTTAATTTACTGCACGGCGGCTTTCCCACTCTATATTCTATAGAATTTTCACAAATGCTTTTGTATTCATAATTCCCAAACACTCTAAGAATTTATGAAAACATGAAAATGACCATATCCAAGTGGTTGCTTGTCTGAAAATTTTTAAAACATGTCGTAATCTTCCTGGGGGTGTAAATGAACAGATTTCATGTTGCTAAAATGCTGTCAGTTCCACTTTAAATGCAACAACGTTTCACACACATATGTTATTTAAAAAGAGATGGCTAACAGCTGCACCATCGAGAGCATCCTGACCGGTTGTATCACCACCTGGTATGGCAACTGCTCGGCATCCGACTGTAAGGCGCTACAGAGGATGGTGCGTACGGCCCAGTACATCACTGGGGCCAAGCTTCCTGCCATCCAGGACCTACATACTAGGCGGTGTCAGAGGAAGGCCCAAAAAATTGTCAAAGACTCCAGTCACCCAAGTCATAGACTGTTCTCTCTGCTACCGCACGGCAAGCGGTTCCCGGAGCACCAAGTCTAGGTCCAAACGGCTCCTTAACGCCTTAACAGCTTCTATCCCCAAGCCATAATACTGCTGAACAATTAATCAAATGGCCACCTGGACTATTTACATTGACTCACTGTTTATTATCTATGCATAGTCACTTTACCCCACCTACATATACAAATTACCTCTACTAACCTGTACCCCTGCACATTGACTCGGTACTGGTAACTCCTGTAAATAGCCTTGCTATTGTTATTTTATTGTGATACTTTTTATTACATTTTTTAAAATGTAGTTTATTTAGTAAATATTTTCTTAACTCTATTTCTTGAACTGCATTGTTGGTTAAGGGCTTGTAAGTAAGCATTTCACGATAAGGTCTACCTACACCTGTTGTATTCGGCGCATGTGACAAATAAAATTGGATTTGATTTGAACAACAGCAAGCGTGCTGCAATTAAAAGCACAGCTCCACTCAGCAGATGATGATCATTTGAAACTTAACTTCTTGTTGAAAGTTATTCTTGAAAAGGGAGAAGCTAACAAATTAGCAACAACATCCGCTTTGATATGACCTGCTGCAGCCGCTACAAACTAGTCGACAGTAAAAGCAAGCTAGCTAGACCGTGGGAAAACTACTGTTCGCTATTGCGTTGTGACCTGTTGGCCTTCAAGAAGGCAGATGTTTCCATACATTTTTGTAAAAACGGTTCCACCCATCAAGCCAAAATGTGATTGGTTGATTCCACTGTCACTCCAAAATGTTGCCCTAATACAGTTGAATAGCAGATGCCTTTATCTAGCTTCTGATGGCCTAGACAATGGCTGACTTAGCTAACTAGATGTATCCCCCCAGACACCCGCAAAAAAAAATCCTGATTGGATATTTATTTATCTTCAGTGTTAACCCTTTCCAACAAAAACTAAAGAGATTAAATGAGATCATTGAAAATATAAATATAATTATTATATTATAATAATAATTTGATCAATGCTTAGCCCTTCTCTGAAGGTGTAGAAGGCCCATTGTTTCCCACTGTGTTTGAGTTATTAATAATTTGTAGAGTGGCTCTATTTTCGCTCAGAATGCATTTTTTCACTATTCTGAATGTCTAAAGAATACATATGTTGTTCTGAAATGTAAACACAGAAATACTTGACATTTGGAACTCTTATGATGGTGGTGATTTTACAAAATTACAATCATGGTCTTGAATTGGACTGGCATTTTTCTGGTCTCAGTCTTGACTAGGTCTCGGACCCCTTGTCCCCCCTCCGGTCTTGGTCTTGACTCGGTCTCGCTTTAGGTGGACCTCAAACGCAACACAGGTTATAGCCAAGAGAGGAGGAAGTGGTGGCTTGTTAGAGCACAGACATGGTTCTAATTTCAGTAGTGCTCATGAGGACCCCAAAAGTCAAACATATTGTAATATTGGGAACCTTCAGTAGTCAATGTGTGATCGGTCCTGAGCGTAGGAGTAGACTATAATGAACATGTGGACTTTCCGTACATTGTAATGATTTATTTTCCATTGTTTGCTCAGCTTGTAACTGTAGTTGGTTATGTTAACATTATCAGAACAGGTATTGAATGATAAACAGAACAAAACATGGACCCATTCTGTGATTTATATTTTTTTATGATCCATTTAATCCACATCCTCACTTTATGTCAATATTACAATATTGCTGCTTGGCCAGCCTCTGCCTTTGGTCTGCATCCCATAGCCCGGGAGTCCTCAGTCCTGTATGGCACATGAAACAGATAGGTAGGTTGTTGAATTGTCATTATGTCTGTCATGGATCCAGTCCTACATTACCATTTCACTGTTTTTAGTTTAGCCCAGAGAACTGAGAATCAGGCAGCTATTCTCTCTGTCTGTATACAGTCAAGACAGTGCTGTCAGGTTCCTACCCACTGTGTACATCAACACCTGGGTCATGCCACCCATGATTGTCCAGCCTTGTTGTAGTCCTGACTCTACTCTACTTCACCTAGGTGGCGTAGGGATTTTAGCAGCGTTGGACAATCATAGACAGTGACCTGACTTGCATTGTTGGGGAGATAATCCTCTGTCAGTTTTCTGGGCATGTGTGAGTTGGGATGTTATTTACAGTGAAATAGGCCTACCTTCACAATAAGCTACTCAAATGATTGTAGACAATGCATGCAGTGAGGATTAAATATTGTGTTCTTTTGACTCAACAAAATAACCCAAAGGTGGAGTTAGTGAATAGTCACATTGTCTGTCTGCCTTGGATCAATGTATAGCCTAAATTCTATGAATTTGCGTTCTCCGCTTGAATATGTCATGGTTTCACTTTAGTGGCTAAGAGATAATGGCCTATAGGCAACTACAATATTAGTTCTCACATTTGGAGCCAGTTGGATAGGACATAATATTACTCTGCTAAACACAAATGTGCAAAATAACAAATTTCACTAGCCATATATACCTAATCTCTTTTTTTAAAGCAAGCTAGCTAGCTAATTAAAGATGCTCTATGCAGTAATCACTCCTCCATTTCCTGGTTGCTAAAATTCTAATGGTTAGCCTAATTTCAGTTTGTGACAAACAAGCAAGTATAGTGTAGAGCATCATTGTACCATCTAAACCGCTGTGAAATAGATTTTACATAATCATAAATATTGTATTTGGTGTACAAAATAAAAGCAGAGAAATAGCGCACATAGAACAGTCCTACAGATCTATCACATTTCTATGTGAATTTGGTTGGGTCGCCCAAAAAGTAACATATTGCAGCTTTAAAACATAATTCTGTTTTGTCCTGAACTGTAGTTTGCACGTTTTGATATTACTTTGCAACATTTTGTATCACATTGGCCAGCAAGCACACGTTAACTTTGACAGCTAGGTTTACTGTAGAGACACCTTGCAGTTTTGGAGTCAGCTTCATGTTTTGTAACATAAACGGGAAAGGCGATACCAAGTCAGTTGGACAACTAAATGCATTCAACCGAATAGTGTCTTCCGCATTTAACCCAACCCCTCAGAGAGGTGCGGGAGCTGACGTCATCGGCAGCGGTGTAGTAGCATTAGCTACTACTGGTAAAACAGTGATTTACTTACTGAGCTATATATAAACTTAGCTACTTCATATGGATTTACTTCACTGTACTGTTACCTATAGCGCATTCGGAAAGTATTCAGACCCAATTACTTTTTCCACATTTTGTTACATTACAGCCTTATTCTAAAATTGATTAAATAAAAATGTTCCCTAATTAATCAACACACAATGACCCATAATAACAAAGTGAAAGCAGGTTTTTAGATTGTTTAGCAAATGTATAAAAAACAAAAAACAGATACCTTATTTACATAAGTATTCAGACCCTTTGCTATGAAACTCAAAATTGAGCTCAGGTCCATCATGCTTCCACTGATCACCCTTAAAATGTTTCTACAACTTGATTGGAGTTCACCTGTGGTAAATTCAATGGATTGGACTTGATTTGAAAAAGGCACACACCTGTCTATATAATGTCCCACAGTTGACAGTGCATGTCAGAGGTTGAACCAATTGTCTGTAGAGCTCCGAGACAGGATTGTGATGAGGTACAGATCTGGGGAAGGGTACCAACAAATGTCTGCAGCATTGAAGGTCCCCAAGAACACAGTGGCTTCCATCATTCTTAAGTGTAAGAAGTTTGGAACCACCAAGACTCTTCCTAGAGCTGGCCGCTTGGCCAAACTGAGCAATCGAGGGAGAGAGGCCTAGGTCAAGAAGGTGACCAAGAAGCAGCTCTGTGGCGATGGGAGAACCTTCCAGAAGGACAACCATCTCTGCAGCACTCCACCAATCAGGACTTTATGTTTGAGTGGCCAGATGGAAGCAACTCCTCAGTAAAAAGGCATATGACAGCCCGCTTGAAATCTGTCAAAATACACCTAAAAGACTCTCAGACCATGAGAAACAAGATTCTCTGGTCTGATGAAACCAAGATTGAACTCTTTTGCCTGAATGCCAATCATCACATCTGGAGGAAACCTGGCACCCTACGGTGAAGAATGGTGGTGGCAGCATCATGCTGTGGAGATGTTTTTCAGCGCCAGGGACTGGGGGACTAGTCAGGCTGAGGGAAAGATGAACGGAGCAAAGTACAGATAGATCCTTGACAAAAACCAGAGTGCTCAGGACCTCAGACTGTGGTGAAGGTTCACCTTCCAACAGGACAATAACCCTAAGCACACAGCTAAGACAGAAGGAAATAAACAATTGAATCAATTTTAGAATAAGGCTGAAACGTAACAAAATGTGGAAAAAGTCAAGGGGTCTGAATACTTTCCTAATTATATATATTTTTCACCTTTATTTAACTAGGCAATTCAGTTAAGAACAAATTCTTATTTACAATGACGACCTACCCCGGCCAAACCCTAACGACACTGGGCCAATTGTGCGCCACCCTATAGGACTACCAATCACGGCCAGTTGTGATACAGCCTGGAATCAAACCAGGGTGACAGCTCTAACGCTGAGATGCAGTGCCTTAGACCGCTCCGCCACTCGGGAGCCCATAGTATTCTAATTCACTGTATACTATAACTAGCTAGCTAGCCAGCAAAATGTTTATATAGTTAGTGACCCATGGGCCTACTCTTGATGCTGTAGCACTGATGTGCATAACATGTCTCCAGAAACGACGATGTATCCCAGCTGTGTAGACATTTCACCTGTCCACGTCTTCATCCACTTTTGATGTCACTAGCTAGCTATCCAGCTAATGTTAGCTAGGTGACGTTAGCCATGAGGCTAGCCCCTGATAAGTCGTTCGCCTAATGTATGCCTAGCCAGGCTGCTTGCTTTAATGTTTGCTCTTTTTTAAGATACAGCTGATGTGTTATGCATTGAAGTCCACAAATGAAGTGAAAAGGTGAGAGAAGGAATACAACGTGGCTGCTATGAAAGTGAACTGTGTTTACGCGTGATCAGGGCTGTGTTCATTCCGCCGATTCTGTTTAAAATAGTTTCTTAAAAACTGTTGGACTAATGATTACACCCTAGATCAGCTAGATGCAGGCAAGAGTGTGCAAGGCGGTATTTAATGTGTCACTGTCTGTCACCAACATTTTATCTCGACCTGTGTGCACCTATGTTGTAAACTTTCATCATAGGCTAGGTTGTAGCAATCTCACGATGGGTATAGGGAAGATTTGAGTATCATGTAGTAGCCTAAACCTATCAATGTTACAATGAACTGGGTGAATGGAATATGAATGACAGTCATCCAATATGCTGTAATAGAAATAAGGCGAAGCTCGTGATAAAATGTTTTGTCCTCCCTCATCATAAACGGCACTATGCTTTTCCCATTTCGGAGGAATGGCGTGAATGAAGAACAAGGAAGGTGACCGACCAGATATGCCAATCAGCCAAAGAAGTTAATGTGTTCTGTTGGATCTCTTCCAGTAAAGTGCCTAAGGATGTTCTCAGCTTTCCATTAATTGGAGTTGCATGGCCAGAGATGCACACACACACACGTCACATGCACACACACACAGACACACACACACACACACACACACACACACAGACACACACACACACACACACACACACACACACACACACACACACACACACACACACACACACACACACACACACACACACACACACACACACACACTACCCACGTTGTAAGTCTTCTTGTGTGACCTCCAAGTCAAGTCATCATATAACAGTAAACCTAAGGTTATCCAGGCGTTCCACAAATAGAGTATGATGAAAATTCCATTAGCTCCTACTGTAATTGCATATGATTTAGCATAGTTAACATAATCAATATAGTAATCTATTGACAGATATTAGTGATTTGTCAAACACTTGACATGGATAGCCCTGGACCAACACTTCCAAAAAGTTAGCTGAACATGGGTTAATGACTATGACTATGACTATGATGAAAAGGATATTGACATGTACTGTATCTCACAGAAGATGTTTGAATGCACCACATGCAGTACATATTTCTAAAGCAACAAAGGTCGGGTTCTCTTAGATATCCTAGAGAAATCCGTCCACAGAGGCATCACAAGCACTGTGGTCATTTGCTATGACCGCCATCGACATTCGATATCGAGCCTACACAAGCATGTAACTTTTGACTTATTTTTCCTTCATGACACAACAGCCTCCCTAGAGACTGTCCCAACACCCTCACTCTCATCACTGGAACAGGTTGCCATAGAGGGAAAGCTGTGACATCGCAAATGGGGCCTGCTGTGGTCTCTCACCTGCTGCAAAGCAATGCGTTACTTTTCCATTTGTATTTCACCTTGTGTTTGATTTGGCAATGTTCCTTCTTTCTTGTCCTACAGGTGCGCACAGGGGGACATCGTCACACACACGGCCTGGCTCAACCGGTCGAGTATACTGTACGCCGGCGAGGATAAGTGGTCTGTGGATCCCAGGGTGAGCCTGGTTACACTCAATCAGGAGGAGTTCACCATCAAGATTGAGGACGTGGACATGACAGATGAAGGCCCGTACATCTGCGCAGTGCAGACGAGCAGCAGACCGAGGACGACGTCAGTGCACATCCTCGTCCAAGGTAAGCCAACGCCTTACAATCTAGATACAGTCTGGGCGGATGATGGAGAAAAACATATTTTGTCTGATGTACAGTATGTGTGTGTGTCTATCTCTTCGATCTCTCTCCCTCTTTGTGTGTGTGTCTTTGTGCCTGTGTCGCTCTCCCTCTCGCTCTTTCACTGTATATGTGTGCATCTCCCACTCTGGTGTATTTGGTGGCCTTCATACCCCTCAGTGAATGAGAACCTCTTATTACCCCGTAGAAAAACAAATTGGTATACTTTCTCTTTCACTGTGGGATGTAAAATTGAATAAATATAAATAAAGGGAGAAGCACATGTAGAACAACACCAGTCTGGGAATGCACTTCACTAAGTCATCCGTTATTATCTGTGCAGTCGGTGGTGTACTTGTTTTATTAGCTTTTACAATCTCCCAGTAGATTCCACCTAACTTGTAAAAACTTACAGTATGGAAAGCATCCATCGTGTGGTGCTCGTTCACAGTCTAATCAATTATATACAGTACCAGTCAAAGGTTTGGACACACCTACTCATTCAAGGGTTTTTCTATATTTTTACTATTTTCTACACTGTAGAATAATAGTGACGACTTCAAAACTATGAAATAACACATAAGGAATCATGTAGTAACCAAAAGAGTGTTAAACAAATCCAAATAGATTTTATATTTTAGATTCTTCAAAGTAGCTACCCTTTGCCTTCATGACAACTCTTTGTCACGCCTGCTCCCGCTCTCCCTCTCTGGTTCTCGAGGGCACCAGGCTGCCCTTCATTAAGCACACCTATCACCATCATTACGCGCATCAGCACTCATTGGACTCACCGGGACTCCTTCATTTTGTTGATTGACCCATCTACTGTATATCTGTCTGTTCCTCCGTTGGTTTCCCGTGTCAGTATTATTGTCGTTTACGTTTCCCCTGTCCAGACGTTGTCCGTGTTCTGTTTCATGTCCGTGTTTCATTAAATGTTCACTCTCTGTACTTGCTTCTCGTCTCCAGCATCTGTCCTTACAGAATGCTGACACCAATATGTGAAGCATCAGGGAATTATTATTATTATTTTTTTGTTGGTGACGAGTCCGGGTGCCGTCACCGATGGAACTGGGGGTGCCTCAGCTGGCTCGTTGGGCTTCCACGTCTTAGCTGGCTCGAGAGGGTTTCTTGCCTTGGTTGGCTCGGCATGACGATCCCACGTCATGCCTCAGCGGGATCGTCGGGCTCCCGCGCCTCAGCCGGCTTGTCCAGCGCCTGTTTCATGTCCGTGTTTCATTAAATGTTCACTCCCTGGACTTGATTCTCGTCTCCAGCATCTGTCCTTACACTCTTGGCATTCTCTCAACTAACTAGTCTTGAAGGAGTTCCCACAAATGTTGAGCACTTTTTGGCTGCTTTTCCTTCACTATGCGGTCCAACTCATCCAAAACCATTTCAATTGGGTTGAGGTCAGGTGTATTGTGGAGGTCAGGCCATCTGATGCAGCACTCCATCACTCTCCTTCTTGGTCAAATAGCCCTTACACAGCTTGGAGGTGTGTTGGGTCATTGTCCTGTTGAAAAACAAATTATAGTCCCACTAAGCACCAACCCAATGGGATGGCGTATTGCTGTAGAATGCTGTGGTAGCCATGCTGGTTAACCTCTAACGCCTCACAAACCCGGATCCGGGATCCCCCCCATCAAAAAAGCTGACTAGCATAGCCTAGCCTAAAGCCACAGGGATATCATATAATAAAATGTTCATGAAATCACAAGTCCAAGACACCAAATGAAAGATACACATCTTGTGAATCCAGCCATCATTTCTGATTTTTAAAATGTTTTACAGGGAAGACACAATATGTAAATCTATTAGCTAACCACGTTAGCAAAAGACAACACTTTTCTTACTCCACCATTTTTTTACTGCATCAGTAGCTATCACAAATTCGACCAAATAAAGATATAAATAGCCACTAACCAAGAAACAACTTCATCAGATGACAGTCTGATAACATATTTATTGTATAGCATATGTTTTGTTAGAAAAATGTGCATATTTCAGGTATAAATCATAGTTTACCATTGCAGCCACCATCACAACTCTCACCAAAGCGACTAGAATAACTACAGAGACCATCGTGTATTACCTAATTACTCATCATAAAACATTTCTGAAAAATACACAGCGTACAGCAAATGAAAGACACAGATCTTGTGAATCCAGACAATATTTCAGATTTTCTAAGTGTTTTACAGCGAAAACACAATATAGCGTTATATTAGCTTACCACAATAGCAAACATCACAACAGCATTGATTCAAGCCAAAAATAGCGATAACGTATAAACCACCAAAATATATTAATTTTTTCACTAACCTTCTCAGAATTCTTCAGATGACAGTCCTATAACATCATATTACACAATGCATATAGAGTTTGTTCGAAAATGTGCATATTTAGCGGCACAAATCGTGGTTATACAATGTGATTAGTGGCCAAAACTTCAAGCAATCTGTCCGGCGCCATCTTGGAGAGGCACCTATTCTAATCGAAAACTATTCATAAACTTGACTAAAAAATACAAGTTGGACAGCAAATGAAAGACAAATTAGTTCTTAATGCAATCGCTGTGTTACATTTTTAAAATTAACGTTACTTCAGCATACAGCGTGCGCTAAAGCGAGACCGCACCGAAATTCATGGCGGAATTATTATTTGACATTTGTCAACATAAATACGAATTAACAACATAAAGATTGCTTACTATTTGCCGAGCTTCCATCAGAATCTTGGGCAAGGTGTCCTTTCTCCAGAACAATCGTCTTTTGGTTGAAAGATGTCCTCTTCTCATGTGGAAATAGCAGCTAACGATAGCCACCCACTGGAGAGGTGTCCAACTCGTGAAAGCGCATCACAAAGAAATCCAGGAAAATCGCAATAAACTGATATAAACTGCTATAAGTCGGTTTAAATTAACTACCTTATGATGTCTTTAACAACTATAACGAATAAAAACATGACCGGAGATATAGAACTGCTAAAACGAAAGCTTTGCAGGAGGCCACTGTGATGTCCCTGCTGCGCCAGGCGCCCCGTTGAAAAGAACGGTACTTCCGTTCCACGGTCTTATATAGGGCCCCAGATTGCGCAATCCACTCCATTCAAATTCTCCCCGCTTACTGACATCTAGAGGAAGGCGTATGCAGTGCATGTAGCCCGATGGCTTACATGGGGACTTATAAACTGACCTCAGAACAGGGACCTCGATTTCTGAAATCTCACTCCCTGACAGGAAATGTGCTGCAGAATGAGTTCTGTTTCACTCAGAGAAATAATTCAAACGGTTTTAGAAACTAGAGAGTGTTTTCTATCCAATAGTAATAATAATATGCAAATTGTACGAGCAAGAATTGAGTACGAGGCAGTTTAATTTGGGAACGAATTTTTACAAAGTCGAAATGGCGCCCCCCTAGTGTCAAGAGTTAAGTGTGCCTTGAATTCTAAATAAATCACTGACAGTGACACCAGCAAAGCACCCCCACACCATCACACCTCCTCCTCCATGCTTCACGGTGGGAACCACACAATCAGAGATCATCCGTTCACCTACTCTGTGTCTCACAAAGACACGGCGGTTGGAATCAAAAATCTCAAATTTGGACTCATCAGACGAAAGCACTGATTTCCACATGTCTAATGTCCATAGCTCGTGTTTCTTAGCCCAAGCAAGTTTCTTCTTATTATTGGTGTCCTTTAGTAGTGGTTTCTTTGCACCAATTTGACCATTAACGCCTGATTCACACGGTCTCCTCTGAACAGTTGATATTGAGATGTGTCTGTTATTTGAACTCTGTGAAGCATTTATTTGGGCTACAATTTCTGAGGCTGTTAACTCTAATGAACTTATCCTCTGCAGCAGAGGTAACTCTGGGTCTTCCTTTCTTTTGGCAGTCCACATGCACTTGAAGAAACTTTCAAAAGTTCTTGAAATTTACCGGATTGACCTTCCTTCATGTCTTAAAGTAATGTTGGGCTGTCCTTTCTCTGTGCTTATTGAGCTTTTCTTGCCATAATATGTACTTAGTCTTTTACCAAATAGGGCTATCTTCTGTATACCACCCCTATCATCGAGGCAAAGGGTGGCTTCTTTGAAGAAATATAGTTAACACTGGTTAACACTTTTGGTTAACACTTTTTTGGTTACTACATGATTCCATAGTTTAGATGTCTTTACTATTATTTTACAATGTAGAAAATTATAAAAAATAAAAAGTATGTGTGTCCAAACTTTTGACTGGTAATATGGATGCGTATATTGTTATGTATTACTGCACTTTTGGAGCTAGCATTTCGCTGTACCTGCAATAACATCTGCAAAATATGTGTATGCGACCGATAAAATTTGATTTGTTGTCATAATGGAGCAGTGGCGAACATCTGTTTTGAGGTAGGCTAGCTATAATATCCTATAGGCTACATGTCTTATCGTTGATGTTTGATGGCAGACTGTAATACTCATGGAAACACATGTAGAAGAAGGTTTAGTTATAAATATATGTAATGGAACTGGAACTGTGCAATAGATTAAGCATATTGTTAACCGGGCCCCTTTGTAACAGGCAGCCAGACAAACGCTGTGTCACAATATTGCAGACCGATTATTAGCTAGTTTACTCTATAAAAGTATCCTCGACTACCGCGGTCTTCCATGCAATAAGAGCTAAAGATATGGGAAGTAGCTATAAACTGATCATAACCCTAATGTTATAACGTTTATGTGTGTGGCTCAAAACTCATTTCTGGGATTGGTTATTAGTGCATTCAATGTGTAGTCAGTGTAGTGTACTGGTTTCGATGCATATAAGCTTTGTTGATGGAGTTTGCCCCAGCAATATTTTAATGTTAAAACCGACAGTGTTCAAGCCATATGTTCTAATGAAATGGATAATGGTCTGATTTGAGCCCCATTAACGGCATTGCACTCCTGAGATAGTATATTTTTCCTAATCAGCGGATCCTGAGGCAATTTGATTGATGGCGGTGTCATTGCTGAGCACCAGAGCATTAGGGCGGAACAGAAGAGAACTGGGCAGGCTGAGATGCAAGGCTAGTCTGTACAGTGGGGTCCGGAATGCCTTCTTAAAGATGAGCAAGAGACTGTATATAATATATATATAGTATTAATGCAAATACTAAGTTATATTGTATGCTTATTTTATTTTTTATTATATTAATACAATTGCTAAAGGAAATGGATTTTGTTGAACAAGTAATAATAATAATAAAGATAGGGGTCAAAATTATTGACATCCCTGTTTTCAATACTCTAGCACCTTTCCCTTGCGAGGATAATGACGCTAAACCTTTTTCTAAAACGTTTTATGAGATTGGAGAACACATTGGGAGGGATCTTAGACCATTCCTCCATACAGAATCTTTCCAGATCCTTCATATCCTTCGTCTGCGCTTGTAGACTGCCCTCTTCAATTCAAACCACAGGTTTTCAATGGGATTCAGGTCCGGAGACTGAGATGGCCATTGAAAAATGTTTATTTTGTGGTCATTTAAACATTTATTTCTGGATTTTGATGTGTGTCTGGGGTTATTTTCTTGCTGGAAGACTCACTTGCAGCCAAGTTTGAGCTTCCTGGCAGAGGCAACCAGGTTTTTGACTAAAATGCCCAGGTACTTGGTAAAGTTCATGATGCCATTGTCCTTAACAAGGGCCCCGGGACCAGTGGAAGCAAAATATCCCCATAACATCAGAGGACTATTACCATATTTTACAGTAGGAATTAGATATTTTCTGCATATTGTTCTTTCGAAGGCCAAACCCAAATCTGGTGTGCGTGACCAAAGAGCTCTATTTTCATGTCATATGACCATGTGACTCAGTATTTTCTACAGTCTTTCTTGCTCATCTTTATCAAGGGATCCAATAATTCTAGACCCCACTGTATGTTCTCTAATAGCTTGAAAAGTCATTTTCTCCCAGCTTTGATGGAAATTAGATTTAAATACCGCTGTGAGCCATAAAAGGGAAAAAATTGTATGATGTAGAATACCGGGATAGGTGCAAATTAAGGCTTTTCTGAGGCTTGGTTTATGATGATGTTATGGGGAATTTGAGGACAGTGATCTTGGATGTTCTTTGGTGCAATATTGCTTACACTTACAGTATGTAGTCTTCTCAGATCTACACAGGTGCATAGGGGGTATAGGGGCTAGATGTTCTCTGAGGCTAGGGTTTTTCGAGAGATTTAATCATGAACTCTAGAATGCTCCGGTGGTGTCTGTTTCCAGTTCCACAATATTAATTACCTGCATGTATCAAGGCACAAGGCGAGACCCAAATGCAGACACAGGAGGCAGATGGTTGGAGTCTTACAATGTTTATTAATCCAAAGGGGTAGGCAAGAGAATGGTCATGGACAGGCAAAAAAGTCAAAACCAGATCAGAGTTCATGAGGTTTCATAGTGGCAGACAGGCTTGTGGTCAAGGCAGGCAGAATGGTCAGGCAGGTGGGCACAAAGTCCAGAAACAGGCAAGGGTCAAAACCGGGAGGACTAGAAAAAGGAGAATGCAAAAAGCAGGAGAACGGGAAAAACGCTGGTTGACTTAGAAACAAACAAGATGAACTGGCACAGAGAGACAGGAAACACAGGGATAAATACACTGGGGAAAATCAGCGACACTGGAGGGGGTGGAGACAATCACAAGGACAGGTGAAAGAGATCAGGCGGTGACAGAAAGGGTATTGCATATGTGACCAACCGGCTCGATTCAGTCTCATGTAGCAAAATTTGAAATTGTGTTTTTAACATTGGATAAAAGTAGAGACACAGAGCTATACACTATAGTTGAGGAACAAAGGGAAAGTAATTCTGCTTTGAAAGTTGATAAACTTGAAACCTCACTTTTAAGGAAATTACCTTTGAATGTTTTGGTACCTCCTGGAGAGCTCTTCTTTGTCTACTACACCCATTGAGTATCATTCACACCCTCTAAAGCTTTATCCCCACCCATCTCTATAAGGGTTGATCCGAGCGTTCTGTCCTAACAACATCAGTCAAGCACCCAAGATAACTGGATGACCTCTGGCTAGCTACTTCCAGACACAAATGAGAGAACAGCTCACTCTGACCATTTTACTCGCCCTAGCAGAGCTGGTTAGGCTGTTGTTATGTCATCCAGAGCATTTGTGACTGCAACTCTGCTGCTGGCAGCAATTTACGTTTTTTTGCCAACGTTTACTGACACCGGCCATATTCAACGGGTGTTAAGCGTTCGTAAATTCGTCAGTTGTTCTGCGCTCTAGCACACTCAGAAGAGAGTGCTACCACAACAGATCCACAGACAATGCAATCGCCATCGCACTGCACACTGCCCTATCCCATCTGGACAAGAGGAATACCTATGTAAGAATACTGTTCGTCACCCACAAGGATGCGTGCTCAGCCCCCTCCTGTACTACATGTTCCCCCATGACTGTGTGGCCACGCACACCTCCAACTCAATCATCAAGTTCGCAAACGACACAACAGTAGTAGGCCTGATTACCAACAATGAAGAGACATCCTACATGGAGGAGGTGAGGGCCCTAGGAGTGTGGTGCAAGGAAAATAACCTCTCACCCAACGTCAACAAAACGAAGGAGCTGGTTGTAGACTTCAGGAAACAGCAGAGGGAGCACCCCCCTATCCATATCGACAGGACCACAGTCAAGAAGGTGGAAAGCTTCAAGTTCCTCGGTATACACATCACTGACAAACTGAAATGGTCCACCCACACAGACAGTGTGGTGAAGAAGGTACAGCAGTGCCTTTTCAACCTTAGGAGGCTGAAAGAAAATCAGCTTGGCACCTAAAACTCACACACTTTTTCAGATGCACAATTGAGAGCATCCTGTCGGGCTGTATCACCACCTGGTATGGCAACTGCACCGCCTGCAACCACAGGGCTCTCCAGAGGGTAGTGGGGTCTGCCCAACGCATCACTGGGGTCAAACTACCTGACCTCCAGGACACCTACAGCACCCGATGTCACAGGAAGGAGAAAAATATAAATCAAGGACAAAAACCACCCGAGCCACTGCCTGTTCACCCCACTATCATCCAGAAGGCAAGGTCAGTACAGGTGCATCAAAGCTGGGACCGAGAGACTGAAAAACAGCTTCTATCTCAAGGCCATCAGACTGTTAAATAGCCATCACTAGCATATAAGAGGCTGCTGCCCTAAATACATAGACTTGAAATCACTGGCCACTTTAATAATGGAACACTAGTAACTTTAATAATGTTAACATATTTTGCATTACTCATCTCATATGTATATAATGTATTTTATCCTACTGTATCTTAGTCTATGCCGCTCTGACATTGCTCGCCCAAATATTTATATATTCTTAATTCCATTGACTTTAGATTTGTGTGTATTGTTGTGAAATTGTTATGTATTACTTGTCAGATATTACTGAACCATAATCCCAACTCATTACGTTACTACCCTGCATGAATCTGCAGGAAGCAAACCAACCAGGTTCAATGTTAGCTAGCTAACATTAGACTATAACTAGCAAAGCAAATGGCTCTGAGAAAAGAATAATATTACTACAGAGATCATACACGTGACGTTAGCTAGCGAGCCAGCTAAAATTAACTAGCTAGCTAACAGTACACTTTCACTTGAAATGAAAATTACTTTCTGCAAATATTGGAAACGTGTAATATCTGAAAATGTAGCTAGCTAGTCTATCTTACCCGTATACATGGCTGGACGCTTCTCCCTCTCTGTCACGGATGACATGGTTGCCCTTAGTTTGAAGATGTAATCCGGAGACAGGTGTTTTCTCCATCTCCTTAGCTATCATGCTCTAATTCCACTGATTTCACTGAAAGAATGAAACTGCCAGCCCATGACTCAGGAGGAGTAGTAGACAGCAGGAGTAGTTGGCTATTGGCTAACCCTCTGGGTTTCTAGATATTAACAAAAAAAACTGAAGTTGTGTGGTGAAACATCTCCTAATAAGTGGAGAGAGCTGTTAGATTTCTAATGGATGCTTGCTACTGTGTTGGGAGTAGGATGTGCTCGTTAGAACAGACTTTTTGGAACAATTCATCATTATAGTCGTCATGCTTCATTCCAAATGGCACCCTATTCCCTATTAGTGCACTACTTTTCACCAACGTCCAGGTTAAAATAGGGCACTAAATGGGGAATAGGGCGTAATTTGTTTCACAGCATAGTCATCGCAGTCAGTCTTCTTATGTGGGTTTTCAACATGAATAGTTGATGTCTTCTCAAACCTCGCTGATCATAATCTGACATTGTGGTTTTCAGATCTCCGTGTGCTTTAATTGAGTGTGCTCCTATCAGGCGACTGTGCATGTGTATTTACATTTGTAAATGTGTAAACTCTAATAAAAGGCAGATCAAAGAGGAACGGAGGGAAAAAGTCACATGTGGGATGGAAGCAATGGGGAGGTGTCAGCGAGGGGGGGGGGGGGGGGCAACATCCTCATTACTGAGCAACCTTATGATTGGTTGTGCCCCCCCACAATTGCACTGCTCACACCACCTATCTACTGCAGTCACTTCCACCTACCTACTACAACCACAGTAAATTGCTCTGGCTAAAGCGCGGGGCATTTGACAAACACATCTGTGGAAAGATAAACTTACGGACGTCAAACGTTCAGCCGGCTGCACAGACCCTATGGACGCTCTAGTCTAGAATGCCTTGTTAAAATTGTGCTTTGGAAAAATATGTGAAAGTAGAAAGAAAGAAAATCTGAGTTTGCTTCATCCTAAATTAAGAAATGTAATTATTTTTCCATATATAATTAACGTACACTACCGTTCAAAAGTTTGGGGTTACTTAGAAATCTCCTTGTTTTTGAAAGACAAGCACATTTTTTGTCCATTAAAATATCATCAAATTTATCAGAAATGCAGTGTAGACATTGTTAATGTTGTAAATGACTATTGTAGCTGGAAACAGCAGATTTTTTATGGAATATCTACATAGGCGTAGAGGCCCATTATCAGCAACCATCACTCCTGTGTTCCAATGGCACATTGTGTTAGCTAATCCAAGTTTATCATTTAAAAAAAGCGAATTGATCATTAGAAAACCCTTTTTCAGTTATGTTAGCAGAGCTGAAAACTGTTGAGCAGATTAAAGAAGCAATAAAACTGGCCTTCTTTAGACTAGTTGAGTATCTGGAGCATCAGCTTTTGTGGGTTCGATTACAGGCTCAAAATGGCCAGAAACAATTAACTTTCTTCTAAAACTCATCAGTCTATTCTTGTTCTGAGCAATGAAGGCTATTCCATGCTAGAAATTGCCAAGAAACTGAACATCTCGTACAACTTGGTGTACTACTCCCTTCACAGAAGAGCACAAACTGGCTCTAACCAGAATAGAAAGGAGTGGGAGGCCCCGGTGCACAACTGAGCAAGAGGACATTCGAGTGTCTAGTTTGAGAAACAGACGCCTCACAAGTCATCAACTGGCAGCTTCATTAAATAGTACCCGCAGAACACCAGTCTCAAAGTCAACAGTGAAGAGGCGACTCCGGGATGCTGGCCTTCTAGGCAGGACAAAAAAAGGACATTTCTAAGTGATCCCCAACTTTTGAACGGTAGTGTATATTAGCTACTTTCCATGATGTGGACACGTGTTACTACAATACACAAGCTGACCAGTATGAAAAGAAGTTTGAAAATGTATGAACTCTGGATAAGAGCATCTGCTAAATGACTAAAATGTTAAATGTAAATGTATTTGACCACATAGAATTAGGGGGAATTACACATCCTATAGTTAACACGATGACACAAGATCAGTTGCTTAAAACAGATGAACATCTTTGGTTTGGTACAGTTGGTTTTGTCATACGCGTTGGGGGGGGGGGGGGGGGGGGGTCGTAGGACTGCAGCTATTATTTTCTTTCTCAAATCGAACAGATATTTCGCATTGGGCTCTCTATTCAAGTAGCTGGGCACACACCAATACACTGATTTGAAAGTCAAACTATTACTTACATGGCAGTCAACCATTTTCACTGTGATTCGTTGAAGTTAACAGAAAAAGTTGTTTGTTCCCTTTTCCATGATGGCAGCCTTCCGATATCAACATCCACCATTCCAAAATATAGATGAAGCCTTGTACAAATGTTCATCTAACCAACCATGTATAGGTTATTCCAAGCTTCAGTGAGGCCTTTGAATAGTGTTTGTTTAAACATCTCTACACCCCAAATGTTTGCCCCCTGTTCTATTGATATCAGCGTGATATCGATGGAAGTGATTACCAAAAAAAGTGTTGCGTTACACTTACCGTGTTGGCGACCCACTTGTATCAAAATGCAACACTTCATAATGTAGGTAGCTGTCTTCTACAAATTGCCCTCTAACCAGTGATGTACACATTATTCCCAGATTCTGTGTGGTTTTTGAGCTGTGTTCATGTTAACAGGACGTGCAATCTCATCTCCCCCCTATATCCAGTTACCATGTGTTTTAATTTGAGTGGTGGTAGTTTCAACCCCCCCCCCCCCACCCCCCCAATCGATGAGTTATTGCCACTTAACAACACTACAGGGTTTTTGGTGCATGTGCAGTTTATAAGATGCTTGTTTAAAAAAATTTAAGTGATATGATTACTATTGTTGCACATGTATGTGTAGACAGTACATTTTATGTTTATGTTTTCAATATATCACAAACTGTTTCTGCATATTGGTTATTGATTTGGACACTTTAAAACTGTTTTGACATTCGGCTATTTATCAATATGTCTTGTCAACATGAAGTCGCGACATCATTTTCCACTAAAGTTGTAGTAAAATATATGTATATATGCGTGTGAGCTTTGAAGCCCACAACCGAATGTTTACCGTATTGTGTACACAAAAAGTACGCTTTCTAGTACTCCTTTCTGCCACCTCTGGTCTCATGCTCCTCCCACCCCTACGGAAGGGAAGCTCCCGCTCAGCCCAGTCAAAATTGGTGGAATGGTGGAACCAGCTTCCCCCTGAAGCTAGGACAGCAGAGTCCCTGCCCCATCTTCCCGAAAACATCTGAAAACCTACCTCTTCAAAGAGTATCTTAGATAATCCCACAGCACCCCCGCACCCACACATTTGTTTTGCCTTTCGTGACCTAACACTTGCACTTCACTCCCCCCCACCCCCCATACTAGTACTGACTTTGCTAATATCTACTTTATTGAGGAAAAATGTACTTATGAGTGAGATATGTAGTTGTCCCACCTAACTATCTCAAAATGATTGCACTACTGTACCCGTCACTCTGGATAAGAGTGTCTGCTAAATTAATAAAATGTGTTGAAAATGCATTTGAAAATGTATTCAACTTTATCATCTGCCAAAACAAGCCGCTGCCACTTTATAATAACCATGTTTTAGTTGTTAATGAGAATGATTGAGTACTTCATGGCTATTATATTGAATATGAATAAGGGCTGTGTTTAGCGATCCTCAACTAACTGACTGACATCCAATGGCTTGACCCGTGGATACAGGTGTGATCAGATAACGATGAGATCATGACCATTTTAGAGAGATGCAACGCTGGCAGTCCTAATCAAAGACTCCCCAGACCGTCAACGTTGCCAAGTGCTAATTTTGCTGCCTCTAGCGCTATATACGTTTCAGAGATAATATACTGTAGCTGTTGACATATTCACAATCCTCTCTCCTAGTCTTGTTTTGCCTCCGGGCTATTAGACACAATGCCAATATCCATAAAAGAAAGCATGGACTATAGAAGTGTCTGTACTATACATGCAGTCCTTGTCATATTATGGCACAAGAGGCCAAAATATATATATATATATATACAGTATATATATAATTCTGCATTGAAACTCTTCTAGATGGCAGAATCTTTGTACAAAAATGTGCGTTGTGTAACAGGCACATCAGCAGAATAACCCTTTCTTTGCAGGGCCTCTAGTTGATGCCAACAAGTCTATTTGTGGAAAAATCACCCTGATTAACTCTTTAGTCATATCCCAGTTTACCTATTTGCTTATGGCCCTACCTACGCCTAACGACTTGTTTTTTTAAAATTATGAGCAAAAAAATATTAATTATTAACAAATAACACAATAAATATTATGGTTAAACTTAAATATTAGTAATTGATAAAAACAAACATTATAAAAAATGTTATATATATATATACACACACACACACACACACACACACACACACACACACACACACACACAGTATAATCTTTGTAAATTACATCATAAATAGGACTGGTGGAGTTATGTGACACTCCAAAATTACAAATCAAATTTCATTGGTCACATACACATATTTGGCAGATGTTTTTGCGGGTGTAGCGAAATGCTTGTGTTCCTAGCTCCAACAGTGCAGTAGTATCTAAAAATGATTCACAACAATACACACAAATCTAAAAGTAAAAGAATGGAATTAAGAAATATATAAATATTAGATTGAGCAATGTCGGAGTGGCATTGATTAAAATACAGTAGAATAGAACACAGTATATACACAAATGAAATGAGTAAAGTAGTATGTAAACATTATTTTAACATTATTAAAGTGACTAGTGTTCCATTATTAAAGTGGCCAGTGATTCCAAGTCTATGTATATAGGGCAGCTGCCTCAAATGTGCAACATTGTGTAACCGGGTGGAAGCCAGCTAGTGATGGCTATTTAATAGTCTGATGGCCTAAATATAGAATATTTCTTTCACTCTCTCAGTCCCAGATTTGATCATCGAATCAAATGTATTTATATAGCCCTTCTTACATCAGCTGATATCTCAAAGTGCTGTACAGAAACCCAGCCTAAAACCCCAAACAGCAAGCAATGCAGGTGTAGAAGCACGGTGGCTAGGAAAAACTCCCTAGAAAGGTCAAAACCTAGGAAGAAACCTAGAGAGGTTCTGGATGATAGATGATAGAGGTTCTGGATGATAGAGGTGTGAACAGGCAGTGGCTTGAGTGGTTGTTGTCCTTGATGATCTTTTTGGCATTCCTGTGACATCGGGTGCTGTAGGTGTCCATGCGTTGGGCAGACCGCACCACCCTCTGGGGAGCCCTGCAGTTGCCGTACCAGGCGGTGATTCAGCCCGACATGATGCTCTCAATTGTGCATCTGTAAATGTTTGAGGGTTTTAGGGGCCAAGCCAAATTTCTTCAGCATCCTGAGATTGGAGAGGCGCAGTTGAACCTTCTTCACTACTCTGTCTGTGTGGGTGGACCATTTCAGATCGTCAGTGATGTGTACGCCGAGGAACTTGAAGTTTTCCATATTCTCCACTGAGGTCCCGTCGATGTGGATAGAGGTGTGCTCACACTACTGTTTCCTGAAGTCCATGAACAGCTCTTTTGATTTGTTGACGTTTAGCGAGAGGTTATTTTCCTGGCACCACTCTACCAGGGCCTCACCACCTCCCTGTAGGCTGTCTCATCATTATTGTTAATCAGGCCTACTACTGTTGTGTCATCTGAAAATTTGATGATTGAGTTGGAGGCATGCGTGGCAACGCAGTCATGGGTGAACAGGGAGTACAGGAGGGGGCTGAGCACGCACCCTTGTGGGGCCCCTGTGTTGAGGATCAGCGAAGTGGAGGTGTTGTTTCCTACCTTCACAACCTGTGGGCAGTGAAGTCCAGGACCCAGTTGCACAGACCCAGGGCCCTGAGCTTAATGATGAACTTGATTGGTACTATGGTGTTGAATGCTGAGCTATAGTCAATGAACAGCATTCTTACATGGGTATTCCTCATCCAGATGAGATAGGGCAGTGTGCAGTGTGATGGCGATTGCATCGTCTGTGGATCTATTAGGGCAGTAAGCAAATCGAAGTGGGTCTAGGGTGTCAGGTAAGGTAGAGGTGATATGATCCTTAATTAGCCTCTCAAAGAACTTCATGATGATAGAAATGAGTGCTACAGTGCGATAGTCATTTAGTTCAGTTACCTTTCTTTTCTTGGGTACAGGAACAAATCAAATCTAAGTTTATTTGTCACGTGCGCCGAATACAACAGGTGTAGGTAGACCTTACAGTGAAATGCTTACTTACAGGCTCTAACCAATGGTGCGGAAAAAAAGGTGTGTGTGTGTGTGTGTGTGTGTGTGTGTGTGTGTGTGTGTGTGTGTGTGTGTGTGTGTGTGTGTGTGTGTAGGTAAGTAAAGAAATAAAACAACAGTAAGAAGACATTTGAAAATAACAGTAGCAAGGCTATATACAGACACCGGTTAGTCAGGATTATTGAGGTAGTATGTACATATGGGTATGGTTAAAGTGACTATGCATATATGATGAACAGAGAGTAGCAGTAGCGTAAAAAGAGGAGTTGGCGGGTGGTGGGACACAATGCAGATAGCCCGGTTAGCCAATGTGCCGGAGCACTGGTTGGTCGGGGCAATTGAGGTAGTATGTACATGAATGTATAGTTAAAGTGACTATGCATATATGATCAACAGAGAGTAGCAGCAGCGTAAAAGAGGGGTTGGAGGGGGGCACACAATGCAAATAGTCCGGGTAACCATTTGGTTACCTGTTCAGGAGTCTTATGGCTTGGGGGTAAAAACGTTGAGAAGCCTTTTTGTCCTAGACTTGGCACTCCGGTACCGCTTGCCATGCGGTAGTAGAGAGAACAGGCTACGGAGAAGGAGAGCCCACACTCCTTCGTAGCGGGCCGCGTCGGTGGCACTGCGTTATCCTCAAAGCGGGCGAAGAAGGTGTTTAGCTTGTCCGGAAGCAAGATGTGGCTGGTTTCTCTTCGTAGTCCGTGATTGTCTGTAGACACTGCCACATACGTCTCGTGTCTGAGCCGTTGAATTGCGACTCCACTTTGTCTCTGTACTGACATTTATCCTGTTTGATTGCCTTACAGAGAGAATAACTACACTGTTTGTATTCGGCCATATTCACGGTCACCTTGCCATGGTTAAATGCGGTGGTTCGCTCATTCAGTTTTGTGTGAATGCTGCCATCTATCCACGGTTTCTGGTTTGGGCAGGTCTTAAACTTTGAGTTTTTCAATGTAAATGATTATACAAAATTCTTGCAACTAATAGAAATGTTTTGCTGCTTAGAGACAGAATCATTATATCACTTGTTTTGGTCCTGCCCATATGTAACTTGTTTTTGGTCGCAGGTTCAGGAATGGCTGAAGAACTGCAACATTTACCTGAAGCTAACTCTTCGAATAGCACTTCTGGGTGATTTGAAAAGTCATAACCAATTGATCAAAAATACTCATAGCACAAATGTTTACCGTTAATTTATAATCTGTAGACACTATGAGAATAGAAAGGTTCAGAACATTTGTGAAATATCACAGCAAAATATTTGGCAATTAGGAATAAAAACGGGATGGTTTTCAGAGGTAGATGGGAGGGGATGAGGGTAGCTGAAGGGTGGGACTAAAAAGAAACAAAAAAGATAACTAATGTAAAATATACTGTGTCCGTAAAGTGTATATAGTACAGTACCAGTTGAAAGTTTGGACACACATACTCATTCCAGGGTATTTCTTTATTTTTACTATTTCCTACATT
Organism: Salvelinus namaycush; assembly: GCF_016432855.1. Taxonomy (NCBI): domain Eukaryota; kingdom Metazoa; phylum Chordata; class Actinopteri; order Salmoniformes; family Salmonidae; genus Salvelinus; species Salvelinus namaycush. The sequence continues at coordinate 40,429,226 of NC_052309.1, read as the reverse complement.
GTAGAATAATAGTGAAGACATCACAACTATGAAATAGCACATATGGAATAATGTAGTAAAAGTGTTAAACATATCAAAATATATTTTATATTTGAGATTCTTCAAAGTAGCCACCCTTTGCCTTGATGACTGCTTTGCACACTCTTGGCATTCTCTCAACCAGCTTCATGAGGTAGTCACCTGGAATGCATTTCAATTAACAGGTGTGCCTTGTTAAAAGTTAATTTATTTTGCCGACGACACACAGTGGTTGGCCTGATCACTGACAACGATGAGACAGCCTATAGGGATGAGGTCAGAGACCTGGCAGTGTGGTGCCAGGATAACAAACCTCTCCCTCAACGTGATCAAGACAAAGGAGATGATTGTGGACTACAGAAAAGGAGGACCGAGCAGGCTGAGAGCTTCAAGTTCCTTGGTGTCCACAGCTGCACCATCGAGAGCATCCTGACTGTTTAAATTACCACCTGGTGTGGCAACTGCTCGGCCTCCGATCGCAAGGCACTACAGAGGGTAGTGCGTATGGCCCAGTACATCACTTGGGTCAAGCTTCCTGCCATCCAGAACCTCTATGCCAGGCAGTGTCGGAGGAAGGCCCAAGAAATTGCCAAAGATTCCAGCCACCCTAGTCATAGACTGTTCTCTCTGCTACCCCATGGCTACCGGAAAGCTTGCCGTCTAGGTCAAAAAGGCTTCTTAACAGCTTCTACCCACAAGCCATAAGACTCTTGAACAGTTAATCAAATGGCTACCCGGATTATTTGCATTGTCCCAACCACACCCCCCATTTTTACGCTGCTGCTACTCTGTTTATTGTCCATGCATAGTCACTTTACCTCTACCTACAGATAACCTCTAACCGGTGCCCCCGCACATTGACTCTGTACCGGAACCCCCTGTATATAGCCTCCCTACTGTTATTTTATTGTTGCTCCTTAATTATTAAAACTGCATTGTTGGATAAGGGCTTGTAAGTAAGCATTTCACTTTAACGTCTACACCAGTTATATATGGCGCATGTGACAAAGAAAATGTGATTTTGAATGAGTAGGTGTGTCAAGACTGGTACTGTATGTATAAGCTGGAAGTAGAAGCCTAAGTATTCTTGTCCATTAATTTACTCCAATTAGGGTAAGGTGGTAGGGTTAGGGGAAAATAATAAAGGATATATTTTTTTATAAAAATAATGTTTGCAGTCTGGCCACTTACAAAATAAAGTCAAACGGTGTTATTATTATATTAAAACAAAAATTGATAGGTACAGCGATTATCTAATAGCCTGGAAGAAAGTTAATAACAATCTTTATGTATTTTGTGGTTCAAGATAATTTGTATTTTATCAATGTTTTGAGAGAGATAGAGAGGGGTTAGAAGCTGGAATGAGCTCCCTTGCTCAGAGGTAGTTTAACACAGCTGTTTTTACAAAACAAATTCAATTAATTGCAGATAAAGGCATACTCGGTCCTGTCAGAATGTTTACAATGTATCTGAGGTGTTAACCATGTTAGGAGAAGACCCAGATGCAGACAGTGTCTAAGTAACATAAGTTTATTACTAGAACAGGGGGCAGGCAAAATGACAGGTCAAGGGCAGGCAGAGGTCAGTAATCCAGATCAGAGTCCAAAAGGTACAGAACGGCAGGCAGGGCAGGCAGAGGTCAGTAATCCAGATCAGAGTCCATAAGGTACAGAACGGCAGGCAGTCTTGGGGTCAGGCAGAATGGTCAAACCGGGAAAACTAGAAAACAGGAACTAGAGAAAGACAGGAGCAAGGGGGAAAACACTGGTAGGCTTGATGTATAAATCAAACTGGCAACAGACAAACAGAGAACACAGGTATGAGTACACTGGGGATAATGGGGAACATGGGCGACACCTGGACGGGGGTGGAGACAAGCACAAAGACAGGTGAAACAGATCAGGGTGTGACATGTTAGAACTGACACAAGCTGTTCTTCTAATGTGTTCACATGAAATTGCATCTGTCCTTTCAATAGAACATAAACATTCCTGTTGAACCCACAGTAAGGCACTCTTTAATCTGCAACTGATTGTTTTAAGGCCATAGCCAGACATTCTGAAATGGAAAATGGCTTATGCCTTATCTCCAATTCAGTGTGTTCTGTCTTGGTGGTTCAGTGTTATAGTCCCTCGTGACTGTATATGGCACAAGGTAGATTTTTTGTTGATGGGAGATTGCATCGCATCATGAAATAGTCTCCTCACTTCACCACTTCAAAAGAGTAGTTCGCATCACCCGAGCAAGGGAATCAGATGTAGACATCAAGGATTTGTTGAGTTGTGTTTTTTTGGGGCTGTTTTGAAGAACTGTCATTCTGGGGGATTGGAATCTCAACCTGCCTTGGTGCCTTCCATGCCTACAAACTGTTAGGGTTGCTGGGGTGGAGACGCAGTCAGGAGATTGTTGATGGGAAGCAATTACACAAATTTACACGTCGCAAGCTTTTGAATGCTTGCTTTGCCGATTTTAAATCAAGAGCCCGTTAAGTACATCAATGTCTCTCCTATTCATGTGCTAATTCATTCTTTCAAGCCGGTTTTGCTGATGTGGGAGGAAAACATCTCCACGATGATGTTTGTAGAGGGGGCAGGGAAATGTAGCCGTGAGTTTATGCCAAGATGCTAGACGCGCTGATTGAAAGGCCCAAGCTCGAAGTAGTTTGGAAAGGCAAGAGTTACTGGAGGATATTTAACATATATATCTATATATATATATTCTTTAAGTAGTTGCTCGTTGTGTGTGATAAGGAGAGGAGGTCCAGGAGAAATAAAGCCAATTAGTCATACACACATACAGCACTTCCGAGCTTTCACCACTGTCACCGCATTCACGAGGGAAGATGAGAATGTTAGGCTACGGGACCGCACGGCATGTTGTTTGGTCTCTTTTCCCATAGTTGTTGTTTTTCCCTCCAATTCGCTCAGTGCTTACAGTTTGAACTTGGTCTAATTCCTCCGCACGCTTTCTTTCTCGTCCATATATTATGCTGGAAACTCATTAAAATTGAGATTTAGAGCATGAATTAGTCTGAGCTGAATAAGGATAGGATTTGCCTGAGATAATCCCTTTAAACTGTGCTTTGGCTTGAGTTAACATTCTAATGTATTGTCTAATGGTAAAGGGATCATTGACTGGTTTTTATGCAATGTGGCCAACCTGTCGACAAAATTACTTAAGGTGTTTGACTGAATGACTTCAGATATCACTTCATTTGAAATACAGTGCCACACCAGTAGATCACTGCTTTATGATGAATAAGATAGAGTGTAAGTCATAACACCTCAAGTATCTACCCAGATGAACCGTTCAAATTCATTTAAAGTAGCCCAAGTAACTGCCGCAGTGTTTTGGTTGTTGTCTGCAAGTCTAGTTGATGTACACGATTAGGAAAAAAATAGGTGATATCTAGAATCTAAAGGGGTTATTTGGCTGTCCCCATTGGAGAATGCTTTGAAGAACCCTTTGAGTTCCAGGTAGAACCCTTTTGGGTTCAATGTAGAACCCGTTCCACCCTTTTGGGTTCTACCTGGAACCCAAAAGGGTTCCCCTATGGGGACAGTCGAATAACCCTTTTTCTTAAGAGTGTATAGTGGGGGGGGACAAAATGGCGCAGTAGAGAGAACACTGTGTTTCAGCGAGCTCCCGTGGCATTCGTAAATTTATATTCTTTCATTAATTTCATAGCTTGAAAAAGTGGTAGAATTGGCTAAATAAGTTATCCTGCAATGAGTCTTGACGGTTATTTCTCAAAAATCTCCGACAACATGCCCAGCAGAGCTACTAAGAACTCGACCAAAACCACCATCCCTGTAGATGTGCAGGAGGAGCTAGCTTACGTTAGCGAAGCTAACACCGTTGCGGATCCAGGCACAATGGACCTGGTGATTCAAAAGATGACGGACAACATTACTAAAGTGATCGATGTTAAGATAAGAATGGTCTTGGAAGCAATAGCAGGCCATTCAGCTGAATTACAGAGGGTGATCAAACGTGTCGATGAGGCGGAAGGAAGAATTGCTACAGTGGAAGCTTCAACTACATCTATGGACACTAAGATGAAAGCACTTGAGAAACAGGTGTGCGAAATGGCGGAGCACATTGACGACTTGGATAATCGAGGACGCAGATGCAATATTCGTGTTGTGGGACTCCCGGAAAATTCTGAAGGGACACGTTCAGTAAATTTTTTTGAGGAATGGATCCCTGACTACTTACAAATGGACACTAAGGCTGGTCGTGTGAAGCTGGACAGAGCCCATCGCTCTCAAGCACCGATACCCGGTCCCAACCAGCGCCCACGGCCAGTGGTTATAAAGTTCCACAACTTCACCGACAAGCAGCGCGTTATGGATGCGGCTAGAAACATCGGCTCTGACGGTAGTCAACGTAAAGGTCCAAAGGTCTCATTCTTCAATGATTACTCCACAGCGGTTGTACGAAGACGCAAAGGGTTTGATGAGGCGAAGGCTCGACTCAGGAGAATGAAGATGGACTACGCACTGTTGTACCCGGCCACATTGAAGATTATGGTCAACGGATCGCCTAAGAAACTCTCCACACCTGAAGAGGCTGCTGCGTTTATTGACTCTCTCGGGTAAATAGCTTTAAGCTGCGCCGCCGCAGCATTGGATAACTTTTTATTATCTTATTTGAATCTGATCATGAAACAGTGGTGTGAGTTCTCACATGCTCCGGTTCAGTAATATTCGTATTTTTATTATTTTTCTTGCTAAAGTAACTGCCGCTATAGCTCAGGCTGAGATATGGGTGAATCTATATTGGTGCCCAGGCTTGGTTTTAGGTGGAAGAGCCTCAATCTTAATATATTGATTTTCCTTTTCATATGTATAAAGGACGAGGCTATTGAGTGGCAATGCAGACTTAAGAGTCTACATTGGAAAGTTGAAATCCCCTGCATGTTAGCTAGTGGGAAAACCCCCTTTTGGATCTTTACATGTTTAAGTTTTGGGTTTAGTATAGTTAGAGTTCAGGGTTCATATCGTTTGTTTATGCTCGGTGAGATAGAAGAGAGTTCAACACATGGAAAAAGGTACCACCCCATTTTTACGGTGGGATTCAGTCTGAATATGAAACGGTCAAAGTGCAATGGCAGGTAATACACTGCGTGTATGTACATGGAACATTAGAGGGAGCCATAATCCCATTAAAAGGAAGAAGGTACTGTCTTTTTTGAAAAAAGAAAATATTGATATTGCCCTGTTGCAAGAAACTCATTTGGATGATAAGGAGCATCTGAAATTACAACAAGGGGGGTTTGGTCAAGTGTTTTTCTCATCATTTACATCCAGAAGTAGAGGTGTAGCAATTCTTGTGAAAAAGAACTTACCACTTAAGGTCTTGAATTGTGTGAAAGATAAATTTGGTCGCTTTGTTATAATTAATGGTACTTTACAAGGGCAGAGCATCTCCATAATGAATATTTACTTCCCCCCTGCCCACCCCCCTGATTTCCTCACTAAGGTATTTCTAGACTTTTCAGAATTAAACTCAGACACTGCAGTGGTTGGAGGAGATTTTAATTGTTTGTTGAACCCCCTTATTGATAAGTTTCCCAGCGGTATAGCTTCACTCTCTCCTCGAGCTAAGTCACTTAAAGCTATTTGTGATGATCTGGGGTATGCTGATGTTTGGAGAACTTTTCACCCCTCCAACAGAGAGTTCACTTTTTTCTCTGCACCTCATGGATGTCAGACTAGAATAGATTACTTTTTTATGCCCAGGACGTCTTTGCAGTCTGTTTTATCCGCTAGGATAGGAAGCATAGTCATATCTGATCATGCGGAGGTGATCCTGGACATAAAACTCAACGGGGCATTCAATCTGTCAAGACATTGGAGGTTGAATACAACCATCCTTAAAGACCATACGTTCACATCATATTTTATTACAGAGTTTAAAACATTTTTCTCTATTAACTCTCAATCAACAGATAATCCCTCGCTCCTTTGGGAAACCTGTAAAGCGTACGCCAGGGGTCTGATTATGTCATACACAGCCACTAAGAGGCGGAAAAAGCGTGAAAAGCAAAAAAGGTTAGAGGGTGAATTAGGAACTAAAGAGAAGGACTACATTAAAACTCCCACTCCTGCCCTATTAAAGGAAATATCAGTTCTTAGATCACCGTTTGACTCTCTCCTAACACAGGACGCTGAAAAGAAAATGGGATTTGTCAGGCAAAAGCTATATGAACATGGCGATAAGCCAGGAAAGTACTTGGCGTACCTAGCTAAAAAGAGAGCTGACTCACAGTCAATTGCTACTATTACTGATTCGGATGGCAATCATTTATATGAAAATAAATTGATAAATGACTCATTTAAGAAATTTTATGCAAATCTTTATGCCACAGAACTGCCAAATGACGCACCCAAACAAATTAATGGAAAATTTATTTTCTAAGATTGAGCTCCCTACTATCTCCGAAGAACAGAGGTCTCTCCTTAATGCCCCTATTACCAAGGAAGAGATAATGTTCGCAATTAAGAATCTGCAAAGCGGTAAGGCCCCAGGACCAGACGGGTTTGGTAGTGAATTCTATAAAGAGTTTCATGGCCTGATCCTTGAGCCATTGCGTGATATGTTTAACCACTCATTTATAAATGACCAGCTCCCTCAAACGCTGAGGGAAGCCAACATATCACTTATTCTCAAAAAGGGAAAATGTCCAGAGTCTTGTTCCTCGTACAGACCAATTTCCCTTCTGAATGTGGATAGAAAATTACTTTCTAAAATTCTAGCCACAAGATTAGAGGACTCACTGCCACTAATTGTGAAAGGAGACCAAACTGGCTTCATTAAGGGCCGTAAGTCGTGCAACAATGTCAGGCGGCTTCTTAATGTAATTCAAGCCTACCAACAAAGTGCTAGGGATGGTCTTGTGCTCTCCCTAGATGCTGAGAAAGCATTTGATCGTGTGGAGTGGTCCTACCTACTCTTTGCTCTAAATAAATTTGGTCTGGGGGACAACTTTATAAAATGGGTGAAAGTTTTATATGATGATCCTCAGGCTGCTGTCCTTACTAATGGGCTAAGGTCAAATAGCTTCTCTATATACAGAGGTACCAGACAGGGCTGCCCTTTGTCCCCCCTCCTATTTGCACTCGCTATGGAACCACTGGCCGAGGCCATCAGGGTAACGCCTGCTATACAGGGGCTGCTCATTGGTGACGTTCACCATAAAATAAGCTTGTATGCTGATGATGTCCTGATATTCATCTCTAATCCCGAGACCTCAACTACATCTCTTATTAATATTATTCAATTATTCAGCGAATTCTCAGGCTACAAGATTAACTTAACTAAGTCAGAGGCTATGCCACTTGGTAGCCTTCACTCTGTACCTAATACCTCTCCCCCCTTCCCTTTTAAATGGTCTCCCTCAGGCTTTACGTATCTGGGTATATTTGTAACTCCTAAATTCCAGCAAATGTACAAAGCCAATTTTGTTCCCTTGTTTGATACGACAGGATCTGGAGCGCTGGAACTCTCTCCCGATTTCTTGGTTGGGTAGAATATCCCTCTTGAAAATGAACATTTTACCTAGACTACTTTACCCAATCCAAATGATCCCAGTATTACTCTCCAATAAGGTAATAAAGGATGTAAATGGATGGCTAAGTTCCTTCATATGGAGTAAACGCAAGCCAAGGCTTAAGTTGGCAATATTGCAGCTGCCAAGTTCTATGGGGGGCTTGGATCTGCCCAATATCAGGCTCTATCAGTGGTGTGCCCACCTATGTTATATTTCTGATTGGATCACAAACGATGGCTCCTCTATTTGGTTGGACATTGAGACTTCTCTTTCAAAATACCCCTTACAGGATCTTTTATTTTTCAGAAGTTTCAAGTCTGTAGAAGATCACTGCAACAATCCTATTACACTTAACACACTCAAGGTTTGGAGGTCAGTTCAGCGCTTCCTGGGAAGGTCCAAACTAACCTCTGCTCTTACCCCAATTCTTAACAACCCAGATTTTGGTCCAGGAGGGCTGGATGCTGGTTTTAACTTTTGGCTTAATAAGGGCATACGCAGACTAAATGACTTATTTGCTGATAAGATTCTATTGTCATTTGAGCAGATGGTGGAGAAATATCGACTCCCAAAGCAGGACTTTTTCCGTTTCCTACAAGTAAGACATTATATTGTGAAGAGCACCACCTTAATGGGTAACCCTGATATGTCTGTCATTGAGAGAATGCTTTTTTTTTTCCACAAAGGAAAATGTCTGTAAGTCTGTTTTATGATGCTTTAAGGTCCTTTCCTGCTGTCGACACACAGAGGGTGAAACAAGTGTGGGAGAAAGAATTGTCTGTGACTATTGACGAAGAGATGTGGGAGGACATTTGGAGATATGCAAAAACAATATCTATATGTAATCGTACTAGAGCAATCCAATTAAGAATAATACACAGATTGCATATATCCCCAAATCGCAGACATGCCTTTAGCCCCTCTTCCTCTTCTCCTCAGTGTCTTAAATGCAAAACTGATACAGGCACCCTAACACATTGTTTATGGTCATGTACCAAAATACAAAGATACTGGTCTGGTGTTCTGCAAGAAATTGAAAAGATCCTAGGGGTTGATCTAGAATTGGACCCAGTTTATTTACTGTTAGGTCTCCCTAGTAGGCATGTTACTTCTGTGAGTAAGAGGAGGCTTTACAACATCCTTACCTTTGCTGCAAGGAAAAACATCCTTTTACGGTGGATTAGTGATAAGGTTCCTTCTATTAAAGATTGGCATAAGATACTTTTTGAATGGGTGCCTCTGGAATATCTGACATGTACATTGCATTCTAAAACAGATCAGTTCTACAAAGTGTGGGAACCCTACCTAAATTACCTAGAACCTGAGGTATCAGCTATTATGCTGCAAGGATTCTCTTAATGGTGGGGATCTATGTATTCAGAATTACACTGTATGTTCCATGTGTGGAACCTAACTTCTTAGTTTAAACCGAGCTTTTTTGTTTAATTTTTGTTTGTAAGTTTGTTTAAAATGTATGTATTGAGAGACGCAATGATGGGGATAGGGGGAGAGAGGCGGGGAGAGGAAAATGGTGTGCGTATGTGTGTGTATGTGTATGTGTATATGTATATGTATGCGCAGGTATGTGTAGGCGGGTGCTGTTTTTTTTGTTTTGTTTTTTGTTTCTTTGCCTTGTCTCTGTTGTTGTATCTCTTTAATATGGGTGAAAATTGTGAAATTCCAATAAAAATACTGTTAAAAAAAAAAAAGAGTGTATAGTGGTTAGAGCATTGGGCCAGTAACCGAAAGGTTGCTAGATCGAATCCCCGAGCTGACAAGGTAAAAATTGTAAATAAGAATTTGTTCTTAACTGACTTGCCTAGTTAAATAAAGATTACATTTAAAAAATAAAGTCTATAAAAATTCACCCCTGAAAAAACCCACACAATTCCTAGAAATCCAAATCAATAATGAAATATTGATCCTTTGCTCTAGTAGCTGCGGGTTTTTGGGACACGCCTTAAGCAGATAACATTTTAAGATCATCAGTACTTATTTAATGGGTCTGAGAAATGAAAGGGAATTCTCTGCAAAGTAGCTATCTCTCTCAAAGGAATGACGCAGGCCTGTTTACGATAGAAGGCAAATTGCATCAGTGGAAATGCAGATGCCGCAAATATGCCGTGCTTGATTACCAAATTTACATGTTAATCAATGCCTGGAAGAGGTCATCATTTGCATGTCAAATCATCTGACATTTCCACAAGATGCAAACAATGTTGCTGCAGCTGTGGAGCCAACATTTGAGAAGATTAATTCACTCTAAGGGTGTATATTTCTTTACCGAGGAGCAAGAACATCTTGCCTTTTCACATTGGACAAAATAAAGTGGATTGCTTACGACTTCAGTGACTGTATATGAGATGTTACAGCATTGGAATGATTGGTTTCACCTGGATGTGCAATGAAACAATATTTTTGTTTCACAGTCAAGATGACTGTAGTTGTTATTATGGTGGATATCCTAGTTTGCTAATTGAGATGTCCTGGTTTTAGTGATCTCTACGGGCCTGAGCTTGGAAATAATTGGGTTCCGTGTCTCATAAGGCCTTGTTCAGGTAAGGGCTTCATTTCATAACAGATCAAAATCTCGAAGACCATACCACCAGGGGGTAATCTCCATTTTCTGTAATAATATGTTCTTTTCCCCTGGCTTCCAATGGTGAAGCAGCTGGGATTCTAGGTTAAGAATATAGGGCTAATACAGCCAGCTAGACACAAGCTAATTATTTTTGATTCAGCATAGCAGCCTGCTGACTTAAGAATCCTTTGAAGCTCTGAAATCCTCCATCAAAAGTGAAGGGAAGGGACAGCTCTATTATAAATAAATGTAACATGCTTTACCTCATATAAAAGATTGGAGAATTCCAATCTGGTGGCAACACATACACAATTTGCATTCCAATTCACACCCTATTCCCTACATAGTGTACTACTATTGACCAGGGCCCAAAGATTGCCATTTGGGACACATTCTGGACACATTCACACAGGCCGATCTCTTTATTGGCCGTGTGACAGACTGTGCAATATAAAAGGAAAGACCCTCACAGGAAGCACTTTATTGGCTTTGAAAGTGCTTTTTGTGCACTCGGCTGGTTATTCGCGTTTGTAAAAATATGGTTGGTAAATAGGCCTATATGACTACCAGTAAATATGCGTATATTTTGAATGATCCGTCACACTCGTGCAGCTTTCTTTAATTGAGGATGTTTTGATGAATAAAAAAAGGGTCCTTTATTTCACACAGTCCTTTATTTTTAACTGTTTAATTAATTCAAGAAGCACCGTTGATGCACGTTTTTAGCGAAATCTGTATGTAAGACCTCCAAAGATAAGAAAATTGAATACAGTCGATTCATCAAAATAAAGACATGATTGTTATGAATATTGATGCTCACTTACTATTCAAAGTAAAACATTGATAGAACGATATGCTTTACCAATTACTTGAAACACGTCATCTACTATAAATGGCTGCCGCTGGTAAAACCCCTCAGGTCATTATAACTAACACACAGAGGGGTAGATAATCACACAATGGAGGGGGTACAGTGAATACAAATATGAGACACATATTTGACATATAGTCAGATTTGGGTTGCGCAGTTGGAGAGGGCAAGAGGGTGGGCTGTCTTTGATACAGCAGCCTCCAGTCGTGTTGGTGTGTTCTTTTCTGTCGGTAGACTGGATAACTCAAATGTTTTTAGATTATGTGCTATTTCCTGCTGGGACAACACCCAAATATATATTTTTTCATGCCTGACTGACAGGCAATATCTGGAAAATACAGGCATTAGTACACCAATTTGACAGTATCAAGTGGGTTTAAACTATGTCACTGGCAGAGGATATGTCACATCCATGTAGACTACAGTCTGTTCGATAGGAGGATTTCAATTGAATATCAGTTTCTATTCAATTTTGACACACGCACTGACTAGAATCTAGGAATAGAAATTGAACGGAGCTATGCCATGGTAAATGATAAGAGCAGTCAGATGAAGTTCTGCAGTGACATGACAGCTCAAATTTAGTTCCTAAACTGAAGGTATTTTTTTAGCTCAAGAAATATTGGAAGATTCACCCCTAACTCGAAGAACTACTACAGGCCGGGAGAACCAAGACAAACAAAGTGTAGCTGACACACTTTCTGGGCACTTGTCATTCATACGGGAGGGATTAACTTGACATGTGATACATTATTCATGGCAAATGTCTAGCAAAACAAGCCCAATGTGACAAAACAAGATAAAATAGTGGTGTTGCAGTTTTGATATTTATTCAGTTAGTGATCGTCAAACTTTGTATGATGGGACGCATTACTTTAAATTGTAAATACCAAATCTAGGAAACAGACACTGAAACAGATACATACAGTCCCAGTCAAAAGTTTGGACTCATTCCAGGGTTTTTCTTTATTTTTACTATTTTCTACATTGTAGACTTCAACACTATGAAATAATGAATATGGAATCATGTAATAACCAAAAAGGTGTTAAACAAATCAAAATATATTTTATATTTGAGATTCTTAAAAGTAGCCACCCTTTGCCTTGATGACTGTTTTGCACACTTGGCATTCTCTTTTGTGCAGCTGATGCTGGCTATTTAATAGGGAATTAAAGGGGAAGCGCCCTATTGGAAGGAGAAGTACTGAGACGATTCAGACAAATTCAGGGCCGTTACATGCCCCCTCCCCTGGAAAAAGCCGACCATTGCCTTGGAAGGGACATCTTGGTCTGGGAAACCGAGAAAAGTCTCCTCATCACTTTCCTCTTCAAAGATATCCAGGACCTTGCGGTGCTCAATCTCCTCCAATTCCTCAGCCGAGGGGTAAAAGGCCTTATGGCGTGAGACATGGACAACGCGCATATCTTCACCTGTGTCATCATTCATCACTCGGTAGTTCAGAGGGCCCATAAGCTCCACAAGCCTACAGTGGTTGCTCAATGATGCAGGACGTAGAGGTAATTTGTGGTTTAGTACGGTACCTTGCATCACTGCTTCATTGCCCCAGACCAGCGCAAGGGGGAGTTAGAGCACTGATTATGCTTTTCGAGTCCTAAGGCGCTAATGTGCCTCTAACTGACAATGAATGGGCGACATAAACCAAATAGAAACTGATAATTGTGCAAAACTTTATTACACAACTTTATTTTAAATAACTGAATGATTAGGACGAAGAAGGTGATTGAATTTAGAACAATAGTGTAAGAATTCCTATTCCACACCCTGAAAAATACAAATTTTTGGGTTTTTACTCGTCAGTATTACTTACTAAACCTGTTGTTACACTAAACCTGTTGTTACACTTTTTATTCTAAGAGAAATTATATTCTAGGATATTCTTAAAATATATGTTGACTGAATATCACATGCACCGAATAAAACAGGTGTAGACCTTACAGTGAAATGCTTACTTACGAGACCCTAACCAACAATACAGTTTTAAAAAATATACGGAGAAGAATAAGAAGTAAAAGTAACAAGTAATTAAAGAGCAGCAGTAAAATAACAATAGCAAGACTATATACAGGGGGTACCGGGTCAATGTGCGGGGGCACCGGTTAGTTGAAGTAATATGTACATGTATGTAGAGTTATTAAAGTGACTATGCATAGATGATAACACAGAGTAGCAGCAGTGTAAAAGAGGGGGAGAGGGGGGGGCAATGCAAATAGTCTGGGTAGCCATTTGATTAGATGTTTATGAGTCTTATGGCTTGAGGATAGAAGCTGTTTAGAAGCCTCTTGGACCTCTGGTACCCCTTGCCGTGTGGTAGCAGAGAGAACAGTCTATGACTAGGGTGGCTGGAGTCTTTGACAATTTTTATGGCCTTCCTCTGACATCGCCTGGTATAGAGGTCCTGGATGGCAGGAAGCTTGGCCCTGGTGATGTACTGAGCCGTTCGCACTACCCTCTGTAGTGCCTTGCGGTCGGAGGCCGAGCAGTTGCCATACCAGGCAGTGATGCAACCAATCAGAATGCTCTCAAAGGTGCAGCTGTAGAACCTTTTGAGGATCTGAGGACCCATGCCAAATCAGTTTAGTCTCCTGGGGGGGAATAGGTTTTGTTGTGCCCTCTACGACTGTCTTAGTGTGCTTGGACCATGTTAGTTTGTTGGTGATGTGGACACCAAGGAGCTTGAATCTCTCAACCTGCTCCACTACAGCCCCGTCGATGAGAATGGGGGCGTGCTCGGTCCTCTTTTTCCTGTGGTCCACAATCATTTCCTTTGTCTTGATCACGTTGAGGGAGAGGTTGTTGTCCTGGCACCACACGGGCCAGGTCTCTGACCTCCTCCCTATAGGCTGTCTCGTCGTTGTTTGTGATTAGGGCTACCACTGTGTCATCAGCAAACTTAATGATGGTGTTGGAGTCATGCCTGGCCGTGCAGTCATGAGTGAACAGGGAGTACAGGAGGGGTCGGAGCACACACCCCTGAGGGGCTCCTGTGTTGAGGATCAGTGTGGCGGATGTGTTGTTACCTACCCTTACCACCTGGGGGTGGCCCGTCAGGAAGTCCAGGATCCAGTTGCAGAGAGAGGTGTTTAGTCCCATGGTCCTTAGCTTATTGATGAGCTTTGAGGGTACTATGGTGTTGAACGCTGAGCTGTAGTCAATGAATAGCATTCTCACATAGGTGTTCCTTTTGTCCAGGTGGGAAAGGGCAGTGTGGAGTGCAATAGAGATTGCATCATCTGTGGATCTGTTGGGGTGGTATGCAAATTGTAGTGGGTCTAGAGTTTCTGGGATAATGGAGTTTATGTGAGCCATGGCCAGCCTTTCGAAGCACTTCATGGCTACAGACGTGAATGCTACGGGTCGGTAGTCATTTAGGCAGGTTACCTTAGTGTTCATGGACAAAGGCACTATGGTGGTCTGCTTAAAACATGTTGGTATTACAGACTTGGACAGGAAGAGGTTGAAAATGTCAGTGACGACAATTGCCAGTTGGTCAGTGCATGCTCGAAGTACACGTCCTGGTAATCTGTCTGGCCCTGCGGCCTTGTGAATGTTGGCCTGTTTTAAGGTCTTACTCACATCGGCTGCGGAGAGCGATCACACAGTCTTCCGTAAAAGCTGCTGCTCTCATGCATGTTTCAGTGTTATTTGCCTCAAAGCGAGCATAGAAGTAGTTTAGCTCATCTAGTAGGCTCGTGTCACTGGGCAGCTCTTGTCTGTGTTTCCCTTTGTAATCTGTAATCGTTTGCAAGCCCTGCCACATTCAACAAGAGTCAGACACTTTGCAAGTTTGATCGTTCGTCAGAGGGCATAGCGGGATTTCTTCTAAGCTTCCGGGTTAGAGTCCCACTCCTTGAAAGTGCCAGCTCTAGCCTTTAGCTCAGTGCGGATATTGCCTGTATTCCATGGTTTCTGGTTGGGGTATGTACTTACGGTCACTTTAGGGGACGACGTCATCGATGCACTTATTGATGAAGCCAATGACTGATGTGGTGTACTGCTCAATCCCATCGGAGGAATCCCGGAACATATTTCAGTCTGTGCTGGCAAAACAGTCCTGTAGCTTAGCATCTGCTTCATCTGACCACTTTTTTATTGATCTAGTCACTAGTGCTCTGGGTGAGCGTTTTCATGTTTGCTTATTGCGGAATACAGCTCATTCAATGCTGTCTTAGTGCCAGCCTCTGACTGTGGTGGTATGTAAACAGCTTCAAAGAATACAGATGAAAACTCTAGGTAAATAGTGTGGTCTACAGCTTATCATGAGATACTCTACCTCAGTCGAGCAATAGCTCGAGACTTCCTTAGATGTCGTGCACCAGCTGTTATTTACAAAAATACATAGTCTGCCGCCCCTTGTCTTACCATACGCCGCTGTTCTATCCTGCCGGTACAGCGTATATCCAGCCAGCTGAATGTTGATAGTGTCGTCTTTCAGCCACGACTCAGTGAAGCATAAGATATTACACTTTTGAATGTCCCATTGGTAGTTTAATCTCCCGCTTAGGTCATTGATTTTATTCTCTAAAGGTTGTACGTTTACTAGCAGAATGGAAGGAAGTGGGGGTTTATTCGATCGCCTACGAATTCTCAGTAGGCAGCCTGCCCTCTGGCCCCTTTTTCTCTCCCCAAGGGTGTGTGCTCAGCCCTCTCCTGTATTCCCTGTTCATCCACCATTGCCTGGCCATGCACGCCTCCAACTCAATCATCAAGTTTGCAGACGACACAGCAGTAGTGGGCCTGATCTCAACAACGACGAGACGGCCTACAGGGAGTCAGTGAGGGCACTCAGAGTGTGGTGTCAGGAAAACAACCTCTCAATCAACGTCAACAAAACAAAGGAGATGATCATGGACTTCAGGAAACAGCAGAGGGAGCACCCCCTTATCCACATCGATGGGACAGCAGTGGAGAAGGTGAAAAGTTTTAAGTTCTTCAGCGTACACATCACAGACAAACTGAAAGGGTCCACCCACAGACAGTGTGGTGAAGAACCTCAGGAGGCTGAAGAATTTTGGTTTGTCACCGAAAACCCTCACACACTTTTACAGATGCACAATCGAGAGCATCTTGTCAGGCTGTATCACAGCCTTGTATGGCACTGCACTGCCCTCAACTGCAAAGCTCTCCAGAGAGTGGTGCGGTCTGTACAACACATCACCAGGGGCAAACTACCTGCCCTCCATGACACCTACAGCACCCGATATCACAGGAAGGCCAATAAGATCATCAAGGACAATAATCACACAAGCCACAGCCCGTTCACACCGCTATCATCCAGAAGGCAAGATCAGTACAGGTGCATCAAAGCTGGGAGAGAGAGATTGAAAAACAGCTTCTATCTCAAGGTCATCAGACTGCTAAACATTGAGACCCAATCACTGGCCACTTTAATAAATGGATCACTAGTCACTTTAAACAATGGCACTTTAAATATTGCCATTTTAATAATGTTTACTTAACTTCTTATGGCTGAAGGGGCAGTATTGAGTAGCTTGGATGAAAGGTGCCCATTGTAAACGGCCAGCTCCTCAGTCTCAGTTGCTAAAATATGCACATTATTATTAGTATTGGATAGAAAACACTCTAAAGTTTCTAAAACTGTTTGAATTAAGTCTGTGAGATTAACAGAACTCATATGGCAGGCAAAAACCTGAGAAGTTCCACTTCCTGTTTGTATTTTTTTCTGGGGGTGCCATATTTTCAACCAAGCTCTTATTCAAAATACAGAGACATATGGATGAGTTTTCACTTCCTACGGCTTCCACTAGATGTCAGCAGTCAATAGAACTAAGTCTGATGACTCTAATGTGAAGGGGGGTCGAAAGAGACGGAATTTAGTATGAGGTGCCATGAGGTGACCATGCATTCAACAGGCGCGTTCACGTGAGAGGCAGCTCTGTTCCATCTCTCAATTGAAGTCGATGTAGTTCTCCGGTTGGAACGTTATTCAAGATGTATGTTAAAAACATCCCAATGATTGATTATGTACTTAGTTTGAAATGTTTCTTCGACCGGTAATATCACTTTTTGAAGTTTTTGTCCGATATAACGCTGACCAGAATTAGCGTTTGGATATGTAAACCAGACGCGCTAACAAAAGAAGGTATCTGGACATAAATAACGGATTTTTTCGAACAAAACAAACATTTATTGTGGACCTGGGATTCCTGGTGTGCTTTCTGATGTAGATCATCAAAGGTAAGGGAATATTTATCATATATTTTCTTGTTTATGTTGACGCCATCTTTGCGGCTGTGGTGTTTTACTTTTGAGCGCCGTCTCAGATTATAGCGTGGGTTTCTTTATCCGTAAAGTTTTTTTGAAATCTGACACAGCGGTTGCATTAAGGAGAGGTATATCTATTATTCCATGTGTATAACTTGTATTGTCATTTATATTTATGATGAGTATTTCTGTTGAAACTATGTGGCTATGCATAGTCTTGATGTTTTTGCAACTAGTGAATCTAGTCGCCTCAATGTAAACTCAGATTTTTTGATATAAATATGAATTTAATCAAACAAAACATGCATGTATTGTGTAACATGAAGTCCTATGAGTGTCATCTGATGAAAATAATCGAAGGTTATCTCTATTCTGGTTTTTGTGAAGCTATCTTTAGCTGGAAAAAATGGCTGTGATTATTGTGGTTTTGTGGTGACCTAACATAATCGTTTGTAGTGCTTTCGCTGAAAAGCCTATTTGAAATCGGACACTTTGGTGGGATTAACAACAAGATTACCTTTAAAATGATATAAGACACATGAATGTCTGAGGAATTTTAATTATGAGATTTTTGTTTTTTGAATTTGGCGCCCTGTACTTCGACTGGCTGTTGTCATATCGATCCCGTTAACGGGACTTCAGCCATAAGAAGATATCTTACATTACTCATATCACATGTATTACTGTATTTTATACCATCTACTGCACCTTGCCTATGCCGCTCGGCTATTGCACGCTCTTCACCCGCCGGTCCGACTAGCATCACTACTCTGGACGATATGTGAACAACTACAAATACCTAGGTGTCTGGTTAGACTGTAAACTGTCCTTCCAGACTCACATTAAGCATCTCCAATCGGCTTCTTATTTCGCAATAAAGACTCCTTCACTCATGCTGCTAAACATACCCTCGTAAAACTGACTATCCTACCAATCCTTGACTTCTGCGATGTCATTTACAAAACAGCCTCCAACACTCTACTCAGCAAATTGGATGTAGTCTAACACAATGCCATCCGTTTTGACACCAAAGCCCCATATACTACCCACCACTGCGACCTGTATGCTCTCGTTGGCTGGCCCTCGCTTCATATTCGTTACCAAACCCACTGGCTCCAGGTCATCTATAAGTCTTTGCTAGGTAAAGCCCCACCTTATCTCAGCTCACTGGTCACCATACCAACACCCACCCATAGCACACGCTCCAGCAGGTATATTTCACTGGTCATCCCCAAATCCTACTCCTGCTTTGGCCACCTTTCCTTCCAGTTCTCTGCTGCCAATGACTGGAACGAATTGAAAAAAATCACTGAAGCTGGAGACTAATTTCTCCCTCACTAACTTTAAGCATCAGCTGTCAGAGCAGCTTACAGATCACTGCACCTGTACACAGCCCATCTGTAAATAGCCCACCATACTACCTCATCCCATATTGTTATTTATTTTTGCTATTTTGCACCCCAGTATCTCTACTTGCACATCATCATCTGCACATCTATTACTCCAGTGTTAATGCTAAATTGTAATTATTTCACCACTATGGCCTATTTAGTGACTTACCTCCCTAATCTTACTACATTTGCACACACTGTATATTGGTTTTTGATATTGTGTTATTGACTGTATGTTTGTTTATGTGTAAATCTGTTGTTGTTTGTGTCGCACTGCTTGGCTTTATCTTGGCCAGGTCGCAGTTGTAAATGAGAACTTGTTCTCAACTGGCCTACCTGGTTTAATAAAGGTGAAAATATATATATATATAAGCAAGGGATGTCTGCTAAATAATCAAGTTCATGGCACAGGCATATAACCTCGGCACCTACATGACGCTGAGTGACTCACTCATTCATAGCTTTGGATCAAAATAAATAAGTATCAACATTCTTTCTGATAGTCTTAAATAAAGTTTTGGTTATCCTGACCTGGACACTATGTACAGTATTATAATAGCCTATTATGGGCTATTAGCAGGACAATAGACTCTTGCCAACACCTCTCTGTATTTTGAAACTTTGTGCAAGGCAATTGATCAGCATTAAAAACTTTGTGGATGGGGCCTCCCGAGTGGCACTGTGGTCAAAGACACTGAATCGCAGTGCAAACTGTGTTGCTACTGATGCTGGTTCGATACCCGTGCCAGCCGCGACCGGGAGACCCATGAGGCGAAGGGGGGCTTTTGGTTTCTCTCCCTTTAAAAACAGAAATAAATATTTCTAAATAACAAACTGCCTTTATTTACAAATTAATAAGAATGTCTCACCCCATGTTCAAGATTGGCCTTTTTCCTCGCTCACTTTAGGTTATTTGAAAACGTTATCATCTCCAAAATATCATTATTTTTCAACAAGCCATAGAAAATTGGTTGCAATTTCAGTTTAATCAGAAAAGACAGAACAAATAATACAACAAATATTTTGGTTAAACTCAAATATACTAATTGATAAAAAAAAACATTGGCTGTACTACATTTTCCATTCCTCCTGAAAGTCCTAATCTGCTCACTTAAATGAATAGAGATCCTGGTCATGGTGCTACAGTATGTTGTTACAGCATAATCAAAGTGAAGACAACCGGTGATCTGCTGTATACTTATGGCCTATTGTAAGCTGAAAGTCACACCTTTCTAGTACTCCTCACCCCGCCACAAACTCCACCGGAAAAAAACGCATGGTTGCCAAGAAAGCAGTTAGTTTTGCTAGATTGTGTGTTGAAGTCACTTTTAATTCTTAATTGATCTATCGTTTCTATCATGGGCCACTGTAATCGATGGGGGCTTAGGGTGGTACCATTCTGCTCATCTGAGGATGATGCACATGGATCAGATTCAAACTTTGAAGACCGAGATCAAGTCATTGAAGGCAGAACAGCAGAAAGAGAAACATTATATTAGGGCAGAGATACGGGCAACAGCTGATGCATTGGCGGAGAGCCAGGCGGCATTGGCGGAGAGCCAGGCGGAATTGGCGGAGAGCCAGGCGGCATTGGCGGAGAGCCAGGTGGAGAATGAGGGCGAGGAACGAGATGGAGTCACAATCCATGCCAGACACACCTGTGAGCTCTGGAACTCCACCGCTGACAGGCAGAGTCAACATACGTGGCGGGTTCGTCAGGTTGTCGGTTCACCCTGACATTTCCATTCCTCTTCTGACACCAGAACTTGACCAACTGCTCACCAAGCACAGCAAGGGCCATCCGGACCAGTAGGCTGTTCTGCTATTCCAAGGATGTGCAACTGAAGAGAGATACCACGAGTGGACACAGAATACCAACAGGGATGGATCCCGAGGCAAATGTGGCTTACCAGTGAACCTCTCTATATCAAGGCACAAGGCGAGACTCAGATGCAGACACAGGAGGCAGATAGTTGGAGTCTTACAATGTTTAATAATCCAAAGGGGTAGGCAAGAGAATGGTCAAGGACAGGCAAAAGGTCAAAACCAGATCATGGATCTGGCTCTGGACCAATGCATCAGCTGTTGCCCGTATGTCTGCCTTTTATATAATGTTTCTCTTTCTGCTGTTCTGCACTTCAATGACTCGATCTCGGTCTTCAAAGTTTGAATCTGATCCATGATCCAGGAGGTACAGAGTGGCAGACAGGCTCGTGGTCAAGGCAGGCAGAATGGTCAGGCAGGCGGGTATAGAGTCCAGAAACAGGCAAGGGTCAAAACCGGGAGGACGAGAAAAAAGGAGAATAGCAAAAGGAGTACGGGAAAAACACGCTAGTTGACTTGACTAAACATACAGACGAACTGGCACAGAGAGACATGAAACACAGGGATAAATGCAATGGGGAAAATAAGCGACACCTGGAGGGGGTGGAGACAATCACAGGAACAGGTGAAACAGATCAGGGCGTGACACCCTAGTGTTCATCATTAATACTGTGTCTCAGAAGTTTCTGTCCATGACTGATGCAACCTGAAAAAGCATTAAAGACAGAGTTAAGGAGTACTTGCGGTCACTGAGAAAGTCTGGACATGACCCGTTCTCCCTTATGTAAGGAATTAGGCACTTTACCATGTTTACTACAGTATGTACTGTAGGCTATGTTTACTTGTCAGACTGCACAGTAGCCTAACAAACAAATGCAGGCATATTTCTTCATCAGCCTCTTTATGCTTTCGTTAATAAAATAATGACAAAAATACTCTTTCAAAATGCAGATGTTTATTTTGTTATGGATCCAGAACGAATTACTATGGGAATAAATATCACTGAATGACAGAAATATTGGAACAAAGTAGGCTAATGATGGTAAACAAATTGTTGGTTACTGGAAAATACTCTTTCAAAATTAATGGAAGAGACAGCATTCAGAGGTCAAGACAGCGCTACTCTGAGATGAGCATGGGGACTGGTCTTGATAAATCAACA
Organism: Salvelinus namaycush; assembly: GCF_016432855.1. Taxonomy (NCBI): domain Eukaryota; kingdom Metazoa; phylum Chordata; class Actinopteri; order Salmoniformes; family Salmonidae; genus Salvelinus; species Salvelinus namaycush. The sequence goes on along the minus strand of NC_052309.1, from coordinate 40,407,580 downwards.
AGATTTTTATTTTCACTGAATCTCCGTTTGGGTATTGGTTAGACTACAATTAGGGTGTGGAAATGTTATGCGCTTAGTACTGTAGCCTACTCCCGACCGTCATGTTCTACAGCGCCATATTTTCCTAACGGAAACCCTGAGGGTTTCATTTTTAGTTTTTCTTGGAATAGAAACAGTATAATATTAACCTCTAACGAGCCTCAACCCCGGATCCGGGATCACCCCCCACCCCCCCCCACACTGATTAGCATCGCTAGCATAGCGTCACAATTAAATAGTAGCATCTAAATATCATTAAATCACAAGTCCAAGACACCAGATGAAAGATACAGATCTTGTGAATAAACCCATCATTTCTGTTTTTTAAAATGTTTTACAGGGAAGACACAATATGTAAATCTATTAGCTAACCACGTTAGCAAAATACACCATTTTTCTTTGTCCACCATTTTTTCTCTCCACCACTAGCTATCACCAATTCGGCCAAATAAAGATATTGATAGCCACTAACCAAGAAAAAACCTCATCAGATGACAGTCTGATAACATATTTATTGTATAGGATAGGTTTTGTTAGAAAAATGTGCATATTTCAGGTAGAAATCATAGTTTACAATTGCACCCACCATCACAACTCGACTAGAATTACTACAGAGAGCAACGTGTTTTACCAATTTACTCATCATAAAACATTTCATAAAAATATACAGCTCACAGCAATGGAAAGACACAGATCTTGTGAATTCAGACAATATTTCAGATGTTCTAAGTGTTTTACAGCGAAAACACAATAAATCGTTATATTAGCATACCACATATGCAAACGTTACCCCAGCATGAATTCAAGCCAAAGAGAGCGATATCGTTATCATCGCCAAAATATATTAATTTTTTCACTAACCTTCTCAGAATTCTTCCGATGACACTCCTGTAACATCATATTATAACATACATATAGAGTTTGTTCGAAAATGTGCATATTTAGCCATAAAAAAACGTGGTTATACAATGAAAATAGTAGCAAAACAAGCCTGAAAATGTCGGTCGCCATCTTTCAGAGTGATCTAGTTTAATCAATAGCTAATCATATACTTGACTAAAAAATACAGGGTTGACAGGAATCGAAAGACAAATTAGTTCTTAATGCAATCGCTGAATTACATTTCTAAAATTATCCTTACTGTGCAATACAGGGTTCGCCAAGCGAAGCTATACCAAACAAAATGGCGGAATATGCGTTTAAAATTTTTCGACAGAACAACGATTTATCATATTAAATATTTCTTACTATGAGGTGATCTTCCATCAGAATCTTGGGCAATGTATCCTTTCTTGGGTCTAATCTTCTTTTGGTCGAAAGATGTCCTCTGTCCGTCGAAATGCCCACTAACGTTCGACCGGTACTGGAAACGTGCCCATCGCTTCAAAGTGCACCACAAAGAAAATGCCTCAAAATCGCACTAAACGGATATGAATTGCTATAAAACGGTTTAAATTAACTACCTTATGATGTTTTTAACACCTCTAACGAGTAAAAACATGACCGGCGATATATAAGTGGCTAAACCAAAGCCTGGAAAGACAGGAGGTCCAACGTCCATCGTGCGTAATGCGCAGGGAGCAAAGGGACGGTACATCCGGTCTTTGCCGTTTTATACAGGCACTGATTGCGCAATCGACTCCATTCAAATTGTCACCACTTACTGACATCTAGAGGAAGGCGTGGGCAGTGTTTGTATCCTCATAGGATTTACAGGGAGTTTAAAACTGATCTGGAACCAGAGGCCAAGATGTCTGAAATCTCACACACTGGGAGGAAAAGTGCTGTAGAATGAGTTCTGTTTCACTCAGAGACATAATTCAAACGGCTATAGAAACTAGAGAGTGTTTTCTATCCAATAATAACAATAATATGCATATTGTACGAGCAAGAATTGAGTACTAGGCAGTTTAATCTGGAGAGCAAATTATGCTAATGCGAAACAGCTCCCCCTATAGTTGCTAGAGGTTAATCCAATTAAATAAGCTACACTTCTTAAAATCAATCCCATATACTATGTTCTTACAAAAAAAGTTTAAATTCTCTACTGTCCTCGGGTGGTCAAACTAGCACTAATGGTAACAATGGCTGACAATTAAATAACCATAGAGTGCCATAGAATTCTGCGGGAGCCTGCAAGGTGTACTGCAGTATGACAACGTTTACAGGAAGAACCACTGTATATGGTCCTTGCAATTTAGGAGTGAGCTTGGCTGAGAAGAATTGTTCAGCTTTTGAGTATGGATGAGAGCGAAGCCACACCCGATCACTAACCTGGAACTGCATGTCTTGTCTCTTCTTATCATAATTTCTCTTATGCTTGAAATGTGCCTTGATCATGTTCTTTGAGACAAGAGCTCTCAAGTCGTGAAGATGGCCTACCTAGTTATAGCATGCAGAGTCTGGAGTAATCTGCTGGGGCTGTAGCACCATATCCAAGGGTTCTCAGTGGTGATGACTCAGGTTCAGGTCTGCATGGGTGACTCCAGTGGACTCTTGCACAGCAGAATTCAGGGCAAATCGAAACCCGTGAAGGTGTTTGTCCCAGTGTTTGTGCTGGGTCCCAACATAGGAAGCAACCATTGTCTTCAAGGTTCGATTAACCTTCTCGGTGAGGTTCGTCTGTGGGTGATAGGCCGTGGTCAACATCTGTCTCAGGTTCCATCTTTGGCAGGTCTCAAAGAGATCAGAGACAAATTGGGAACCTCGGTCCAGCGAGTCAGGATCTTAGATGTTAGAGACGGTCCTAGCTGTAGCCTGATGAAGGGCAAAGAGCTCCACCCACTTGGCATATTAATCAACAAAAACAAGCATGTACACATTCTGTTTGGAGCTTCTAGGAAATGGACCCATCAAATCCACACCCAACATTTCCCAAGGTCGGGTAACCACAGTTTGCTGCAACTTACCAGCAGTCTTTTTTCCTTTTTGTTTGTACATTTGACAAACCTGACATTTTCAGACGTGTAACTTCACATCCATGCTCAGATGTGGCCAGTATAGTAATGCTTGCAACCGCTTGTAGGTTTTGAACCTGCCCTAATGACTAGCTAACGGGTCTTCATGGAAATGTTGCAGCAGTTGAAGGCGTAGAGGTTCAGGTATGTACATTTGGTAGAGTGTTCTGTGAGGTCGCTGTACAACTCGGTAGACTTTGTCTTCAATGATGGTCAGCTTTGTGGTAGGATTGACCATCTTTTCTCCATCTTCCAGGATAGTCTGGTACAAAGCCTGTACTTCTGGATCATCCTGTTGGGCCTTCCATATGGCCTCATGAGAGATGGGAAAGTCAGTTTTGGGTGAGTCTTGACTGCTAGACAGGACAGTAGCACATGTACAGTGGTTCATCCTTAAAAAGTTGAAGTGTACTGCGGCGAAGCTTGCATGGTGCTGCAGAGTTTTATGGCATGTTATTTAAGTGTGAACCACTGGTACCATTAATGCTAGTTAGTGCTAGTTTGACCACCAGAGGGCATCTTTGAGAAGCATTTGATAGCCTTCAATAGTGGCTGTACTAGAGATTATTTTTTATTTTTTTTGTAAGAACACATGCTGTCAATACTCCTCAAGGAAATGTTGGAGGACATTTATTTGAGTGGGAATGTACTAATCTTTGAAGTTGATTGCTTGTTGAACTATACAGCAGTGGGTGGCAGGTAGAGAGGCCGGCCAGCAACGGGAGAGTTGTTGTTTCGAATCCCAGGTTGTTGACAGGAAAAATCTGGTGGGAGTGGGTGGAAAATCAGATGATTGCTGGTATTATTGTCCTGACCTAGTCACCATCTCCTGCCGTTGTGCCTTTGAGCAAGGCACTTAATACCTAAACTGCTCCAGGGGCGCTGCACTGTGGTTAATCCTGTTCTCCAACCTCTGTGTGTAGGTGTGCATCTCGGGGGGAGGGGGGACTCAGTGAAGAGTCACCAAATCATTAGATATTCCTCTGGCTTGTTGACTAAAGTGATGGTGTGACATTTGACACGCATTTAGTTCACAAATTTCCAACAAATTCTAAACGGTGCTTCAGCATTTTAGGGAGTGGCACGGGCTTACCCATCACATGCCATTCTGTTCCCAGTGACTCCCTAAATAATATGATTATTTGTACTGACTGTTTATTTATATTTGTGCTGACTGTTTCCTTTTTGTTCTCTGCAAGGGTTCCACAAAGACAAGGAGTAGGCCTTGCACTGCACTCTTCTCAAATAGTGTTCAAAGCACAAAGGCAATCAATACATCAGCCATGAGGTGAATTGTGTCTTGTTTGCATTTTTCTGGTACTGAACCCACATTTTTGTTGGGCTCCTCTCAGAAAAAAACATACATTTCACTGTCTTCTTGGAAAATAAATCCTTGATAGTTGAAAAAGAATAAAGAGAGAGAAAACAAAACGTGTCCGTTGACAGGACATATTGGAGATGTCGAAACACGAGGACACCTCTCTTTGGTTTGGCAGATACCTTGCCTGTCACTTGCTGGTGCGATGAAAAGCATCACAGGTGGGGCACATTGTTCTTGGTAAATAGCTTGTCAGTCCGCCATTACACTTCCTCAAAATAAAAGTGGAACAGGGATGGGAAACTCCAGTCCTCAGGGGCCTGATTTGTGGTGTCACACTTTTGCCCCAGCTAACAAAAAACAAAAAACAAAAAACAAAACAAAAAAGTATGACACCACTTCAGTTCCTGATGTGGAACATACAGCGCCTCATTTAAATATAGCCTACAATATCACTATATTTCCATGTCTCATTCAAATTAAGTTGTCACAGCTTTTGTCAAAATTGAGTTTTGGTAGCAGGTTAAGGAGAACTTATACAGCAAGTTAGGATAATTAATGTAGCAGGTTAGGATAATTAGGTAAAGGTTAGGGTTAGTTAAAATGTTTTTTTTTTTAAACATCCACTTTGGACATCAATTTCACAAAAGCTGTATCCCATCTACACATGACCATAAAAAGGGGATACATTTTAAGGCTTGCTTGCAGAAGTCCCTTCTTGTATAGTAGCTCACTGCTGAACTCGCTCCCCTTCACACTTGGACTGTTTTTAGGTCAAGGTGCTATTCCTGGTGCTTCTGCTTTTTGAAGAATAAAAAATGTTTCAAAGACTAGTTTCCGGATCTTTGCAGAATTTCAGTGCTTTGCACTGTCAGGAGTGAGCTTTTGAGTGAAGAGCAGGTGTAAAGTAAAAGCTGAAATGTGTGTTCTGGTAAGAGACTCCTGAAAGTGGCTGGCTGTTTCTCTTTGGATCTGCACTAGCAAAGCTCAAGGTCATACTTTTCAGATCACATCTGTGGTTTGCAACCATGTTTTGCTCTCTCTGTACCACATTCTAAAACCCCTTGTTTATGATCTGTAGAAATGGTTTCATCTGAATGTACTCCAACCAACCATAGTAATGTTTAGTGTACTTTGTTCTTTGTTCTTACTTTACATTCACCCCCAACTTGAGTAGGCCTAGTTCTAGCTGAACTTATCTGAGTGTATTGATGGTGAGCAGGCTACGGTGGCCCTTAGGTGCCCATGGCCCAAACAGCAAACTAAGGCCTATTTAATACACTATCTCCCTTTGAGGTGGAATAACTCCTGTGACACGGTCACATTTTGATTGAGGTTATGGTTGAATAACTCTGGCTCTTTGTTCAGTCCACTGTACCAGCAGTGAATGCTTTTAAGGGTAAACTGTAATGTCAGGAAAGGCTATCTTTTTCTGAGTGCTCCTCCACTTTTCGGAGGCTGGCTTATAGGTTATAAGAGACACTGATGTAGCTGTCACAACGCTAACTTGATATTAAGATTCAGAGAACTCCTTTGCTCGCAACTGTCATATTTACAGTATTTTATATTTCAATATTTTTAATTTATCTTTTATCCAAATTCTTGGTAACAAAGTTACAATAATAATGTTCTATTAAAATGGTCAAATAATGTATGTTTTTGTTAATTGTCCAAAAAAGTCAAATAAAATGGTCAAACATAGCAAATAGCAAACAAGTGTTATTTTCTGTGTTTTGCAGTGCCCCCCACAATCATCAACTTGTCGAAGGACATCGTGGTCAACGAAGGCTCCAACGTCACCCTGATGTGCCAAGCCAGTGGCAAACCAGAACCCTCGCTCACCTGGAAACTCCTCTCTCCCTCAGGTAAGACAAAACCTACAAGCCTCTCACCTCAATTACTTGTTTAATTACATTCCCGCTCTTTCTCTCTTGCTCTTTCTTTCTCACACTCTCTCGCTCATTCCCCAGCCCCCTCCACACACACACACACACACACACACACACACACACACACACACACACACACACACACACACACACACACACACACACACACACACACACACACACACACCCTCCCTCTCTCTCAACTATCCCCAGTCTGTCACCTTGACATTAGGTAACCCCAATGACACTTGGTGAACTGCATCCTTTTCCTTTATGAGTATCTCATTATCTGTCTACTACCTGTTCCCTAATCACCATTACCCACTAATGATATGTATAGAAATACATTGCTGTCAATTCATTTGGGATAATTCATTGGAGAAATGTAATGTTTTGGAGGCAAGTTCATGAATGATGGAATACATTTCAGAATCATTTGCATATTGTGAGCGTTGTTGCAAAGGGAAACATGTCACGGTTGACATCGAGTAGATTTAAAGCACTGTGCTCAAACATACCGCTATCTTGTCAAGAGGACAGAAAACCACAAAATAGTCTGCCTATCTATGAGTCTATGCTTCACTTAATCAGGCGAGAGGAAGCTTGCATTTGTAATGAGCTACATTTCACGTAGATGTTATTGCGCAACAGTTTCCTCCCCTCTCTCTCTCAATCTCTCCTTTTTTTGTCGCTACAAGGACCGCAGAATTTAAATGTTAATAAGACAAGGATGTGACTGGCCCGGTCTTTTAGGAGATAAGTGGCGAATTGCTTTGATAGGGCTCTATTTTCCACGCACTCCAGGATTCTTCTCGACTGGGGGGAGCCATAATTGGGCCCAGTGACTGAAAAAGAGAAACTGTCACTTGTTGTGCCAGTACCCCCTGAAAACATTGAAGACGTATGCACATTTACGCAATTATCGCCTCCTTCGGTGTCTACACTTTATAGAATGGCTAAAGTGCACAAACAAGCAGTTAGTCTTTGAGCTATATCACTTGGCATCAAAAAGGTTGATTTGCATGCAGCCAGTTGGAGGGACGGGTGGGGATGTACATACAGTGCTTTCATCCAAAGTGTAATTAATAACTTCACCATGCTCAAAGGGATATTCAATGTCTGCTTTTTTATTTATACCCATCTACCAATAGGTGCCCTTCTTTGCGAAGCATTAGAAAACCTCCCTGATCTTTATAGTTGAATCTGTGTCTGAAATTCACTGCTCAACTGAGGGACCTTATAGCTAATTGTATGTGTGGGGTACTAAGAGGAGGTACTTATTAAAAAATCATGTTAAACACTATTATTGCACACAGAGTGAATTCATGCAAGTTATTATGTGACTTGTTAAGCAAATGTTTACTCCTGAACTTATTTAGGCTTGACATAACAAAGGGATTGAATACGTATTGACTCAAGACATTTCAGCTTTTCATTTTTTATTAATTTGTAAAAATGTCTAAAAACATAATTATGGGGTGTTGTGTGTAGGACAGTGACACAAAATCTAAATTTTATCCATTTTAAATGCAGGCTGTAACGTAACAAAATGTGGAAAAAGTCTAGGGGTGTGAATACTTTCTGAAGGCACTGTATATGAACTGAGTACATTCTGATGTGTCACAGTATATGCCATCGTTGTAACGTCTGCTTCCAACTCACACTCTCAAACACGTAGATCCCCTGAACGCAGCTCACTCTCCAGATCCCAATCACCTGAATTCCTATCACCTGTTCACACACCTGTATGTCATTATCATACACTATTTAGTTCAGTTCTTTGCACCCCATCATTGGGAGGTATTGTTTGTTTTGTGATGCACTTCTATTGGGAGCTCTGTTTTTCCACGTAATTTAACACCCCCGTCTATGATAGTTTTCGCCTGCCTCACTAATAACGCCTATTCCCTGCCTGTACTTTAGCCTATCAGATTTCCTGTTATCAACCTATTTCCTGATCTCCTGGATGACGTTACTAGCCTTTTCCCTGCCTGTACTGTTGCCTTTTTGGACCCCCTGTGTATGACCTTCTGCCTGCCCCTGGACCCAGCTACCTGGCTCCTCCTGTGGTCCTTTACAATAAACACCTGCTGCACCCTGTGCTTGAAACCAGCTCTTTGTCTCCCTTCGTGTTCATTATAATCATATTTATTTTGTTGATGTTAATGCTTTGATTAGTGATTACCTCTTTCCACGTTTCATAGTTTCCTTCCAGGTTAGGAGCAGTTAATCAGGTTTTATGATGGAAAATAACAATGACATTGCCAGACCCAAAATAGATTCCCACTAAGTATTTGACGTCAGACGACGTCTTTTGGACGTCTTTTTTTGGGTGGTCCTGACCCGCCTTGAAATCCTAACCAATCATAGACATCCGCAGACATCCTGACGGCCTATATTTGGCCCAAACATAGACGTTCAGATTTGGTCCGGTCCGGACTGGCCTTGATTTAGCTCAAGCATAGACGTCTATAATTGGTTTAGATTTAGTCCTTTTCGGACCGGACCAAATCTGAACCAATCGTAGACATCTATGTTTCACAAGTTTGGACAGTACGGTACAGTGCAGTAGAGCACAGCAGAGTACAGTACATTACAGTGCACAGTAAAATGTAGAGTACAGCACATTACAGTACAATACAGTAGAGCAGTGACAGACTCTCAGTTTAATAAATTCAGGTGGTAACAGTAAATACTTTATAGCTCATTACGGCTGTTATCCCAGAGGCAGGTTTTACGTTTTGTATCTACATGAGTTCTCCCCCAATTTCCCCCCTGGGTGTAGGCCTTCTCTACTGAATGCTGTATATGAGGTCATTCTAATGCTTGTGAACCATACTGTAACTGCACTAGATTGTTACTGCATTATATCCGCGTTTGGCATGCACTGATGGGAGACATTATGTTCATGCCACACATTATAATCATCATTATTCAAAAACTGTCTCAATCAACATTACGGCGTTCAATTTGTAGAATTGACTATCTAGCTATACATGTAGTCTGTTGCCTGGGTAACAGTACGAGGACACTCTTAGGTATTATTTTAGAATCAGAACCATAGCATTTTAAAGTACCTTCCGATGTTTTCCCTTTTAATAGCATGTATTACTTCCATATTTCCCAGTGTCTAGTGATTACTAGTCCTCACAAGCCCTTTTTGTGTGTAAGTGGTCCTGTGTGGTCCCATGTGGTTCAGTTGGTAGATAATGGTGCTTGCAATGCCAGGGTTGTGGGTTTGATTCTCACCAGTACAAAAAATGACAAATGTATGCCCCCACTACTGTAAGTTGCCCTGCTGAAATGTAAAAGTGCACATATCCCAATACAGAATCCTTTGGAAATAATGACAGCTGTTGTGTTTCTCTCCCACACGTCTACATTTCATACCTGACATTGTGTGCTCTTAAAACTTCTTATGGCTGCAAGGGGCAGTATTGAGTAGCCTGATAAAATGTGTCCATTTCAAACGGCCTCGTACTCAATTCTTGCTCGTACAATATGCATATTATTATTACTATTGGATAGAAAACACTCTCTAGTTTCTAAAACCGTTTTAATTATTTCTCTGAGTGAAACAGAACTCATTCTGCAGCACTTTTCCTGACCCGGAAGTTCAAAGTCTGAAATCGATGCTCTCTTCCTCTTCCTGCCTATAAATGGGCACAAGAGCTATTAGTATACATGCACGTCATACACCTTCCTCTGGGTGTCAAGAAGGCTGTGAGAGAAGAAATGAGGTGATTATCTCGATCTGGGATGGAATAAATCCTCTTGGAATGACGTGTACCCCATTTCCGGTACTCTGAAGAACGCGATTTGGACAGTGGGGTTGCCTTTTGTTTTGCTGACGTTATAGGCGACTATTATTTCCGGCTTTGATTTTATTTGATACATGTCACCATATCATCGTAAAGTATGTTTTTTCAATATAGTTTCGTCAGATTATTGAAATTTTTTCGGGAGTTTTGCCGTGTTCCGTTCTCTTCCGTTTGTTTACATGGAGAGATCCGTGCAACCCGGCTAGCGCGCTTGCTAAATGGAGAGAGAAAGTTGCCATTCTGAATCCAAACAACGACTCATCTGGACAAAGGACACCTTGTTCAACATTCTGATGAAAGATCAGCAAAAGTAAGACCCATTTTATGATGTTGTTTCATATATCTGTCGTAGTCGCCGGCGCCCAAGTGTTTCTGGCTATTGTGCTAAGCTAATATAACGCTACATTTTGTTTTCGCTGTAAAACACTTAATAAATCGGAAATATTGTCTGGCATCACAAGATGCCTGTCTTTCATTTGCTGTACACTATGTATTTTTCAGAAATGTTTTATGATGAGTAATTAGGTATTTGACGTTGGTGTCTGTAAATATTATGGCTGCTTTCGGTGCAATTTCTGAATGTAGCTGCAATGTAAACTATGATTTATACCTGAAATATGCACATTTTTCGAAAAAAACATATGCTATACAATAAATATGTTATCAGACTGTCATCTGATGAGGTTGTTTCTTGGTTAGTGGCTATTTATATCTTTATTTGGCTGAATTTGTGATAGCTACTGATGGAGTCAAAAACTGATGGAGTAATAAAAGTGGAGTCTTTTGCTAACGTGGTTAGCTAATAGATTTACATATTTTGTCTTCCCTGTAAAACATTTTAAAAATCGGACATGTTGGCTGGATTCACGAGATGTGTACCTTTCATATGCTGTATTGGACTTGTTAATGTGTGAAAGTTAAATATTTAAAAAAATATATCTTTTGAATTTCGCGCCCTGCACTTGAAGTGGCTGTTGTCATAAGTGTACCGACGTCGGGCTTGCACGCCAAACAGGTTAAGATACAGGATACTGAACGTTATGAGTGTTACACCTTTAACAAAATCTGAATCTAAATAGAATATAAAAGAGGGTACGGACTTGTTCCTGAGTGCACGAGATAGTGACTGCATTAACCTGTTGAGGACAGAGGGCGCTGTTTTCACTTTGGGGGAAAATCGTGCCCAATTTAAACGGCCTCGTACTCAATTCTTGCTCGTACAATATGCATATTATTATTACTATTGGATAGAAAACACTCTCTAGTTTCTAAAACCGTTTGAATTATATCTGTGAGTAAAACAGAACTCCTTTTGCAGCAAACTTCCTGACAGGAAGTGGAAAATCTGAAATCGATGCAATGTTCTAGGGCCTGCCTATTAATGGGCTTCATATACACTGCTCAAAAAAATTAAGGGAACACTAAAATAACACATCCTAGAACTGAATGAATGAAATATTCTTATTAAATACTTTTTTCTTTACATAGTTGAATGTGCTGACAACAAAATCACACAAAAATTATCAATGGAAATCAAATTTATCAACCCATGGAGGTCTGGATTTGGAGTCACACTCAAAATTAAAGTGGAAAACCACACTACAGGCTGATCCAACTTTGATGAAATGTCCTTAAAACAAGTCAAAATGAGGCTCAGTAGTGTGTGTGGCCTCCACGTGCCTGTATGACCTCCCTACAACGCCTGGGCATGCTCCTGATGAGGTAGCGGATGGTCTCCTGAGGCATCTCCTCCCAGACCTGGACTAAAGCATCCGCCAACTCCTGGACAGTCTGTGGTGCAATGTGGCGTTGGTGGAGGGAGCGAGACATGATGTCCCAGATGTGCTCAATTGGATTCAGGTCTGGGGAACGGGCGGGCCAGTCCATAGCATCAATGCCTTCCTCTTGCAGGAACTGCTGACACACTCCAGCCACATGAGGTCTAGCATTGTCTTGCATTAGGAGGAACCCAGGGCCAACCGCACCAGCATATGGTCTCACAAGGGGTCTGAGGATCTCATCTCGGTACCTAATGGCAGTCAGGCTACCTCTGGCGAGCACATGGAGGGCTGTGCGGCCCCCCAAAGAAATGCCACCCCACACCATGACTGACCCACCACCAAACCGGTCATGCTGGAGGATGTTGCAGGCAGCAGAACGTTCTCCACGGCGTCTCCAGACTCTGTCACGTCTGTCACGTGCTCAGTGTGAACCTGCTTTCATCTGTGAAGAGCACAGGGCGCCAGTGGCGAATTTGCCAATCTTGGTGTTCTTTGGCAAATGCCAAACGTCCTGCACGGTGTTGGGCTGTAAGCACAACCCCCACCTGTGGACGTTGGGCCCTCATACCACCCTCATGGAGTCTGTTTCTGACCGTTTGAGCAGACACATGCACATTTGTGGCCTGCTGGAGGTCATTTTGCAGGGCTCTGGCAGTGCTCCTCCTGCTCAAAGGCGGAGGTAGCGGTCCTGCTGCTGGGTTGTTGCCCTCCTACGGCCTCCTCCACGTCTCCTGATGTACTGGCCTGTCTCCTGGTAGCGCCTCCATGCTCTGGACACTACGCTGACAGACACAGCAAACCTTCTTGCCACAGCTCGCATTGATGTGCCATCCTGGATGAGCTGCACTACCTGAGCCACTTGTGTGGGTTATAGACTCCGTCTCATGCTACCACTAGAGTGAAAGCACCGCCAGCATTCAAAAGTGACCAAAACATCAGCCAGGAAGCATAGGAACTGAGAAGTGGTCTGTGGTCACCACCTGCAGAACCACTCCTTTATTGGGGGTGTCTTGCTAATTGCCTATAATTTCCACCTGTTGTCTATTCCATTTGCACAACAGCATGTGAAATTTATTGTCAATCAGTGTGGCTTCCTAAGTGGACAGTTTGATTTCACAGAAGTGTGATTGACTTGGAGTTACATTGTGTTGTTTAAGTGTTCCCTTTATTTTTTTGAGCAGTGTATATCAGTATACATGCACTTCATACGTCTTCCACTAGATGTCGACAGGCAGTGAGAGAAGAAATGGAGTGTGTAACTTGATCTGGGGTCGAATAATAGCTCTCGGCATGACGTGTCACCAGTTTCCTGTTTTCTGGAGAGCGCGTGAAGGGACCTGGATTTGCCTTCTGATAAGCTGTCGTTATGGACGACTAATATCTCCGGCTTTGATTTTATTTGATACATGTGACAATATCATTGTAAAGTATGTTTTTTCAATATAGTTTTATTAGATTATTGAAATTTATTCGGGACGTTAGGCGTGTTGCGTTGTGTGCCTTTGTTCAGGAAGGAGAGCTTAGCGCCACTTTGCTAGCTTTCCGTGCTAATTGACTGGAGAAGAGGACATTCTAAATCCAAACAACGATTGTTCCCGACAAAGGACCCCTTGTACAACATTCTGATGAAAGATCATCAAAAGTAGGACCCATTTTATGATGCTATTTCATATATCTGTCGAACATGTTGTACTAGTCGTTTGCGCCCAGATTTTGGGTACTCTCTCGTTATACCTAAGCTGGATGTCGTAATGAAGTTATTTTTAGAATTCTAACACGGCGATTGCATTAAGAACTAGTGTATCTATCATTTCCTATACAACATGTATTTTCTAGTAACGTTTATGAATAGTTATTTGGTCAGAATAGTTGGAGTGTCATAAAAATATCCGCACATTCTGGGAAAAAGATGCTACGTAAGCACAATGTATAACCACTGATTTCAGCTCTAAATATGCACATTTTCGAACAAAACATAAGAGTCCTATAACATCAGGTTATACATACAGTCATCTGATGAAGGTTTATGAAGGTTAGTGAAAATTAATATCTTTTGCTGGTTTATTCCCTATCGCTAACGTGCCTATTGCTATCGCTAACGTGCCTTGATGAATGAATGCGGTAGTGTGGTAGGCTATTGTAGTAAGCTAATATAATGCTATATTGTGTTTTCGCTGTAAAACACTTAAAAAATCTGAAATATTGGCTGGATTCACAAGATGTTTGTCTTTAATTTGCTGTACACCATCGATTTTTCAGAAATGTTTTATGATGAGTATTTAGGTATTTGACGTTGGTGTCTGTAATTACTCTGGCTGCTTCGGTTCTATTTCTGACGGTAGCTGTGATGGTAGCTGCAATGTAAAACTGATTTATACCTCAAATATGCACATTTTTCGAACAAAACATAGATTTATTGTATAACATGTTATAAGACTGTCATCTGATGAAGTTGTTTCTTGGTTAGTTTGGTTGGTTCTTGGTTAGTTAGGTTGGCTTTGTGCATGCTACCTGTGCTGTGAAAAATGTCTGTCCTTTTTTGTATTTGGTGGTGAGCTAACATAAATATATGTGGTGTTTTCGCTGTAAAACATTTTAAAAATCGGACATGTTGACTGGATTCACAAGATGTGTATCTTTCATTTGCTGTATTGGACTTGTTAATGTGTGAAAGTTAAATATTTCTAAAAAATATCTTTTGAATTTCGCGCTCTGCCTTTTCAGTGGAATGTGGGAGGAGTTCCGCTAGCGGAACGCCAGAGCCAGACGGGTTAACTTTTTATTTAACCTTTACACCAATATTACACATGGCTGGATTTTCTTTGTTTTCTTTTAAAGTATTATGTTTATCCTTAACCACTGCTGCCTCTACTGTGGCGCTCTCGGCCATCTCCGTTCTACATGCCCAGAGCTGACAGGAAATGCTGGGGATCGCCAGGACAATGGGAGACCCTGCTGAGCTGTGCAGTTACACCCCAGCTACCCGATCACTGTCTGACACTACCCACAACCATCCGTTGGGACAACCGTCAGCACCACATTCAAGCCTTTGTGGACTCCGGGGCTCTGACTTCGCCAGAGAATTACAAATCCCCTGCATGAAATGTCCCATCCCTCTACAGATTCAAGCCCTCGATGGACGCCCCATTGGCTCCGGCCAGGTGGAATATCAGTCCAAGCCCATTCAACTGCAGGTTGGGGTGAACCACTCAGAGACTCTTAGTTTTCTTTTGATCACTGCTCCCGAGAACCCCCTTATCCTAGGGTACCCCCTAAGTTTAATTTGGGCATGCATTTCATTCAAAATTCAGAATGCTGCCCCCTACCTTAGAGAAGTTAAACAGGTCAACATTCACAAGGCCACAGGGCCAGATGGATTACCAGGACGTGTACTGCGAGCATGCGCTGACCAATTGGCAAGTGTCTTCACTGACATTTTCAACCTCTCCCTGTCCTGAGTCTGTAATACCAACATGTTTTAAGCAGACCACCATAGTGCCTGTGCCCAAGAACACTAAGGTAGCCTGCCTAAATGACTACCGACCTGTAGCACTCACGTCTGTAGCCATGAAGTGCTTTGAAAGGCTGGTCATGGCTCACATGAACTCCATTATCCCAGAAACTCTAGACCCACTCCAATTTGCATACCGCCCCAACAGATCCACAGATAATGCAATCTCTATTGCAGTCCACACTGACCTTTCACACATGTACAAAAGGAACACCTATGTGAGAATGCTATTCATTGACTACAGCTCAGCGTTCAACACCATAGTGACCTTAAAGCACATCACAAAGCTAAGGACCCTGGGACTAAACACCTCCCTCTGCAACTGGATCCTGGACTTCCTGATGGGCCGCCCCCAGGTGGTAAGGGTAGGTAACAACGCATCCACAACGCTGATCCTCAACAGAGGGGCCCCTCAGGGGTGCGTGCTCAGTCCTCCTTCTTTACTCCCTGCTCACTCATGACTGCACGGCCAGGCACGACTCCAACACCATCATTAAGTTTGCCGATGACACAACACTGGTAGGCCTGATCACTGACAACGACAAGACAAACTATAGGGAGGAGGTCAGAGACCTGGCCATGTGGTGCCAGGACAACAACCTCTCCCTCAACGTGATCAAGACAAAGGAGATGATTGTGGACTACAGGAAAAAGAGGACCGAGCACGCCCCCATTCTCCTTGACGGGGCTGCGGTGGAGCAGGTTGAGAGCTTCAAATTCCTTGGTGGCCACATCACCAACAAACTAACATGGTCCAAGCACACCAAGACCGTGATGAAGAGGGCACGACAAATCCTATTCCCCGTCAGGAGACTGAAAAGATTTGGTATGGGTCCTCAGATCCTCAAAAGGTTCTACAGCTACACCATCGAGAGCATCCTGACTGATTGCGTCACTGCCTGGTATGGCAACTGCTCGGCATCCGACCGCAAGGCACTACAGAGGGTAGTGCGAATGGCCCAGTACATCACTGAGGCCAAGCTACCTGCCATCCAGGACCTCTATACCAGGCGGTGTCAGAGGAAGGCCCTAAAAATTGTCAAAGACTCCAGCCACCCTAGTCATAGACTGTTCTCTCTGCTACCCCATGGCAAGCGGTACTGGAGCGCCAAGTCTAGGTCTAAGAGGCTTCTAAACAGCTTCTACCCCCAAGCCATAAGACTCCTGAACAGCTAATCAAATGGCTATCCAGGCTATTTGCATCCCCCCCCCCCCCCCTGTTTGTTTTTAGTGCTATTCTGAGAGGCTGATCCAAGTTAGACATGTCCATGACAATTACATTTGAGTCAATTTCATGAAATCACACATGAAAGACACCAAATTAAAGCTACACATGTTGTGAATCCAGCCAACATGTCTGATTTCAAAAAGGATTTACGGGGAAAGCACACCAAACAATTATGTTAGCTGAGTACATAGCCACAGAAAAACACAGCCATTTTCCCAGCAAAAGATAGTAGTAACAAAAACCAGAAATAGAGATAAAATTAATCACAAACTTTTGAACATCTTCATCAGATGACACTCATATGACATCATGTTACACAATACATTTATGTTTTGTTCGATAATGTGCATATTTATATCCACAAATCTCGGTTTACATTGGCGCCATGTTCAGAAATGCCTCCAAAATATCCGGAGTAATTACAGAGAGCCACGTCAAATAACAGAAATACTCATCATAAACTTTGATGAAAGATACATGTTTTACATATAATTAAAGATACACTTGTTCCTAATGCAACCGCTGTGTCAGATTAAAAAAATAAAATAACTTTACTTAAAAAAGCCCACCATGCAATAATCTGAGACGGAGCTCAGATGTAACAACATTTCGCCGCCATGTTGGAGTCAACAGAAATACGAAATTACATCATAAATATTCCCTTACCTTTGATTATCTTCATCAGAATGCAGTGCCAGGAATCCTAGTTCCACAATAAATCATTGTTTTGTTCAAACGCTCGTGCAGATGCAGGCAAACGTCGGACGAAAACGTCAAAAAGTTATATTCCAGGTCGAATAAACTGGTCAAACTTAGTAGAGAATCAATCTTCAGGATGTTGTTATCGTTTATATCCAATAAGGTTCCAACCGGAGAATTCTTTTCAGTCTCTATAAGTAATGGAACGCAAGACGATATAATGAGGAAAGCGCACGACCAAGAACTGGCAATCTGCCAGACCACTGACTCATTCCCCTCCCATCCGGTCCCACAACACAGCATAAGCTTCATTCCACGTTCTACTGACTGTTGACATCTAGTGGAAGGCGTATGAAGTGCAAACATATCCATATATTACAGGGAATTGAATAGGCGATGACTTTAACAACGACCACTCTCAGAATTTTCACCTCCTGTTTGGATTTTTTCTCAGGTTTTTGCCTGCCATATGAGTTCTGTTATACTCACAGACATCATTCAAACAGTTTTAGAAACTTCAGAGTGTTTTCTATCCAATAGTAATACTAATATGCATATATTAGCATGTGGGACAGAGTAGGAGGCAGTTCACTATGGGCACGAAATTCATCCAAAAGTGAAAATGCTGCCCCCTATACCAAAGAAGTTAAGCCGTAGCCTAGGATGGCTGCTCATCTACAATATATTTTGAGTGCACCATACAGCAATGCTGCATTCAACCGCAGCGGTCATCCATGCAGTGCAAAACAAAATTAAACATGTTTTAAGTTTAAATGTTACAACAAACCTATAGCTACATTTTTGTTATTTGGAGTTACTAAATATTTTTTGATCAGGGTCGCAGCATATTATACAATCTGCAAGCATGGCAGCAAAGGCTGTGATAATATGATTTATCTCCTTTTGTTTTAATATGTGAAAATGCTCTATACAGTATTCTAAGTACATAAGTGGACATTATATTTTTTCTAATAAAACAATGGCCAGTTTGGGGGGGTTGTAAAAACAAAGAGGCTATGTCTGGCACGCAAAATGTATTGTGTTTTTTCAATATGGCCCATGTGCTAATTGAGTTTGATACACCTGGGCTAGTGTATCTATTTATCTAGTTAGCTATTTATTTAGCAAGCTAAAAACACAGAGCCTAATGTTATCTAGCTAGCTAGCTGAAGATGTCATGTCATTGCATGAGTGGGTCAGTGACTGACTTTTCCCTTAATATTGTTTTTCAGTGGCTACAGCTAGAGAGGCAGGTGTCGTTTGGTTAGCAGGCAAGTTCCCATTCAGTTGTAAAAACATGGGTTGGGACAAGCTGTCACGTCCTGACCATAGAGAGCCTTTATTTTCTATGGTGGACTAGGTCAGGGCGTGACTGGGGGGTTAGTCTATTTTGTTTTTTCTATGTTGGGGTTTTGGTATGATTCCCAATTAGAGGCAGCTGGCTATCGTTGTCTCTAATTGGGGATCATACTTAAGTAGCATTTTTTTTCCACCTGTGGGTTATGGGATATTGTTTTGTTTTGAGTAGTGCACCTCTGTAGTCACGGTTTGTTGTTTGTTTATTGTTTGTTTTGCTAAGTTTCACTTTATAATAAATTATGTGGAACTCTACATTCGCTGCGCCTTGGTCCATCTCTACAAACGAACGTGACACAAGCATGCATTGGCAAACAAGCTGCAGAAGGACAATCAGGCTACTATTCCCCATTGTTTAAGTGCAATTTTGATCGCCAACTAGCTTAAAAAGTTTGAGAGGGTTTAGCTAATGTTCCCTCATTAGATTTTAGCTTATCTCGCTCTGACTAGCATTAGTTGTTGATCTTGTTGATGTGCATAGGTAACTGAGAGAGAGAGACCCTACCTTTTCATGGTTGTTTGATCAATGGGACTGTGATGTTCCCAAATGTAAGAGGACTCCCATGGTATTTACATATTTGCAGAAATCTATTCATCTGTATTTTGTGGCTTTTTGCGAAAGCATTCTAATGATCTGAAGTCGCGCATACCATAAATACCTTGTTGAGTATTGTGAAGTTCACTTATATAACCCAAGGCAGTGTATGTATCTACATGCTTTTGTAGCCTAGCCCCATACTGTATGTACTGTAGTCAACTCTTCCATTGTTGTCAAGCCTTACGTATGACGTGTGTTAAAGATATAAGAGATGGCAACAGCACACACATGGGACTGAGTTCATTATTATGCACTTATGAACCTGTCTTTTCATTTGAAGATATATTATTTGAATTATATAAGATACTGCCATTGGGATCCAATGAATAGAAAGAGTGTGCAGAGGCTCATTGTCAAACGACCAAACAGACGGAGCAATCCAGTCATCTTGAATACGAAGTTACTGCTGATTTGTTAAGTAGGTTAACGAAGTACAGAAATACCCGCCCGCACAAAACAGTACCAGACAAAACAGGTTGCACTTACTACAAGATAATTAAACCAAATGACATGACGCCAATTTACGCTAATCAATTTCCATTCCAAATGGATACTTGCCGTATTAAAAGTTTACGGGGGGTGATCATGATGTGTATTTATTTTTCAAATAGTGAAATAAGTAAGCCGATTTGAATAGGACCACAGCTGGATGTTAAAAACTGTCTTATATTTCCATATGGGTAGTTTGGCGTTCCAGCTGGGAAGTTAAGAAGATAACATTCTCCCTAATTAGGAAAAGCTGCTTATTCTGTTATTCCCTTGAACAGTCCCATCACTAGCCTATAAAACCAACAGAGGGAATATTATGTTTATAACAAGAACATATTCCACATTAAAATACTATTTCAATTTGAGCTGGAGCATCAAGTGCTTCCGTTGCTTTAGAATACCATTAACGGAGTGTGCCGCCAGTTGGACTCCTCAGCAGAACTAACTTAGGAGTCCTCTGATAGATTACACCCGAATTTGCCAAACTCAGGACTTTTATAGATTCAATTCATCATAATTGCCTATAAGAGGGGAAGCCGTTTTAAATGTGTGTTGTGTGTTTATGTGTGTACTGTGTATGTTGAATCATGGAGAACATTTTATAGTGATTGCATAATGGGGATAATAACAATGCAGATTGTATTTACCACAGAAAGGGGAAATTTACAGTACAACAGTGCTGCAGTGGACACTGTACTTGTTCTGCTCTTCTTACTTTTCTTACTTCAAGGTCCTCTGTTTGATAGTGCTATATTTGTTTATGACTGGCTGTTTTTTTGTTCATAGTGTAGCTGTCATAACATGATGTTTACTATTGTGTAAAGCAAAGGTGTAGTCTTTTGTAAAACTTGCTGAAGCATGTGGTAACACCTCTGACACCACGCATACCGTATATTAGAGAGCATACAGTATATTACAGTATATTACTTTGGCTTCCCCTGCTGTTTCTGTACTGTCTAAATAATAATACAAATGCTGAAGGTGTATAGAAGGTTACTGGAATTGTGCAACATTAATTAGTGGACCCATAATTGCACCCTACTACTACATACACAGTATATTGTATTACGCTTTAGTTGAAATGTGTTGGCTTGCTAAATTAAACCGATTGTAAAATAATCAGTCATGACACAGATAATGAATACTATTAGACCCACATTTATGACCTACCGTAGTGTTTTTACATTTGATAAAATTAGAGACTCAGAGCTAGAAAATGGTATATCATACACTACAGTTGAGGAACAATGGGAAAGTAATTCTGCTTTGAAAGTTGATCAACTTTGTAACCTCACTTTTGAGAAAATGTCCTTTGAATGTTTTGGTACCTACTGGAGAGCTCTTCTTTGTCTACACCCACTCAGCATCGTTCACACCTGTTTAAGCTTTAGCCCCGACCATCTCTTTAAGGATTCACATGTGAGGCTATGTACTAAACAACCAAAGATTTCAAGACTAAAGTCTGGCTTATACTATGGGTGTGTTTGTAAATTGAATCTGGAGTGCCAGAGTGTGCTCTGGGCGTTCGTAAACTCAGATTGTTTGGCTCTCGGAAAGTTCAGAGCACAGACTGGACGCTCTGGCTGAAAAGTAGGGTCGATACGAGCGTTCTGCCCTAACAACAGGATTCAAGCACCCACGCTAAGTGGCTAACGTTGGCTAGGTTGTTAGCTCCTTCCAGACACAAATGAGAGAACAGCTAAATCTGACCATTTTACTCGCCCTAGCAGAGCTTGTGTAGGCTTTTTTTTATGTTATCCAGAGCATTGGTGACTACAACTGTGCTGCTGGCAACAATTTAATTACACTTTTTTGCCAACGTTTACTGACACTGGCCATATTCAACAGGTGTTGAGCATTCGTAAATTTGTCAGTTATTCTGCGCTCTGGCACACTCAGACGAGAGTGCTCTGAAATCAGAGTAGATAGCCAGAGAAAATTTACTAGCTACGTCTATCGACAGTTGTCGCGGTGACATTATTAACATTCTATTGAAATTGCATAATGGAGTATTTTGTTTAGATATGCAGCTAGCTAGCTAAAAAATTTACCATAATCACAACTTATGATGTTACTACCCTGCATGAATCTGCAGGTAATGAACCAACCAGGTTCAATGTTAGCTAGCTAACAGTAGGCTATAACTAACAAAGCAAATGGCTCCGATATGAATAATATTACTACACAGATCATACATGTAATGTTAGCTAGCTAGCTAACAGTTTCACTTTAACTTGAAATGAAAACTAAATTAAAAACATGTAATACCCATATACATGGATGGATGCTTCTCCCTCTCTGTCACGGATGCCATGGTTGCCCTTAGTTTGAAGATGTAATCAGGAGACAGTTGTTTTATACAACAGCCTTCTGTGTGTTCTCTTTTCGACTCTGGCTGCATATTTGCAATCAAACGCCAGAATTTTCACCATCTCATTAGCTATCATACTCGAATTCCACTGATTTCAAAACTCAGTCCTCCAGAAAGTGGAGAGCTACCTTGTGCAGTTCTACTACGTGATATCTTTTTAAAAAGCTGCATAATAAAGGATTACCTACACATACTGACCAGCTCATATTATAGACAGAACTGTGCTACATGGCAGACCAATCCGAACTCATCTCTCGGCATATCCAGTCCACTCATTATCTCAGCCAATCATGGCTAGCGGGAAGGTTGCTGACTTTCTGTGGCTAAACCAACTAGGCTTGTAATTTAACAATTTTGTTCGTATTTACAGATGGCATGCAAGTTTGTTATTAAGGCACATGAAAGTTCACATGTTCCAGAAGGCATTTCTTCCAAAAATAGCATTTTGATTAAAAAAAAGTTTAAGTTAATTAAAATGGCTCTCCTGTGAAGTAGTGACGCGCGACATACAACTAGTTTCCTGGAACGTGTCACATTTTGCTTTAGTATGATAGGGAGTTTGATTCAGGATACTATCCAACTGCAAAACGTACAGAATCTCCATCTAAACCTGTTTGATTGAAAGTGCAATTAGCTTGGAAATACAATGAATTCAATTGTTTGTTTTTGTTTTCATTCAACTGAAATCAATGAGCATTATTCTAGATTTCATATTCCCAGAAGGTTGGCATGGAAAGTTAAAGCATTGTTGTTATTAGCTACTTTTAATTCCTCAGAAATACAAGTGATAGTGCAATACAAAACGTCCTAATAGAGACACATCTCCATATGAAACAAACCAAATAAGCCATTTTCAGAGGTTTTACCTTTGCACCCCCAAAAAATTCTCCCAGATGCTCTCCTGTGATCAAAACAGGCGCCCTGACAGCTTACTTCTTTTTTATTACTCTCTTAACCATCCCCAACTGGGAGCCGCCACTGAAATTAATGGAAGGGATTTGTTATATTCCTTGCACTAATCAAAACCAACAAACTGAGAGATGTAGAGGTCGAAGTCCAGGGCAAGGGGCATTTAGTGGAACAGGGGAAGGGAAGTATAAATAACCAGCAGTCTGTTGTATCGACTTGAAGTTAAAGTATGCTGTTGTCAATGCTTTGTGTCCCTTAGACAGCACAAGGACGCCAGTGATTCTGACTGTATCCAATTTTTTTTTTTTTTCCAACTACGTATATGGCACTATTTAAGTTGTTTATGGTGTTGCATTGTCATGGTGTTCAGACAAATTGGTGTTATCCAAAGTATTTTGCTATCCAGGTTGGCGCGTTTACTGTAGTTCCATGGCAACTCCAAAATGTGTGCGATTGATAAAGACAGGAGAAATGTTAGACTATTCCAATACTCTGATAATTTAACTGCTCACTGTTCTGTTTCCCTAAGATACAGGCAGTATACACAACCGGATTCAGCTGAATACAGCCAAACCTAATGCTTATTTTCATTGCAGTAGCAGTGCAAGCTTCAATCTCTCAGCCCCACCACCACCATCACAAACAGTTCCAGTGCACTGCACTATCCTCTTGCCTCGAGGCCATTCAGTGTGGGCCCAGTTATTACAAGGCTTTTCCAGAATGACAAATAAAGAATAAAATACGTATCCATCCCAAGAGGAAGAGGAGGGAGGGAGGACAGAGGAGGAGTGGAAGGAGGGGAGGAGGGATTGGTGATATTTCCGGCCCTGTATGGAGCTCTCGATGTAATCATGACCAAGCTCAGCAGCCGCCCTGCCGCCTCACCGCTTCTCCCCGCTTCATGATAGATAGATGGCTTAGAGGCTTCTGCCAGATCAGAAGGGATCCCTGGTATCTCACACCACCACAGTACCTGACTGGCAATGTTTGTCCGCTAGACCAGGGGTGCGTCCCAAATGGCACCATATTCCCTATTTACTGCACTACTTTGGACCAGCGCCCATAGGACTCTGGTCAAAAAAAGTGCAATTTATAGGGAAAAGGGTTCCATTTGGGAGGCTGACCTGAAACCATTGGTAGTGGCCTCGGATGAATTAATATAGCCTCTCCCAAAAATGAATATATATGATGGAAATGGGGAATGAACGCACTAATAAAAAGCCACTGAAATTGACTTGGCGTCCACGTTTCTTTTTTTGAGGGGGGGTATTTGCATGTCTTGGTACTAAGACTTTGCCAGCTATTACAGACTACAAAGGGAAGCACAGCCGAGAGCTGCCCAGTGACACGAGCCTACCAGACAAGCAAAATTACTTCTAGGCTCGCTTCGAGGCAAGTAACACTGAAGCATACATGAGAGCATCAGCTGTTCTGGACAACTGTGTGATCACGCTCTCCGTAGCCGATGTGAGTACGACCTTTAAACAGGTCAACATTCACAAGGCCGCAGGGCCAGACGGATTACCAGGATGTGTACTCCAAGCATGCGCTGACCAACTGGCAAGTGTCTTCACTGACATTTTCAACCTGTCCCTGACCGAGTCTGTAATACCAACATATTTCAAACAGACCAACATAGTCCCTGTGGCCAAGAACACTAAGGTAACCTGCCCTAAATGACTACCGACCCATAGCACTCACGTCTGTAGCCATGAAGTGCTTTGAAAGGCTGGTCATGGCTGATTTGATATAGGATGGCCGTACACTTCACCTCACCTCGTTGTTGTTGTTTACCTCACATGTTGGGGTTGTTGTTGTTGCTTCTTACTTCACCTATTGTTTACCTCACCTCGTGTTGTTGTTTACCTCCACAGTTGACTTGGTATCGGAGGACGAGTACCTGGACATCCCCAGTATCTCCAGACAGAGAGCGGGGACATACGAATGCACCGCCATCAACGACATCGCCACAGATGTCCAGACCGTTGAGATCACAGTCAACTGTGAGTTCAATGTCAGCCCAGTCCTGGCGTGTATTTACTAGGAACCAAACAGAAGCAAACAGGCCAAAACGGGGAGGGGCTAACCTGAACTTGTCCAGTAAGAGAGACTTGTTGCAAAACGGTTTGCTACAATGTGCACTAAGCATTCTATTCTCTTGCAGACAGTCACTGAGTCAATGGTTTCATAAGCAGGGATTTAATATAGACACATGGATGACGCACATGGTGGCCGCTGATTGGCTGAAAGCACGGGGTGGTTGGAGTTGTCACCAAAGTAGCGTGACAGAAATATGATGCAAAGTTTTTGAACTACCTGTTTCTTTAAGACGATATATAAACGTTCTGTGAATTTGAACAATAGCATAAATACACCTATTTCACTTTTACATGTAAAAAGCCGAATGACCACTGCTACACATGCTGCCACTGTTCTGAACAGATTAGATTATAATATTTAGAACTAGCAGCCAGCTCAAGAATTAACTAGTGCACCAGGGAGAGCGCAACAAGCATGCAGATGTAATAAGTGAAAACATATTATCTAACTGGGGATATGTAGCTAATATAATGTCACAAAGCAGGATGCGCTAGCCATCCTGAAATAATTGAAATATTTCAGAGTTAGTCAGATATTAGTTTAGAAAGACTTGAAATTGGCATGGAAGGTAACTAGCTAGCAACCTACCAGCTAGCTATAGCTGATGTACAATACAATTGGCCAGCCACAGTAATGCTTTTTGTCCTACCAGATCCGCAATGAGAAGGTTCTAGCTAGGGTATCCCTCTGTCCTTGGACTCTTGTCGAATGTAGATGTCCAGTTTATCAGGTCCCAGGCTTCCATGACTGTTATGATTATTTATTTACAAGTTAATTACAATTATCTGTTTTCTTTAGCAGCATCTGTACCTTCTAATCTCTAGTGCGGAAGTAAGCTGTCTGGCGCGAGAGACTCATTGGGAAGGATACTAGATCAGACCCATAATTTCTGACTGAGCGCACTTTTGAGGTCTCTAGGATCATCCATTTCCTTTGTCCTGTTATAATTTATGTTATGAAATCCTGCGGTTTCATTGGGGCTGTTCCCCCTGATAGCAAATAGCTGACAAAACAATCAAATACAATGTTCGCATGGCCTATGCGCCCGCGGAGCTGCTGGCAGTCACTGGAAGGAGTGTAGTAAGTAACAACTTGTTTTGAACAATATATATTTTTTACAGGAAAATGTACACATTTACCAAACTTTTATGAGCATTTCAAACATAATCTATGAATTATAGTATATATATATATTCAAAAAAAAATCCATATATATATATATATATATTATATATATTTTTTTATTGACTAATAACAATTGGGCCGCGGCCCCTAACGCACATGTGGGCGGACCGCTCAGTTTGTGTTTAGCTTTATTTTGTTGCAGTTCATCAGAAAAAGTTGCAAAAGAGGTTATGCATGCTATGCATCGTGTCTTATTGGACAATTATGGATTACGGTATTTGTTGCATGTTGGAAATTATTCTACCCTACATTCAAATATGTAGTGTGACTCAGTAACCTAATAAAGTCAAATAAAAGCATTGCAAACTATCCACACTACAGATAATTCAAATAGATGTGGTATAACAGGGATGTGATGTGGTTTCAGTTCATTTGGTTTGATTCTAATCATTATAACATTAATTGTGCTATACTTGGAATGCAGCCCACATGCTCTGAAGTACCAGCTCAATTAAACGCCACTGCATTTACACATTTGTTCTCCAAAGAATCACAATTCAACTTGATTCCAACTGTTCAACTGTATTTACACATGACCCCCATGTGATACCTTATTACCCCCATGTGATACCATGTGATACCTTACCCCCATGTGATACCTCACATGACCCCCATGTGATACCTTTATACCGTATTACCGCCACCTCGGCGGTCACAAGTAATGAAGGCAGTCAAATTCCAAGTGACCGTTTAGTCATGGTAATTAGGCTTCTCCAAGTTCTGATGCTGCTGCTGGTCATTAGTAGCCTACCAAACTTGCTAACTGGCTGGTACTCACCACTCTATTGTCCCTCTAATCACTCTGACATCAATGAAATGTAAACCGACTATATTTATTTCTTAACTTTCCTAATATTAAGCACATTGCTTATCTTTACAACAGGAGTATAGCCTACCTGGCTGGCATGAAAATAAATCATGGCAAAAGCGTCCTCCACCTGCTATTTAAGTGCATATAAGAAATGTTTTTCCGCTGCCCCTATTTCGAGACAGGTGCATGACAATGGTCCATTATAAATAAATACAAATTCACACATTATTTAGTATATGTAAAGACGAGATTAAATCAAGAATAGTCTGATGGAGGTCAATAATATCACTTGTGAATTACAGTTGAAGTCGGAAGTTTACATCCACTTTAGCTAAATACATTTAAACTCAGATTTTCACAATTCCTGACATTTAATCCTAGTAAAAATTCCCTGTCTTAGGTCAGTTAGGACCACCACTTTATTTTAAGAATGTGAAATGTCAGAATAATAGTAGAGAGAATTATTTATTTCAGTTTTTATTTATTTCATCACATTCCCAGTTGGTCAGAAGTTTACATACATTAAATTAGTATTTGGTAGTATTGGCTTTAAAGTGTTTAACTTGAGTCAAACGGTTTGGGTAGCCTTCCACAAGATTCCCACAATAAGTTGTGTGAATTTTGGCCCATTCCTCCTGACAGAGCTGGTGTAACGGAGTCAGGGCTTTGTGATGGCCACTCCAAAACCTTGACTTTGTTGTCCTTAAGCCATTTTGCTACAACTTTGGAAGTATGCTTTGGGGTCATTGTCCATTTGCGACCAAGCTTTAACTTCCTGACTGATGTCTTAAAATGTTGCTTCAATGTAACCACATAAGTGTCCTTCCTCATCATGCCATCTATTTTGTGAAGTGCACCAGTCCCTCCTGCAGCAAAGCACTCCCACAACATGATGATGCCACCGCCGTGCTTCACGGTTGGGATGGTGTTCTTCGGTTTGCAAGCCTCCCCCTTTTTCCTCCAAACATAACGATTGTCATTATGGCCAAACAGTTCTATATTTGTTTCATCAGACCAGAGGATATTTCTCCAAAAAGTATGATCTTTGTCCCCATGAGCAGTTGCAAACCGTAGTCTGGCTTTTTTATGGCGGGTTTGGAGCAGTGGCTTCTTCCTTGCTGAGCGGCCTTTCAGGTTATGTCGATATAGGACTCGTTTTACTGTGGATATACAGTATATTATCACTTGTGAATGATGCCCAGCATAAGAAACAGCCTTCGAATCATAGTCGCACACCTCATGTAGCCTAGCCCATTGGCTTATATGTTCTGATAAGGTTTGTATCACAACTAAAGTGGCCAAATAAGCACATTAATCCGCTTTACAATGGGTTTAGAGCCTAACTGGCATACATAAGCAGCGCATGAGTTTCAAGCTTTGGGACGATAATTTTCACCATAAAATTTCAAATTTATAATAAAAGCATTACATGCATAATCGCATTTGCAGTCACTTTCTATAATGGTGTTTTCAGCAAATAAAACATTCCCTCATAGCCTACTGCCATGTGCGCATTGCTGCGCTTATAATGTGAAGAAATAGCCTCATTGTTTATCAACAATTTAAGCTAAATGTACTCATCTGTTGTGTCAGCCACATTGCGTACATTTTTTGGGGGATGCTAGTGGTTATATTAATTTGGGATCTATTGCATTCCACAACTGTCCCAGACTATGTTTGGAATATTTATTTATTGCACAGAATAGGTCAACTTTTGTACAATGGGTGATAGTAGAGTGACATAGGCTAGTGCTTTTGCTGTTCTTTAGGCCTACTGATCTTGTTGGCTGACGGAAAGTACATTTGCACCTCGGAATTGAATGAGGATGTGCACAGTTGCGTTCCCGATGTGTCTGTCTTCACTTGTAGCCTGTGGGAAAGACCCAATCATGTGATGGAGAGCCATGTGAGCGAGAGGCGCAACACACCCAGGTAGAAGGGCACAACACAGCACTCCGTGCCGCAAAAGGCATGGATTTTTTAGGGTGCATTAGTATATGACATTAGTATATGACATTTTCAAAGGGGATGCCGCCGTGAAATTTGAGGCATTATCAAGTGCTTGTCAAATTGTGAATGAGAGACTATTGGAGTTTGTACAGCCTGCACAAAAAACAAAGCAGAGCTCATGCCTTTCAAGCGACTTTTTTCAAGTTATCATTCAAGTCTCATCATGCAGCCTTACAATGTATTAAAATTCAAAACATATAAACCAGGGGGAACAAAACAACATTAATGCTGACACGGGATGTAACTGAGGCAATCGATTAAGTGATGGTGTCCAGGTGAGTCCAATGAAGCACTAATGCACGTAATGATGGTGACAGGTGTGCGCAATGACGGGCCGCCTGGTGCCAGAGTGCCAGAGAAGGGGAGCGGGAGCAGGTGTGACAGCGTAGATGTCTTTGTTGTCTCTCTGTTGAACTCGATGGTGCTATGGTGAAGTTATCTAGGGATGTAAGACTCTAGTTTGTCCACCAGAGGTCACAATGTCCTTTTTAGTGGAGCTTTTCTCATTTTGGGGTGTTCATTAGAATACATACTTCAGGTGTACCACATGGTGGTCAGGGGGATCTGTGCTTCCCCCTCGCCTTTGGTCAAATGTCCTAGACTACTTTACATGCAAAGCTGCAGACTGTGAATGTTCTGGTCTAGTCTTTCATAGGTTCCAACCATTTCGTAATGTTCAGCTCATGCTGATCTTAGGGTCTCACCATTTTCAGCCATGTAGCCACTGCCCCACACTGTCTGGTCTCAATGGTTGATTATTTAGCGTTCAGCTCCCAACCACTTTACATGCCAGCAGTAACCCGGCATGTTTATGTCTAATGTACATTTTGTTAGCGAGTCCTTTTAACCTCTACTTCCTCAGAAACCCGGGTCCGGGAGCACCCCCACCAGTAAAAAAGCTGACTAGCATAGGCTAGCATAGCGTCACAAGTAAATAGTAGCATCTAAATATCATTAAATCACAAGTCCAAGACACCAGATGAAAGATACACATCTTGGTAATCAAGCCATCATTTCTGATTTTTAAAATGTTTTACAGGGAAGACACAATATGTAAATCTATTAGCTAACCACGTTAGCAAAAGACACCATTTTTTTTACTCCACCAGTTTTTTACTCCATCAGTAGCTATCACAAATTCGACCAAATAAAGATATAAATAGCCACTAACCAAGAAACAACCTCATCAGATGACAGTCTGATAACATATTTATTGTATAGCATAGGTTTTGTTAGAAAAATGTGCATATTTCAGGTATAAATCATAGTTTACCATTGCAGCCACCATCACAACTCGACTAGAATAACTACAGAGAGCAACGTGTATTACCTAATTACTCATCATAAAACATTTCTTAAAAATACACAGCGTACAGCAATTGAAAGACACAGATCTTGTGAATCCAGACAATATTTCAGATTTTCTAAGTGTTTTACAGCGAAAACACAATATAGCGTTATATTAGCTTAGCACAGTAGCAAACCACACAACAGCATTGATTCCAGCCAAACATAGCGATAACGTATTCACCACCAAAAATATTAATTTTCACTAACCTTCTCAGAATTCTTCAGATGACAGTCCTGTAACATCATATTACACAATGCATATAGAGTTTGTTCGAAAATGTCCATATTTAGCGGCACAAATCGTGCTTATACAATGAGAAAAGTTGCCAAGCTGCCCAGAAAATGTCGGGCGCCATCTTGGAGAGTCACCTAGTCTAATCAATAAATAATCATAAACTTGACTAAAAAATACAGGGTGGACAGCAATTGAAAGACAAATTAGTTCTTAATGCAATCGCTGAATTACATTTTTAAAATTAACCTTACTGCGCTATACAGGGTGCAATACAGGGTGCGATAACGCAAGGCTACACTGCAAATAATGGCGTCTTATGCATTTTACTTTTTTCAACAGAACAACGAATTATCAGCATAAATAGTTCTTACTTTTAGCTGAGCTTCCATCAGAATCTTGGGATGGGTGTCCTTGTCCAAAAGAATCGTTGCTGGGTTGGAGAACGTCCTCTTCCATGTTGCAATTAGCAGTAAACAATGGCATGCGAAAGAGAGATACCCAATTTTCTACAACGTCAGAAAATGAAATACCCGAAAATCGCAATATACTGACATAAACTGATATAAATCGGTTTAAAATAACAAGATTATGATGTCTTTAAAGCCTATATCGAATAAAAACAGAGCCGGATATATATAGGAGCTAAAACCAGAGCTTCTAAAAAGACATGCCAAGACCCTCTCTGCGTCAGCGCGAGGATCCAAAAGGGTGGACACCTCGATTCCAATCAATTTATAGACTTTCTGAACTGCGTAGAAACTCCATTTCAAGTCTCCCTATTCGCTAACAACCAGGGGAAGGCGTATGCAGTGCATCTCAACCAATAGAGGACAGGCAAATTAATACACAGGTCTCAGAACAGCCAGTAAAATTCTGCATTCTTACATACACATAGGAAAATTGCTCTAAGTCGAGTTCTGTTTCACCCACAGATATAATTCAAACGGTTTTAGAAACTAGAGAGTGTTTTCTATCCAATAGTAATAATAATATGCATATTGTACGAGCAAGAATTGAGTACGAGGCAGTTTAATTTGGAAACACCAAGAAAAAAATAGTGCTAACAGCTCCCCCTATTGACAAGAAGTTATTTAAGCACTCTGGCCAAAAGGGGCGTTCTGGGCACAAGTTTATATAAAAAGCCATTATCTCAGTTAGAAGGCTAAAATCACATTGCTATCTTCACAAAATTATTGTCATACTTAATCATATATTTTATACAACATTTAGATACAAACCTGACAACTAGAATGTGTACACCCTCAGAGATACAGTTATTTAGTTGTACCATCCTTAATGACGTCACAAAATTATAAAATAATAAACACTTTGACAGGATTGTTCTTCAATCATTTTCTACATTCTTTATGTTAGAAATATTGTTTCAATGTCCAATCTTTTGATGTTAGACAAACATGTAGACAAACATTCCTTTGGTGGATACTGAAAGGCAGAGGGGGAAAGTTCCCTCCTGCTTACGACCAAGTGTTAAGGTGTAAAGACCGGCACAGCCCCCCCCCCCCCCTTTTTCTGTGGGAGAGAGGGGTCTGGCTATCTTCAAACATGTGCCAAGCTGATCTGGCACCTTTGATCCTCACCAAGGAGAGAGAGTCAGGACAAACTAAAGTTACATAAATAACTATAAATTAAGCATATAGGAGTACCAATTTCTTTGTTCAATGGTATTCTTTATACTATAATATAATATAAAATAATGACACAGAATTTTAAGCAAGCCTTGTCTGCTTAATGAACTAGTGTAGCCCACAGCCATTTGGTATAGCCACATCAGGACCTAACATAAGGACAACTCAGAGTATGCTATTCTGTTCTTCTGAAATAGACAACATTTCCTTCATATCATGCTTCTTTAGATCTGTCTAAAATAAATCATGGAATTATTGTGAAGGAGTAGGCTATATTACATGGATTTATTTGACTTTTTAAAATGTAGATGTTCCAAATGTCTGCATCAGTGGCTAGTAGTGGAAGCCAGGATATGCTAAATATGTTTATATTAATTAATGGTCAATTACAGTGAGACCGACAGTTATTTGCTTGACAATCACCCTCTTGTGTGCTCGTAGATGCCCCCAGTGTGTCAGAGGGCAGAGACGTTGGCGTGACCCTTGGCCAGAGAGGGGTGCTGGAGTGCGAAGTGGATGCGGTGCCCAAGGCGGACTTTGAGTGGTATCGAGACGACAGAAGGTAAATTGTTGTGCATGTTTGCAAACATGTTGAATCCATGCTTTATCCAGGGTTTTAGATTTTCCTGGAATTTGATTTTCAAGGAAGGTCATTGGGTCATCAGCATATATATATATATATATATATATATGAGAGAGAGCGAGCGAGCGAGAGAGAGAGAGAAAGTCTTCCCTACAAGGACGTTTTGTGTATTGTTTTACTCGCATGGCTGAGGCAGCTCTATATGCATTTTAAATTGGTCAAATAAATTAATAAATGTATTCACTGACAACAGAGCTGTTTCCTTCTCTCCCAAGGATCTTCAACGGTTTAGACGGCATGGAGATCGAGGACGCCGGGCAGCTCTCCAAGCTGACCTTCTTAAACATCTCAGAGGCAGACTACGGCAACTACACGTGCATCGCCATCAACAAACTCGGCAGCTCCAACGCAAGCTTTGTCCTGTATGGTGAGTACATTATACCATTCAAGGTGCAAAGAAATTAGAATGTTGTGTTGGTAACACTTTCAGGAATAAGCCATTATACATGCTTCTAAATGCTTCGTAAATTATTAAAGATGTTAATTATGAATGTTTACAAATAATGAAATGTTTATTTATTATTAGGTTAGAAATAATTTATGAATGCCTATTCATGAAAGTTATGATAAAGTGTACTGAATATTTCTTACTTGTGTTATTTCTACACAGTGCATGACTAACACAGAACCCAAACCGGCTGCGCACGTGCACCATCGTGCGCTATCGTGCATAAATGTATTTTGTCCCCCAACACCAAACGCGATCACGACACGCAGGTTAAAATATCAAAACAAACTCTGAACCAAACAAATTAGCTAGCAACAGCAAGCTAGCTGAATAGGACAAATTAGCTAGCAAGTGCAAGCTAGCTAGCTAAATTGCCATAAATGTTTAATGCTTTTCGACCTGTCCCCAAATTAATGTAATTGGTTCAGAGTTTGACTTGATATTTTAACCTGCATGTCGTGATCGCGTTTGGTGTGGGGGGACAAAATAAATGTATGCACGATGGCACACGCGCGCAGCCGGTTTTGGTTCCGTGTAAGTTTGGGAATCTGTGCCTTAATCTAACGCAACATCATCATAATGATTTAGGTTAACAGCAACACCTTTCACATCACTGTATACCTTTAATACTGCACCCACAAAGCTAAAAACATATTGACCAGCTTGACTTTCACATTAAGGTAACATTGTCAGTGATTGTTTGCTTTTTGTTTGTTTTATATATTTTTCTGTGTTCTGTTCTTCTGGTGTAGAGGTTATTGAGCCTACTAGCTCAACACTAGTGCAAGGTTAGTACCGGTATTCAGCATGAGCATGCTTTTTGACTCACTCTCACCTCTCTGATGCGCTAACAGAATTCTAACAACGCATCTTAAACATTGCCATTTTCACATTGACAACAAACTGATTAGATGCCAATATCACTGGAGTGGCACTCAGTGCTAATTCTGAGGTGACAGGAGGAATATGTTTCTGCCACTGGAAGGGGCCAGATAATGTTTGAGCAGTGCCTGACAAAATGAGATTGTCAGAAGGTTACTGGGCTGCTCATGAAAACTTTATTAGCTTCTAATCCCATTTATTAATATTGATAACAAGTTAAAAATGTATGTCTGACAAGTGACATTACCTGGAAGAGTGCCCGATGAGGAGAAAGTAAGTCAGTAAAATCCCTGTGGAAATGGTAAATGAAGAATTCTGTACCTTTTTTAAATGTTTTGCTAACTCTGTTTTGTTTTTCTTATTTCAACCGCCTAACCGCCTCGCTATGTGGCATGGCTTTATTTTTATTTTGCATGTGCTTCATCTACTGTGTAAGTATCTATCTGTCCTAAAACTATCATTTGTGTTGTGTGTGTTAAAGCTGTTGTGACAATTTGTTAAATCATTTGTCTGTCTGGTTGTGGAATGGTGTCTTAATAGGAATCACAGAGACACATTCCTAATTCCCTTTTTTTTAATCAATGCCATGTCTTCTTTTCCATTCCGAACTTCCCTCTAGTTAGTTGTAACTAATACTTGTAATGAACGTTACTACTATAGCGTAGCCTGTCACGTTCCTGACCTGTGTTCTGTTAGTTTTGTATGTGTTAGTTGGTCAGGACGTGAGTTTGGGTGGGCAGTCTATGTTTTCTGTTTCTATGTTGGTTTAAAGGGTGACCTAATATGGCTCTCAATTAGAGGCAGGTGGTTTTCATTTCCTCTGATTGAGAGTCATATTAAGGTAGGTGTTTTCACACTGTTTGTTTGTGGGTGGTTGTCTCCTGTGTTAGTGTCTTTCTATGTTGCACCATACGGGACTGTTTCGGTTTGTTTGTTCATTTTGTTCGTTCGGTTTTTATGTAGTCATTTCCCTGTTTGTGAGTTCTTCGTGTTACATGTAAGTTCTTACGTCCAGGTTTGTCTACATTCGTTTTGTTATTTTGTTAGTTAATTCAAGTATAGTTCGTTTTTGTCTTCGTTGTTTTGTCGTGTCTAAATAAATATCATGTCTAAGTATCACGCTGCGTCTTGGTTCAATCCATGCTCCTCCTCTTCGGATGAAGAGGAAGAGGAGAACCGTTACATAGCCCTACACCTGACCTCTTAGCAATGTTTTAGCAATGCACATTTTTATGATTGATTTGATGCGTGCTCAACGTCATTGTATTAATTAGACAGATGTTTGGAATTTAAGTGAAACTGGATCATTAACTGTGGGGCCGCTCTTCAGAGATGTATTACTTGCTTTGATTTGGATTGTGGGGGGAAAGCGGCACTATTATTGTAATTATCCACATGCAGGATTAGGAATAATCTACTGTGGCAGCATAATTGGATAGATGTCCCAATAGAATAGCTGGTGAACTCCAAGAAAATCCAAAGGAAATTAGAAATCATTGTGTTACTCGGCTTCAAAGTAAAAAACTGCAATAATTTCGTCCCTCTCTCTCACTCTCTCTCTCTCAATAATGCCCCATGTGGTCCAATATTTTTTTATATGGGATTTCGAAAGCTCTTCTGAACCATACGACCCCGCAAGGCCAAAGAATGGAAATCTGTTTAACTCATATAAGCCTTATTATATAGATCATCTCGTCAGCCTCCGAAATACAGTATAAATTCACATTCAATATGAGCTTCGCACAAAGATCATTACTGAGATTAAAAATTTCATCTTGAAAGGTGACATAACACAATAGCTGTGACAATTGTCTCTAGAATTGTACCTCTCTCGCCCTCAAGAAAACTTGTCCCAAATCATATACAATATGATAAGTGTTCCAAGCACTTGGATCCTTGGAGGGCATTAGTTTATGGAGTTCGAGGACTACTCTACTTTGGCCTGGATTGTTGTTGTCTGGCCTGGATTCAATTCTTAACATTAAGAGCAAATCAATAATTCTACATTTTGTCTCTAAATGAACAAGTCTTGGTCCCGCTCTAGGTGAATAAAATCCCAGACCTTATGGCACCATATTTTTTATGCAGTACATGATGGATAAAACATGACATACAGGTGACAAAACAGTCCTATACATTATTGTTATTAAATACTGATGACAAAACAGTTCTATACACAGTTTATTAGGTACATCCATCTAGTGCCAAACCACCATTTGCCTCTAGAACAGCCTGAATTATTCGGGCCATGGATACAAGTCAGAAATGCTCCACAGGGATGTTGGTCCAATAGGACCTGATGGCATCACACAGTTGCTGCAGATTGGATGGTGATGCACCACCGCCACCATCCTGTTCCGTTGACACCCGGCAGTATGAGTCCAGGAACTTATTCTGCTCATGCCAAATCTTCGCCAAATCTCTGCCATCAGCATGACGCAACAGGAACCGGGATTCGTCGAACTAGGCAATTTTTTTCCTTCCACTCAACTGTCCAGTGTTGAGGATCGCGTGCCCAACCGAGCCACTTCTTTTTGTTTTTAGCTGATAGGAGTGGAACCCAGTGTGGTCGTGTGCTGCAATAGCCCTTCTGTAACAAGGATCAACAAGTCGTGCGTCCCGAGATGTCGTTCTGCACACCACTGTTGTACTGTGCCGTTATTTTTCTTTTTGCGGTCCTCCTGTTAGATTGCACAGTTATTGCCATTCTCCTTCGACCTCACTCATCAATGAGTTGTTTTTGCCAACAGGACTGCCGCTGACTGGAGGTTTTTTGGTTGTTGCACCATTCTCAGTAAACTCTAGACACTGTCGTGCGTAAAAAGCCCAGTAGGGCATCCGTTTCTGAGATACTGGATCCGGTGTGCCTGGCACCAATCATACCATGCTCAAAGTCGTTTAGGTCACTCGTTTTGCTTTTTAAAGTTCAATCGAACAGTAACTGAATACCTCGATGCCTGTCTGCCTGCTTTATATAGCAAGTCACAGCCACATGACTCACTGTCTGTAGGAGCAATCAATTTTTGTAAACGGGGTGGTGTACCCAATAAACTGGTGAGGGTACTTTACTGTTATTATATACTGGTGACAAAACAGTACTAAACATAATTTTACTATATACTGGTGACGAGGGTGTTATGTTACGTATCTCCTTGCCCATCCAAATAAAATATTGAAATATTGATAATATATTTGAACAAGACGCGAGCCGACAGAAAGACTCATCAGTTTCAGTTAAAGCATCCGAGCGAGAGAAACAGCACCCCTCTGTCTCAGTATGTTTACAAAAAAATAAAACATTTAACCTTTATTTAACCAGGAAGGGCTCATTGAGATTTGAAATCTATTTTTCAAGAGCATCCTGGCCAAGATAGGTAGCACCAAGTCATTACACAATTACAGACAGACAACGTGAAAAACTACAGGTAATCTAGTAAAAAAACATATAATTCACAAGAGTATAACAAAATCATTAAACAGCCAATTAAAAACATTGACAAGTCAGGAAATCAGCCTCAAAATCCTTCATCAATGATTTAAAAACACCAATCGGGACAAGTTCTTCCAGTTTAAAAGTATTTTGTGAGGCGTTCCAAGCCGATGGCGCAGAGTACATATAAAAGCCCTTTTACCAAATTCTCGGACATTTGGAACAGTTAGCAGGATAAAGTCCTGCAAACGGAGAGAGTACCCACCACATTTCTGAACAATAAAAATGGCCAAATAAAATGGTAGTGTCACGTTCTGACCTTAGTTCCTTTTTTATGTCTTTATTTTAGTTTGGTCAGGGCGTGAGTTGGGGTGGGCATTCTATGTTGTTTTTCTATGTTTTTGGCCTAGTATGGTTCTCAATCAGAGGCAGGTGTCGATCGTTGTCTCTGATTGAGAATCATACTTAGGTAGCCTGTTTTCCCACTATGGGTTGTGGGTAGTTATTTTCTGTTTAGTGTTTTTTGTTTGCACCTTACAGAACTGTCCGTTTGTCGGTTTGTTGTTTTTGTTCAGTATTCATTCTTTATTAAATTATTATGAATACGTACCATGCTGCACATTGGTCCTCTTCTCCTTCCACCAACGACAGCCGTTACAGAACTACCCACCAACCAAGGACCAAGCAGCGTGGTAAACGGGAGCAGAGGATTATGGACTCATGGACATGGGAGGAGATATTAGACGGTAAGGGACCCTGGGCACAGGCTGGGGAATATCGCCGCCCCAAGGAAGAACTGGAGCCAGTGAAAGCTGAGCGGCGGCGATATGAGGAGGTAGCACGGCAGCGCGACAGGCACGAGAGGCAGCCCCAAAACATTTTTTGGGGGGGGCACACGGGGAGTGTGGCAGAGTCAGGTTGGAGACCTGAGCCCACTCCTCGTGCTTATCGTAAGCAGCGCGTTACTGGTCAGGCACCGTGTTATGCGGTTAAGCGCACGGTGTCGCCAGTACACGCCCATAGGCCGGTGCGCTATAGGACAGCCCCCCGAAAGTGTCATGCGAGTGTGGGCATCCAGCCAGGGTGTATTGTGCCGGCTCAGCGTGTCTGGTCTCCGGTACGCCGTTTCGGTCCAGGGTATCCTGCGCCGGCTCTGCGTGCTGTGTCTCCGGGGTGCTGGGATGGTGCAGTGCGTCCTATGCCTGCGCTCCGCTCGTGCCGGGCGAATGTGTGCATTGAGCCTATGGGAGAGGTGCGAGTGGTATGCACCAGATCTCCAGTGCTCACTCACAGCCCGGTTCAACCTGTGCCTGCACTCTGGAGGGTCCGTGCTAGAGTAGTCATCCAGCCTGGGGGAGTGGTGCCAAGGCTGCGCACCAGAGCTCCAGTGCTCCCCCACAGCCCGGTCCTTCCGGTGCCTCCTCCAAGCACCAGGCCTCCTGTAGGTCTCCCCAGCCTGGTGGGTCCTGTGGCAGCC
Organism: Salvelinus namaycush; assembly: GCF_016432855.1. Taxonomy (NCBI): domain Eukaryota; kingdom Metazoa; phylum Chordata; class Actinopteri; order Salmoniformes; family Salmonidae; genus Salvelinus; species Salvelinus namaycush. The sequence goes on along the minus strand of NC_052309.1, from coordinate 40,368,397 downwards.
CCACGCACCAGGCTGTCTCTCCGTCTCCTCCCTCCAGATTCTCTCTCCAAGCGAGAGCCGCCCGTTTGTCCTGAGCCGCCTGAGCCGCCCGTTTGTCCTGAGCCGCCCGTCTGTCCTGAGCCGCCTGAGCCGCCCGTCTGTCCTGAGCCGCCTGAGCCGCCCGTCCTGAGCCGCCTTAGCCGTCCGTCTGTCCTGAGCCGCCTGAACCGCCCGTCTGTCCTGAGCCGCCTGAGCCGCCCGTCTGTCCTGAGCCGCCCGTCTGTCCTGAGCCGCCTGAGCCGCCCGTCTGTCCTGAGCCGCCCGTCTGTCCTGAGCCGCCTGAGCCGCCCGTCTGTCCTGAGCCGCCTGAGCCGCCCGTCTGTCCTGAGCCGCGTGAGCCGCCCGTCAGTCAGGAGCCGCCTGAGCCGCCCGTCAGTCAGGAGCCGCCTGAGCCGCCCGTCAGTCAGGAGCCGCCTGAGCCGCCCTTCAGTCAGGAGCCGCCCGTCAGTCCAGAGGCGCCCGTCAGTCCAGAGGCGCCCGTCAGTCAGGAGCCACCCGTCAGTCAGGAGCCGCCCGTCAGTCCAGAGGCGCCCGTCAGTCCAGAGGCGCCCGTCAGTCCAGAGGCGCCCGTCAGTCCAGAGGCGCCCTCTACTAGGGCCTCCAATCCGGAGTCGGTGGCGAGGGTCGCTACTCCTAAGGTGCCACATAAGTGGGCTAACACTATGGTGGAGTGGGGTCCACGTCCCGCTCCAGAGCCGCCACCGCGGTAAATGCCCACCCAGACCCTCCCCTATAGGTTCAGGTTTTGCGGCCTGAGTCCGCACCTTTGGGGGGAGGGGGGGTACTGTCACGTTCTGACCTTAGTTCCTTTTTTATGTCTTTATTTTAGTTTGGTCAGGGCGTGAGTTGGGGTGGGCATTCTATGTTGTTTTTCTAGGTTTTGTTCTAGTCGTTATATTTCTATGTGTTTGGCCTAGTATGGTTCTCAATCAGAGGCAGGTGTCGATCGTTGCCTCTGACTGAGAATCATACTTAGGTAGCCTGTTTTCCCACTATGGGTTGTGGGTAGTTATTTTCTGTTTAGTGTTTTTTATTTGCACCTTACAGAACTGTTTGTTTGTCGGTTTGTTGTTTTTGTTCAGTATTCATTCTTTATTAAATTATTATGAATACGTACCATGCTGCACTTTGGTCCTCTTCTCCTTCCACCAATGACAACCGTTACAGGTAGTAAACCCAAAATGGCTTTGTAAATAAAAGTATACCAGTGACTGAGCCTACGATTGACTAGAGAAGGCCAGCAAACCATTGTATATAAAATGCAGTGGTGCGTAAGGGTTTTGCAGTTTAAAAAAATCTCAAAGTGCCATGGTAAAGGGTGTCAATTGATCTCAAACACTGAGCGGAAGCATTCATATATACAATATGGTTTAAACCATGTATCTGATGCTGTCTGGACTAAAATAGTGTGGCATGTCATACAGCATCAGATACATGGGCTACATATAAAGGGGCGCTGTTTCGCTCGCTCGGATGCTTTCTCTGTTGATATAGTTTCAGCAGAGAGGAATAGGCGAAGCCAGAGGGTTCACTCTCGAAAAATCTGTTCAGAATAAGCCCAATGCGTTTACATGGGAATAATATTGCAGACCTAAGCTTGTCGCCTGCCTTCCCGCCTTTGGGACAAAGACTCACATTGTTAAGGCGGAGACATGAGTATCTCGTCATTACATAGGCTACAGATCTCTGGCTTCAGCCTCTTGCAAATTGGAAAGTAAAGTTGGTGGGTGTTAGGATGCTGGATTGCCCTAAAGTAAAATGTTTCGCCAAAATTACATAATTACTCCTGTCTAAATAAAATCTGACAAAATACTTCACCAGGGAGCATGACTTAGCCACAGAGGATCATTAGCTTATTTAAAAAAAATTGCTGTGTATTGTTTCAAATCAGAAGTGTCTAGGCCTATGTCTATTTGGGAAGCCCGCAATTTTGGAAGTGCGTGTGGCAATAGGTCTAGCTGATTGAGTTGCGGCTGTCAGTGAAAAGAGTCTAAAATATGTGTGAAGATAATGTGTCTTGAGTATTATTTAAAATGTTGCCTCAAGAAGAAGGGGAGGGGTGTGTGGCGAAGATATCTCTCAAGAATGAATGCATATTTATGAAAGTGCCCATTTGGCAATGTCTGATTTCTGATTGTCTTAACTCACTACGTACACCACTAATAAACTGAGCTTTCAGTCATTTTTTATTTGCTTCACACAAGTCAATGAAGTCTGTTTTTTAACACCCATTGCGAAAGATAGTTCCTCATTATTTGAAAAATCTTTCCAACACTCCCGGCCTCCACATGGGCGAGGATATTGGACATTTTCTCAAAGCCTATTGGATGATAACTTGTTTTTAACTAGGACAGAATAATTTATAATTTACTTTTTCCAACATAATAGGTACAGCTGATCCCCTTATTGTATGAGACACTTTTAAATGTGCCTTTAGATGCCATGCAATTCAGTACTCATCTCTAAAACAAAAGCAATTTAGGTCAAAAGAGAACAAATTAACAAATTAAATGGATGGCAATACAAACTGTACCATAGAGGCACAGAATAAGTTAGAAAAAAAACAAAAATAAATGTAGGAAATTATTCAAGAACGATTAAGTGTAATATATTATAAAAATAAAGTGAACTGGATGAATATGGGGGGGGGGGAAATGCACCAAATTATTTTTTAATCTTCAACATAGAAATGCTATCAAAAACAATTTACTGAAACTTCTTAAAAATTACAGTCACCCATGATTTACCAAACAATATTTTGAAAGAGGAAGCAAAGTACTTTAAGCATGTTTTAGTTTCAGTCTCCTCCATCTCCACTAACCAAAGTTAATTGTATGGATTTTTTTCTATTAAATAAATTAAAATGAACAACTGTACAGAAAGACTCATGTGAAGGCCAAATTACAGAGGATAAACTTCTTGATGCAATTAAAGCCTTTAAGTCTTGGAAAATTCCAGGGCTGGATGGCATACCAGTGGAGGTATACCAAAACTTTTTTGATGTACTCAGAGGACCGTTATTAGCATGTTTTTACCACTCCTTTAAACATATTAGATTATTAGATACTCAACAAGAAGGTCTGATTTCATTAATACTGAAACAGGATCCAAGGTGTAAATATAAAGATCCAGTCCATTAAAAAAATTGGAGGCACCTTACACTTCAGTGTAGTGATGCAAAGATTCTCGCAAAATGCATAGCGCATAGAATTAAAAAGGTATTGTTGAAATGTTAGCTATTAAAATCAGATCCAACAATAATATCAAGGGGTTAGAAATCCATAGGCTCTAGATACTTTTTCTAACCTCTCTGGCTTACAACCAAATTATGTGTACTATATTACGTATTGGATCACAAAAATATATAACTTTTACATTATTGCGTAGTTTACCAATAAATGGTCTGACGGTCATGTGGACATACTCTGTATACATATCCCGAAAGAAAGAAATGATCTCACTACAATACATTTTAATAGAAAGTTAACAAAAATAGATAAGATATTGCTATCATGGAAAGGAAAATACCTGTCTATTTGTGATAAAAATCTGTGATTAACTCTTTAGTCATATTCTAGCGACCTGTTTTTAAAAATTATATGAGCAAAAAATATTAAATATTAGAACGGCAAGACAGACAAAAGTAAACGGGCCTATTTATATAATGAATATGAGTTTGGTGCGCAGAAATGATTAAATATTAAAGCATTAGACCTCTCACTAAAGGTGTCAGTCATACAAAAGTTATACTTAAATCCGAACTGGTTCTCTAGCGGATAAGTAAGAATGTCTCACCCCATGTTCAAAAATGGCCTTTTTCCCTTTATTCAGATTACAACCTCTCACTTTCGGTTATTTGAAAATGAAATAATATCCAAAATATCGCTATTTTTAAAACAAGCCATAGAAAGTTGGTTGCAATTTTAGTTTAATCAGAAAAGACAGAACAAATAATATGACAAATATTGTGATTAAACTCAAATATACTACTTGATAAAAAAAAAAAAATGTATAATATATATTTTTAAATCATCGTAGTAAATGTATCATAAATAGGACTGATGGAGTTATGTCACACATGCAGCTAACAAAATATATGTAAATGTCTGCTCTACCCAAAGTTACAACCAACTAATTGCAGCATTACCGCAAAAATGGAAGACGGAAATGTAAGGGGGGAAATGTAAGGAATTTGTCTGTCGGCCCAATGGTTAAAGAAAATTGTGAAAAATAAAAAAGTATACCAGTGTAATTTAAGGACCAAAAAAATTACAGCTGTGCCATATAGATTGCAATCTGGTTTATGAACTGATACGCAAAACGACGCTGGATTCAAAACGTTGGATTTTCTATGTAAATTATTATACATAATTCATGCAACAAATATAATGTTATATATATGGGGGATACAACCATCTCAGCTCTGCAGATTTTGCTGCGAAGAGACAGAATCATTAGAACAGTGTCCATATGTAGCTTGTTTTTGGTCGCAGGTCCAGGAATGGCTGAAGGATTGCAACATTTACTAACTCTGAAGATAGCACTACTGGGTGATTTGAAAAGTCATAGTCAATCAATCAATAATATAATAATACTTTTAGCAATAATGTTTATATTTTATTTACAATCTGTAGAAACTATGAGAATAGAAAGGTTCAGAACTTTTGTGAAACATCACAGCACTGTTGAAAGATATATGGAAAATAGAAATCCAATATGGATGGTGTTAAGAGATAGATGGGAGGGGTTGAGTGGAGCTGAAGGGTGGGACTAATAATAATAAGAAAACTAATGTCAAATATACTGTGTCCGTAAAAAGGTATATAGGTTCAGAACTTTTGTGAAACAGCACAGTTAAAAATATATGAAAAATAAAACAAACTGGATGGTCTTCAGAATTAGATGGGAGGGGTTGAGGGGAGCGGAAGGATAGAAGTAAAAACAAACAACATTTTACTATTGTAAAATAGATTGTGTCCATAAAATGTATGTAGTATGTACAGTAGTAGCCTAATAGTTGTTGTTCATTAGTTTACTCCAATTGGTGGAGGGGTGGTAGGGTTAGTGGAAAATAATAAATGAAAATCACCCCCTTTGCATTTTTCCTGTTTTGTTGCCTTACATCCTGGAATCAACATTTTGGGGGGGGGGGGGGGGGGGGGGGTTGTATCGTTTGATTTACACAACATGCCTACCTCTTTGAAGATGCTATATATTTTTTATATATTTTTTATTGTGAAACAAACAAGAAATACAGAACTGGAGCATGCATAACTATACACCCCCCAAAGTCAATACTTTGTAGAGCCACCTTTTGCAGCAATTACAGCTGCAAGTCTATTGGGGCATGTCTCTATAAGCTTGGCACATCTAGCCACTGAGATTTTTGCCCATTCTTCAAGGCAAAACTGCTCCAGCTCCTTCAAGTTGGATGGGTTCCGCTGGTGTAGAGCAATCCTTAAGTCATACCACAGATTCTCAATTGGATTCAGGTCTGGGCTTTGACTAGGCCATTCCAAGACAGGTAAATGTTTCCCCTTAAACCACTATAGTGTTGCTTTAGCAGTATGGTTAGGGTCATTGTCCTGCTGGAAGGTGAACATCCGTCCCAGTCTCAAATCTCTGGAAGACTGAAACAGGTTTCCCTCAAGAATTTCCCTGTATTTAGCGCCATCCATCATTCCTTCAATTCTAACCAGTTTCCCAGTTCCTGCCGATGAAAAACATCCCCACAGCATGATGCTGCCACCACCACGGTACACTGTGGGGGTGGTGTTCTCGGGGTGATGAGAGGTGTTGTGTTTGCTCCAGACATAGCGTTTTCCTTGATGACCAAAAAGCTACATTTTTGTCTCATCTGACCAGAGTACCTTCTTCCATATGTTTGGGGAGTCTCCCACATTCCTTTTGGCGAACACCAAACGTGTTTGCTTATTTTTTCTTTAAGCAATGGCTTTCTTTCTGGCCACTCTCCCGTTAAGCCTAGCTCTGTGGAGTGTACGGCTTAAAGTGGTCCTATGGACAGATACTCCAATCTCCGCTGTGGAGCTTTGCAGCTCCTTCAGGTTTATCTGTGGTCTCTTTGTTGCCTCTCTGATTAATGCCTTCCTTGCCTGGTCCGTAAGTTTGGTGGGCGGCCCTCTCATGGCAGGTTTGTTGTGGTGCCATATTCTTTAAATTTTTTAATAATGGATTTAATGTTGCTCCGTGGGATGTTTAAAGTTTCAGATATTTTTTTATAACCCAACCTTGATCTGTATTCTCCATAACTTTGTCCCTGGCCTGTTTGGAAAGCTCCTTGGTCTTCATGGTGCCACTTGCTTGGTGGTGCCCCTTGCTTAGTGGTGTTGCAAACTCTGGGGCCTTTCAGAACAGGTGTATATATACTGAGTGCCCCCACTTAAACATTCCATCAGCAGGAATCGGGATTGGAATATTCCTTAGTATGGGAATGACCTGATTAGCATAGCTATATTAGCTAACCTAGCTGTGCCAGAAATACCGTGGACATACAGTGTCTTCAGAAAGGATTCACACCCCTTAACTTTTTCCACCTTTTGTTGTGTTCCAGCCTGAGTGTAAAATGTATTATATTTATATTTTGTTTACTGATCAACAAAAAATAGGATACCCCATAATGTCAATCAAAATATATTAGTGTTTTATGTTCCATTCATATATATATATATATATGTGTGTACACTTTTTTTACACATTTTCTTCCCTTTTGACATTATGGAGTATTTTGTGTACATCGTTGACAAAGAAATTACAATTAAATCCACATTAATCTCATTTTGTAACACAAGAAAATTTGGAAAAAGTCCAAGTGTGTGAATACTTTCTGAAGGCACTGTATCTATGCCGGGTAATAAGTAAACAGAACTAAAAATAACAATAATGTCCTCTTTTGAATTGGGTACCTAATAGATCTGGGTTAAGATATATTTGTGCTTGATATTTAAATCATTATTTTGTATGTGTGAGTATTTTCAAATAATATGGCACAAATCAACTACTTCTAAATGAACTATTTGAAACTTTTTTCAAAACATTTCCTATACATATCCTACTATTTGAATGTATTTTCAAATACTATTCCCAAATACCTGGATTAAATGCATGGGAGTGTATTTGCGTCAATGTATTTGAGTATTTTCAAAGACTTTCAGAGTGTATCTCCAAATACATTCCTATATTCAACTACTTGTCTTTTCAAATAAAAAACATCTAAATAATTACTTCCAAATGTCTTTAAAAGTAATAGAAATACCCTAAATAGTATTTGAACCCAATGACACTAGCAACCGTGTGGCCCAGGGGGTAGTTTATTATGTGCTGAGTGTAAATTACTCAGATCATTTTGCATGTGAGCAGCATTTGCTTGTGAGCTGCTCTGTTGCCATTTTTTGAGTGCCTTCTTTCATATAATCTCTCTTTTTAGAGGGGTCAACCAATGTGTTATTGTTGACTTCATCTGTGTTAGAAAAGACAACCTCTGAAACCTTTGCATTACCGGCAGGTTTGTAATGAATCCACTTTAAAATCTAACCTAATACCCACAAAACTAATTATTTAAAAAAATGTGATCAACACATGATAAAATACTAACCCATAGATTAACAGTACTGATACCTGTAGGTGACGTTAGGGGAAAGGGGGATGTAGTTGTATATTGTTGTACTACCACACAAATTTGTGAATATCAGTGAGACACACCTCTCCTTGAGCAGACAGCGAGTTAAGAGTTGGTGAGAAGGTATTAGAGCAGTGAATCACTTGTTATCAGAAGATTTACATAGTGATATCCATCCGACAGGTTTAGGCAAGAGAAAGGGCAAAACCAATCTTGAATGCCTCAAACTCATCCAAATGTTTTGTTCCCTCTCCTCCGCCCTCCACCTTCGCCATGACAGGACCCGGAGCAGTGCAGGATGGGAACAGCGGCTCGATGGGGACACGCGTACACACCTACACCTGTCTACTTCTGGTCATCCTCCTTCCGTTTCTGCTCAAGTTTTGATGCAGTGGGCTTTCTGGCATCCGAGGGCAAGGTTGCATGTTTTGTGTGTTTTCTCTCACCTGGAACCACAAACGTGATGCACAGAGTGCATGGGCTACCCTACTACATCATGTCGAACCGCTAAAAAGTATTATGTAACATACATTTTTTATAGTAATTTTAGTTCAGTTTTAAGGACATAACAAGTTGCTTTTTTTTGTTTTGATTTGTTTAGTTTCACCTCCCATTATGATATGATTCTTAAATGTTTATTCATGTGGGTCTCAAAAATAGGCCTGTCCGATGTGGTTTGTCTGTTATTTACATTTAATTTATCTCAATTTCCCCCGACTGACAGTCGTCTTAGCCCCGAGAGTCTTAGCCCCAAGAGTTAAGTGTATGAGGTGAACTAAACAAACACCTCAAACACAGGCAAGGACCAGAAGGACTGAAATCCCTCTAGGGCCTAAAAGCCTGTAATCATGTTTGTTTTTGCTGTAATCATTTCGGATTCTGATACATTGACAAACCACAACGGTTAAGAAGAAATGGAATTTTAACAAATGTTCTTCTTCCTCTCATCATTGTAAATTGTGATATTTTCAGTTGTTTGTGCTATGCTATTTTTTGTTGTTTTTAACACATATATTGAAAGGGGTAAATAAAATATAAAAGTTGTATTTATTTGTGCAAAGACCATGTTTGTCTTCCCTTTTAACTTGCACAAGTCTATACAAGGTGGTTTGAAGAATAATTACTTAACTAGTTATGAATGGAAAGGGAGTTTATTTCCATTTTTGTGGACATATAACTCCAGCTAATGTAATCACTTGCAAAGTTTATTAATGTCTCTACAGCTGGTGTTACCTTAAGGTACTTTGTAAGTTATAATGTATTTACAATGGTCACTTGCACACTTTGGTTTCAATTCTGAAGTGTTCCCATCTAAACTAACCAGTGCTGGTAGCTAAGGAGTAAGATCGTGTCCAATAGCAACTCTATGGATCACTCTATGTGCAAATCCTAACTTCCACTTCAGTCACTTACTGATGCATTGATGTCAGTGGGAGACTAAGTGAAAATTGGACTGAAGTGGAAGTTAGGATCCACCTCTGAAGGTTCTCAGCTGTTAATATCAGTATTTTTGTATGGTCATTGTTTTGAGTTTGTTCCAAAATACTCTCTCATAACCAATAAGTATTATCTGTTTGGTTGTGTTGAACTGGTACGTTTTGACTGGAAATTCAAATAGATTGCTTATATTGTCTCCCAATAGAGTGCAGGTACATTAAAATATTCTCATACAGTGTGGTATACCGAGTTAAATAATCAGGGTTGAGTTTGGATTGATTTGAAATCGGTATATCTTCTGGTCGACGTCTCTGTGACACTCAGGAGCTACAATAAAACATTCTATTACCATCCACTTAATTTTACGCAATTAGATTTTGTTTAACAGGCAAGCACAATCCATGCTCCATGAAATCACTGAACAAAAATATCAACGCAACATGTAAAGTGTTGGTCCCATGTTTCATGAGCTGAAATAAAAGATCCCGGAAATGTTCCATATGCACAAAAAGCTTATTTATCTTAAATGTTGTGCACAAATTTGTTTACATCCCTGTTAGTGGGCATTTCTCATTTGCCAAGATAATCCATCCACCTGACAGGTGTGGCATATCAAGAAGCTAATTAAAGAGCATGATCACAGGTGCTCCTTGTGCTGTGGACAATTAAAGGCCACTCTAAAATGTGCAGTTTTGTCACACAACACAATGCCACAGATGTCTCAAGTTTTGAGGGAGTGTGCAATTGGCATACTGACTGCAGGAATGTCCACCAGAGCTGTTGCCAGATAATTTGTTAATTTTCTACCATAAACTGCCTCCAACATTGTTTTAGAGAATTTGGCAGTACGTCCAACCGGCTTCAAAACCGCAAACCACGTGTATGGCGTTGTGTAGGCGAGCAGTTTCCTAATGTCAAAGTTGTGAACAGAGTGCCCCATGGTGGCGGTGGGGTTATTGTATGGGTAGGCATAAGCTACGGACAACGAACAAAATTGCTTTTTATCTATGGCAATTTGAATGCATAGAGATACCATGACGAGATCCTGAGGCCCATTGTCGTGCCATGCACAGCCCCATGTCACAAGGATCTGTGCACATTTCATGGAAGCTGAAAATGTCCCAGTTCTTCTATGGCCTGCATACTCGCCAGACATGTCACCCATTGAGCATGTTTGGGATGCTCTGGGTTGACGTGTACGACAGTGTGTTCCAGTTCCTGCTAATATCCAGAAACTTTGCACAGCCATTGAAGAGGAGTGGGACAACATTTCACAGGTCACAGTCAACAGCCTGATCAACTCTGTGCGAAGGAGATGTGTCGTGCTGCATGAGACAAATGGTGGTCAGACCAGATACTGACTGGTTTTCTGATCCACACTCCTACCTTTTTTAAAGATATCTATGACAAACAGATGCAAATCTGTATTCCCAGTCATGTGAAATCCATAGATTAGGGCCTAATAAATTTATTTCAATTGACTGATTTCCTTATATGAACTGTAACTCAGTAAAATCTTTGAAATTGTTTCATGTTGCGTTTATATTTTTGTTCGGTATACAAGGATTTTGCCGCTTTCTGTGCACTGCATCAACTATTTTTCCCAGTTTATAAACTACATAGCAGTTTCTCCTCTTCATGATCATTTTTTAAACTTTATTAAAATATCTGTGCCCATATTCATAAAGTGTCTCAGAGAAGGAGTGCTAATCTGGGGTCAGTTTTGCCTTCGAAATGAATGTGTTGACATGGACAGGGGGGAATTGATCCTTGAACAGCACTCCTACTCTGAGACCCTTTATCATTGCTGACCCTGGTCTTGATTTATTTCAGTCTGTCCTCTAAACACCCTGTTTTCAATAGATACATGTACTGCAATGTAAATGTAAGCAAGACCAATGTTCAGAGTAGCGTTGACAGATGTAATAAGGGATGGATTACACACAATGAAAAGGGATATACTTGCTGTGGTATTGCTATTCCACAGTTCTCTGACAGGACATTGCAGACACACTTGAATGTTCATCTCTCATCGCTGTCTCCTAAATGATTAATTCCTGTGTTGGTTTTAACGTTGCCTATATCAGACAAAGCACTTGTTGAGCTCATGACAAACAAATCCTAATTCAGAGGTCTTAAAGGTAGACTCAACATCATGAACAGCGGGGAAACTTCCTGCTTTCTCCCAGAAATCAACAGCAACAAAATCTAATCTGCCAGGACTGCTGGTATTGCCTCTTCCTTAAGTGGGAATGCCTCAAGGAAGGTGTCCGTTTTGTAAGTCTTCTGTTGTTGATGTCAGCACGCGTGTACGATGAAGTCTGACTTTAATATTGTATTCACAAATGTGGAGAAAGGGACACATTTTGATGTTTCAAACCTGTGGTGCTGCCATCAAAATAGGCCACATTACATCCGATATATGGGTGCATTTATCACACATTTCAAATGGGCTATGTCTGTGTGAGGGTCGCATTGATTTGATAATGATTAGAAATATACAGCACTGTAATTTATGATTCCCAAGGCATCGGCATCATTGTAAATTATTCTTGAACTTGGATTTCATTTGAATACATTGTTCCATATGGCAGAGCACTTAGCTAATAAAGTGAGATAGCGCACCTATTATCCACTCCACACCGGCATAATTTTTTTAACCCCAAATCCATTTAGAAATAAATACCACATGAGTATTACCCTAGTAAAATAGGTATTCAGACCTCAATGGGATAAATAAAGGTTAAATACGTACCACATAATTATTCAAGTGTTCTACTGTGGTAAATGTACTGATAAAACAGATCCCAATGTCTGTTGAAAGATAAGGTCATTCTAGTGACTGAAACTATATCATATGGGCTCAATGAAGGCCATGCTAAGGGTAGATTCAATAAAACTTGTCTAACTTTTTTTGTAGTTGTTTTAAAACATATGTACAGAAAGCAACATCTGGGGCTTCTGAGAAGTCCACGGTATAACCATTGCAGAAACTTATTTCCCATTATTATTTTTGACTGAGCTTATATTGGACCTACCCTATAGTATAGTGCTGTTTGTGACGTGACATTTAAGTATGCATTGGAGTTTGGTTTAATTTATTTTTGAATAGGGACTTTAGAAGTAGCATTGAATTGAAACAAAATTGTAGACATTTGCGGCATACGGATGCACTTTCGTCTCAGTTATCAAGAGAAATGTCTTTGTTGGTTTCTTGACCAAATCTCATGATCAACATCATTTGTATCTCTGGTGACTGGCACACACACATTCCCTCTACCCCAATACAAGACAGTCAAGTCATTCACCCGACACAGGTCAGTCAAAGTCGTCCCTTTATTCTGGTTGATTCCACAGTGAATGGAAAATTACATTCTATTTGACTCCCTGTAATGTAAAAGATTGTTGGTTCATATGTATTTTCTTGTTGAAGATTGTGTGTTCATATTTCAAACTGACAATAATAATAAAAAATGATCTTAAATGCCCCATGCTTTGACCATCTTTGTTTGAGTGCACACATTGCTATGCTTTGGAATGGCAAGTCAATCATTCATGTGTGTTTGCTTCGTTGGGTAATTGAACTAACCTGGTGTCTCCAGTTACTGTGTGGCTCCATCTTGTCAGCCATACAGTACCTGTCTAGGACCCACATGACAGACCTGCATATTGTGTAATTTTCTGTTTGGGAGACATCTCCAATCTGCTAACCTGCGTTAGGTGAATCAATCCCTTTTCACGCCAGGTGTCTGCCAGAAGGTTTAGACAGTAGGCAGGGCAAATCCGTTTTTGTGATTTCTGGTATATCATCAAAATAAATCAATCGCAGCATGTTTTTGGACTCATTCAGCAGTTTTTACCAGATTAAGTACAATACCATTGGAAATAATGTTGAAAGTTCAAATGATGTTCCTAAATAGCCCAATGTAAAAATACAGTTTTAATGTGTCCAAATCAATAACTAATATGCAGAAACAGTTCATACTATATTTAAAACATAAAATGTCCTATCTACACATACTGTACTGTACATGTGCAACAACAGTAATCATATTACTTGTATAATTGTTTTTATGATACCTTATAAACTGCACACGTACCAAAAACCCTATTGTTTTGACAAATGGCAATAAATCACTCATATTGATTAGGGAGGATATCAGGTTGTATACGCTGTTGAAACTACCACAACTCAAAAAACACTTGGAAACTGGAGATATTTTGACATCATTGGTTAGAGGAAAACCTGCATTAGATTGCCAGCTAATTTTTATAATGTTGCAATTTGATATGAGGATCACCAACAAAGAGAAATGTAACACTGTCTTGTCAATCACTCAAATATCGATTATCAGGTTGAAATCAATAGCGCAAGCGGGGGGAAATGAGGTTGCAGGTCCTGTTACAACTAACACAGCTCAAAAAACACATGGAATCTGGGAATAATGTGTACATCACTGGTTAGAGAACAACTTGCAGAAGACACCTAGCTAAATTTGTGTTGCATTTAGATTCAAGTGGGTCGCCAAAAATCTTTTTTTATATATCCTGAAAACTTGATTGCTGACATGCAAGACATTTTGGGACTAAATCAACAAGGGACTAATGAAACAAATGTTCATTTAAGTGATAGTTTGACTCTCAAATCATTGTATTGGTGTGCGACCATCGACTTTTATACAGAGTGGCCCGAATTTTCTGTGCCAGTTGGCTTTAAAAATAATTGCGTTGTAAGTCCTACAACAGACAGGCGCGTATAAAAAAAATCTACGGTAACAAACCAAATATATTAATATGTTTAAAGCAATCAAATTTATTTATTTGTGATGACTGTTACTTTTAAAACACCAATCTGAAAGAAAAGGTAATTCCACTAAATGTTGTGCTTTTATGAAAATGGGAGTTGTAGTAACAAATGTAGTATGTAGTAACAATGTAGTAACAAAAACTGTCGACATTGGGGAAATTTGGGACAAACTACTTTTTGTTCACAAATATTTTTCAGAATATTTACAACATTTGAAGTAAATATTTCGATAGATTAAAGTATCAGCTATCACAAAATGTATGCAACTAACTGGATTTATCCTCTACGGCATCGGTGTCCCTATACCGGGGCGGTTGAGCTAACGTGCGCTAATGTGATTAGCATGACGTTGTAAGTAACAGCAAACTTTCCAGGACATAGACATGTCTTATATGGGCAGAAAGCTTAAAGTCTTGTTAATCCATCTGCACTTTCCAATTTACAGTAGCAGTGAAAAAATACCATGCAATTGTTTGAGGAGAGTGCACAACAACCAAACACTTTTGTCACGGCAACTGGTTTGATACATTCACCTCTGAAGGTAAATAATACACTTACATTCAGTAATTTTGCATCGATTTGTCATCCTGTAGGTACCAGAGATAAAATGTAGCATAGTTTTGTTTGATAAAATACATTTTTATATTCAAATGTAGGAACTGGGTTCTACAGTTTGAACCCCTGCTGTCTCTGGGCCCACACCCAACCTACCTCGCCATCTAGATGTGTGAAAGGTAGTGTATAAGCTAATGATCCATCATGTATGACATTCCTGGGAGTTGGGTTGAGGTCGGGTGATTGTGGAGGCCAGGTAATCTGATACATCACTTGAATTCTAAAAACACTGCTCAAAAAAATAAAGGGAACACTTAAACAACACAATGTAACTCCAAGTCAATCACACTCCTGTGAAATCAAACTGTCCACTTAGGAAGCAACACTGATTGACAATAAATTTCACATGCTGTTGTGCAAATGGAATAGACAACAGGTGGAAATTATAGGCAATTAGCAAGACACCCCCAATAAAGGAGTGGTTCTGCAGGTGGTGACCACAGACCACTTCGCAGTTCCTATGCTTCCTGGCTGATGTTTTGGTCACTTTTGAATGCTGGCGGTGCTTTCACTCTAGTGGTAGCATGAGACGGAGTCTACAACCCACACAAGTGTCTCAGGTAGTGCAGCTCATCCAGGATGGCACATCAATTCGAGCTGTGGCAAGAAGGTTTGCTGTGTCTGTCAGCGTAGTGTCCAGAGCATGGAGGCGCTACCAGGAGACAGGCCAGTACATCAGGAGACGTGGAGAAGGCCGTAGGAGGGCAACAACCCAGCAGCCTTTGTGCAAGGAGGAGCACTGCCAGAGCCCTGCAAAATGACCTCCAGCAGGCCACAAATGTGCATGTGTCTGCTCAAACGGTCAGAAACAGACTCCATGAGGGTGGTATGAGGGCCCGACGTCCACAGGTGGGGGTTGTGCTTACAGCCCAACACCGTGCAGGACGTTTGGCATTTGCCAGAGAACACCAAGATTGGCAAATTCGCCACTGGCGCCCTGTGCTCTTCACAGATGAAAGCAGGTTCACACTGAGCACATGAGCACATGTGACAGACGTGACAGAGTCTGGAGACGCCGTGGAGAACGTTCTGCTGCCTGCAACATCCTCCAGCATGACCGGTTTGGCGGTGGGTCAGTCATGGTGTGGGGTGGCATTTCTTTGGGGGGCCGCACAGCCCTCCATGTGCTCACCA
This sequence comes from Salvelinus namaycush, assembly GCF_016432855.1. Taxonomy (NCBI): domain Eukaryota; kingdom Metazoa; phylum Chordata; class Actinopteri; order Salmoniformes; family Salmonidae; genus Salvelinus; species Salvelinus namaycush. The sequence continues at coordinate 40,352,729 of NC_052309.1, read as the reverse complement.
GAGGTAGCCTGACTGCCATTAGGTACCGAGATGAGATCCTCAGACCCCTTGTGAGACCATATGCTGGTGCGGTTGGCCCTGGGTTCCTCCTAATGCAAGACAATGCTAGACCTCATGTGGCTGGAGTGTGTCAGCAGTTCCTGCAAGAGGAAGGCATTGATGCTATGGACTGGCCCGCCCGTTCCCCAGACCTGAATCCAATTGAGCACATCTGGGAATCATGTCTCGCTCATGTCTCGCTCCATCCACCAAAGCCACGTTGCACCACAGACTGTCCAACATCGGTTCTTTTTAAATCTTCGTTCCAATAGTTGATATTTTTTTCTAAGAGATTGTCAGCTGGATATGCTCTTTGCACGATATTATCTTACCAATCACATGAACATCCTTTTCTGATTCAAATAAGATTCCCTGATGATTGCTCTGATGCCCAAAAGATTTCAAATAAAAATGTTGTAATATGTACTGTAACTTTTAAGTTGCATGTATTTGAAAAAAATCTACATTGATCAGTCCAAAATTGCTTTTTAATGATGTAATGGAAAATACATTCATTTCCTGTTACCAACTACTTTACAGTTTCTATGCCTTTAGTTTTCCTTGTGGACCAATTTATCGGTGATGTCACGATCGTCGTAAGAACATTCGGACCAAAGCGCAGCGTGATATGGGTCCCACATAATATATTGACGTGAAACGCACAAAACAATAAAAAGCAAACGATACGTGAAGCTATGGAGTGCTCACAGGCAACTACACATAAACAAGATCCCACAAAACACAGTGGGGAAATGGCTGCCTAAATATGATCCCCAATCAGAGACAACGATAAACAGCTGCCTCTGATTGGGAACCATACCAGGCCAACATAGAGAAAAACTACCTAGATTACCCACCCTAGTCACACCCCGACCTAACCAACATAGAGAATAAAAAGGCTCTCTATGTTCAGGGCGTGACAGGTGAATTCTGAAAAGCTATCCAAGGATTCTTCCATAAGGTTGTGTTTTTTGGGATTGATATTGGTTCTTGTAGAATACGTTTAATTTTCTTCTATATTGTTATAGTGTTCTTAACTAGAAAGTTGCTAATGTTCTTAGCTTTGTCCTTTGAAAATATTCTGGGGATGAGCATGCGCATCTTTAATATGTACCCATTGTTCCTCTTTAGTGCATTTAACTATGCAGTGTATTTTGTTACATTACAGCCTTATTTTAGAATGTGTTAAATGTTTTTTCCCCATCATCAATCTACACACAATGCCACATAATGAAAAAGCAAAAACAGGTTTTAGAAATGTTTGTAGATTTATTTCAAATAAAAACTGATATTACATTTACATAATTCTTCAGACCCTTTACTCAGTACTTCGTTGAAGCACCTTTTACACCCTCAAGTCTTCTTGGGTGTGATGCTACAAGCTTGGCACACCTGTATTTGGGGAATTTGTCACATTCTTCGCTGCAGATCCTCTCAAGCTCTGTCAGGTTGAATGGGGAGCATCGCTGCACATCTATTTTCAGGTCTCTCCAGAGATGGTTGATCCGGTTCAAGGGCATTCAGAGACTTGTCCCCGAAGCCACTCCTGCGTTGTCTTGGCTGTGTGCTTTGGGTTGTTGTCTTGTTGGAAGGTGAACCTTCACCCCAGTCTGAGATCCTGAGCGCTCTGGAGCAGGTTTTCATCAAGGATCTCTCTGTACTTTGCTCCGTTCATCTTTCCCTTGATCCTGACTAGTCTTCCAGTCCCTGCCGCTGAAAAGCATTCCACAGCATGATACTGCCACCACCACTCTTCACTGTTGATAATCAGGCCAAAGAGTTCACTCTTGGTTTCATCAGACCCGAGAATCTTGTTTCTCATGGTCTGGGAGTCCTTTAGGTCCATTTTGGCAAACTCCAAGCAGGCTGTCATGTGCCTTTTACTGAGGAGTGGACTCGGTTTGGCCACTCTACCATAAAGGTTTGGTGGAGTGCAGGAGTGCAGCAGAGATGTGTGTTCTTCTGGAAGGTTCTTCCATCTCTACAGAGAAACTTTGGAGCTATGTCAGATTGACCATCGGCCCTGTGCCTCGACACAATCCTGTCACAATTCTTTTGACCTAATAGCTTGGTTTTTGCTCTGACATGCACTGTCAACTGTGGGACATTATATACACTCGTGTGTGCCTTTTCAAATCATGTCCAATCAATTTAATGTACCACAGGTGTTCTCCAATCAAGTTGTAGAAACATCTGAAGGATGATCAATGGAAACAGGATGCCCCTGAGTTCAGTTTAGAGTCTCATAGCAAAGGGTCTGAAAAGTTATGTAAATAAGGTATTTCTGTTTAAAAACCTTTTTTCACTTTGTCATTATGGAGTATTGTGTGTAGATTGATGAAGAACATTTTTATTTAATACATTTTAGAATAAGGCTGTAACGTAACAAAATATGGAAAAAGTCAAGGGGTCTGAATACTTTCCGAATGGACTATACATTGGAGAAAGACTACCATTTAAGTACTGTGGTCAGTTTGTTTCAACTTATAAACTAAATTAAAATCTAGTGGCTGGTGCTTCGGGAGAGTGGGTCCACCGGGAGACTGAAATGGGATGAGTGGAGGCCCCACTCTCACCTCAGAGAAGTGTCTGATGCCCTCCCAGTCACCCCATCCCAATCCCCCGGATAAACCCCCTCGCCATTCTCCCCAATAACCACCATTGAATCTTAGTTATAATGACAAACAAGGAATAATAATAATTCGACATCCTTTCCTAATCTCTCCAGAACTCTTATTCATTTTTCATCGGGTTTGCAAGTCACAAATAAAGAAATTAAACGACACTGTAATATTATTAAGTCCTTCTCTCTCTCTCTCCCAAACCAAATCCATCCCTCTCCACCACACCCTCACAGTTCCCACCCCTTTACCCCACCCAACTCAAGCTTATCACCAACTCCCATACTTGGCCTCTCTTACCCAAGTGTTTCCCAACCTCCCATCATTTCCCCCCTCCCTTCTTCTCAGTCACATTTACACCCTTCTATACATCTACTAACTCATCTATTCTTATTCATTCATACACAACATATACCTATGCCTCCTACACATATTCATGTTCACCCTCCTTCACTCTCTCATTCATATGCACAGACACATACACACACATACACCCACGCACAACCTCTCACCTACACACACACACACATATCCATAGAACAATTATTGACAATTATTTACATACATGCTATATTTCTCCTTTTATATTGTCTTTTCACTGTCCATGTATCTCATTGCCATAGACTAATTGCATCATTACTTCCTAGAGAAGAACAGTTACTTGGGGACAATAAAGTCTAGATTGTATTGTTGAGAGAGGGAAAGAATATTGTCTCAACTTACGATAAACTGGTCTTGAGCATCACTGTATGTAGCCAAGTGTGCTTATCACTGTTTTCTGCTTCTTCCTCTCCTCAGGTCACTGGGCTCTTTTTCCACTTGGAAAGGTTTCCTGCAGCCTGTTCAGGGCTTCATCGGTGCTTGTGAACTCCATCCTCTGTGTTCCCTTCCATACCGACAGCACTGCCGGGAATCAGAGTTGAGATTTGATTCCTTTTTCCTCCAGTGACTATGCGATTGTAGTGAATTGTTGACGTTTTTTTCCTCAGCTTAGCAGAAAAGTCCTGGACGAATCAAATGGACTGGTGATAGATTTTGACTTTGGTCTGATAGTTCCAAAGCTTAAAGATTACCATGCAAGGTTATTTAGCGTTCTTCTGTTTCACGCCGATGCAATGGCATCGCTCCAGATCCTCCGGGGATACATCCATGCCAAGCACCTCCGATATCAGCTTGATCATGTAGCTGGAAAGGTCTCCTTTTTCTTCGTCTTCTGGTAGGGACAATATTCTCATGTTGTTTTGTCTCATTCTGTTTTCTTGCTGGTCCAGTTCATCTTCTAAAGTTTGCACCTTTGTTTCCAGAAGGCCAATTTTGTTGTCCTGTTTGTCCACATGCCCATATCTGACACAATAGACTCTACTTTCCTTTCAAGAAAATCTACTTTTTAACAACGTATTGTAACAGTTTGTTTGTTTTGGTGAGCATTGAGAGCCTTTTAGCTATGTTTTCCTGTATAATTTTTAAGCTGTTCATTGCTCTCATTTGCATCTCCAATTGTTCTTTGTCTTTTCCTCTAAGGGAAGCCATAACTTACCCACAGATTGGTTCGCTGTTGTATATAACTGACCATTTACTCTCTCCCTGTTGCTTTTGAATATATTGAGCTATAGATTATAGAGGCTTAATATTGAACTATGTTGTAAATATAATCACAGTTTTGACAGTACAAAACGGAGTTACTCACTCCCCATCCGTACGTGCATGCGCCTCTCTCGATTGTTTATTTCTAATATTAGGTTAATCAAATACTGTATGTAATACAAATCTCCAAACTTCTTAATTTATTTTTATTTTATAGTGCTATATAATGCTCCAGGGCTAATTTAGTTAGCATTTTGGCATGTTTTTTTAGTTCTAAAGCAAACATTATCCCTTAGATCTAACACAGCATATATGTCAATAGTTTAAGCATATGTTGCCGAACAGTGATTAAAATATTATTTCATAATATTGACCCCAAAAAATTATCATCAGGGAGTTAGCCATCAGTGATGGAGTGACAAGCCACTGACGGAGTTGACAGCAAAAACTCAAAACAGACATATTTTTAACCCTAAAAAGAAAAATATTGAAAAATATAGAAAATTATTCATTTGAAAATGAAAATGAAAAACAACCATTCTAATCAGATCTTTCAGCAATCTGACAGAATTTATGTTTTACGGTGTTGACAAGAATTGCATTCTTGTCTTTCTTCATTCAAGTGGTACACAAAGTAGCAATGTTCTTTTTCCTCAGTTGCATCATGATTCTGTAACCTAATTAAAATACACCTATTTTAACCAGAATTCATATCTTATCTTAATCTATCAGGGAGATGAAGTTGACAGTTTATGGTTGTGACCATGGTGATTTCAATATTGTTTGTTTAAATATATAAAAAGTAGAGAACTTTTACTACATGTAATGAGAACATGAAATAGGGGTGCTTATGGTGTAGTTGACCTTGCTCATTCCTGATTAATTTTAGACAAATCTGATGGAGTTCTCCAGACACATATTTTAGGAATCATAGTTTTGAGAGAAACATTCTTTAAAGTCAGAGTCGGCTAATGTAAAAAACTACATAAGATCTTTTTTCAGTTAATATTCATTATTGCCAGCTAAATTTACTTTTTGGGTTTAAAAATTGGATCCTTTACAAGGGCCTTTCCATGCATAGGGCCAACATAGAAAATAATAATATTGAAAATATTTGGACAATTCCAAAGCAAATCATTTCCCTCATAAAATACCCCTAAACATATTTTTTTTGGCTCAAATAATGCAACACATTTTTTTTCTTTTTAATTCAATGTTTTAATTAGGATGATACTAAATAAAGCACACTCACAGTCTTTTACAACTATGACATCTATTTCTTACTGCTTTAGCCATGGAGAGAATTGAAAAATACTGTGTGCTCTAGACTAGAGCTTCCTTAGTGCATTAGCCTGAACATTTGTCGTCCCTAGAGAGGGTGTGTGGTGACTGTCACAATAACCGGAGAGCCCCATTGATTTCTCACTGACCCTGGCCATGACTGACTGTGGCCCGATCCAAATAACAGTGCCAACTCCAGCTAATGGCCATGCCCCCAATGACTGGCTTCTTGATTCTGAGTACAAACTGTAGTGGTCTGTTTCAAGTGCTCTCCTCTCACCTATCAATTATGTACCATTACAGCATGGGGACTTCCTTAATAGGTTGAATCTTGTTTCTCTACCCTATCATACCACCACGACACCGGTTGTTAATTGCACAGAGTACAGAGCGACATTTTCACATTCTCATTCATTTCCCCATAGATTATACATGTGAAAAGAGGCGCAGAGCGCCTAGTGTTCTCCTCCAAAGACATCACTTAGAGAATAGGCCATTACCAGGAGGAATGCTATGCAGACAGATTATTATTTAAAGCCACATTTTTCCATTGGGTGTACAGTTAAGTGTGTAGCACATCTTTAGGTTTGTGTTGTTTATTGCCGTCTTTTTCCCCCCAAAATGCTTCCAAATTGGGCTCCTCTGCTGCTCTGCACTCGCTACCCTGCTGTTCTACTTAATCCTCAACCGATATTTAATTCATGCAAGCATCTGTTAGCTGCAGTTGTCAGAAAGTACAGAACGGCACCGTTAGAAAGAAAATGGACCCATCGATAAGATTACATATTTAACTGTACGGTACTTTCTATATTTTGCAAAGGGAATCCCATTCCTTTAACAGGCAATTTTCCAGGAAAAGTACATAATAAATTAGGGAGTGGTTGAGTAAATACAATGGAAGTCAATGCATGTCTGTCTGGAGTCATGTTGGCTGATAATGAAAGGAGTCTCCACGCTGTAACTTACTTCATGATCAATGCAAACAGTCTATCCTCAGTTGACAGTCAGCACAGCTGGTTGCCATCATTAGCAGATAGATAGGCAGCCACTTCCCTGCTTTTATAGGCATTGAAGCACTTGTTGGTTCAACATTTAAGAAGTACATGAATAAGGCAGACCAAAAGAAAACGACAATGTTACACTTCTGAAACCATAATGACTGAATGTTTGTCAGTAATTTGACCCGTTTTTGAAAGTTAAACGCACAACATGTTGAATGTGAAACTTAACATGCCTAACTCCAAAAGGGATCCACTGAATTCTGTATATTTATTTACTCACATATTTCAAACTGGCAAGCTGAACTCAAGTTGTGTCATATTCAGGCTAACATGTGTGATGCGAATGTTAATGTTAAGAGAGTGGACAGGTGGATTGGTTATGCACCCAAACCCAAGATAGACATTTCAACACGGGAGAAAAGTCATAGCTGTTTGCTTCCTGGCTCCCCGCAGAAACCATATCTCCCAGTGTTATTCCCCCTCCTAATTAGTGTCAAAATGGAGTCACAAAGTTAGAAATCCTTCCTTACCAACTGTTTATTTCTCTCCCCCCCAATTGTATCACTCTTCAAGGAAGCCGGATATCTTAATGGCAGGTAAAAATATTGAATTGGCCCGAAAAAAATTGCATCAAATCAAATGTATTTATATAGCCCTTCTTACATCAGCTGATATCTCAAAGTGCTGTACAGAAACCCAGCCTAAAACCCCAAACAGCAAGCAATGCAGGCGTAGAAGCACGGTGGCTAGGAAAAACTCCCTAGAAAGGTCAAAACCTAGGAAGAAACCTAGAGAGGAACCAGGCTATGAGGGGTGGCCAGTCCTCTTCTGGCTGTGCCGGGTGGAGATTATAACAGAACATGGCCAAGATGTTCAAATGTTCATAAATGACCAGCATGGTCAAATAATAATAATCACAGTAGTTGTCGAGGGTGCAGCAGGTCAGCACCTCAGGAGTAAATGTCAGTTGGCTTTTCTTAGCCGATCATTAAGAGTATCTCTACCGCTCCTGCTGTCTCTAGAGAGTTGAAAACAGCAGGTCTGGGACAGGTAGCACGTCCAGTGAACAGGTCAGGGTTCCATAGCCGAAGGCAGAACAGTTGAAACTGGAGCAGCAGCACGGCCAGGTGGACTGGGGACAGCAAGGAGTCATCAGGCCAGGTAGTCCTGAGGCATGGTCCTAGGGCTCAGGTCCTCCGAGAGAGAGAGAGAAAGAAAGAAAGAAAGAGAGAAAGAGAGAATTAGAGAGAGCATACTTAAATTCACACAGGATACCGAATAAGACAAGAGAAGTACTCCAGATATAACAGACTGACCCTAGCCCACCGACACATAAACTACTGCAGCATAAATACTGGAGGCTGAGACAGGAGAGGTCAGGAGACACTGTGTCCCCATCCGATGGTACCCCCGGACAGGGCCTAACAGGCAGGATATAACCCCACCCACTTTGCCAAAGCACAGCCCCCACACCACTAGAAGGATATGTTCAACCACCAACTTACCATCCTGAGACAAGGCCGAGTATAGTATAGGGGGGGGGGGGGGGGGGCCAACCCAGACAGGAAGATCACGTCAGTGACTCAACCCACTCAAGTAACGCACCCCTCCTAGGGACAGCATGGAAGAGCACCAGTAAGCCAGTGACTCAGCCCCTGTAATAGGGTTAGAGGCAGAGAATCCCAGTGGAGAGAGGGGAACCGGCCAGGCAGAGACAGCAAGGGCAGTTCGTTGCTCCAGAGCCTTTCCGTTCACCTTCACACTCCTGGGCCAGACTACACTCAATCATATGACCTACTGAGGAGATGAGTCTTCAGTAAAGACTTAAAGGTTGAGACTGAGTCTGCGTCTCTCACATGGGTAGACAGACCATTCCATAAAATTGAGCTCTATAGGAGAAAGCACTGCCTCCAGCTGTTTGCTTAGAAATTCTAGGAACAATTAGGAGGCCTGCGTCTTGTGACCAAAGCGTAAGTGTAGGTATGTACGGCAGGACCAAATCGGAAAGATAGGTAGGAGCAAGAACATGTAATGCTTTGTAGGTTAGCAGTAAAACCTTGAAATCAGCCCTTGCCTTAACAGGAAGCCAGTGTAGAAAGGCTAGCACTGGAGTAATATGATACAATTTTTGGGTTCTAGTCAGGATTCTAGCAGTCGTATTTAGCACTAACTGAAGTTTATTTAGTGCTTTATCCGGATAGCCTGACAGTAGAGCACTGCAGTAATCTAACCTAGAAGAAACAAAAGCATGGATTAATTTTTCTTCATCATTTTTGGACAGAAAGTTTCTGATTTTTGCAATGTTACGTAGATGGAAAAAAGCTGTCCTTGAAACAGTCTTGATATGTTCGTCAAAAGATAGATCAGGGTCCAGAGTAACGCCGAGGTCCTTCACAGTATTATTTGAGACGACTGTACAACCATCAAGATTAATTGTCAGATTCAACAGAAGATCTCTTTGTTTCTTGGGACCTAGAACAAGCATCTCTGTTTTGTCCGAGTTTAAAAGTAGAACGTTTGCAGCCATCCACTTCCTTATGTCTGAAACACAGGCTTCTAGCGAGGGCAATTTTGTGCTTCACCATGTTTAATTGAAATGTACAGCTGTGTGTCATCCGCATAGCAGTGAAAGTTAACATTATGTTTTCGAATGACATCCCCAAGAGGTAAAATATATAGTGAAAACAAAAGTGGTCCTAAAACGGAACCTTGAGGAACACCGACATTTACAGTTGATTTATCAGAGGACAAACCATTCACAGAGACAAACTGATATCTTTCCGACAGATAAGATCTAAACCAGGCCAGAACTTGTCCGTGTAGACCAATTTGGGTTTCCAATCTCTCCAAAAGAATGTGGTGATCGATGGTATCAAAAGCAGCACTAAGGTTTAGGAGCACGAGGACAGATGCAGAGCCTCGGTCTGACGCCATTAAAAGGTAATTTACCACCTTCACAAGTGCAGTCTCAGTGCTATGATGGGGTCTAAAACCAGACTGAAGCATTTCGTATACATTGTTTGTCTTCAGGAAGGCAGTGAGTTGCTGTGCAACAGCTTTTTCATTTTTTTTTGAGAGGAATGGAAGATTCGATATTGGCCGATAGTTTTTTATATTTTCTGGGTCAAGGTTTGGCTTTTTCAAGAGAGGCTTTATTACTGCCACTTTTAGTGAGTTTGGTACACATGCTGATATGGTCACTAGTGTAACCAGGAGGTGAGGCCTCATTTAACAAAGTAAATTCATCAGGCTTAAGCCATGTTTCAGTCAGGCCAATCACATTAAGATTATGATCAGTGATTAGTTAATTGACTATAACTGCCTTTGAAGTGAGGGATCTAACATTAAGTAGCCCTATTTTGAGATGTGAGGTATCACGATCTCTTTCAATAATGGCAGGAATGGAGGAGGTCTTTATTCTAGTGAGATTGCTAAGGCGAACACCGCCATGTTTAGTTTTGCCCAACCTAGGTCGAGGCACAGACACGGTCTCAATGGGGATAAATGAGCTGACTACACTGACTGTGCTAGTAGTGGCAGACTCCACTAAGCTGGCAGGCTGGCTAACAGCCTGCTGCCTGGCCTGCACCCTATATCATTGTGGAGCTAGAGGAGTTAGAGCCCTGTCTATGTTGGTAGATAAGATGAGAGCACCCCTCCAGCTAGGATGGAGTTCGTCACTCCTCAACAGGCCAGGCTTGGTCCTGTTTGTGGGTGAGTCCCAGAAAGAGGGACAATTATCTACAAATTCTATATTTTGGGAGGGGCAGAAAACAGTTTTCAAACAGCGATTGAGTTGTGAGACTGCTGTAGAGCTCATCACTCCCCCTAACTGGGAGGGGGCCAGAGACAATTACTCGATGCCGACACATCTTTCTAGCTGATTTACATGCTGAAGCTATGTTGCGCATGGTGACCTCTGACTGTTTCATCCTAACATCGTTGGTACCGACGTGGATAACTATATCTCTATACTCTCTACACTCGCCAGTTTTAGCTTTAGCCAGCACCATCTTCAGATTAGCCTTAACGTCGGTAGCCCTGCCCCCTGGTAAACAGTGTATGATCGCTGGATGATTCGTTTTAAGTCTAATACTGCGGGTAATGGAGTCGCCAATGACTGGGTTTTCAATTTGTCAGAGCTAATGGTGGGAAGCTTCGGCGTCTCAGACCCCGTAACGGGAGGAGTAGAGACCAGAGAAGGCTCGGCCTCAGACTCCGACTCGCTGCTTAATGGGGAAAACCGGTTGAAAGTTTGTCGGCTGAATGAGCAACACCGGTTGAGCATTCCTACAGCATTTCCCTCCAGAAGCCATGAGAAGGTTGTCCGGCTGCAGGGACCGTGCGAGTGGATTTGTACTAACGTTACTATCTGTACTTACTGGTGGCACAGATGCTGTTTCATCCTTTCCTACACTGAAATGACCCTTGCCTAACTATTGCGTCTGAAGCTGGGCTGGCAGCACAGCTATCCTCGCCGTAAGGTGATCGTTCTCCTGTATATTATGAGTACAGCGACTGCAATTAGAAGGCATCATGTTAATGTTACTACTTAGCTTCGGCTGTTGGAAGTCCTGACGAACCATGTCCAGATAAAGCGTCCTGAGTGAAAAAGTTGAATGAAAACAAGTTGAGTGAGGGAAAAACTAAATATATAAACGGTAATTAAAAAGTAAAAACCATAAAGTTTTCAGGTAGCAAAGTAAGGTTGGTAACAAAACGCACAGCAACACGTAAACAAGTCTGCAAGTTGTGACCGGAAATGACACGTTCAGTTAGACAAATCCAAAGGAGGTCCGTGCAATGCCGACTGAGGAACAGAGGTTCACAGTCCGGGTATTTGGTGCTTATCAGAACCAAAGTGAATACCATCTGTGCTGAAAGGTACTGGGGTGCAGCTCCTTCCATGTGGGATCTCACTCAGATGGAAAATGATTTTTTATACTTGTACATTCATGTTTTTGATTGTGGAGTGCTAATGATGTTTGGGAAACTGTGTTTCACACTAGCAGCCTTTTGCTCCCCCAAAACAGCACAAAAAAAAACAGCACCCTGTTTGGTAAAATACCAAGTCCATATTATGGCAAGAACAGCTCAAATAAGCAAAGAGAAATGACAGTCCATCATTACTTTAAGACATGAAGGTCAGTCAATGCGGAAAAGGTCAAGAACTTTCAAAGTTTCTTCAAGTTCAGTCACAAAAACCATCAAGCTGATGAAGCTGGCTCTCATGAGGACCGCCACAGGAAAGGAAGACCAAGAGTTACCTCTGCTGCAGAGGATAAGTTCATTAGAAATTGCAGCCCAAATAAATTCTTCACAGAGTTCAAGTAAAAGACACATCTCAACATCAACTGTTCAGAGACTGCGTGAATCAGGCCTTCATGGTCAAATTGCTGCAAAGAAACCACTACTAAAGGACACCAATAAGAAGAAGAGACTTGCTTGGGCCAAGAAACACGATCAATGGACATTAAACTGGTGGAAATCTGTCCTTTGGTCTGATGAGTCTTTGTGAGACGCAAAGTAGGTGAACGGATGATCTCCGCATGTGTGATTCCCACCGTGAAGTATGGAGGTGGAGGTGTGATGGTGCTTTGCTGGTGACACTGTCGGTAATTGTTTTTGAATTCAAAGTACATTTAACCAGTATGGCTACCACAGCATTCTGCAGCGATACGCCATCCCATCTTAGCTGGACTATCATTTGTTTTTCAACAGAACAATGACCCAACACACCTCCAGGCTGTATAAGGGCTACTTGACCAAGAAGGAGAGTGTTGGAGTTGGTTTGGGATGAGTTGGACCGCAGAGTGCAGGAAAAGCGGCCAACAAGTGCTCAGCATATGTGGGAACTCCTTCAAGACTGTTGGAAAAGCATTCCAGGTGAAGCTGGTTGAGAAAATGCCAAGAGTGTGCAAAGCTGTCATCAAGGCAAAGGGTGGCTAATTTGAATAATCTAAAATATATGTGTTATTTCATAGTTTTTATGTCTTCACTATTATTCTACTATGTAGAAGATAGTAAAAATAAATAAAACCATTGAATGAGAAGGTGTGTCCAAACTTTGGACTGGTACTGTATATAAATGACATATTTCTGTATTTCATTTTCAATACATTTGCAAACATTTCTAAAAACATGTTTTCACTGTCATTATGGGGTTTTGTGTGTAGATTGCTGCTAAAAATTTAAATTCAGGCTGTAACACAACAAAATGTGCAATAAGTCAAGGGGTATGAATAATTTCCGAAGGCACTGTAGGTACAATATTCAGTCCTGCCATTTGCATGTTCAACCCGACCTTTCACGTCAAATATTTATGTCCAATAGACCTGGATCTAAAACCAACTGTGGTGGATTCCCTGACCTCACTTGTCAATGCTACAGCCATTTGTTTTTTCAAATGTTCCACTTGTTTGATTGTTTACTGATATTCATTTTCAATATTAAATATAGCTTTCTGGATTAGGAATAGTGTTCAATAGTTCATAGGCCAAATGTTCTAAAGCTTCCTATCTGCATGGGGTGCAGATCTAAAAATCAGCTGCAGCAAGTTCCCTGATCACTATTGTCCATGCTACAGCAATTCATTTCTTAAATGTCCAATTGTTTGATTGTCTACATAAACAATGTGTACATACCAAAGGAATAACTACACAAAAAAATCTGAATCATGTCTACAATTCCCAGGCCATGATTTGTCCCTTTATTACTGCCATAGGCCTACTCACACCCCATCACAGTAGGTGAGGCCCTTGAGTATATCAATTAACACTTGATCTATTTCCTGGAGTAAAAAAAGGCAGACTTGGTATATTGAACTTGTGAGGTCCTCTTGATATTTTGTGTGACTATCCCATGCCTTAATAACATCTATACACGTGAAGGTCAGAGCACTGACAATCTTCCTGTGAAATCAGGAGTGGAGTGTTAAACGGTAACATAATTAGAGGCATGGATAGGCATAATTAACTAGCACAGATCACATGAAAACTCATAAAGACAAGAACATTAATTTTGTAGAGGTGAGTTCATTAACTCTTTCAAACAAGACAATACGTTGTACAATTTAAGATTTACTGTACGGACTAGATTGTAAGAAAATCCCTTTAGTCTTCATTCCTTCATACAAATTACATTAAATAAAATGTATATGTTAAAGTAGTTATATTCATATATTCATTATATTAAAGTGTGTGATATCACGTCAAAAAAGGATGGTACTGAACATACTGATACTAAATCCACATACGAAAGTTAATTCAATGATCAAGCTACATAAACGGGTATGAGAACACATTTATTAAAGATGAATCTTCGTACAGTACCACCAAGTCATCGTAATTGAGTATCAATACAATTGAGATGGATTTCAAGGTGATTTGTTATAAGGATGTTTGGTGGTTGAAGTAGCAGGAATGGCTAATGTACTTTGGTGTTCATCCTTGAAATATGGCACATCTTCTGTGTTGCAAAGTCAAGGAGCAAAACAATTACAATGAAGTCTGGGCTTAATTTGGTTTTGCACGATTCATTGGCTACATAGGCCAACACTGCCTCAAAACAAAAGGCGATATGAGCAAAGAAATACACCAGTGCCGAGGCATCCGGAAAATAGCCCCTCTTTGTGGAGGAAACCAAAACATGATTAATGAGGTGACAGTCATCTATCTACCTTCTCATCCCTTTTGTCAAGGGCCAATGAATGTGTTGTCTGAGCACAAAAGACAGAATCCAGGGAATGATCACCCTATGTGCTCCCTATGTATTCCAAATCCCAACCAAACAACTGTGTGTTTAACTATGCTTCCTGGATGATATTCCATATGGAGTTCTTTATCTAATGCCACAGCAGTGACCTATTGGGCCAACTAATGCCTGGTGGTGAGATTGACGAAGCCAAATGCATGCAGAAAGCCAGATAAACAAACAAACAAGCATTTAATTATCTGTTTAGTACATGACATGTATTTGTTTGGCAGGGGCAGTCATGAGTCATGACCACAGTAAAATTCCATGCAATCTCCTTTTATGCACTCTGGACATGAGTTGGTAGTACCCAACTTGCTAACAATCATCAGGTCGCTAATGGCCTGGTACTCGGGGCTCTATTGTCCCTCTAACCACTCTGATATCAATGCAAATGTAATCGAAAATCAGTATGTCTTTTAAAACTCACCTCACTGTGATTGATCAATTTGAAGATAGAAGTTCAACAACAGGTTGAGCGGAAAACATGACCATTGTGGATGTTGTTTCAAAGCCTAATGCAACAAAATGGACAGAGCTTTCTAAGGTGATGATTGATTCAAAACACACATATGCATATTAGAGCTTATGCATATGCATAGGCATAAATAGTGTATGAGCCTTAAAACAATTACTGAATTAAAAATAATAATTGTGCCGTTATACAATACATAGACTGCCTAATATTATGCATGGAAGAAAAACATTAACAACGGATTTATGATGTCTTTGGTACATAATTGGTCGAGCCTATAACAAATTCAGAGTTAGCCTACAATTATAGTGAATTTGTATTTGATTTTGAATAGCCTATTATTTTTCACAATTAATAATGAATACATTTAAATTTTCATAATTAATAGGCTGAAATTACTTTTAGCAGAATATCTCACCTCCATACATTTCCCTCTCCTCCCCTCTCTTCTTCAAACCTTTCTCAAGCGCGCAGAGAGAGGGGCTGACAACAGTTTCATTAAATATTTTTTGTTGTGAAAACAATCTTCCTGAACAGATTTGACTTGGTTTCCCAAATTAAGCACTGGGTAGATGGAGGAACAGGGTTGGAGAGCCCATGGCATACAGAGTTTGGGCGTAATGTCACCTGTCATGCAGCTGGAGGCTGCATGCTCATCAAACAGTGGTTGATGTGTGGAGTGAAATAATCGGAGTAGCCTTCCCAGCATGAGTGAAAAACGAACCAGCGGAAAAGTGGCCTCCATTCGCTATTCGGGTGCATATGTATGATATGTCTTTTTCCCCTTGTTCCTGCCCATTTGATCATGGAACATTCTAAATCGAAACTCATTTGACATATTAGTAAAGATAAGATTAAATTGAGAATAGACTAATGGGTGAAAATATTATCACTTGATAAGATAACAACATCATTAGCCTACAGTCACATCATGCAGTCCGTATATCTTTTGATCGCTAAGAGATTGTAATGTTTGTGTCATTCACAACTAAAGCTGCCAAATAACTCTTAATCTATCATATAGGACCTGTTTCAAATGATCACTCGCATCAGAATGGGAAAATATCCTTTCTATTTTATTCACCTAAGTTCATTCATATTCTTCTTACTATAAAATCATATAATATAAAACAATGACTTATAAGCATATCTTGTCTGCTAAATGAACAAGCCTACAGCCTATGGTATGGCGCATAGCCAGATTGTCACGACTTCTGCCAAAGTCGGTTCCTCTCCTTGTTCGGTCGGTGTTCGGCGGTTGACGTCACCGGTCTTCTAGCCATCGCCGATCCATTTTTCATTTTCCATTTGTTTTGTCTTGTTTTCCCACACACCTGGTTTTCATTCCCTCATTACGTGTTGGTATTTAACCCTCTGTTCCCCCCATGTCTTTGTGCGGAATTGTTTGTTGTAAGTGCTTGTGCACATTGTTGTCTGGTGCGCGACGGGTTTTGTACCCATACGTTGTTATTCTGGATGCCGGTGGTTTTGTATATTAAACTGCTCCGGTTTTTACCCAGTTCTGCTGTCCTGCGTCTGACTTCTCTGCCACCAGTTACGCACCCCTTACACAGATAAAATACAGTAGGCCAACTTGTATTCTGTTCTGAAATACATTTTCTTCATATCATAATGTTTCTTTAGACATGCCTAAAATAAATAATGTATTTATTGTGATGGTGTATATTCAATTGATTTATTAAACTTTTTTAAATGTAGATGTTCCAGAGGCGTGGATCAGTGGCTTGTATGCTGCTTGGATACATGAAGATGCTAAACGTTACGTTAAACCGTTATGTTAATTAACAGTCAATTACTGTGAGACTGGCAGGCTTTTGCATGACAATAACCAGCTGACAACGTTTCATGACCACCGCAGCCCTAATTCTGAATACCGGTTTACTTGCTTGCTGACTATTGGCTTTGGTTGTACGTGGCCTGTAAAGTCATAAATACAGTGTACAATACAAAACATTGTTTCTGAGCATTTAAAAACCCACTCCAGATGTTTTTTCAACTTTTCCAGTTGAAAAAGGATATTCAAAGTATAAATACAGTAGTAAAGCAAACACTTAATTGGGTGATCTGCAATTGCTACATCCATTTTTGGACATTTAAATTCATGACATATACCTATTGATTCTTTAAGAATATAACTTGTAAATTCCTCATGAGCTTAGTTCAATTTTCTTACCCCATCAGGACCCAAAATGTAAGCTTGTTTTACTCCTTTGTTTGTAAACAAAGTAAGTCGAAATAAACACTGTATATAGCCTCACAACATGGTTAAAACTGTCAATGTTATCTCATGGATGGTCTGTCCTTGCTTACATTGCTCTGTCTAGGAATTTGAGAGTGGTTACATTTCTCCAGCCCCATCCCTCAGCAATTTACCAAATCATTGATGGGGTGCCACTTTGTTATTGTTCAAGAAGTTGGCAATTCAAGGAGTTGGTCTGATGGGTGCACTCTGATATCATCGGCCTCCCCCTTGTGGGAACAATCGAGGACGAAATAGTACATTTTCAAAAAATGCATTCTTGGACATGTGAAATTGAATGTGCCTAAACTACAAACTTGTATGGGATCTGTAACTATGAATAAACATTTTAAATTATGAGCCTAGTTTAGCCAAGGAGAAGCACTGGGCTATGTATATAAGGAGAAAGACAGGATCCTTCCAGGCTAGCCATGAATGGCTGAAATAATTGAGGGGTTGACAATGCTGACGGTTGGCCATGCGTTTACATGTCAATTCTTAAAGAGATGGGTTGTGAACGACGCTGAATGCGTGTAAACAAAGAACTCTGTAGCATATTTCTATGCTGCAATATTTCAACAACTAAAAAATAGCTTTAAACATTACACATTAAGATAGAACAAAAGGCCTACAACAGCTCATTAATTTACTATTTCAACACAACCATTGCTTTTTGTTAGTTGTGTCAGGTGCAAGGCACATTCTGTTATCATTTAACAGATTCCCATCAAATGTGTACACATTCTTTCTTGTCTAAGGAATTGGATGTAAAACATTTTGACATCTGTAAATTTAATTAGGCGTCTGCTTGTTGCTGTAAATACACAATGGGTCTGTCTTTGATGACATTGTCGTTTTGTGATAAGTTCTACCTTGTGACAGCTGTCATCAGGCCTGTGCTGTGAAACCATTGTCTTCTAAAAAAGAAATCTGTAAAGTACTCTAGAGCCATTTAAGTGTTTACAAAGGAAGCACACCGAGAATGACAAATACAAGACAGCAATGCTGGAGTTATTGGTCAGATTGTGAGTAAGGACACTTCCCCTAGCTTCTGTACTAGAGATAAGAGGGGTTTCAGTTTCAATTAACATGTTTATATAACATTTTATATATACCTTTTCAGTTTTCACTTCATTTATTATTTCATTTTTTTTTTTAAATATAAATATTATGTTGAAGGCAGTTCTCTAACTTGGCAGCCAATTTATATTTGAAGAATCCAATGGACTCATTACATTTTACAAAATTGTTCTTCGGCTTTCCCAATAGAACCCTTTTTGGTTCCAACTGCCAGGTCGCAGTTGTAAATGAGAACTTGTTCTCAACTGACCTAAATAAAGGTGAAATTAAATTTAATACATTTAAAAAGGGTTCTTCAAAGGGGTTGAAGGACCCTTTTAGGTTCTAGGTAGCACCTTTGTTTCTAAGAGTGTAGATGGAAACCTAATAGATGGACCCAACAGATGGTTTATGTTGACAGGCATCTTGTACATTTTAGGACACCCTCATCACAAACCTAGCTATCAGCCAGCACTGAAGATTAGTGGTGAAGAATAGCATCTGTTCATTCTCAATGTCTTAGTAAAAGCCCAAAGCAAGTTCCTATGAGAGTGCACATTGCTATATATAGAGTTATGAGTTATAAACAAGGGATAAAACACTTATTTAGAGGAAAATATCATTAAGCTTTATTACACTGAACAGATACAACCATCTCTTACTCATTCTCAAATAGAAAAGATACAACTACGCCTTAACATGCACAAATAGTTCAATACTATTACGTTCATTTTGTTTCTTACCAAAAGTCATTGACATACAGTTTTTGTTAATACTTTTGACAGAACAGAAGGGAAAAATAGAAAAAGTAAATGTACAATACCATTTCATTTACAGATAGCGAATAACTTGACAAGTTACGCTGAAAAACAAATGTGCAGCATATTAACTCCTGTAGTCAATAAACGAGGCAAAAGTATTTGAACATTTGAATGTTAATAAAGTTAATCACTTACAAATTCCTGTTCCCAGTTTGAATGAATGGGATGAAGATCATAATTTAGGGTAGAACACTTTGGTGCAAATCTTTCATTGACATCATTGCATGGTTTACGCAAACGTTTGATTATTGTGCATATCTCAAATTATGATTTGTCCTATGAGCAACTGCCAAATAGTTATTTGAATTCTGCAGTAATTCCTCCCAAAACCCCCCCCACTCTCACTGGTTTTGGGGTAGTTACAATATAATTCAAATAACTATATGGCGGTTACATTTGCCAAGACCCACAAATGTTTACAAACGTATGTGTTAGGGGCTCACTGTGGGTGGAAACTGAGATTGAGTAGTGCTCCTTTAAAGTGCAAATACTTATGTGTCAGATGTGTTATCGTTCTACCATGACATTTGCACATGTGGTTGGTTTATTGTATGTTTTTATTCAGATGTGTAATAATCATAGCAGAATGGTTAATGTTGCATGTATTTCATCTGAGAATGCAAGTTGCAGTGATGATGTCAAGGGTATCATGCGGAGACACTGATAGTGTCTTGCTCTTCTTTACAGTTTGATACATGAATGTACTTTATATGTTGTGAGGCTACAATAGTAGGAACCCCCTTGGTTTGAATAAACATCACTGGCGTAGCACACACCACACAGCCCCCACAAGACAGGAGGGCCCACAAGCTTTGGGCGGGGTCCCCCGGAGGTCGGGCCCCTCAAATAGTATATGAAAGCGTTATAAGCCATAAAAGAAAAGTTTAGAATTACAGGAAATTATCTTTAAAACTGCAACATTTTCTTTCACTTCATGGAAAAATTTGTAGAATAGTAGAAAATTAGCTTAGAGGAAGTTAGTACAATCCTTTTCCGACAGGGATTTTTTTTTTTTACAGTAGATTTTTTGGGGGAATTTTGTTGCATTATTTCAGCTTAACATGTATATTTAGGGCAATTTTATAAGGGAAAAGATCGGACCTTGCGGGGGCGCTGTGAAACTGTGCTACGCCACTAATCAACACGATGCCGATAAGTGCAATTGACATCCGTTGTTTTCTACTGTATGGATTATAAAATAATTGTTAAAAATTGCCACGTTTATCGTAACCTGAAATTAAAAAATAGACATCAAGAGTCAGCAAACTCCAAAACAATTGATATTGGAAATTGAAACATTCACAATATGCATTTCTGATGAAATTGCACCCACTGTTTCCAGATAATACCTTTGTTGTTGAGTGTGGTATACTTAACCTGTGGACTGTGGTCCAACTACATGAATCATTTCAACAACAAAAAAGCAAACAAGGCACACTGCTAGCGTGATATAGATCAGGGATGGACAACTTTGATGGGGATGGGGGCCACAAAAAAATGTAACCCATCATGAGGGGCCGCAGTAGCCCCCCCCCCCCCCCCCCACCTTGCGAGCAAAACATTTTAGTGGCCCCCTCATGACAGCAAATTTGCTGACTTGCCCGTAATTGAGTGACTGCTGATGCGCGACCACATTTTTAAATTGCAAATTAAGTTGAGACCCCGACTGAGTAAAAAATTTAATAATAACAATATGTATTATTATTTATTTTGGGGGGTGAAATTGGTCCACAGACCTACAAAAGAGGGGCCGCCAGTTGCCCATCCCTGATATAGATAATTTTACCCCCTCTTTCAGTTAAACTGCATACCTTTCATGTTTCATGATAAACATACTTCCATGTGGTATGACACTGCAATACATTATTTTGAACTTCATTTAGCCAGAGAACAAATTACTTTTGTTAGGAAGTATAGCATTTTCCAATTGCATGAAGCCAAATGTGTGTTAATTGTTTCCAATTTAACAAGTTATACTTGAAAGTGGATCCCCATGGTAACTCTGACCCTCATTTTACTTTTGGTTTATTTACAAACCCAAATCATGGAATGCTATCTGTAAAACCCTACTGTATATTCATTTTTAGAAAATGAAACCTTTCATTAGGTATGACATTTTGGTGAACTATTCCTTTAAAATAATGGTGCAGGAAAAACGGAGAGACGGTTTCTGATTGCGTATTAGTTGTGTTGTATTATGTTGGTTCTGAGGGGTATTATGTTCATACTGTTAGCTGGACATAATTGTTTTTCGCACACAGACATACTACTTGGTGACACTTCCTATCTGTGTGCCATTTGCTAAAGGAATCATTAACAAACATGAATGGAGTCATGTAAAACAATGAGAAAACGTGTATAGATACTTATTACTTGCCAAACGCTGAGCCTTGTTACAAAAGGCTTATGATTTGACAATTAATAAAAGGTTTCCTATGCAATTTCTGTTTGTTGTTTATAGTTTTTTACATAATTGATTAATGCATACGGGTTCATTAACTATTAATAGACCATTAATAAAGCTTTTATTGACAGCATATGTACAGTTTTGCCGAGTACCCAGTATGGTTAAACATTTGACACTTTTGTACAGTAAACTGGATGAGATTTGATCAAAAAGAGAAAACAATAACAGCTCCCTAGCTAGCCAGTCATTTGCATATGTGCTGCTTAGTTTAGTTCAGTAATGTACGTTGACTCCAGGCATGGAACAGTCTAAGTAGATATGACATCGCTATTGTTGTTTTACTGCTGCTCTTAAATTACTTGTTACTTTTGTTTCTAATTCTTATTCGTATTTACTATAATATTTGTTTTTAACTGCATTGTTGGTTAGGGGCTCGTAAGTAAGCATTTCACTGTAAGGTCTACACTTGTTGATATTCTGTGCATGTGACCAATAAGATTTGATTTGTTTCCCAGGGATCTAAATCTATCTTTCGACCCTCTCTTTGTCATAACTGCAAGATTACAGTTTTGACTAATACACCGTTAATGATCATTTATACACAGATTCGCAGAATCACAGAACTTGTGTTGGCTAAAAAAAGCTTTCCTTTGAGTTTTCCTCAATTGACAGAGACATTTATCAAGAGTTACGACACTCTGGAGAACTTTGAAGAAATACTCATCAAAGGGCCACTGTACATGGGTGGGGGAGTGGCAAGAAAAACAAACAGTTTATCCTTCTGACCTAGGAGACACCAGTCTTGATAATACTCATGTTTTACATATAAACATCAAGTTCAAAACCATGTGTATTGTGTATTGACAACATTTCATTTGATCCGTATTCATCCAGTAATAGTAAATCATTGAATGTTCTCTTTTATAAAACACAATGCACTACATAACCTTAGTTTGTTTTCTCTTACTTTGCATGGTTAGGGCTCTATTCAATCAGATCCGCTTTAGCCGACATCCACATAGCAGTTGTTTTGGCGGCGGCGGAGGTGGAACTGTGTTAAAGCTGTCAAATCCACAACCGGCTCCTGGCATACCTAAAGTGGACATTGCCATTGACTGCACGGAGTCACATTAACAGAAATCCCATGCAGCCTTGTTTAAAAGGTCTAACGCTGGGATGTGAGATGTAATCTACACCTCAATTAGGATGATAGAAATACTCATTATTTCAGTTAAGGATTTTTCAGTTTGAGCATAATTATATCTATATATCCTACACTTTCTCATACACTACAGTGAGTACTGTAGTATTTACAGTTAACTAGAGTATAAATACTGTGGAAATGAATTCCCAAGACAGGGGGCCCAATTTTAACCCATTATAGTCTTCAAAATGACATAGTCTGAAGGGTGTCTGTGTGTGTGTTTACGTATATGCATGCACATGTGTCTGTCTGTGTGTGTGTGTGTATACACACTCTTCTCTGCTGCTGCCTGATAACCAGGCAGTTTTGGGACGAGACCAACATGCAACAAACCAGGTGGTGATTGCATTGTGGGGTGGCTGTGCGAAGGCTGATCAGAAGTGACAGCTGTGACATTGAATGGTTCTTATTCATTTGAAAGACAAGGAGAAGATATAACAGCTTGAGCCCCCCAAATAGATAGAGTTGATAGAGATACAGGGGACATACCTATACTCACCCTTTATTATTCAACCCTCTGATTGATAGAACACTGGGGTCAGGGCAAAAAATGTAGAGATCAAATGGCAAGCTACATTTGTTATGGCAAATTAATTGTTTTTCACTGGACATTTTATAATGAAAGAACTTTAGAGCCTGCATTTGATACGCATGTGATCTTAATTGGATTCAAAGCCTCCTCCTACACTTGTATGTTATTGTTTCATTTTGTGTGGGCTATCATGGGAAGTAATGTGTCACATAGTCAAAAGGACTAAGGACTTTGTTTTCACAGTTCATAATTTATGGACAATGTAAAACTTTATCTTGAGCTGACATGTTGATTACTCACCATAACGGTTACATCATTGCGATTCATGGACTCACTTGTACGTATGTTTTAAAGTACATTTCCTGCAATTCCACACATTTTGCCATGGGGCAGGGAGAAAAAAGGGCAGTTTTACAGCTAATGGGGTGGAGATACTTTATTTCAGTTTAAAGCTAATTTCCTGCAGGTCTCCACAATTTGCCATAACTTATGCCATGTTAATGATATGTTAATGATATCTGAGTGAGAGTGTCTAATCAAATCAATGGGGGCTCCCTTGAGGTCAGGGCCCGTGGGCACGTGCCCTGTGTGCCTGGTCAGTGTTCAGCCATGCTTACTACAAGTGTAGATAGCTGGCTAGACTAACTTACCAATCTAAAAATTGTTAGCTGACATGGCTAATTGAGATAAAAATTGCTGATGCACAACCAAATTTTATACTTGCACCTTGTGTATTCTACTATTTTAACTCTCAACAGTAAGTTGAGATCCCAGAGTTCCTTAAAAAAAAAGTGTTTTGTTGTTGCTGTTCTGGGGCACCCTATAGCAGCCTGAGGCCGTAAGCGACCGCTTATGCCTGGAGCCGGCCCTGGCTATATCAAACAGTTAACCATGCAGGTAAAGTACATGAGAAACATTCTAAACTAGAGGAAATAAATAACGTGGTTCAGTGAATTTCTGCTAGGCTCTTTGCAGAATTTTTAGAATTGATTGTGACAGTAATTTAGGTAATCAGGCAATGTCATTTGGAAACGGTTCCTAAATCAGAAACCTTTGTGTCTGTTCAATAGATATGCAGATATACACATCCACATCCATTTCAATGTTTATTTGAATAGGGCCTGAAACAGTGAGAGGACACAAACCGACAGACATTCACAATGTTTCAATCTCTGGTCAATGCAGAGGGCGAGAATGACTTCTGGGTTTATACTCTCTTGTTTTCTGCAAGGTTTTGCCATTTAAAGAGAGATCAGAACATTTGATCAATGACTCTCAATGACTCATTTCTCTTCACTTGTAGTGGGGAGCGCAGTACGCATTCTTACATGTATCCTGTTGGAATCATGTTGTTTTTACTTTACCGTTTGCGGTTTGTTCGTAGACACCCACATTAGCTAAATGGGATTGTGGGATGTCACTGTAGTCGGTGAGAGAACAAATCACTTGTGCAGTGAATAAACTGTTTTCTTTGCACATTTCTGCCTGTGTATATCAGTCTTTTCTGTCTCAAAACTTCCTTTTCAAAAGGCGTTAGCCAATTTCAGACAACTTAAAAAGCACTGTCATCATTTGTCTTTGACTATGCAGTTCTTCTCAGTGACAACCCCAAAAACTGTGTCAGTGCTGTTTATGTTTCAACAGTGCTTTTTTTGCTGTGTATGAACTTCATTTGTCACAAATAATCCTTAAATATTTGATATTGTATTGTTCTGCCACTGAAGTTGACATTGTTTATATTGAATGGTCTGTTTATGTTATTATTCTGTTGCATACAACTGTAAAAATACAGTAAAATGAACAATCACATTGCATGTTTTATTTTTTTGTAATTTACTTTAAAAAAGCTTATGTTATTGTACAGAGAACAAACAGGACAGGACACACCAGTAATCTGAATGTACACCTCAATATTTGGGCAAAACCAGTCAACTATCAACACTTACATTAACTTTTTGTTTCCCCTTTTTTACATACAAAAGGTTGGAGTGACACAAACTTGGTAGTACTACCATCACCTCAGATCAGCTTCCAGGTCGACCCTCTCCCTCCCCACCCTCCTAGATATGTCCAGTCTTCTGGTTTTTGTCCAAAAGAAGACATACCGCCAATGCAAACCCCCCAAAAAAGAAGAGCAAACCAACGATGTTATTGGTGGTTCCTTTTATTCCATTTCTTCTTCTGGGACCAAGAGTCTTGTTGTTTTTCAGTGCTGATAGAAGCTGAGGATGGCCTGTGTTGCATCAAAACTTGAGTAGGAACAAAAGGAAAACAGTCAGCAGTAGGCAGAATGAGCAGTGGGGCGACAGGGCTGCCCTGTTCACATCGTGCATCATGGTCCCGGGGCCTGTTGGGAAACATATTTAGATATTAACTTCACAGTAAGGCATCTAAAGAGGCAGTGCTTCCCCCACTTAGCTCTCTTACTGCGTCTACCCCCCCCCCCCCCCCCCCCCCTCCACAGCTAAAAACGTGTGGGATCTATTGGCTTTAACTGACAACAAAACTGGATGTTGGCTTTAGGGCCTTTTCTTGGAAAGTAATCTAGGGGAAGGAGGACTGCAAAGAGGTCATCATCAGCAGTAACGTTCGGTAAAGAACCAACAAGATGCATTCCTCCTGCATATTGAATAGGACAGTTTGCTTTGAAAACTGAGCATATGCTCCATTAGACACTGACCATCTTAACAAAGCATAGCCAGGATCTCAAATAGCTTTTTAAACACAAATCCCTCATTCATATCAGAGATGACAGGGTATTCTATACTCTTTGATGATCAAAAAGAAACATGCAGTACAAGACAAACAACATTCCTCAAATACCTTGGCATGTGAAGTG
The DNA here is from genome assembly GCF_016432855.1 of Salvelinus namaycush. Taxonomy (NCBI): domain Eukaryota; kingdom Metazoa; phylum Chordata; class Actinopteri; order Salmoniformes; family Salmonidae; genus Salvelinus; species Salvelinus namaycush. The sequence continues at coordinate 40,326,854 of NC_052309.1, read as the reverse complement.
AGGAGCACGACTGAGGCTAGAGGAGATATTCATGATTATAACGTTGAGAATAGAATAGTGCAGGATGGCTAAAGTTGCTTCTTAATATGTGTTTTTGTTGAAGTTTGTTACTCTCTGTAAACTGCTGGAACTGCATTCAAAGGAAAAGTTGACAATACACTGTAATGCTATCCTAAGAGTTTTAGAAGTTTTCTATGACTCAAATTTGTATACTGAGCAATTGCATTTGCTATTGTATCCAAAGAGGCTCAGCTCATTCACATGATATGCCTCTAGAGATAATCAAGAAGTTGGTGCTTTTTGTCCTATTCACGGCAACAATGTTACAATGAATTAATTCATGGCTTTATTCTACATTACAAAACTGCAAGTTTGGTTCACTGTGGATTATTCCCCCACAACTATGAATAAGACCACTGACAAACAAAAGGTACAGTATATGTCTGCTTTATACCCCACCATACAGACACATCTACATTTAGGCCAGGATTCAATCAGATCAGCGTTAACCCCCAGTTACCAGCAACTGCATAGTATATAATTACTTTTATTTACGCAATGTGGGAGGTGTAACTGCAATCTGTAGCAAATCTGTAACCATGAAGTGCTTCAAAAGGCTGGTCATGGCTCACATCAACACCATTATCCCAGAAACCCTAGACTCACTCCAATTTGCATACCGCCCTAACAGATCCACAGATGATGCAATCTCTATTGCACTCCACACTGCCCTTTCCCATCTGGACAAAAGGAACACCTATGTGAGAATGCTATTCATTGACTACAGCTCAGCATTCAACACCATAGTGCCCTCATCTCATCAATAAGCTAAGGACCCTGGGATTAAACACCTCCCTCTGCAACTGGACCCTGGACTTCCTGACGGGCCACCCCCAGGTGGTAAGGATAGGTAACAACACATCCGCCACGCTGATCCTCAACACTCAGGCCACTCAGGGGTGTGTGCTCAGTCCCCTCCTGTACTCCCTGTTCACTCATGACTGCACGGCTAGGCACGACTCCAACACCATCATTAAGTTTGTCGATGACACAACAGTGATAGGCCTGATCACTGACAACGATGAGACAGCCTATAGGGAGGAGGTCAGAGACCTGGCCGTGTGGTGCAAGGACAACAACTTCTCCCTCAATATGATCAAGACAAATTAGATGATTGTGGACTACAGGAACAAGAGGACCGAGCACGCCCCCATTCCCATCAATGGGGCTGTAGTGGAGCAGGTTGAGAGCTTCAAGTTCCTTTGTGTCCACATCACCAACAAATTAACGTGGTCCAAGCACACCAAGACAGTCGTGAAAAGGGCACGACAAAACCTATTCCTCCCCAGGAGACTGAAAAGATTTGGCGTTGGTCCTCAGATTCTCGAAAGGTTCTACAGCCGCACCATCTAGAGCAGGGGTGTCAAACTCATTCCACGGAGGGCCTAGTGTCTGCAGGTTTTTGGTTTTTCCTTTCAATAAAGCCCTAGACAACCAGGTGTGGGGAGTTCCTAACTAATTAGTGATGTTAATTCATCAATCAAGTACAAGGGAGGAGCGAAAACCCGCAGACACTCGGCCCCCCGTGGAATGAGTTTGACACCTGTGATCTAGAGCATCCTGACTGGTTGAATCACTGCCTGGTATGGCAACTGCTCGGCCTCCGACCGCAATGCGCTACAGAGGGTAGTGCGTATAGCCCAGTACATCACCGGGACCAAGCTTCCTGCCATCCAGGACCTCTATACCAGGCGCTGTCAGAGGAAGGCCCTAAAAATTGTCAAAGACTCCAGCCACCCTAGTCATAGACTGTTCTCTCTCCTACCGCACGGCAAGTGGTACCGGAGCGCCAAGTCTAGGTCCAAGAGGCTTCTAAACAGCTTCTACCCCCAGACTTTTTGCATTGCCTCTCCCGTCCCCTTCTTTTACACCGCTGCTACTCTCTGTTGTTATCATCTATGCATAGTCACTTTAATAACTCTACCCACATGTACATATTAACCGGTGCCCCCGCACATTGACTCTGTATCGGTACCCCCCTGTATATAGTCTCGCTATTGTTATTTTACTGCTGCTCTTTAATTACTTTTTACTTTTTCTCTTATTCATATTTTTTTAAACTGCATTGTTGTTTAAGGTCTCGAAAGTAAGCATTTCACTGTAAGGTCTACACCTGTTGTATTCGACGCATGTGACTAATACAATTTGTGACTAATACAATTTGATTTGATTCAATCAGATCCAAGTTAACCTGCGGTAACCGACAACTGCATAGCATATCAGTGCTTTTGTTTAGGCAATGTCGGAGGTGTAACTGCATCGTAATTGTCAAATCCACAAGTGGCTCCAGGCGTTATACCTAGAAATCCCATGCAGCTGTATTAGAAGATCAAACACCGGAATATGTGATGTAATGTAAACCTTGATTAGGCTGATATAAATCCTTATTATTATGTTTAATGATTTTAAGTTTGAGTGTCATTATTTCTATATAGCCTACAAAAGCCACATTCGTTGCTGACAGGTGTATAAAATCGAGCACACAGCAATGCAATCTCCATAGCCAAACATTGGCAGTAGAATGGCCCGAACTGAAGAGCTCGGTAACTTTCAAACTGGCACCGTCATAGGATGCCACCTTTCCAACAAGTCAGTTCATCAAATTTCTGCCCTGCTGGAGCTGCCCCGGTCAACTGTAAGTGCTGTTATTGTGAAGTAGAAACTTATTGTCTCAGCCGCGAAGTGGTAGGCTACACAAGCTCACAGAACGGAACTGCTGAGTGCTGAAGCTCGTAGCGCGTAAAAATCTTCTGTCCTCAGTTGCAACACTCAATACTGAGTTCTAAACAATTTTTCATGGTTCGGGCTTGGCCCCTTAATTCCAGTGAAGGGAAATCTTAACTCTACAGCATACAAGACAATTCTGTGCTTCCAACTTTGTGGCAACAGTTTGGGTAAGGCCAGTTCCTGTTTCAGCATGACATTGCCCCTATGCACAAAGAGAGGTCCATACAGAAAAGATTTGTCGAGACCCGTGTGAAATAACTTGACCGGCCTGCACAAAGCCCTGACCTCAACCCCATTGAACACCTTTGGGATAAATTGGAACTCCGACTGCGAGCCACGCCTAATCGCCCAACATCAGTGACCGACCTCACTAATGCTCTTGTGGCTGAATGGAAGCAAGTCCCCACAGCAAGGTTCCAACATCTAGTGGAAAGCCTTCCCAGAAGAGTGGAGGCTGTTATAGCAGCAAAGGCGGGACCAACTGCATAGTAATGCCCATGATTTTGAGCATGTGTCCACATACTTTTGTGTTTAAACTATAGCATCTTCAATTGCTATAATTGCATCCCCAGTGCACACAATAACACAATAACATGTACAGTATTAAACCGATATTGTACTTCAACCGTAACAGTAAGGCAGTCTTACCATAGAGGATTATACTTGCATTGGTGATCCCCATGGTGTTCAGGGCAACACACGTGTAGTTTCCGTAGTCCTCTTCAGAAACATTCAAAAACATAAGCATGGATTGTTTACCTTGGCTCTCTATCTTAACCCCATTCAGTCCATTGAAGAGTCTGTAAAGAAGAAAATACATTCTTAAAATATTGGTACTGGAATCCCATATCTACTGTATATGTTTATCCATAACAAATCCATATAGCCGTGAAGTTAAAAGCTACGTCTTATCTCAATCAAATGTGGCCAGTTGGGGGATATGGTTTGAAGGTGTAGTCCAGGGGTGTCAAATACATTTTGCCCCGGGGGCCGCATTTCCTTGCCATCAAAATGAGCAAAAAATAGCTCTCTATCCATTGTTTTGGTAATTTTCTATTCTCCACTGACTGTCTAGCTATTATTAGCAAGCTGGAAGTCAAGAAACGGTATAAATATAAGTCCATTATCATTTCTACACAGTTTCGATTTGGTTTTAGTCATAAAAGACATATTGAGTTTATCCCCCAGATTGGACGCCCGTATGTTTGAAACCCTTGGTGTAGTCTGTAAACAATGTCAGTATAATCCAGTCCAGTTTGAGGCCCATTGAGTGCATTGCTGTGTAGGTATTTGTGTATGTCACAGGAGGTTGGTGGCAACTTAATTGGGGAGGATGGGCTTGTGGTAATGGCTGGAGCGGAATAGATGGAATGGTATCAAATACTTCAAACACATGTTTTTCCGTGGGTTTAATGCCATTGCATTTGTGCCGTTCCAGCCATTATTATGAGCCTTCCTCCCCTCAGCAGCAACCACGGGTGTATGTGTATGTCCTTGAGAAGGGTTTAGCACAAGCATGGCTGCTAGGTAAAGACTATTAGTCTCGGAACTTACATCGACAAAAATACTTCTGAAATAAGTCTCCAGAGCTCTAATACTGAACACAGCACATTGGGTCATGCTGAGACGACAGCTCTGGATCGCTGTATAACAATCTGCATTGTGTAAAAAAATATTTGGCAGCATCACTAATATTCCCCACACTTCACTGGCTTGTGCCGGTTCATTTCGAAACAAGATAGTGTAGTGATTTATTATTAAAAAAATGATACTTTCTCAGAGGTTGTCCAAGCAAAGCAGCCCATTGACAGAAACAAATTATGCAAAAACAAACAGAACTCGACTTTGGTGGCCATGATGATTCTCGTCCAAAGAAAGTAAAGTAATTTGAAAATTATAATAGTAATTATATAGTAAATTATAATTATACAAAATTAAATATTGCCTGTAGAAAATAAAAACAACTGGGGGATATAAATCTACTAACAATCAAAAAAGGCTGAGACTCTTAACGGCCCAGTGCAGTCAAAAACATGAATTCCTCTGTTATATGCATTTCCAGACTATGTTGGAATAATACTGTGAAAATGTGAAAAGGATGACAATGCCCTTTTAGTGTAAGAGCTGTTTGAAAAGACCTCCTGAAATGTCAGCCTGTTGATGGGTGTACATGGGGTGTGGTATATGGCCTATATACAATGGTGGAATAAGTACCCGGCTGTCCTACTTGAGTAAAGTAAAGATACCTTAATAAAAAATGACTTAAGTAAAAGGGAAAGTCACCCAGTAAAATACTATTTGAGTAAAAGTTTTAAAGTATTTGGTTTTAAATATACTTAAGTATAAAAGTCAATGTAATTGCAAAATATACTGAATTATCAAAAGTAAAATGTAAAAGTATAAATCATTTCAAATTGCCTATATTAAGCAAACCAGACGGCACAATTACATTTTTATTTATGGATAGCCAGGGACACTTTCCAACACAGACATTTACAAACAAAGCTTTTGTGTTTTTGTGTTTAGTGAGTCCACCAGATCAGAGTCAGTAGGGATAACCAGGGATGTTCTCTTGATAAGTGCGTGAATTTGTCCTGCTAAGCATTCAAAACGTACTTTTGGGTGTCAACGAAAATGTATGGAGTGAAAAGTACATTATTTTCTTTAGGAATGTAGTGAAGTAAAAGTAAAAGTTGTCAAAAATATAAATATTAAAGTAAAGTACAGATACACCCCAAAAAATATTTAAGTAGTACTTTAAAGTATTTTTACTTGAGTACATTACACCGCTGCCTATATACCACGACTAAAGGATGTTCTTATACACAACGCAACGCGGCCCTTAGCTGTGGTGTATAGGCCATATACCACTAAACCCCAAGGTGCCTTTTTGCTTTTAGAAACCATTTTCCAACACAGTAAGGCAAAGAACGACACATCTATATTGAAAATGTTGTTTTAATAAATAAAATCTTAATACATTCCGCCAGAAAAAGTAGTCTCGTTGCTAGACTGGTTGCTATGCAACATAACCACAGGCTAGCTAGCAAGCTTTCATTAAATTTATGCAAAAACAGAGCATTAGCGCCACTTCTCAGGTGACTAACACACAGCAATTATTTATTAATGTTGATCTGAATGATGCCTTTTATTGTGCACGGATGAAAAAATTGCCCCATGTTATTGTTTGTTGTTGGCTTGCCCATGTTGTTGTTTGTTGGATCCATGCTGCTGGAAATGGATGTGGGGGAAGTTGCTGCTTTGTTGTCAGAGAGAATAGTGCTCCACCGCTTTGTCGCTTCCAGATTTGGCATCCAGTAACTTTGAAGATAGGTTTCAGATCTGTGTCCACTGACAGACATTATTTCTCGTACCTCTAGTCCGACATCCGACAGTTTCTGGATCATGGTGGTTCGGAGGCAGTGGTTTTTCTAAATCTGCGACTCCCATCGGCCTTTTGATGTACCTGAAAGATATAAAAGAAAATAATGTTAGCTAATAGTTAGGCCTACATAGCTACCAGTTATATTGTCAGGGTAAATTTGATTTAGCTAGCTAGCTAACAGTTACATACCATATGTATCCATTCACTGCTTTCCGTTGCGGAAGGAGGTACAACGCAGGGGCGATGGTGGGAAGGAGGGACAGATGCTACTTAAGCGTAGCTATCGGGCAGAGGGGATCAGCCGGCAGTTCAAACATGTATCCCCGTCCACTCTCCCTGTTCTTCTCCTGCGGGCTCTTGTGTTTTTTTTGTGGGTTTGTTGAACGAGAGAGTCGAATACTGTAAGCCGTTCTTGTCTGTACATATATTAAATGAGTCAGGTTTCAACAGACGGTTTCCCTCCTTCCCCTTTCGCTCAAAATGAAGTTGAACATCAAACCATACTTTGTTCACCAAACCATCAGGTGTTTCAGTGTCCAGAACCTCGGATTGTTTGATGAGCTGCATGTCGTTTTCAGTTATGGCTGAGTGGTGGGCAGCTTTGTCGCGTGCCTCTTTCCTCACGTTTTTAATTACGTCGACAAACACATTGTTGCTTGTTGTGAATTCGGTGTCCTTCTGTATATTCCATGCCAAACTGATAGGCGGGGTCTAACCAGCTCTGATTCCAGCGTAGCTGCTAATCTCATATTCTTCGCCATTCATGTTTCTGACTGAACCATAAAAGTCCTGTAAAATGTCATTCAGCTCCGTTTTTTGTTGTATTCCCAAACTCACAATGTATCCCTTTTTCCACACACCAGTCAGTGAAACAGGTAAGAGCCCACCCATAATAGTTACTAGACGAATAAGAAATACACTTCCAAACCTCTCTGCCAATAACAATTCGTTTTCAGTTTTCCCCTCTTCACTCAGAACACGTCCAGACAGTCCTAGCAAAATTCTTGCTTGAAAAATTGCTCTTTGCTAATAAGCTATTTTTGTTTCTTTTAGACCATTTTCATTTAAAAAACAATCACAGTAAGGTACATAACCTTTTCACACGTACCAACAAACAAGTGTGTTCATCTACAGTTGTCCCTGCAAAGTATGCTCAAACCGGTGGGATTACAACACTTATTTAGAATGTCAAGTTTCGATTGACGCAACAGTCAGCATTTGAGCTAGCCGCACTGTATTTTTCACAGAAACATTTTGCACAAACGCAGTCCTTACTAAGTTATGTCCTGATGGTGACCAGTTTATTTTATTTTGTTTATTTTTTCTGGCGCCAGCAAGAAAGTTTTCCAGTTTGTGCAAGACTGCGTAAATATCTGCATACTTGATCTGCGGAAACACTGTGGAAGTGCTTGGGCTCTCGAAGAGAGAAGTTTGTCCGGCTAAGTAAAGGTTCAAACATAAATTCCCTGAAATGGGCTACTTTAATGTGAATTAATGAGGAGGCGGAACACACCTCAATAAAATTGTATTACATTTTTTTTTGTTAGAAATAATTTAAAATTCCCAAGTTGAAACATAGCCTATAGATAATTAGCAGGCAGCGCGTGCTAATAGTCCTGAAATCATGTGCATAAAACAACTCACGCTCGGGCGACCGTTGGAGATATTTGGAACTCACAGGTGAAAAGGTTAATTGTTAACCAGAAATTATTTGATATTGAGATTAAAATGGCTGCATTGGACATTTATAACATAGACTATTTAAAAAATATATTTTAAGGACTTACCTGCGGTCCTCTTTGTACCACTCAAAATCTGCCCCAGGAACAGCAGAGGCCTCACATTGGAGCACCCCTTTTTGGCCCACTGGGGTACCTGTACTCCTGGCATTCGAAATGAAGGGAGCGTCTGTAGGATGCATGACATTAAATTAGTTTTATAGCGGTACATATCCAATTTATCATTAAAGGTAAACTCAGCAATATGACATCATCACACACAGCTGGGCAACTTTCTGCTTACAGAAATCAACAACAATATTCTGATCTGCCAAGACTGACACTATTGGGTCTTCCTAATGTGGGTATGCCTCACGGGATGGTGCACATTGGAAACAGCCTGTTTTTGCAGTCTTGAAAGATTGAAATGATGCTTTTATGAATTATGTCATATTGCTGTGTCTACCTACCTGATAACCATTCATTTTCTGTCCTTCAAACTGAACTGTTTCAAACAGATGAAGTATCTGTTATCCTGAATAATCTGTGAAGTCCTTCAATATGTTTTCTGTTGATACCAATGTACACGCTAGCTAACATGTTAAACTAATAAAAGACTTCTTAAATTAATTTATTTACCCCAGTAAGCTCTTAAAACAAGCTTGGATCAACAACAGCCTTGAAATACCATGTAGCTGATAAAAGAGCCATATTAGCTGACTATTTAGCTTTGTTTGAGTGTTGAGCTGTTTGCCGTCATTGTTTGTTTTTATGCTTACAATTGACTGTGACTTTCACCGTCCTCACATCTGGGGCTGAGATGTCATTGGAGGAGATGCATTCATACGATCCCGACTGTTCTTTAGTGATCGCTGTCATATCAACGTATTCCCCTTCAGTGACAAATTTGTGGCCTAAAAAAGAACACAAAACATCAGTGTTTAAATGTAGAAAGCATACAGAGGTGCACAAGGTATTACCAAAAACCCCAGGTGATTGAAATGCAGTTTCAATACCTGACTAATAATTTCTATGTGACCTAAAATGGCTCCCCAAAAGCCACATTACAACTCAAACCTTGATAATTACATAAAAATACATAGAACCATAACAAATTCCTAGCAGCAGCCGTTGAATTTGACATACACATATGCACGTACACATACTTCAGTTTTCTAACTGTCTACTGATTATGAAACAGTACTTGTAACCAGGTTAAACAGGTGTCATATCCAAGATTCATGGAAATCAACCTTTCAAGCTGTCTGCCACATTGACAAAGGTAGCGTGTAGGCTATACAACCTTATGATGTATTATTGCAAGAGAGTGCGGACTGTACCTTATCTCTATACATTAGACACTACAGCATAACATTTCTTCATCTGTTCGTTAAATATTTGAACGCAGGAGCCACTCAAGGGGGAAATTCTCAAGAGATACAGTAGCAGGGTCTTGTACACAACATCAGCAGGTACCACATTACAGAAACACTGACACTCAAAATGTTATCGAATGTCAACACACATAGCATAAAATCAAATTTCCCCAGACATCAGCAGTCTTGTAGGATAATCACTGCTCTCGCAATGGACATCATAAAGTCTCTAAAGTCTTGCTATTCAAAGAAACGTGCCAGTATCAGTTCTTTATCCTCTGTGTGTGTGTGGATGACTGTGTGTGTGTGGGTGACTGTGTGTGTGTGGATGACTGTGTGTGTGTGGGTGACTGTGTGTGTGTGGATGACTGTGTGTGTGTGGATGACTGTGTGTGTGTGGGTGACTGTGTGTGTGTGGATGACTGTGTGTGTGTGGATGACTGTGTGTGTGTGGATGACTGTGTGTGTGTGGGTGACTGTGTGTGTGTGGATGACTGTGTGTGTGTGGGTGACTGTGTGTGTGTGGGTGACTGTGTGTGTGTGGGTGACTGTGTGTGTGTGGGTGACTGTGTGTGTGTGGGTGACTGTGTGTGTGTGGATGACTGTGTGTGTGTGGGTGACTGTGTGTGTGTGGGTGACTGTGTGTGTGTGGATGACTGTGTGTGTGTGGGTGACTGTGTGTGTGTGGATGACTGTGTGTGTGTGGATGACTGTGTGTGTGTGGATGACTGTGTGTGTGTGGGTGACTGTGTGTGTGTGGATGACTGTGTGTGTGTGGGTGACTGTGTGTGTGTGGGTGACTGTGTGTGTGTGGATGACTGTGTGTGTGTGCGTGTGTGTTTCTTTCTGTGTGTGAGGAGGGGGAAATGGGGCTGAGACTAAAATGGAGAGGCACCTTTACTTGGAGATAACCCCTTCCCAATCAGCTGAAATGTCACATACAACATTAGCATGATCTCATTACTTTCCAAAAGCCCTGGTCCCACCAGCAGCTGCTACTGCAGCTTACAGGGGACTGACTGGAAAGGTTGTGCTGGGCTGGGTTGTTACTTTTAACTTTAATGGGAAACGGAAGCACAGGTAATTGAACATTTGTATTTTGTGTTTCTATCAACATTACGCAGATTGAGGCGAATAAGTGGGAATTGAGTTATTGACCATTACAGTGTTATTTTATGGTTGCAGGGTGAGTGATGGCAAGGTTAACCTTAGATAATTTGGGCTTTAGCGTGACAGCAATTCCTTGTCCAAAAGAGGGCCGGAAATGGTTAGGCCTGTATTTTCAGTTCAATCGATTAAATAATGATGTTAGGTTGTTAATGAAAGGGGAAAAGTTTGTGTACTTTCTTAAGATTTGTGATAGAGTTACTCTGCTTTTGTATCTCAGCAGCATATTCTACTTTAAGATTGAACAGATGGTAAAGGCATATGTCACAGCAATTCATTTGGAACGGGAGGTCACCAAGGGTAGGACACTTCAGCCTTAGAGAGAAATAGCATGTGCAGGCACTCTTGATTGTTGTGATTTTGCTAATTGGCCCAATGAAGACCATGATGAGTTGAACCAGGTGACAAAACAACTAGACCTTCTGGCATTCTATGTTTACCTATCCTGACTCCTGTTGGGGTTTCATTTATACATTCATATCAGTAGTGGTATGTAAGCTACACTAACCAGAGTAAGCAAAGAAATATCCAGGACTTGAGGAGGAGAAAGTTTGAAAGTAAAGTCATGTCTCTCATGGTTGATCTTAAAATGAACCTTGTGTCAAAGCAAAAAACATGTCTTCTGTTCTAATATTCATGCCAGTTTCTGGGAGGTCTGGAGGGATTTGAGAAACACATCAAGCTTGACTACATATTCCCAAAATATTATGCCAATAACTTGCTACACAGATGAGCCATATCCTCCAAACACTGTTTCCTTCTCTTTTGCAACTTTTGTAAGAGTTTGAAATTTGCTGCGCACACAGGCTCTGCCTGACTCAACCCTATTCATATTTTATTATTTTCCTTATCATTGAACGTTTTCATAATATTTCCACAACACTGCAGAAAAACAGCACCACTGGTATACAATTGACAATAATTAATGTTTGCAGAGCGGTTTCTGCTTCAGCATAAGTTGTCTTAGCAACCAAGGCTCTTTCACCTTTTACTGCTAAACCAGTTAACAATTCTAGAGAGAGAGAATGTTTTTGTAATGCTACCCGTAATGGTCCCCAGATGTTTGTGTCCAGTTTTCTGTTAGTAAGGAAGCATGTACAGTATGTGGGCAAAAACCTAATGTGAATCTATTTTGCATGTTTTAGAGTTAGAGTTAGGAGAACATTCCCTAAATGTCAAACAGAACTTACCCAGAACCCAGTTGCAATGTTCACTTAAGTGAAAATACTTTAAAGTACTACTTGAGTAGTTTTTGGAGGTATCTGTACTTTACTTCACTATTTATATTTTTGAGAACTTTTACTTTTACTTCATTACATTCCTGAAGATAATAATGTACTTTTTACTCCAAACATTTTCCCTGACAGCCAAAAGTACTCATTACATTTTGAATGCTTAGCAGGACAGGAAGGTGGTCCAATTCATGCACTTATCATGAGAACATCCCTGGTCATCACTATTGCTTCTGATTGAGTGGACTCACTAAACACACAAGCTTTGTTTGTAAATGATGTGTGAGTGTTGGAGTCTGTCCCTGGCTATCCGTAAATAATAAATAAAACGTTGGTTTCTGGTTTGCGTAAAATAAGGAATTTGAAATGATTTATATTTTTCCTTTTGATATTGAAGTATATTTTAGCAATTACATTGACTTTTGATACTTAAGTATATTTAAAACCAAATAATTTTAGACTTTTACTCAAGTCATATTTTATTGGGTGACTTTCACTTTTACTTGAGTCATTTTCTACTAAGGTATTTTGACTTTTACTAAAGTATGACAATGAGGTACTTTTTCCACCGCTGCCATGTTCTCAGAATATCTATTATTAATGTTCTAGACACGTTTCACTGGAAGGCTGCAAGAACATTCCTGTGTCCAGTTTTCTTAGGGTTAGGGCAATATTCCATCAACATCCTACCAAACATATACAGAACATAATTGGTCTAATGTTGGTGGGACATTTTACACTGTTTTATTTTATATACACTACCGGTCAAAAGTTTTAGAACACCTACTTATTCAAAGGTTTTTCTGTATTCTTACTATTTTCACATTGTAGAATAATAGTGAAGACATCAAAACTATGAAATAACACATATGGAATCATGTAGTAACCAAAAAGGTGGTCAACCCTTTTTTGGTTACTACATGATTCCATATGTGTTATTTCATAGTTTTGATGTCTTCACTATTATTCTACAATGTGAAAATAGTAAAAATAAATAAAAAACAATGAATCAGTAGGTGTGCCCAAACTTTTGACTGGTTCTGTATTTACAGTGCATCCGGAAAGTATTCAGACCCTTTGACTTTTTCCACATTTTGTTACGTTACAGCCTTATTCTAAAATTGATTAAATCGTTTTTTCCCTCATCAATTTACACACAATACCCCAAAATGACAAAGCAAAAACTGATTTTTAGAAATTTTTGTGAATTTTGACAAAAACAATGGAAATATCACATTTACATAAGTATTCAGACCATTTACTCAGTACTTTGTTGAAGCACCATTAGCAGCGATTACAACCTCAAGTCTTCTTGGGTATGACGCTACAAACTTGGCACACCTGTATTTGGGGAGTTTCTCCCATTCCTCTCTGCAGATCCTCTCAAGCTCTGTCAGGATGGATGGGGAGCGTTGCTGCACAGCTATTTTCAGGTCTCTCCAGAGATGTGTTTTGGTACGCTTTACCAGATCTGTGCCTCGACACAATCCTGTCTCGAAGCTCTACGGACAACTCCTTCGACCTCATGGCTTGGTTTTTGCTCTTACATCCACTGTCATCTGTGGGACTTTATATAGACAAGTGTGTGCCTTTCCAAATCATGTCCAATCAATTGAATTTACCACAAGTGGACTCCAATCAAGTTGTAGAAACATCTCAAGGATGACCAATGGAAACAGGATGCACCTAAGCTCAATTTTGAGTCTCATAGCAAAGGGTCTGAATACTTATGTAAATAAGGTATTTCTGTTTTTTAAGTTTAATACATTTGCTAAAATTTCTAAAAACCTGTTTTCACTTTGTCATTATGGGGTATTGTGTGTATTTTGCTGAGGAATATTTTTTCTTTAATCCATTTTAGAATAAGGCTGTAACGTAACAAAATGTGGATAAAGTCAAGGGGTCTGAATAATTTCCGAACGCACTGTATACACTGTATATATATATATTTTGTAACTTTTTACCCCTTTTTCTACCCAATTTCGTGATATCCAATTGGTAGTTACAGTCTTGTCCCATCACCGCAACTCCCGTACGGACCTGGGAGAGGCACACTTTTCTTTTAACAGAGCTGAGAAAACACAGTTCTCAACTTCCATACTGTCATTATCACAACGTGACTTAAGTGTGAGAACCACTCACCCAGCTGCTGTTTGGACGATAAGTCTTGCAAGATAGCCTAAGCCTAGATACCCTGTGGTTAGCGTTGAAGAGAATTAGGTTCAGTATCTTAAGCAATGACACTGGTAGTTCATTCAGAAGATTAGGCACAGCCACTGTAGCACAGCTACTCAAATCAAGCAGTTAGCCACTACTGCATGGCCTGTATGCCCCAATTCTATTATTGGAAAGTCTGGAGGGACTCCTTGCCCCCCTTAAGTCTACAATTAGGATCACTAGAAAGCTTTGTTAGTGCTTTACAACACTGACCTTAAGGTCTGCAAACCAAAGCAAACATGACACCATTTCCATGTTATTTAACCCAGATATTGTACGTTAAGTCGCTAGCCGTTAGCAATGTACTGTAGCTGCTAGCTGCACAACTGTTGCTTGCAACCATTGCAACATATTAACTGTTATATTTTTGTATCAAATTAATACCTGCACAACTTCACTGTATTTGTGACATTGTAAAATGGTGTTGTTTTTCTTAATACAAATCAGTATTTTCCAAGTTTCGAGCAGTTTGTTTGGGTTTGGATCGACTGCTTGTGAAGCTTCACAAACTCTTTCAAGAGAAAGCTTGCTGTGAAATATTATCACATTTCACATGGCTTTGTGTAGCGGCTCAAATCACCTTAGAGCATTGAATAAAAAAATATGAAAATCTGCCAGCAGTCATGAAAAAGGTGAGAGATTTGTTATCTAGTGTTTATCCAAGAAGTTGTTCTATTGCCTGATTCGAAACAAACGACAGAGCACCATCAGAGAGGAAAGGGCAAGATTCTCCAAAGGCAATTCGGGCTGATGGTTCTGAGTTTTTCATCTCAGAGCCTTTTACCTGGGAACATATTCAAAGAACAAGTTCTTAAGAGAATGGATATACAGTAGGCTTATATGATCAGTGCCTTGGGTGACTGTTACTCCGAAATCGCTTGTATGTTAGTTATTAAACATAACACTCTAAAGCTCAAGTGCACTTAGTCCATAGGTATATTAGGAAATACACAGACAGAACTACTGGACTGTTGCACTTTGCATCACTACCCATTCCTGAAACAGGGCCAGATAAGGTCAGCCAGTGTGGGTTGTTCAGCTCTTCACGTTAATCCTAAAAAAGAATGGTATGATGGAATAGAAATCCTAGCCAATATTAGAAAAACATCTTAAACATCTACAAACATTTTAAACCAAAGATGTATCAGTGAATCATGTATCAGTTTGAATCATATTGATATTAACACATACCAATATTCAACTAGAATGTAACATTTCTAAGTTAATCACACAAACAAAAGAATCCCACAGGAGTTGATAAACATACATCATCATATTTAATCCAATTTCACTTCCCCACTTCTTTTCTTTCAGTAACACATTCTTGATTTGCTTCAGAAGACAGGACATTGTGCCTCAAAAAGTGCCTCAACTTTTCTAAACTGAATGACAGATTTGCCTTGAATACTCTGACACAGGCAACAAAGGAACTGGAAATGACCTGTAAATTGTCAACAGCAGAGCGATTTCTCCAAAGTCCCCGCTAAATTCAAGACAAGAACACAAAACCACAATCTTTACAGATCAAATCAACTATTTTCAACCTACGATACTCACTTCCCTTCAGTGTGGTTCTACAACAAAGTGATTGCATTGACAACGGAGACAGATCATCTGTGCATTAGAAAAGTAAATGAGAAACATATAAATAAACACCCAATGGGAGAATGCAGCTTTTGATTGACTCCGATGCCGACCGATCGCTGATTTGAGTTAGGCGTAAACAAAGCCAGAGGCCCATTGCAATTACAGCCAACAGCCTCCCTAAGAATCCTGCGGCCATTATGGAATTGTCTGTCCACAGTGAGAGAAGGCTTATTAGATTGTTAAAGGGCGAGAGTGACTGGGACATTATGAGGAGAAATGATTAATAGAGCCATCCCATCTCTTCCACCTCTGGTTTAAAGCCCCAGTGATAAGTTAGGTCCCGGCTACATTATTGAGATTAGCATCGAAAACAACGGGCTCTCCACGTTACACTTCATGTGGACTTGTTTGCATCAATCACCGAGTTCTCTGAGGAGGATGGAGTAGCTTGATGAGAGTGGAGAGTGAGTGCACGTATGCCATAGACAAGTCTCTTGGTTGTAACAACCACATCTTTGGGGATTGGCACACTTTTAGGAGGGAAAACAACACGCACACATGCACACACACAGCATCAACATAGACAGACACTGACCTGTGGTATTTTAACCCTTCAACCAAAGAACCATATACACTGTCCTTTGGGTGGTGGAACATTATTGATACACATGGAAACTGCTGGGCATGAAAAACAGTTCTTGACACACTCAAACCAGTGCGCCTGGCACCTACTACCATATCCCGTTCAAAGGCACTTAAATATTTTATCTTGCCCATTCACCCTCTGAATGGCACACATACAGTACACAATAATCCATGTCTCAATTGTCTCAAGGCTTAAAAATCCTTATATAAACTATATCCTCCCCTTCATCTACACTGATTGAAGTGGATTTAACAAGTGACAACAATAAGGGATCATAGCTTTCACCTGGATTCACCTGGTCAGTCTGTCATAGAAAGAGTAGGTGTTCTTAATGATTTGTACACTCAGTGTATGTTGGTGTTTCCTTTATTTTGGCAGTTATCTGTATATCTTATTCAGTCAGTTAAAATGGGCCGTTGGATACTGTTACACTAATCTGATATGAAGTCTGTCTATAATTGAAGCCCATGGTCTGTCTTGTTGTATTCTCCGTATTTCCCCAGTCCATTCAGCTTGAGCTGGCTAAGGGGAGCAAGGTTGTCTGTCGCTTTACCTCCTACCTTTCTGGTTTGCAGTAAATTAATATAAACGCATTATGGGATGACGTTCTACTTATAATGAGATTTTAGAGTGCTAATGATTTTATAATAAACATTTGACCATTATTAATGTTTGTCAACAAATCAAATTGCAGTATGCAATCATCGCTGGATGGAATGGTCCCTAATAGGTCTTCAAAGCGTTGATTATGACTTGTCTGCATAAACCACTTAGGAGACTGCTGAGAAACTTGATAAGGGGTGGTTATATTGAAAATAATGGGAGTGCACCGGGGACTTAGCTATTACTGTATAGCAGAAAAAAGAGGACAAAGCATTATCTTAGCAGGATAGAGGCACATTCACACACAGGCACACAATAGGCTCGCTTCAAGTGATTTACACCCTGGTTCATTCATAACCTTGCTATTTAGATCTATAGTCTTTTTGCAGGGCAGATTAGGACACTTCAGAATTTGTGCAGTTAACAGGTGTGTAAGTGTAGTGCTGTAATGCATGTAAACACTTAGGTACTTTACCTGGAAATTAAACCGGTAATTCTGAATGCACTTTGAATCCACATTGTAGCACTATTACATCACAAGTTTCTGTTTCACATAACCTCTGATGAGCAAAGTCAAAGATGTTAGCCAAACAGTATAGTTGTGTGTTTCTCAAAATATTCCTCTCATTGAGCACTCTGACCTCTCCTCAATGCTCTGGGCATCAATCCAACACACTAAAAATAATAGCACATGGAAGTGAATAGGAAATGTGATTCTAAGACATTACAATGTTAATTGGAAACGGCCTGTATACATGTATAGCTGTATTCTGTCAAAGCCTGTCAAAGGAGTTATTAATATTTGTTGGTTTAATATTGGCTAATATAAGGCTTAATGATGTAAGTAAGTACTACATACAGTATAGATGGAAGATAATCATGGACCGTGAATCAATTATGTTCATCACAGCCTTTCATCAAGAGTTGTGTATGGATCTCTGTTGTCATTTGTGGAAGCCTTCCCAATATTTATACCTCATACTGTTATGTCAATCCATTACCATGCTGTGAGTCTCATCCATGTAAAATCTTGTCAAAATATAAATAATAATAAATACAAAAATTGTAATGACAGAAAAAAAGTGTCCATATTTAGAATACCTACAAGCTATTCAATTATTTGTCAGCTCTTGTTCAATTATTTTACTAGTCTCATCCCAATGCATTATGATAGGCGTGTAATTCCCCCTCCTGTCCAATTTGTGGGATATTTTTTTTAAAGCCTTTTGAAACGGAATTGCTCTCTCAATGGTCCTCATTTCATTAATACTAGCCCTACATTGTGAAAACTGCTCACCAGTTCAGTTAATTTTTATTATATCTTAATCGCCAAACCTTTTGCATAGAGGTCAGAGGCACATATTGTGAGGGAAATCCTATTGTTACAGCCAGTGGACAATTGGAGACCTGAGTTGTATTCAGTAGGCACTAGAAGGGAGAATACGTTTTGATACGAGGAGTGAAATGGGGATTTAAAACTTGACCTTGTGCAGTAACAAAACACAGCTGTTGGATAGGGCACATAAACGGTGTGCCCTACTGAACACCATCTGGTTACTGAATTGGTTTTTCTATACACTTTAGCCTTCTTCACTGTAGCTGTGTAAAGCTGTGCCAGTTGATAACAAAACCATTTAAAACAAACTTGGATCAGAATATGTCTGTACCACATCATACAATAAGACCGCAGTAAAAACTGCACATGGTCAATGATTTCAGGGGTCATATGGTTGGGTAACCACTTACTAATTGAGCTTCCCTCTTACATATTATATTGATTTATAAATGAGACAATAATGCTTAATACTATTTCTTGAACTACCAATGCATTAAGGGAGGAATTCCGACCCAAGTTAAGCGCGCGTAAATGAAACGTATTTCCCTTTTTATGCACTTTTTTTTTCTACACTTATTATTTTCCACTACATTTTTTGGACCAAATAAAAGAGAAACAAAGAGGTAGGCCCACCTAAACTCCCCATCTTAACATGTCTCCTTCCAAACCCCATATTTATGCCTCTCTAACTTTCTCACTCATCATTATTCACGATACATTCAGGATTATCCATTTCTTGGAGCATTGTTATATCAATATGGTTTCTTGCTAGAATATCAAGACAGCTGGAACGCATGATAGGAATATTAAGGCTTTTGCAATTCCATGAGAGAATATAGTGTTGCCATTATTTTTCTAAAATGTAATTGTTATCTTTAGTGTTGATAAACCCATGTGAGTAAAATAAAAAGCAGGACACACAGGGAAACCCACCCATTTGTCCCTCTCCACCCAGAAGACCCTCTCTATAAACTGTTCCCCCTTCGCCCCCCCTTCCCCCCTAGGCCCCAGCCTTTCCTCCCCGGTTCCCCCTGCCCTGCACTATAATTACAGGGTTGTAGCTTAATGGCGAGTGGCAGCCTTACATATGAAATCTCTTAAGCAGTATATTTTTGGTCTTAAGGTATTAAAACAAGTTCAATGCTCAGCAATAATAGTAACTTTCTTCCTTGTACCCACACATAAGAGGTGTCTTCATAATCTTCTTATGCTGAGGACAGCATCATAGCCATAGGCTAGGCTGCATGATTCTGCATGGATAGCATACCTGAATAATGAGCCAGTCATGGGGTTCCATCTGTTGGCTTGTCCCCTTGTGTGTTGGGTTTGATGTGCTTCTTGAAGAAGTCTTGAGCTGGGACCCAGCTTCTCCTGCACGAACAGTTCATAAAAAAAGATTGCTTTTGAAGGAAGATGGGTTGCCCGCTTCCAAACCAGTTTCAAGCCCTGTGACCCACACACTGAATTTACGGGAATTCTTTTCAAGTTATTCCGTTATCTCTTTAATGAGTTTGATTTTTCCTTCCAACTTAGCTTGCGCTGTTTCCAGGTCACTGAGTCGCACCTCTGTCACATTGGCTGTCTTCTCCAGACTTTCCAATTTGGTTGAATAGGTATCCACTTTGTAAGTTGAGGGGCAGAGGTAATCTCCTTCCGAACAATCTCTCGTATAGTGGCGGCCATCTCTTTCTGTTGTCTGGTGTTGTGAGCCACCATGTTCCCACGGTTGAATTGTGGACAGACAATTTCTAGATGCTGGATTGTAATAGACCTGCTAGTTATTTCTTGTCAAACAATGAATGTACCACAGCTTAATAAAATGTTTAGTATTGACAAGTTTTGGGAAATACAGTAAGTCAGTTAATTCATAGTAATTTGCAAAAGAAAGCATGCATGCCACCGGAACTGGAAACCATCTGAACAAGTAAAGTCAGGATTTCTGTCACTCCTCTACAAGTATTCTGATCTTGAACTTAAGCATGAGAATAGCATGCTATTCACCCGCTATACTTTTGGGGTGGAGCTCACAGAAATGAAGGTGTGGAGGAGGTGTGTCTACATATATACCGTATTCTGACCTGGACTTAGTTCCCTCATAATTCAAACACCTTTACGTGCGGTCAAATGATGAATAAGCTCGAGCAACATGTCGATTCCAAGTGGAACAACATCTACTTCCTGTTTCGATAGAAATAACACTATTCTCCATGCACTGTAATTTACACATTTTTAAGAGCTATTGATAAGAGCGAGGTAAATGAGTAAGCTGTTTGGACAAGGTGATTGTAAATCTAAATTACAATTGTTTTATATATGTTTTACCTTATGATCGCTGGAGATAAATGTGAAACCAATCAGCAAACTAAAGCACATCAACATATCAGCTTTTCCACAGTAAAGTTTATGAAATTCTGGCCTCATAACTTGCAGGGATGAAATTTGGAGACCCAAACTATAGGCTTCTGTAGCCATTCGTATATAGTATAGCGCCAAACCTACCAAGTTGATTTGTGATTTCTAGAAATATATGCCTGGACTTTTCACTGTATTTTTTAAAACAATTTGTATCATGTTAAATATTAGACACTATCAGATGCCTCCATCAGTCATACCCACATACATTTATAACTGTCACTTTAGTGTTCATTTCCTTACATTTTGCATCATGCCATTACATTGTTACCTTTCTTTCCTCTGTCACGTTTGACTAGTAGTTCCTGAAGATCGCTAGCAAAAGTGGATCATATTAGGCTAACGTATTACAAGTTGTGCAATAATTTGGGATATCATTATGTAATGCAGACCATATGCAGCAGTTTATACCTGGAGGATGGTGCTAGGTTTACGATGACTGGACCGTTGTCATCACAGTTCCATGATTAGGGAGGATTATTAGGGTAGATTTATAGGACTATTGTTCAAATCAAATAACATTGTATTTGTCATATCTTATTTGTAAAAATGTGGTGTAGACTAACAATGCAGAGACATTTTTTTATAATAGAAAGGTAATATAACACGAGGAATAAATACGCAATGAGTAACAATAACTTGGCTATATAAACGGGGTACCAGTACTGAGTCGATGTGCAGGGGTACGAGGTAATGGAGGTAGATACAGTGCCTTCAGAAAGTATTTATGCCTCCTGACTTATTCCACATCTTGTTGTGTTACAGCCTGAATTCAAAATGGGATTAAGTTGATCTTTTTTCTCACCCATCTACACACAATGCCCTATAATGACAAAGGTCAACAACAACAAAACATTGAAATTTTTGATTTTTTTGTTGAAAATGAAATACAGAAATATCTAATTTACATAAGTATTCACACCCCTGAGTCAATATTTTGAAGAAGCAACTTTCTGGATAAGTCTCTAAGAGCTTTCCACACCTGCATTGTGCAACATTTGCCCATTATTCTTTTCAAAACTCTTCAAGCTCTGTCAAATTGGTTGTTGATCATTGCTAGACAACCATTTTTAGGTGTTGCCATAGATTTTCATGCAGATTTAAGTCAAACTGTAACTCAGCCACAGTGAATGTTCCACTGTCTTCTTGGTAAGCAACTCCAGTGTAGATTTGGCCTGGTGTTTTAGGTTATTGTCCCGCTGAAAGGTGAAATCATCTGGCAGTGTCTGGTGGAAAGCAGACTGAACCAGGTTTTCCTCTAGGATTTTGCCTGTGCCATTCCGTTTATTTTTTATTCCGAAAAACTCCCCAGTCCTTAATGATTACAAGCATACCCATAACATGATACAGCCACCACTATGCTTGAAAATAGGAAGAGTGGTACTCAGTTTTGTTGTATTATATTTTCCCCAAACATAACACTTTGTAAAATGTAATTGCTTTGCTACATTTTTAGCAGAATTACTTTAGTGACCTGTTGCAAACAGGATGCACATTTTGGAATATGTGTATTCTATACAGGCTTCCTTCTTTTCACGCTGTCAATTAGGTTGGTATTGTGGAGTAACTACAATGTTGTTGATCCATCCTCAGTTTTCTCCTATCACAGCCATTAAACTCTATTACTGTTTTAAAGTCACCATTGAAATCCCTGAGCATTTTCCTTCCTCTCCGGCAACTGAGTTAGGAAGGGTGCCTGTATCTTTGTAGTGACTGGGTTTATTGATACACCATCCAAAGTGTAATTAATAACTTCATCAAAGGGATATTCAATGTCTTCTTTTTCCCCCATCTACTAATAGGTGCCCTTCTTTGCAAGCATTGGACAACCTACCTGGTCTTTGTGGTTGAATCTGTGTTTGAAATTCACTGCTCGACTGAGGGACCTTACAGATAATTGTATGTGTGGGGTACAGAGATGAGGCAGTCAATAAAAATCATGTTAAACAATATTATTGCACACAGAATGAGTCCATGCAACTTATTATGTGACTTGTTAAAGCACAATTGTACTCCTCAATTTATTTAGGCCTGCCATAACAAAGGGGTTGAATACTTAATTTGTAAACATTTCTAAAACAACATTTCTAAAAACATAATTCCACTTTGACATTATGGGGTATTGTATGTAGGCCAATGAATCAATTTAAAATGCAGGCTGTAACACAACAAAATGTGGAAAAAGTCAAGGGGTGTGAATACTTTCTGAAGGCACATACTGTATGGGTAGGGGTAAAGTGACTAGGCAACAGGATAGATAATAAACAGTAGCAGCAGCGTATGTGATGAGTCAAAAGAGTTAATGCAAATGGGGGTCAATGCAGATAGTTCGGGTAGCTATTTGGTTAACTATTTAGCAGTCTTATGGTTTGGTGGTGGAAGCTGTTCAGGGTCCTGTTGGTTCCAGACTTGGTGCATCAGTACCGCTTGTCGTGCGGTAGCAGAGAGAACAGCCTATGACTTAGGTGGCTGGAGTCTTTGACACATTCTTTTCAAACCCTATTGTACACTTTTCTCACCTTCCAATATTTCATGGATTGATCAATTGAATCTGGCAACTTTCAGGATGAATCTGTATTTTTGATTCACTGATAAAAAAAAATGCGTAAAAGCTCTCCAAAACATTTTTGTTTTTGTTTTTCATAAATAACCCTAAATAATATATAAGATCAGAATATTTTAAAATCTACCAATTGGGGCTGAAAATGAATATGCGTGTATTTACATGGCTTTCCTTCATTGATCCCTAATATTCTGAACCGTTTTCTCAATATATTCTAGTGATTCTGTCAAGAAAATGTTAATTAAAAGTACACCAAATTTAAAGGAATGGCTTTAGATAAATGTACTGAAAACCCTATTGAATGAAAACTCCACGAGAAAACCTGTTGGCCAGCAAGTGGGAGGGTTTTCAGCAATTTATTTAAATGTATTCGGCGCACGCAAGGGAACCAAGCCTGCTAAGCCCGTTACACACCTGCATAAGGTACTGTAAGTCTGAATACCAACTTCTTAGAAGTGCGTAGGAAAGGCGTGCATAGGAAAGGCATACATTTCCTGTCTGAATCGGGCCATTACTCTTCAAATGGATTTCTTCCTTGTGGATTCAGAGCGTATTCTGATATTTCCTTGAACAGCGATATAACAGAAAAATTCACAGAATTCTTTTTAAAGTACTCGTATTTTTCAAATGTGTTTTTGCCTTTCAAAATAGGGAAATTACTTATCAAGAACCAATTTAGGGAATGACATCCGAATATCAAGGACATTACTGCACATAGAGAGAGAACTGAATAATTTTGATAGCGTATAGAGCAACCGTTGAAAATACTAATTTAAAGCGGCTAAGTTCTACACTCTAAGAAAAAAAGGTTCCAAAAAGGTTATTTGCTGAGGGATAGGGTTCTACCACTTGGCTGTCTATTGTATCCCCCTGTCACAGGCTCTCCTAGTCAACCCCACCTCATAAGAAGAGAAGGTACATTGTTTATGAGGATTGCCTGCTGCAGTTGTACAAGAGATGTCTAGTTAGCAGTCGAATATGCAACATAGAGAAGACCAGCAAGGGGACCCTGAGAATCACGCAGACATGTCCACTTTTTGAGCATTCCTATAAATGGAACAGGCCAGACACTTGAATCTGGTTGGTGACATTTGACCTGGTCAAAGGTCAAAACAGTTTAGAGTTGTGTCCCAATTCACCTCCATAACCTTGCCTGGTCGACCCCAGCCTGATTGCTGCGTTTACCATTCTATATCACTTCACATATCATGATATCTGAAGAGAAATCGAAAGGTGAATGCTGCGATCAGGTTGGTTCCACCATGCTTATCATAACCACCATTGATAATGTAATCAGTGCTCTGTGTGTGTTTATGTGTGAACGACGAGTATCGTTGATTAGGGTCCAGGAGCGGATCTACGTTGCCATGCCCATCAATGGGGTGCTGGCAAATACCTTACCTCCAGCCTCACCTTTTGCCTGCTCACCAACGGTCATCGATGGGGAGACCAGAATTAGGTAGGTTTAGTCTGACTGAGAAGTTCAAACTTCAACATGTATAATAACGTGAGTATATTCTTGTATGTCAGATATCAGCTATTCTAACTGTCATTGGTAATAGGTGTGGCTGCTTCGAGTGATGTATTGTTGTCTCTACCTTCTTGCCCTTTGTGCTGTTGTCTGTGCTCAATAATGTTTGTACAGTACCATGTTTTGTGCTGCTACCATGTTGTGCTGCTGCCATGTTGTTTTGCTACCATGATGTTGTCACGTTGTGTTGCTATCATGCTGTGTTTTCATGTGGTGCTGCCATGCTATGCTGTTGTCTTAGGTCTCTCTTTATGTAGTGTTATGGTGTCTCTCTTGTCGTGATGTGTGTTTTGTCCTATATTTATTTATTACATTTGTTTTAAATCCCAGCCCCCGTCCCCGCAGGCCTTTTGCCTTCTGGTAGGCCGTCATCGTAAATAAGAATTTGTTCTTAACTGACTTGCCTAGTCAGATAAAACAAAAAATAGAACAGTGACTGTATACGTGTTCACAGATGCATCTATGGAGCCAGCACTTGGAGACTTGCAAGATGATGTGATGATGTCCAGACTGACAGACGGGCTTAATACTGATGTCACTAAATGGAGAGAGACCTGGCACTCGGCATACATTTTCTACCAGACACAACTTTTACTTGTATTGTCTTTTTTTATTATTGAATTGAATCGTATCAGTCAATATGGGGAGGGAGAACCTTGGGCACCAGGATCAGGGACACCACACAAGAAGATATGAGCACCCTGACATGTTTGCCAAGGTAGCCCCATTACCACCAGACAAAATGCAGATAGGCACAGTATCTGTATCGGCTGGGAATGACAATGAAAGGTGAAAGGTCCACATTGCTCTATTAGCAGAACACTGCTTCTATGGTATTATGTAAATGGTTGTGTATTCTACATGAACCGGTTACTACATTTGAAAGTTGTCAAAACACTTAGTTTAGAATATCTACATAAGTTAGGAATTGTATTATTCTCAAATAACTCTGTAGGCTACTGACCAATTCAAAGCTTCCTCCGGCATTTCACCATACCTGCAGGACATTTATTCATTGTGATTGAGTGGGTGGAAACAACTGCGGGAAAGGTTCTGACAGATAGGTATGTCTTGGTGGTGGCAAAGACACACACAAGAAACACCCACATCAAACCACACCCCCAAGCCAATTCACATTTGGCTCCCATCAAGCCAAGCCATAAAACGACCCGAATCAGCAGGTGCAGTTCCCCTTTAATAACCAGAGTTGAGGATGATTGTGTAAAATACTCAAAACCTCACCCATCATTATCATATTTCCCAGCATGCTCTATTGCAGGTTAATTTTCAGATGTATTTTTGTTTCAATGCTGTGTTTTTGCATATACATTGATTGGTTGATTAATCTTATGCTACACAAAGATTAATATATTTTTTATTAACCAATCTGTTAGGATTTGTACTTATTGCACCCGTTACTAAAATAGTTGTCCTAGTTCAGATAATTTAGGTAGTCCCATTAATCAAGCCTCCTTATCCTGGCAGCTATTCTGAATGCAGGTTGTGGGTGATTAAAAGTTCAAATTGTTGGATATCCTCAATCTAGCAATAGGAATTTCACATCACTTTTGCAAGCCAGCATAAGGTGAACTGCAGGCTTGATGTGGCCTGTAAACTAGGAGTTTCCTAACACCACTGTGTTAGGGTATAACTAGTCCCTCAAGGAAAGGCATTATGATGTACACTACCGTTCAAATTTTGGGGTCACTTAGAAACACCTCACAAGTCCTCAACTGGCAGCTTCATTAAATAGTACCCGCAAAACACCAGTCTCAACGTCGACAGTGAAGAGGCGGCTCTGGGATGCTGGCCTTCTGAACCGTGGTGTATGTCATGTCCTTTCATAAAGTGTTTAATTTTAAAGGCTAATAAGGCTGGTGGAACCATTAATGGAGGGTTCTAGGAAGAACCCTTCAAATATAAAAGGGTTATCTTTCAAACCCTTCATAGAGGGTTCTAAGAATAACATTTAGAGGATAAAGGGGTTGTTAGGAGAGGCAGAACCCTTCATAGACAGTTCTAGGTAGAACAATTTACAGTGGATTCTATGAAGAACTCTACATAGAGGGTTCTAAGTAGAACACTGCAAAGGGTTCTACATATACCAAAAAGGGTTCCCTTATGGGGACAAACCGAAGAACCCTACACAGTTATACTTAGCACTTTTCTTTCTAACAGTGTAGTGTTTTGCTTGCTCGCTGTCACCTCTCACTGGGATGGGGCAGAATCCCCCCCCAATCAGCTTGCGGATAAGTAATGGGTCACCATGGTTATGCAGTTCAGACCGACCTATCCTCAAATGCCTCCCTGAACCCCCTTGATTCTGCATCTTGATCTTTAACAAGGCACTGGGAGATAAATGGCCTCAGCTCTTTACAGTACAAATATATCTTCATTAGGACAGTCATCGCCAAGACAGGGTATAATTACTGAGAGGTTTTGATTACTGACTGCCAATCAATTACTCTGATGTAATTCCTCACCCCTGAGATGGGCTGGAGTGATTACCGCTTCATTGAGTCTCTGTATTTCTGTCTGTCTGGAGTTGTTGTCTGGGGGTTTTGTCTTGAAGGCATAAACAGCGAAGAGGTCGGAGGCACGGAGAGACAAAGAGACCTGTCAGAGCTAAAGATTAGTACCAGAGCCCCGATCCATTCCCTGGCTGGCTTTTCTTTCTCTTCCATGTCTGGTCAGAGCGTTTGAAATCATTCTTTGTACCAGAACTAAAAAACGTCGATAAGATTTACACACATTTGTTGCCAGACTGGCTGGCTGGCCCTTGAGAATTGTGGGCAGTTAGTTAAGAATAGAGTGTCAGCACTGAGGAAGAATGCCTCAGGTACATTGCTTTACCTGGCATAAGCTATAGCTACAGACGCTATTCAAGATATATTAGGGAATATTACTTGAACAGCTTGTTCAATTTACAAGCTGTTGATTATAATCAATAGGTTGTCCAGCAATGTTTTTTCATGTGCATTATCAAATCACATAACTACCAAACCTTTTGAATAATCAAATAATCAAGCCATTACCTCTATAAAAAACGTATAACTATTTTGCATATCAAGACGTATTGTTTAACTACAGTCTAACTTTTCAAACATCAAGGTGGAAAACAATTGACACATCTTTGGCACTGCTGTTATGCCTGTCACGTAACAAGGAACATTCGATGGCAAGACCATTTTCTTCTTGTAAAATAACATGCCCACCAATCAACTACAGATTTGAGCTGGACACATCACAGCCGAGAGATACACGACAGGATGTGAAATTCCTGGGGTGGTGTTGTATCAGCCCATTAATTGTACCTGGTAATAATTAATAATGATCCTACCAGTGAGGCGTTCATGCGGTCCCTTTCGAAGGGAACCGTGACAATGCTCTGTGCGGGGATGGGAAGGCACACATCAGAATTTGGAAAGGAGAAGATAAGGGGGAACAGGGAATCAATAAAAACAGGCTTCATCAGGTATGCGACTGGTTTAATAACGTGAGAATAGAGTGATTGTGCATGAAACACAGTGTAGCATGGCTAGCGTAGCATGGCTCGCTAATGATGTGGGAGGCTGATGTAGGATAGAGTTAGGTTATGTCGGAGAAGTTAGGCAGATATAGTACTCTGGAGAGACCACAAGCCATTAGCCATTGCATTGGGGACCAAAGAGAGACAGTGTATTGAACTGGTCATTGTTGTTTTTTCTCAGGAACCATACATACGGGAAGAGTAGCTTCCAATGTAGCTACTCCTGAGGGATTTCTGAGAGTGGTCATTAGGAAAGAAACACAGGACACTGTTATTGAACTACAGGGCGGAAAGTCAGGTTGATGGTAAAACCCAGGCACAAGTATTTAGGCCTACTCTTTTCCAATGGTGATGATCTAATTATACTGAACAATAATATAAATGCAACATGCAACAATTTTACTGAGTTACAGTTCATATAAGGAAATCTATCAATTTAAATAAATTCATTAGGCCCTAATCTATGGATTTCAAAAGACTGGGTAGGGGCACAGCCATGGGTGGACCTGGGAGGGCATAGGCCCACCCACTTGGGAGCAAGGCCCAGCCAATCAGTATTAGTTTTTCCCCACATAAGGGCTTTATTACAGATAGAAATACTCCTCAGCACCCCAACCTGCTCCACCTTGTCACACCCTGGCCTCTGTTATATTGATTTTCTTTATTAGTTTAGTTAGGTCAGGGTGTGACATGGGGGATGTTTGTGTGTTTTGTCTAGTTTAGGGTGTGTGTATTGTTTTAAGGGGTTTTTAGTATGTATGGGGTTGTGTTCAGTGTAGGTGTTTAGGAAAGTCTATGGTTGCCTGATTTGGTTCAATCAGAGACAGCTGTTTATTGTTGTCTCTGATTGGGAGCCATATTTAAGGCAGCCATAGGCTTTAGGTGTTTGTGGGTAATTGTCTATGTTGAACGTTTGTAGCTTGTGTATGCACTTACGTTTGTAGCTTCACGGTCGTTTGTTGTTTTGTTTTGTAAAAGTGTTCGTTTCGTGTTTCGTCATCTTTAATAAAAGAAGATGTCTTCATATCCCGCTGCGCCTTGGTCCGCTTATTATGACGATCGTGACAGAATTACCCACCAACAAAGGACCAAGCGGCGGAATAAAAAGCAACAGCAGCGATCGCAGGATTTCTGGACATGGGAGGAAATCCTAGACGGGAGAGGACCCTGGGCACAGCCAGGGGAATATCACCGCCCCAAGGCAGAGATGGAGGCAGCACGGCGACACGGTAGGAAGCCCGAGAGACAGCCCAAAAAAATTATTGGGGGGGGGCACTTGGAGCAGTCGGCGAAGTTGAGGGGTGCGTCTGAGATTGTCGAGGAGTTATTGGACAGATTGGAGGAGAGTGAACGAAGGGGAGATTATGAGACATTCGAGGAGTTGTTGACGAAATTGGAGGAGAGTGAAGAGAGAGAGCTGTTGATTTGGCAGAGTATGCATGGCATTTTCCCTGAGGAGCGTGTTAGCTGTCCGATGCCACCTGTGTCAGTTCCTCGTACTCAGCCTGAAACTTGTGTTAAAGTTCCGGAAGATTTGATGCCGGCTATACACACCAGGTCTCCAGTACACCTTCACAACCCGGTGTGTCCTGTTCCTGCTTCTTGCACTCATCCTGAGATGCGTGTCCCCAGCCCGGTACCACCAGTTCCGGCACCACGCACTAGGTCTAATGTGCGTCTCCAGAGCCCTGTTCCTGCTCCCCGCACTAGCCTTGAGGTGCGTGTCTCCAGCCCATTACCACCAGTGCCTACACCACGCACCAAGCCTCATGTGCGTCTCCAGAGCCCTGTACGCACTGATCCTTCTCCCCGCACTCGCCCTGAGGTGCGTGCCCTCAGCCCGGTACCACCAGTCCCGGTACCACGCACCAGTCCTATAGTGCGCCTCGAGAAATCAGTGTGCCCTGTTCCTGCTCCCCGCACTAGCCTTGAGGTGCGTGTCTCCAGTCCGGTACCACCAGTTCCGGCACCACGCACCAAGCCTCATGTGCGTCTCCAGAGCCCTGTACGCACTGATCCTTCTCGCCGCACTCGCCCTGAGGTGCGTGCCCTCAGCCCGGTTCCACCAGTCCCGGTACCACGCACCAGTCCTATAGTGCGCCTCGAGAACTCAGTGTGCCCTGTTCCTGCTCCCCGCACTAGCCTTGAGGTGCGTGTCTCCAGTCCGGTACCACCAGTTCCGGCACCACGCACCAGGCCTACTGTGCGCCTCAGCAGGTCAGAGTCGGCCGTCTGCCCAACGCCGCCTGCACTGCTCGTCTGCCCAGCGCCGTCTGAGCTGCCCGCCTGCCCAACGCCATCTGAGCCATCCGTCTGCCCAGCGCCGTCTGAGCTGCCTGCCTGCCCAACGCCATCTGAGCCATCCGTCTGCCCAACGCCATCTGAGCCATCCGTCTGCCCAGCGCCATCTGAGCCATCCGTCTGCCCAGCGCCATCTGAGCCATCCGTCTGCCCAGCGCCATCTGAGCCATCCGTCTGCCCAGCGCCATCTGAGCCATCCGTCTGCCCAGCGCCATCTGAGCCATCCGTCTGTCCCGAGCCATTAGAGCCGCCCGTCTGTCCCGAGCCGTCAGAGCCGTTCATCAGTCAGGAGCCGCTAGAGCCGCCAGTCAGCCAGGATCCGCCAGAGCCGCCAGTCAGCCAGGATCCGCCAGAGCCGCCAGTCAGCCAGGATCCGCCAGAGCCGCCAACCAGCCAGGATCCTCCAGAGCCGCCAGTCAGCCAGGATCTGCCAGAGCCGCCAGTCAGCCAGGATTTGCCAGACCCGCCAGTCAGCCAGGATCTGCCAGAGCCGTCAGCCAGCCATGACCAGCCAGAGCCGTCAGCCAGCCATGACCAGCCAGAGCCGTCAGCCAGCCATGACCAGCCAGAGCCGTCAGCCAGCCATGACCAGCCAGAGCCGTCAGCCCGCCATGACCAGCCAGAGCCGTCAGCCCGCCATGACCAGCCAGAGCCGTCAGCCCGCCAGGATCAGCCAGAGCCGTCAGCCAGCCAGGATCAGCCAGAGCCGTCAGCCAGCCAGGATCAGCCAGAGCCGTCAGCCAGCCATGACCAGCCAGAGCCGTCAGCCAGCCATGACCAGCCAGAGCCGTCAGCCAGCCATGACCAGCCAGAGCCGTCAGCCAGCCATGACCAGCGAGAGCCGTCAGCCAGCCATGACCAGCCAGAGCCGTCAGCCAGCCAGGATCCGCCAGAGCCGTCAGCCAGCCAGGATCCGCCAGAGCCGTCAGTCAGCCAGGATCCGCCAGAGCCGTCAGTCAGCCAGGATCCGCCAGAGCCGTCAGTCAGCCAGGATCCGCCAGAGCCATCTGCCAGTCCGGAGCTGCCCCTCAGTCCGGAGCTGCCCCTCAGTCCGGAGCTGCCCCTCAGTCCGGAGCTGCCCCTCAGTCCGGAGCTGCCCCTCAGTCCAGTGGCGCCCTCTGGGATGGTATTCAGTCCGGGACTCGCCGTTCCAAAGGCGCCACCAAAGCGGTTAGTGACTATGGTGGAGGGGGGTCCACGTCCCGCACCCGAGCCGCCACCATAGGAAGGCCCACCCGGACCCTCCCCTTCTGTGTCAGGTTTTGCGGCCGGAGTCCGCACCTTTGGGGGGGGGGTACTGTCACACCCTGGCCTCTGTTATATTGATTTTCTTTATTAGTTTAGTTAGGTCAGGGTGTGACATGAGGGATGTTTGTGTGTTTTGTCTAGTTTAGGGTGTGTGTATTGTTTTAAGGGGTTTTTAGTATGTATGGGGTTGTGTTCAGTGTAGGTGTTTAGGAAAGTCTATGGTTGCCTGATTTGGTTCTCAATCAGAGACAGCTGTTTATTGTTGTCTCTGATTGGGAGCCATAT
Organism: Salvelinus namaycush; assembly: GCF_016432855.1. Taxonomy (NCBI): domain Eukaryota; kingdom Metazoa; phylum Chordata; class Actinopteri; order Salmoniformes; family Salmonidae; genus Salvelinus; species Salvelinus namaycush. The sequence continues at coordinate 40,294,931 of NC_052309.1, read as the reverse complement.
TTAAGGCAGCCATAGGCTTTAGGTGTTTGTGGGTAATTGTCTATGTTGAACGTTTGTAGCTTGTGTATGCACTTACGTTTGTAGCTTCACGGTCGTTTGTTGTTTTGTTTTGTAAAAGTGTTTGTTTCGTGTTTCGTCATCTTTAATAAAAGAAGATGTCTTCATATCCCGCTGCGCCTTGGTCCGCTTATTATGACGATCGTGACACACCTTCAGACGATCCAGCAAGTGAAGAAGCCAGATGTGGAGGTCCTGGGCTGGCATGGTTCCACATGGTATGCGGTTGTGAGGCCGGTTGGACATACTTCTAAATTCTCTAAAATGATGTTGGATAGAGAAATCTAGTAGAGAAATTAACATCGAATTATCTACAAACAGCTCTGGTGGACATTCTTGCAGTCAGCATACCAATTGCAAGGTCCCTCAAAACTTGAGATGTATGTGGTATTGTGTTGTCTGACAACGGCACATTTTAGTGGCCTTTTATTGTTCCCAGCACAAGATTTATAATGATATATAATGATCATGCTGTTTAATGAGCTTCTTGATATGCCACACCTGTGTGGATGGATTATTTTGACAAAGGAAAAATGCTCACTAACAGCGATATAAACCAATTTGTGCACCAAATTTGAGAGAAATAAGCTTTTGTGCGTATGGAACATCTCTGGGATATTTATTTCAGCTCATGAAACATGGGACCAACACTTCACATGTTGCGTTTATATTTTTGTTCGGTAAATAATGACTGATTCACACAATAGAGCTGACCTGAACCTCTATGCTGGCACATATCATTTTCTTTTCACATTGTTCTTTCTTTGGCCAAAGAATGAATCAGGCATAATAGTCATTCTCAAAACATGTCAGTGGGATGTTTACTCTCAGTGAGAGATTAAGCGAACAGATGATAAAAGTAGAGGGCTGTTCCCGCGGGAAACCCGCGGGCCCTGACAGAGATCATTGAGGTGTGGTCTGCATTTTTCATGCTGATGGCGGGAGCAGGCCGTCAGACAGACAACTTTGGGATGAAAATATGTTTTAGTCCCGCACATTAGGCTACTTGGAAACTGACAACTTTCTGTTTTGTAGGTTATGATTTAGTCAATCTATTGTATTAAAACTCCTCTTTGTCGCACTATTCACACACTCTCATAATTCACTGCTTCAAGTTAAGCAGCACCTCTCCTCTCCTAGTTGGGCGTGCAAGATCAAGTGTGCCTATAGGCTACGTGTGTGGTTTCAATTAAATGCATAGGCGGAGAAGCACAGCACAGTTATCATTCCAAAGGAGAAAAAAAGAAAAATATGATTCGTTTACTACAGTTTTTCTAAATAAATATTGATAATTGAAAAAGGTGGAGGCCGGTCAACCAACATGAGTCGCGGTGCACCTAAAACATTTGATCATCATTTATAAACTATAAATATTGATAACCCATTTATTTGTTTCTGCCTGCAAATTGTCCCGCTCCTAAAAGGTAGGCTATACCTATGCAAAACGTAAGAGAAAGTGCAAGTGTCAGCTCTCATCATTCTTGCTGCTTCAAGTTCATTAGCCATATCTCGCCTCTCCTAGTTGGATGTGCAAGATCAGGTGTGCGTATGGTCTCTATTAAATCGAGTGGGCTTTAGCCTATGCATGGGCGGAGAAGCATGGGGCAGTTATCTTTCCAAGGAAATGAACTTCCTAAATGTGATTAAGCTATAGATTAGGCCTACTACATTGTCTGGAAATAGATATTGTCTCTGCCTGCAAATCGTCCCGCTCCTAAAACGTAGTTCAAGAGAACGAGAAAGTGCAAGTGTTTGTTCTCGCTCCAACTTTGGCTCTCTTTCAAACTATGTCTAGCCTATTGGCTGATATAGCCCAGTAATACCTATAGTGGTGCTGAGCAATTAACCAATTTTTTTGTAATTTTTTAAGTAGCTCTCATGCTAGGAAAGTTTGGAGATATTTGCTCTAAGTGATTGATTGCCTCAGTGGCAACCCATCATTCAGGGCAGGTGGGGCATATCACATATCAGTTTGCAAACAATGTAAAAAAAAAAATATATAATTGAGTTAATAAAGCTGCATACAAACATGCTCTCTTTTTTGTTTTCTTGAATAAGGCAGCTCCAAAATGCAGTTGTTTCAGCCTTGCCAATCACGTTCCACCGTGATTGGCTCATTGTTGTGTCACTCATGGGAACACTATGTCACCACCTCATGGGGACACACACTACGTCACCGCCAAATCTAAGGGTAGAGCTCAAAACATCCAAGAAGGCTCAAGGTCATTGGCCACAGATAAAATGACATTAAATCATGTTATATCTAGAGTAGCTTTGATTGGACTGATCATGTCAACATCATACTTTCAAAATCTTAGCTAGCACTTATCATCATGAAGTTGACAGCCTACTGGCAAATATTTTTAATCCTTGTCATATGAAGAGAAATAATGAAGAGAAATTATAGATAAAATGTATCAGTGCTCATCGGCCATTGGACATAAACATTACACAACAAGTTGGAAATCACAAATTCAACAATGAGTGGTTTGGAAGGAATCAGTGGCTAACTGCAAGCATCGCCAAGCAATCATTAGCCTGCTATTCAGTGGAGTGGCTGTGTGGTCCCAAGTCTAAGACTAAGTGTCTCTTTTCCTAGTTTAAAATGAAAAAACATTCAACATTGGCCATGCTGTCAATGAAGCATGATTTGTGCCACACTCAAAACAACTGTTAACTCGCAACTGCAAAATCTGACTTTAGTGAGTTCAAGACACCTGGGACTCTGGAAAAATTAGCTACGACTTCCATTCAACTCAGAATTGTAAATTGGGAACTGGGTCTCTTTCTAGAGCTACGACCTGGAGATCACTGACATCATCATGATTCAACTTTTTTTCCCCTAGTCTTGAAAGCACCATAAATCCAAAGAATGTCAGACTTTGATGTCAAAGCTTGATGACAAAATTTGCCCACGAAGGACAGCCGCGCCACCTTCCTGTTCAAGTGAGCACAGCACAACAAAGTGAGTCCAAAAATGTATTGTATGGTGCTGAATAAATTATGTATTATGCCAGGGAGATATGTATATTGTAGCTAAGAAAGTAATACTAAGTGTATGTTGTGTAGTAAGCTGTTAGTAGCCCATGTGCCTCACCCTAATAATTTGGTCTATTATCACTTCTTAATTTCGTCTACTGTTCTGACTTGGTGGTGCATATGTAACCTATAACCTGTTTTTGAGAAATGTAATCATCAAATATTGTAAGAGCTTTCATTGTCTGCTTATTATGCCCCCTTTATTTATCCTACGGTTCTGACTTGGTGTACAGGGAGCACACTGTAAGAATGGCCCATGTTCTGAATTCTGTCGCTGTACATTTCAAAAGTGTTGAACAAATAGTTATATTGACTACGTCCGTCCTAGCTCGCTCATTAACGTCTTAATCGAAATTACGGATTGCCTCTTATCCGCTTGTCGTCCCCTTATGCCATAGTTTGCACATCTCAAAAACGGCAGTAAATGAGGCTGAATGAACTGTTTCGCTGCCAGACAAGGCTCCGCTGATAGCAGTGGTAAGGTAGCAGTGGTAAGGTGTTGGGATTGCTGTTGGGACAGCTTTATGTAGGCTCTAACAGTTTTGTGGGCACCATTTGTCACCGTTATAGTGCAATTTTTTTTTTGCCCCACCAAGATTTACATGGTAAAATCGCCACTTGATTGCCTTATTCACTTTGAAGAACTACTAAAATTGTGATTTTGTCAGACAGCATCGGCAGCAGCTCTATAGAGGTGAGATGATGACTTGTAATTAAATAATAAAGTTATCAAATAAAAATGATAAAGTAAGTAGTGTGAATAAATGATGTTTAATAAGTTGATCAGCAGTAAAGGCAGTCACTACCATCATGGGACTTTTAATAATTGTTTTATTATTCATCCCACATAATCCCACATAATGAATAGTGCATTCAATGTCCAAAAAATGTGCGATTCCGAAATCCGCATTTAAAAAAAAAAATCCAACCGAAACCAAACCGCCCTCAAAAAACACGAATCGCTCAGCACTAACCGATAGCCTAATAATGGGCCATGTGATAATCTCTGGTAATTTAACCCGTTTCATGGGTTATTTTTACGCATTTTGATATTGCATTTTATATATGTGCATTTTACCAGTATGCATATGGTCTCGTGAGTCTTCTCAAGTATCCCCGGTTGGGAACCACTAGCCTATAGGGTGCAGAATTGCTTGGACCATGGCTGCCAAGCAAGCTGCGTCACATACGCGGGACTGCGGTCGGTTTTAGGACTTCTTGCGTGAGCGGGTAGAAGTAAAAAAAAAAAAAAGCCAGAGGGTGTGGTATGAAAAGCCGCAGGATGAAAAAATCAGTCCCATGAAGACCTCTAGATCAAAGCATCATTGCTGTCACGATCCATAACTGATGATAGATGACTAGGGGCTCTATTCAATCTGTATCGCGGAAGTTCAGCGTTACAGCGTGATTGAAATTTAAAGGCAATGTTTCTGCTTTAGCTGAGATTGCATTCAAGGTAAAGGCTGCATATGTCAGCTCAATCGGAAATTACCATCAAATTTATTTAGAGCAATCTGTAACACTTCAGCAATACTGATTCAATAGAGCCCTAAATCCTTTTAAAGGGAATATCTCAGTGATACATTTATTCAGACTGGGGTTATTTGATTTGCCTGGTACATAAATGCACTGATGCAATCAAATAACTGATTGAAGTGGTTATCCCTTAAAAAAAGTAATAGGCCTAAAAAAAAAGAGACATACTTCTGAAGTCAGCTGACAGACTAAATTGCTCTCGAAGCACCAGACGTTCTGATTCGCCGCTTTAATCACAATTTCCCTATTTAGTGCCAGCCTTGACATGGGAAAGAAACATTCAAACATTCCACTGGCAGCAATTACCCCAGCGTAGAAGACCACGTGTCCCCCCTAAGTGACTGTATCCTGGGCTTTTTACAAAAGTATGACAGCCACTCAGCGTGTTCCCTTTTCACCTGTCTCTCCGGCGGCCCTGGGAAGCTCTGTCATCCATGAAGGGGGATGAGGACACCTGTCAGAGGGGCCAAAGCCATAAAGAAAGCCTTCACTTAGCGGGAACACTGCAAAATGAAAATGACAATGCTACTGACGAACACCGCCACCCAATGCAGCACAACCATCCTACACTCTTAAAATAAAGGTGCAAGTTGGAACCAAATAAGGTTCTTGAGAGCAATGCCATATAAGAACCATTTTAGGTTCTCTGAAGAATCATAAATGGGATGGTTCTATGAAGAACCATACAAAAATCCAAAACCAGAAATGTTTCGGCCCTCCAGGACTGGAATTGAATAACCCTGCTGTAGGGTTTTAAGCTTTATTTGCATATTTCCCAGGGTGCCTTTCGAGTGAATTTTAGAGTTACAATTACCACCCATGACCATGTTTGTTGCATTCATCAATTTTCAGTCCTGTGGCCTTCATCAAGTGAGACACAAAGTGAAGATGGTGTCATTAAATATATTTTTTGAGACAACACATTTTTCGTATTAGTGATGGGCATTCCGGCTCTTTTCAGTGAGTCGGCTCAACTCACCAAAAAGAGCCGGCACTTTTGGCTCCCAAACGGGTCTTTAAAAAATTTGTTTTGTATTTTTTCAAGACAAACAGTTTGCGTTAGTTTGACTATGATTGGTGTTAAAACAATTATTATTAAATGAAATCATACTCTACCTTAACCACAATGTATTTAAAAATGCATTGGTTTGTTATGAAAAAGAATGCTATTAAACATTTGCATTTAAAGTCTAACTTTTTAATGTATATAAACAAAGTGCATATAAATGTAACCATTCATAACTAATACAATCTGAACAGCATAATAGAATATTGCACCATATCAAAGAAAAATAAATAACAATTTGAAAAACTGCAGCATCCCACTTAAAACATTACTGGTCCCTCTTTTCTCTCTTCTTTATTGCCATGTTATAACCAGCAGCACACAGCAATGCTGACCATATTTTGCTTTTATGAGAGATTTGCATTCAGAAATGCAAGCTGCCTCACTTTCGAGGGGCTGATGCGGTTTCTTCTCTCAGTAATTATTTGTCCCGTTTTCGAGAAGACCCTCTCTGAGGGAACGGATGTGGCCACTATGCAGAGTCTTCCTGTCATGACTTTAGTAAACCGTGGGTAGACAGAAGCCTTGTTCTTCCACCAGGAGGGGCTCCTCCAAATAGGATTGGACCTCCATTATGGCATCAGCTGAGGGATTCCTTCGTGCTGCATCCCCAGTTGCTCTCTCGTCAAACACTAAAAGGCACTACTGCTGGTGCTTCTCTCCATCTGATCCCTCTTCTTCCTGTTGCCCTGGTGCCCGAGCCAGCTGACTGCTGGGGTTGTCCCTCCCTGCTGCTGAGGTTATTCTTTGAAGAGCCTCATCAATCGCTCTGGCATCACTGAAGGCTAACTTCTTAAACCCAGGGTCAAGTGCAGCGGTTTCTGATAGCACGTTATTATATTCCATTCTGTGGAACTTTCTGTCCGTTGATGAACATAGGGATCATCAACTCTGTCACATTTCCTGTGGTTACATTTGCTTCTCTCTAGCGGCTGGCTGTGATTCGCTGCAGACCCTTACACAGGAGTATCATTTTTGAGGCTGTCACACAGCTGAAAAGAGAGAACAGTAACTTAGTTAGTTCAGGTTCATGTTTTGTCTACTGATACTACATTCTCATCTACTGCTCATATACATATATAATACTGGATTAAATAATGATGTAGTAATAACTGTTACTGTACCTCTCTCCACTGATCTCCACAATGACCTGCTCAAAGGGTTCCAGGACTCTGCACACCTCCTCCACCACCTCCCATTCCTCTTGGGTCATAGCATCAACAGGTGCATTGACAATGCCCAGGGTAGAGATGATGGCATCCTTTGACTCAAGAAACCGCTTCAACATATAAAATGTTGAATTCCACCTTGTAGTGCAGTCTTGTTTAGGCCTCAGCTCAGGCATCCTCATCTGGTGTTGTGTAGACTTTAGTTTTTCAGCACCTACTGTGCTCCTGTGGAAGTATTCCACAACTGCTTTCACTTTGTCCACAGTGGGCTTCATCACCTTCAGAGCATCTCTTACAATCATGTTGATTGTGTGGGCAAGACATGGATGATGGGTTCATTTTAAAATGTTCATGGCTTTGGTTATAATAGCTGCATTGTCGCTAACACAACAAATCACTTTTCCATCTACTTGCCATTCTCTGGCCACTCTCAACAGTTCCTCTGCCAAGTTCTCTGAGGTGTGTCTGTCACTGAACTCAAAGCAGTCCAGAAGACAGCTAGACATTGAAAAATCTTCAATGAAGTGACATGTAACCGACATGTAAGAAGTGGTTACCCTTGATGTACAGCAGTCAGTGGTAAGGCAAACCTCAGTAGCTTTTTGGACACTTTCCCGCACTGAAGCCTGTGTGCTCTCACACAGTTGCGGAATAAGTGATTTTTAAAGGATTTTCCTGCTTGGAAATGTATACATTGGATTTAGACTATTGCTATAATTTCTAGAACTTCTGTCCTCCACGATCGAAAATGGCTGGAAATTGGTGGCAATCATTTTAGCCAATGCAATATCAATTTGGCCTTGTTTTGCTACAGACATAGACTTTGGTATAAACTGGTCCATCGAAGACTGTGGGTCGCGGAGTAGGCCTACTTAACTGAGTGGATACATCTCCACGTCTGGTGTGCTGGCTCCACCACTATCACTAGCAGGCCCGCTAGTCTCTCGAAGCTCCGCTACAGCTAGCTTCACAGTTGGGTGCATAGTTCGCATATGCCGGTGTAGGTTATGCGTAGAACCGGCTTTATATGAGATTTTGTTTTGGCAAATTCTACACTGTGCTCTAACATTGTCTACATTATTAAAATGCATCCAGATGCTACTGTGCTTCCGACTCATTTTCCAGCTGTTGTTTTCACAGCTGTCCTTCCTCTCTCTCCTCGGCTGCTAAGTGTGTGACTGTGAGTGAGTTGGCTCGGCCCTCCCTCACGCGTCTTTGGGTCATTGGTTTGCATCTTTGGTTCTCTTAGAGCCGACTCGTTCGCGGACGACTCATCACTATTTCATGCGGCCTTCTTTTACCCTAATACTGTCGCCCTGATCTGTTTCACCTGTCCGTGTTGCTTATTTCCCCCAGTGTATTTATCCCTGTGATTCCTGTCTCTCTGTGCCAGTTCGTCTTGTCTGTTTCAAGTCAACCAGTGTGTTTTTCCCGTGCTTTTGCTATTCTCTCTTTCCTCACGGTTTTGACCCTTACCGGTTTTCTGGACTCTGTGCCCGGCTGCCTGACCAGTCTGCCTGCCCTGACCTCGAGCCTGCCTGCCACGCCGTACTTCCTGGACTTTGATCTGGTTTTGACCTTGTGCCTGTCCACGACTATTCTCTTGTCTACCTCGTTTGGAACTAATAATTATCAAACACTCAAACCATCTGCCTCCCGTGTCTGCATCTGGGTCTGGCCCTGAGCCTTATAAATACAGTGGCCTGAAACTCAGGATACAGGCCACATCAGGCCTGCACGTCACATTATGCTGGCTTGTAAAGTGATGTGTAATTTCCATTAGAATCCAATTTTATTCACCTGCATTCAAAATGACTGTTTGGGAAGACTAAGACAGAAGACTACCTTAAACATCTCAACTGGAACCAACCATTTCAGTAAAGGGTGCAATATGGCCAAGTAACAGATTGGAATAGTTTAGAAAAATGTATGTTATTTATGTTTCAGTAGTATTAGATTAATTAATCAATCAATTTACATACAAAAACATAGATATTTGGGGGAAGAAATACTCTAAAAATCAACCAGCAGTAGAGCATGCTGGGAAATATGATAATGATAGCGGGGTTTTGGTTAAACTCTGGTTATTCAGCACTGGGGTTATTTTACACCACTAAGTGTAAATTTAACTCTTTACAGTGTTAATGTAACTTTTGAATCAATACTAGAAATGTTACACTGAAAAATCAACACGAGTTAACACTGGCCAATTTGCTGTGTGCTATGAAAGGGACACATCTGCAAGCTTCCATACATTTCAAGTACCTTTTAGAATACTGAAAAACAGTAGATGCCACGACAAGAACCCAACTCTTAACTCAAAGGTTCTTTCTTGGGAAAAAGTTATCCAAGGAACCTTAATAGCTGAAGAAGAACCATTTTAAGAACCTATACTTTTTCAGTGTATCTAGAAACACAGCACATTGTCGCCACTGAAATACTGAAATTCCCAGGCATATCAAGGGTGTAAATCAACACAGCATGTTGTCGCCACTGAAATTCCCAGGCATATCAAGGGTGTAAATCAACATCGACAGGAATATGTGTCCTTTTCATCACTTGACGAGGTTGGATAAAGTTTGAAACCGGCAAACCTAAGAGGACGTGTGACACGTGTTCAAACCTCTATTTTATATTTAATCTTATTCCTCAAAAACAGAACCTTTTTAATAAAAGGGTTGTTTTGAATTGAATCCAATACTTTAAAAAAAAATCTATCCCTCCTCCATTTCTTGAGGTAATTACTAATCTGCATGTCAGTGGATAAGTGAAGACAATGCTTCCATCCTATTACTTTCACCAATCAAACCTTGGCAGATCCGTAATTATTTCAAGGAGGTGAGGACTCCTTCATACTGAGCCCCACATCTTCAACTGCCATGCTTCAACTGTTCCTGTATCCTATGTATTTTTGTTCTTGTATGATATAGGCCTAACTATCGCTGCTAATCACATTCTGAGCAGGAAAGTGTAGCGGACGGTCAGACGCTACACATTTCACAGTGGCAGTGCTCTTAGTCATGCCCTGGAGGATTAATCATTGTCTGTTGACAGCCCAGCATTGATCTCTACAACCCATATGACACAGTCCTGACACACAGACTTCCCTTGACTCTCTAGGTCACTCTGCTACAAAGACCCACGGAAGCATGAGCACACACACACGTAAGCAGGGACATACACAAGCAATCACACATGCACAAGTAAGTACACATGCATGTGCACACACACACACTCAACAGCCCCCCACCCCATAAGACGTAGGCAGTGTTCACTGTAGATAACACAGACAATAATGTTGAAGAGCATATCTTTTTGACATAGTATGTTCATAATGTGGGGGGGTATTGGATAGGAACAACTTGACAAATCTACATTTGAAACTTAATTTTTACAAGAAAGGAATGTATTTGTGAATATTTGCTATTATACATATTTAGACTTTATTCCATTTCATGTTATGGTTGGTATAAATACTAGAGCAAACTATAGACAGCGTATTACTTATGGTTCAATGTAGATTTTTTTTATAACTGGATGAATATTCCGATGTTCACAGACTAAACCCAGAACCAATGCTAATATGGATTTCCATAACAAACATACTTGCCAGAGGCAAGTATAAGAATCCAGGCATTGAGGCACAACAAAGGAACTGCCTCAGTACTCTTATGCAAAACATCTACACTGGAAAAAAAATAAAAAATAATGCAATTGCTTTTTATGGCTGGTCTCCTTAAGCCAATATTTAACAGAATGTCTCCTGAAGGGGAGAAATTTAGAAGCATAAAGAGCTTAGAGTAAGCCATTGATTCAGTGAAATCTAACCCCAAGGTGATATATTTGTTAATTAGACAATAAGAACAATAAAGACAGAAAAAGCTGTCCTACTTAATGACTTAAACCTTCTCTGAAGAAAAGTATTTCCCTAAAGTTTCCATCTACCGACAAACCCCAAAAAACAACCTCCTCGCAGGCATAGGGAGGAGAACGAGAGATAAACAAATATTGTCTGTTCTTTTGGACGCATCTAGTTTAAAGAATACATCTGCTTGGTCTCACACTTGCTTTTGACCCACATCCTCCCTGAGCAAAAAAAAAGAAAAGAAAGAAAAATCCATTTGCAGCCAAGAAAGTACTTCCACTTTCCTGGCTTTGAAGACATTGACAGAATGGAGACAGTTTCAAATTGATTTAATACAAATATTGCTTTCTCAGCAGAGCACAAAAATAAACTATTGAAAAATATTCACACTTTTATTTCCACAATGCCCTAATTACGGGGAGATAGCAGCATAGTCATGTGAAAAACGTCTGTCACTTTGCAGCTAAGTAGGTTGTTTTAAGGTTTGATAAACAACACAAGGAGAAAGAAAAGCAGTCAGAATGTGGCAAGTCCTGGAATACCCCAGGAAACATTACGACACTGTCTTGCAACTTTGCAGAGCAGGAAAAAAAGAAGAGAGCTTTTACTTTCCTTTTTGCTTGCTGAGAGAAGTGATTACACTATAATCATCACATTGTAGAACAGAAGGACAGAAAAAATATATTTTCACACCTGACTCCGCAGGTTCTGCGGGCTTTTTATGACTGAAATACACATACAGGTCGAAGAGATGATCAATCGAGTTACCTCAGTCCTGTACACATTGTAAAAGCAATATCATCATGGTATTCCTGATTGCTCCTGCTATGTACAAAGAATAAAAATCCCCTTCCTTCCTCTATAAGTCTCCCTCTTGAGGACATGAGTTAGAGAGCAGATTTAAGTTCAAACATCATCACTATACCATTTTAATTATCAACTGTACCTGAGAATCAATATCGGCCTGGCATGATGGAACTTAATGACCAATTAGATTACCATATTCATGAGTGACCACAGAGGACTTCTAATATAACAGTAAATGTCAAATTTCAATAAACATCCGTATGGCAGTAAGAACCACCGGTGAACAAACTCAGTTGAATTAAAGCTGGGACCGAGAGACTCAAAAACAACTTCTATCTAAAGGTCATCAGACTGTTAAATAGCAATCTCTAGTCATCTTCCACCCAGTACCTTACCCTGAACTTAGTCACTGTCACTAGCTGACTACCGCCCGGTTACTCTACCACTAAGAGGCTGCTTCCCTATGTACATAGTTATGGAACACTGGTCACTTTAATAATATTTACATACTGTTTTACTCATGTCATATGTATATACTGTATTCTAGTCAAGTCCATTCTATTCAACTATTGCTATATATAGTATATATACAGTTGAAGTCGGAAGTTTACATACACTTAGGCTGGAGTCATTAAAACTCATTTTTCAACCACTCCACAAATTTCTTGTTAACAAACTATAGTTTTGGCAAAATGGCTAGAAACAAAGAACTTTCTTCTGAAACTAGTCAGTCTGTTCTTGTTCTGAGAAATGAAGGCTATTCCATGCGAGAAATTGCCAAGAAACTGAAGATCTCGTACAACGCTGTACAAGGTCTTTTTTTCTGGCCATTTTGAGCCTGTAATCGAACCCACAAATGCTGATGCTCCAGTTACTCAACTAGTCTAAAGGCCAGTTTTATTGCTTCTTCAATAAGCACAACAGTTTTCAGCTGTGCTAACATAATTGCAAGAGGGTATTCTAATGATCAATTAGCCTTTTAAAATGATAAACTTGCATTAGCTAACACAACATGCCATTGGAACAGAGGAGTGATGGTTGCTGATAATGGGCCTCTGTATGCCTTTGTAGATATTCCATAAAGAATCAGCCGTTTCCAGCTACAATAGCCATTTACAACATTAACAATGTCTACACTGTATTTCTGATCAATTTGATGTTATTTTAATGGCCCAAAAATTTGCTTTTCTTTCAAATACAAGGACATTTCTAAGTGACCCCAAACTTTTGAACGGTATAGTACCAGTCAAAAGATTGGACACAACTACTTATTTTCTTTATTTTTACTATTTTCTATATTGTAGAATAATAGTGAAGACATCAACACTATGAAATAACACATATTTTATTTGTAATTTATTTCACCTTTATTTAACCAGGTAGGCTAGTTGAGAACAAGTTCTCATTTACAACCGCGACCTGGCCAAGATAAAGCAAAGCTGTTCGACACATACAACAACAGAGTTACACATGGAATAAACAAACATACAGCCAATAATACAGTAGAAAAAGTATATATACAGTGTGTGCAAATGAGGTAAGATAAGGGAGGTAAGGCAATAAATAGGCCATGGTGGCGAAGTAATTACAATATAGCTATTAAACACTGGAATGGTAGATGTGCAGAAGATGAATGTGCAAGTAGAGCTACTGGGGTGCAAAGGAGCAAGATAAATAAATAAATACAGTATGGGGATGAGGTAGTTGGATGGGTTATTTACAGATGGGCTATGTACAGGTGCAGTGATCTGTGAGCTGCTCTGACAGTTGGTGCTTAAAGCTAGTGAGGGAGATATGAGTCTCCAGCTTCAGTGATTTTTGCAGTTCGTTCCAGTCATTTGCAGCAGAGAACTGGAAGGAAAGGCGGCCAAAGGAAGAATTGGCTTTGGGGGTGACCAGTGACCTGCTGGAGCGCGTGCTACGGGTGGGTGCTGCTATGGTGACCAGTGAGCTGAGTTAACTTTTACTGCCTCAGAAACCCGGATCCGGGATCACCCCCCACCCCCCCCACACTGATTAGCATAGCTAGCATAGCTTCACAAGTAAATAGTAGCATCTAAATATCATTAAATCACAAGTCCAAGACACCAGATGAAAGATACAGATCTTGTGAATAAACCCATCATTTCTGTTTTTTAAAATGTTTTACAGGGAAGACACAATATGTAAATCTATTAGCTAACCACGTTAGCAAAATACACCATTTTTCTTTGTCCACCATTTTTTCTCAACACCACTAACATCACCAATTCGGCCAAATAAAGATATTGATAGCCACTAACCAAGAAAAAACCTCATCAGATGACAGTCTGATAACATATTTATGGTATAGGATAGGTTTTGTTAGAAAAATGTGCATATTTCAGGTAGAAATCACAGTTTACAATTGCACCCACCATCACAACTAGACTAGAATAAATACACAAAGCAACGTGTATGACCAATTTACTCATCATAAAACATTTCATAAAAATAGACAAAGCATAGCAATGGAAAGACACAGATCTTGTGATTTCAGACAATATTTCAGATTTTCTAAGCGTTTTACAGCGAAAACACAATAAATCGATAAGTTAGCATACCACATGTGCAAACGTTACCAGAGCATCGATTCAAGCCAAAGAGAGCGATAACGTAATCATCGCCAAAATATATTAATTTTTTCACTAACCTTCTCAGAATTCTTCCGTTGACACTCCTGTAACATCATATTACAACATACATATATTGTTTGTTCGAAAATGTGCATATTTAGCCATAAAAAACCGTGGTTATACAATGAAAATAGTAGCAAATCACGCCTCAAAATGTCGGACGTCATCTTTCAGAGTGATCTAGTTTAATCGAAAGCTAATCATATACTTGACTAAAAAATACAGGGTTGACAGGAATCGAAAGACAAATTAGTTCTTAATGCAATCGCTGATTTACATTTCTAAAATTATCCTTACTGTGCAATACAGGGTTCGCCAAGCGAAGGGATACAAAACAAAATGGCGCCATATGCGTTTAAAATATTTCGACAGAACAACGATTTATCATATTAAATATTTCTTACTTTGAGGTGATTTTCCATCAGATTCTTGGGCAATGTATCCTTTCTTGGGTCTAATCTTCTTGTGGTCGAAAGATGTCCTCTGTCCGTCGAAATGCCCGCTAACGTTCGACCGGGACCCCGAAACGTGCCCAAAGCTTCATAGAGCATCACATAGAAATGCATCAAAATCGCACTAAACGGATATAAATTGCTATAAAACGGTTTAAATTAACTACGTTATGATGTTTCTAACTCCTATATCGAATTAAATTACAGACGGATACATTTCACGTTGATAACCGAGCCTTTGAAAATGGCATCCGGAGGTCCCTTCCTGCGTAATGGCCAGCGTCGAAAAGGGGGCTACTCTCACTCCTTGGTCTTTTATAACCTCTGAGAGCTACGCAGAAAGCCCATTCCACTTCTCATTGGTTACTGACATCCAGGGGAAGGCGGGTGCAGTTCATGTCGTTCCATAGGATAAACACAGACCTTAAAAACTGATCTGAAACCAGAGCTTCGCTCTCAGACCTTCGCACTATCTGTCATGGATTTCGCTGTAGAAAGAGTTCTGGGTCACCCACAGACATAATTCCAACGTTTTATGAAACTAGAGAGTGTTTTCTATCCAATAGAATTAATAATATGCATATTGTACGAGCAAGAATTGAGCACGAGGCAGTTTAATTTGGCGACACCCAGAAAAAATAAATGCTAACTGCTCCCCCTATTGAGAAAAGGATAAGTCAGGGCTTTACCTAGCAGGTCGGATGACCTGGAGCCAGTTGGTTTGGCGGCAAGTGTGAAGCGAGGGCCAGCCAACGAGAGCATACAGGTCACAGTGGTGGGTAGTAAATGAGGCTTTGGTGACAAAACGGATGGCACTTTGTTAGACTGCATCCAATTTGTTGAGTAGAGTGTTGGAGGCTATTTTGTAAATGACATCGCCAAAGTTGAGGATCGGTAGGATGGTCAGTTTTACGAGGGTATGTTTGGCAGCATTAGTGAAGGATGCTTTGTTGAGAAATAGGAAGCTGATTCTAGATTTAATTTTGGATTGGAGATGCTTAATGTGAGTCTGGAAGGAGAGTTTACAGTCTAACCAGACACCTAGGTATTTGTAGTTGTCCACATATACTAAGTCAGAACCGTCCAGTGTAGTGATGCTGGATGGGCGGGCAGGTGCGGGCAGCATTGGTTGAAGAGCATGCATTTAGTTTTACTTGCATTTAAGAGCAGTTGGAGGCCACGGAAGGAGAGCTGTATGGCATTGAAGCTCGTCTGGAGGTTAGTTAACACAGTGTCCAAAGAAGGGCCAGAGGTATACAGAATGGTGTCGTCTGCGTAAAGGTTGATCAGAGAATCACCAGCAGCAAGAGCGACATCATTGATGTATACAGAGAAGAGAGTCGGCCCGAGAATTGAACCCTGTGGCACCCCCATAGAGACTGCCAGAGGTCCGGACAACAGGCCCTCCGATTTGACACACTGAACTCTATCAGAGAAGTAGTTGGTGAACCAGGCGAGGCAATCATTTGAGAAACCAAGGCTGTTGTGTCTGCCAATAAGAATGTGGTGATTGACAAAGTCGAAAGCCTTGGCCAGGTCGATGAATACGGCTGCACAGTAATGTCTCTTATCGATGGCGGTTATGATATTGTTTAGGATCTTGAGTGTGGCTGAGGTGCACCCATGACCAGCTCTAAAACCAGATTGCATAGCGGAGAAGGTACGGTGGGATTCGAAATGGTCGGTAATCTGTTTGTTAACTTGGCTTTCGAAGACCTTAGAAAGGCAGGGTAGGATAGATATAGGTCTATAGCAGTTTGGGTCTAGAGTGTCTCCCCCTTTGAAGAGGGGGATGACCGCAGCAGCTTTCAAATCTTTGGGAATCTCAGACGATACGAAACAGAGGTTGAACAGGCTAGTAATATGGGTTGCAACAATTTCGGCAGATACTTTTTTTTTAATCATATGGCATCATGTAGTAACCAAAAAAGTGTTAAACAAATCAAAATATATTTTATATTTGAGATTCATCAAAGTAGCCAGCGTTTGCCTTTCTGACAGCTTTGCACACTCTTGGCATTCTCTCAACCAGCTTCACCTGGAATGCTTTTGCAACAGTCTTGAAGGAGTTCCCACATATGCTGAGCACTTGTTGGCTGCAATTTCTTTCACTCTGCGGTCCAACTCATCCAAGAGGTCGGGTGATGGTGGAGGTCAGGTTATTTGATTGCAACACTCCATCATTATCCTCCTTGTTCAAATAGCCCTTACACAGCCTGGAGGTGTGCTGGGTCATAGTCCTGTTGAAAAGAAATGAGAGTCCCACTAAGCGCAAACCAGATGGGATGGTTCATCACTGCAAAAACTGTGGTAGCCATGCTGGTTAAGTGTGCCTTGAATTCTAAATAAATCACAGTCAGTGTCAACAGAAAAGCACCCCCACACCATCACACCTCCTCCTCCATGCTTCACGATGGGAACCACACATGCGGAGATAATCCGTTCACCTACGTTGCGTCTCACAAAGACACGGCGGTTGGAACCAAAAATCTCAAATTTGGACTTATCACACCAAAGGACCGATTTCCACCGGTCTAATGTCCATTGCACATGTTTCTTGGCCCAAGCAAGTCTCTTCTTCTTATTGGTGTCCTTTAGTACTTTTGGTTTCTTTGCAGCAATTCGACATGGAAGGCCTGATTCACGCAGTCTGTAAATCCACATCCCGTCCCATCCAAAAAGGAAGAAACAATAATAACTTTAACACTTAAAAACACTTTATCACTTAAACATTTAAATCATATGAATATTGCCTTACCAGTATGCTGGCTGAAACAGTGAACTGTGCCTGTATTGTAAGTGAGTGAGAGCAGTGTGATTAGCAGTGAACCACAGCAGCGGTAGCTCTGGGTCATAATGACTACAGGCCCCAGATTGTCCACCCTCCTTCCCTTGCAGCCTCAGATGGCCAGAGTCATTTCTCGTCGGCTCCTCAGACCTCTGATGATTGGGTTCAATCTGGCCCACATTGATCACACTTTGTTCCACTTGAGGCCCACATGAGTAACCCCCTGCCTGAATGTCATAATTTCATCGGAGACTTGCCGATGACTGTCCCTGCCTCATTCATTTGAAATGCATGACCTTTGTGGAAAACAATGACCAATCAATATGTGCTTTTCCTCATCTTACTACCGCAGATGCAGGAGTAGGTGAAAATATGAGTAAAAATGGGAAAATACTGTGAGAGGAATTGGAATTGTTTATGAACATGATTTAAAAAATGACGACTGGGACGTTTGATCATGGGCAAACTATCACAGAAGTCAGTAAGTTATGGGCGAAACGACTATAACAGTGGTTCAATAACGTTATTTTGGTAATAGTCTTGGTATTGTTGGTCATGTTGGCTTTATGGACTACTAGCGTGTAAACGCATTTATAGCAGTTCAAAGGAGCTGTTGTATGAATGCCTACAATACCTACCATGCAATAACCCACTATGTAATATACCGCCTGGGTACAATGCATTCGAAATACACAGGCATTTTATATATTAATACAGGTTATACCACAGCGTTATCGAACGCTCATTTCTGATTGGCTAGAAGGGCATTCTAGAAAAGACATTAAAACCAGATAATGGGACAGTTGGAAAAGATATCGGGACACCATGCAATCATGACTCAATAAGCGCCTACACATGCAGACCGTATTTGCTACAAAGTTACAGAAAGCTAAACCAACAACCACACAACCCGAAATTGGATACATTGTAAACAGAGGTCCAACTAGGAAAAAACTTAGCTAACTAACTAGTATTGATTTGTTTTTGCAGATAAATGTTTTTTTTTAGCATCTGATGACCTAACGTGGTGAGTGATGAACATTCATTTATCTGGTCCCTACTGTTGCAGTCATGATGCAAGTGGCGCTATGCTGTCAAATCCTCCCATGTTTCTATTTTGACCAGCTGTTTTTAGTAACTGATATTTTTCAATTTGGTTGTCATATTAGCAACAAACTATTTAGCTAGCTTCTAGCCTAGTGTTTGATATGCAATGAGATATCCTCGCAGTGAACAGTGTCGAGTGTCCTAACGAAAAGGCAAACTTTCCTAGCTATGCCAGGCAAAATCAGGCATTCATTTTTTATTTAACCAGGCAAGTCAGTTAAGAACAAATTCTTATTTACAATGACGGCCTAGGAACAGTGTTTTAACTGCCTTGTTCAGGGGCAAAGTGACAGATTTTTACCTTGTCAGCTTGGGGGTTCGATCTATCAACATTTCGGTTACTGGCCCAACGCTCTAACCACTAGGCTGCCTGCCACCCTGATTATCAGATCCTTGTTAGGGATATGTCCAAATTAATGTCAATAGAAAACAGCTACTTTGCTATTATTCTGGCAGCAGAGGTCGTGACTGTGTAGCCGTTGCGAGGAATAAGATCGTTGTCATGGAACATAAAGAACGAACGAAAGGGTCGCTCCATAAATATCAAACTAATTGAATGAATGACTGGGTCACGTCTCTAGCAACCAAAAGTATGAATTTGCTTATAAAAATTAAAATGTCAACGAAAAAAAAGTATTTCTACCAGTAAATGTGTGTTTCATATTGTTTTCTTATCGACAACTGCGGTATAAGCGGGATAAACGCCTCCGTTCTGTACATTACCTGGGGAAAATGAACCCCGCAAAGGGACTCTGCCTCTTCCCGCTGGGTTGTCCATTATTTCCAAGGTAAAGTACAGAACATTGGCATGTATCCACTACTTATATTATTGAGCCATGATGCATTATGAATGGTTGGTCATGTGGTTCATAACACTACCAATAGTGTTAGTTTAATACATTATTTTAACAGAGTGGGTGGTGAAAATATGTTGTTCAGTAAAGTTTCACCATCACTGCACATAATCTCTCAACAAAACAAGCCCTACTAGCTGTATCTGAACTGAGATGGAGACAGACAGCCTTTGTATCAACAGACAGACAGACAGAGAAGACATCTTGTAGGAGGCCTGGAGATCCTCCAAGGAGTGATGCATTATTAATCACTGCCGTTAAAAACACAGATGTGTCTGCATCTGGGCCCAGTTGAGAAGTTTCCTAGAGGTCTGTTGATTATGCAACCTTGCCTTCTGTGTTTTAGGAAGAGGCATCTGCAAGCTGCACCACAGGTACAGCTTTATCACTGCAGTGCAATCTGGGAGATTCATGAAGGAGAAAGTTTGTGTTCTTCTCCAAATATTCCATTTCCAAACTTCATGTCTCTACATTTTACTCCATTGTTGTACATTTTTCATCAGTAACACTCAAGTTTGTATGGAGATCATTTGTATTCATTATTGAAGGCCACTGGGTGGTTTTTAGCAAAACATGTATTGGTAGTGGGTGAGGGTTACTACTGTTATTGAAACCATGTAGTACTGTATCTTCACCCTAACAATTTTTGAAGAAGAAATTGGTATGACCTATGCAGCAAACTTTAAAGTCAACCATTCACCTGGTACAGTACTTTTACCAACACAAGCTGTTGTTGTGCAATGTTCCACTTCTTAATCCAGAAAAAGCAATTGCTATAACCAAATGAAAGAAATGAAATAATAAATACATTACCGTAATTTTACTGCAGTGGGCTAAATCAGGGTCACGCATGGTCATTCTTGGTAGTCTTAAACAAATCTACTTTGAAACAAAAGAATACATCTCTCACACATGGTTGTGGGCTTAAAAAAAAGAACACACCTGTGCCTTGTCAGATATAGAGTTGAGATGTATTCAATTTGACGTTTGCTTCCCAATATTACACGTTATATACATCACAGAAGACTGAACTCTAACAAAACTGACATAGAAAACACTGGATTTGTCAGTAATTTTTTTTTTATCATCATTAATTATGAAATTAAGAAAAATATGAATAACATTCCACCCATGAGGCCAAAGAGGGCACCTTTGGTCATTGACTGCAGGAAAGGGCTACAGTGTTTACTTACTACTCGAGGTTAAACACTGAACATAAAATGAATAGTTTTGCCATTCAATTTTTTTCCTAGAAATGTTTCCATGTTTTCTTTACTGGTTCTGCTCCCATAAAAATGAAGCTGTGTAGTGTTTAGGGCTGAAGTACTTGACTGATGTGATATTGCCAGAACAACGCTCAAGAGCCTCATAGGATAAGAATCTCCAAACAACAACCCAACACAAATTACAACAAACGTGACTAAGCCAAACAATGCAGACATAATATGCCAAGAGAGGTAAATCAATCTTGATTTGTTTACACTTTTCTTTAAGGAGATAAAGCCTTCACACACAAAACAAATGCTTTAGGAGAACCGATGGCAGAGGAGAAATACAAGGCTACCCGTTGAGTCCTAAGCAGAACTTTGTGTATGCTGAGTAACAAGCTTTTATAATACAACACACCCTGGGCAATATTGTATCAGATTTAGGTTTCATCTTAAATGTCATGTCCTTTCTCGCCTAAGTCACTTCTAATCTTTCTCAGCAAGTGCCTTCTGAAAGACACCCACAACCCAACCAGTTGTTCAAACCTTCAGGTTTTCTTAGTGCTGGGAAGATGGCCAGTGGTGGATTAAAATATTGACATGTAACTAGATAAAGGGAAGCCTTAATGGATTTACACCCCACATTATTGCACGGGCCATGTTACTCAGCTCACTCAGGGGACCATCCGGGATGTAGGGATGGATTTCAGCCTTCCGTAAGCTCTACCTCAAAACAATCATTACATACAGTCGGGAGGAACTACTGAATATAAGAGCAACGTCAACTCACCATCATTAGGCGCAGCAGCGCCTCTTCAACCTCAGGAGGCTGAAGAAATTCGGCTTGTCACCAAAAGCACTCACAAACTTCTACAGATGCACAATCGAGAGCATCCTGTCGGGCTGTATCACCGCCTGGTACGGCAACTGCTCCGCCCACAACCATAAGGCTCTCCAGAGGGTAGTGAGGTCTGCACAACGCATCACCGGTGGCAAACTACCTGCCCTCCAGGACACCTACACCACCCGATGTCACAGGAAGGCCATAAAGATCATCAAGGACAACAACCACCCGAGCCACTGCCTGTTCACCCCGCTATCATCCAGAAGGCGAGGTCAGTACAGGTGCATCAAAGCAGGGACCGAGAGACTGAAAAACAGCTTCTATCTCAAGGCCATCAGACTGTTAAACAGCCACCACTAACATTTAGTGGCCGCTGCCAACATACTGACTCAACTCCAGCCACTTTAATAATGGGAATTGATGGAAATTATGTAAAAATGTATCACTAGCCACTTTAAACAATGCCACTTAATATAATGTTTACATACCCTACATTACTCATTTCATATGTATATGCATATACTGTACTCTACTGCATCTTGCCATCTTTATGTAATACATGTGTCATGACGTTGGCCTAGGGGTAGGTTTATGACAGTCATAAATACCTCTTTCCCCCCTTTTCCCTCTCCCTACTATAACTGATGTGACATAAGAAAACCCCTTGGTTAACATAGAGATTCTGGGAACATCAGAAGTGGGGGGAAATGAACTATATTCTGGTAATCCGACCAACTGAACATATGCGGTGGTACTTAAGGTATATTATGTCAGTTCGGTTGCCCTCTGACACATTCTCATCAATGATAGAATGACATAAACTCTACTGTGGAAAGTCGAAACGTCAGAGGTATCGGATTCACATGGAATTGTTGTTTAATTCAAATGTTTGAATATGAAATTATTTGTGAAGAGATTAAATGTAATTTTAGCTTCCAAATGAGAGATTTGGATTTTCATAAATTTGGGCTTCTGCTCAACTAGGGGCCCGCCCCTGTGAAGAGACATGGGTTATAAACTTTTCAGACACACCCCTCTCCCTCCACTATAAAAGCCATTGACAAAAATATAACTTCCTGTTCCGGGTACATTTAGGATGACGATCCGATGTCAGAATGGTTCAGATAATAACTACAGAACTAAGCCAACATCAGCATGGACTTTGGTTGCAAATGGTATGAACTTTGAACTCGTATTCACTACAGAAGTGATACCGCCTAGCCTTTGAGTTAGCAACAGCCGCTACAAACGCAGGTTAGGAAGGACAGTCAGAGTATCCCGTCTACTACACACGACGCTACTCCAACGAATCCAGTGACCACCAGAGACATTCTTCAAAGGACAGAGGACTCGGGTTGGCGATACGGTCTTCCATCTACCACCAACCTACTGAAGCGCAGCTCAGAGTAAATATTTATTGCATTTTCCTTCTTCAAATGGGCGGTAATATAGAATGCATAAGATACTGTATTTACGATAACACAGCTTCGCCTATGTTCCAGTCTCCCGCTCTTTCACTAAAACCCAGCCCCCCCCTTTCCTTTGTGTAACAAGCTGTCATGTCTATTCCGCCCGCTAGGGACGTTTTCTTTATGACGGCACTTTGTAATCTTTGTATGATGGCACTTTGTATGATTTAATTGTGTATGTGTGTTTCTGTGTGATTAGTTAGGTATTTAGTAAATAAATAATTAAACCCAATTTTGTATTGCTGATTCAACTTGTTAGCCAGGATTCTTGCAGATAACAAGGATTTACCACTTTCAGATGAGACTGAATAAAATGACGATTAAGGTGACTGCTATGGATGTAAAATATTACTAAATCTTTAAGAGTTTATTCGGAAGATAACAGCTCTATAAATATTCTTTCGTGGTGTCCCTCTCTAGTTAATTAATATTTACATGATTAGTTCAATCAGGTAATATTAATTACAGAGAAATTATTTTATAGAATAGCATGTCATAGCAATTAATCTGGCATAGTCAAAGACACGACACATTAAAGCCACTTTAAACTATGCCACTTTATGTTTATATACCCTACATTACTCATCTCATATGTATAGACTGCACTCTATACCATCTACTGCATCTTGCCTATGCCGTTCTGTACCGTCACTCATTCATATATCTTTATGTACATATTCTTTATCCCTTTACACTTGTGTGTATAAGGTAGTAGTTGTGGAATTGTTAGGTTAGATTACTTGTTGGTTATTACTGCATTGTCGGAACTAGAAGCACAAGCATTTCGCTACACTCGCATTAACATCTGCTAACCATGTGTATGTGACAAATACAATTTGATTTGATTTGATTTGGTTTACCTACAGGAGCCACATGTACTATAGTTTTGTCTGTATAGTTCACTTCCGTTACAAGTATCACATCCATCATGGACCATTTGATTGAACTACATTGTTAGTATTGTTTGACCACTATGAGAGGATGGTGTTCACATCCGTGATTCGTACAAGTGGAGTGCACTGAACTGAAGGGTGTTAAAGACAAAGGACTGTACTTTTCCCCAATTTTTTAAATCATTCACCACATATCCAACAGCAGAGTGAAGTAATTCCATTGATTCAATAGTAATTCAGAATGTGTGTTTTTCTTTTAACCAAACATCAACTTTTCTAATCTAAGACACATTATAAAGAACAGTTCTTCAGTTCTTGTGCCACCGCCACATGGAAACCCCCAGTAAGATAATCAAGTTAAGAAATTGAATTATGAACCCCCATCACCTCATCCCCCTTTCCCCTAATCCCTCCACCCTGGCATTGGGGAATCCCATCCTGCTGACCAACTGTTTCTCCCACCTGCTTCGAGATTCCTGCTCCTTCATCCCCATCACCTGAGGGTCCAGCTCATGGGGTTTCTACCACAGGCCAGTACCCCTCGGTCTCCCTCTCACATCAAGCTTTTAGGGTGTCTGAAGCTCTCCAGCCCCCCTGTTCGGATGTGGGTGGTCGGTCCTCAAGGAGGCTCAGAAAAGGCCGGACGTCCACGGCCACTCACCATCTTCCAGCCATCATCATTGGTAGCTCCATGGTGAGGCACATCTCGATTCCTGGAGTAAAAACCCTGTGCTACCCGGGGGCTACAGTTTAGAATATCACAGGATTTCTTCCGTCCATCCTACATAAGCAGCCAAGGGCTGCTGCTGTCGTAGTGCACGTGGGATCAAATTATATAAAAATGGGTCAATCAGAGCTAATAAAACAGGATTTTATTGGGCTGACCAACACCCTGAAAGGCTCTCAAAAGCAGCCGATTATCTCTGGTCCCGTGCTGTCGCTGGGTCGCGGCAGCGAAAAGTTCAGCATGCTCTTAGCGCTTCATATCTGGCTTAAAGACTACTACCACTCTGTTGGCATAACTTTTATTGACAATTTCAAAACTTTTTGGAAACAAAAGAGGCTCTACAGTGATGATGGACTCCACCCAAACCATCTAGGAGCCTGGACCCGCTCATCACATTTCAAGATATTGACTCAGTGGCAGACCAACCCCTGCTTAGGTAATACCTCCCATCCTTTCTAAGTGTTATCAGCGTACCCATTCGTTTGAACTCCACTCTTAGGTCTGCTATTGTTGGCTAAAAAGAGAAGCCCACTGTGGTCTGCTCACCCAGTGCTTTAAGTTCAAATGTGAATTCCATAAACTTGAATACCCCCTCGGTTTTCAAATCAAGTATAGGGCTTGGGCTGCAGCATGATAGCAACCAAAGCCCATGTAATTCAGTTTATAAGATTCCATCATTGGTTAGTCTGATATATCCCCATATTGACATCGCCTACGGCCTCAGGCCCTATGGTGCTAACCTTGGAAAAGTAATTTCTACTCCATCCTCTATTACTAATAAGGATAGACCACATGGTGCAGTTCTATGCAATCTTATAGCCATACCGACAATATCAACCATCAGACAGGGCCTGCAACCGCCTATTGAACGTAGCTTGTTTGAGTTGGAGATTACATGTGACTTAAAAAATTGTAAAGGACTTGGGTTGATGCATCTGAACATTAGGAGCTTACTTACTTAGAGGTGGTGGAGTGGCCATTCTTCAAAAAAATCATTTCTCAGTCTCCTTACTGAAATCCATTTCCCTTGCCAAAAAATTGGAGCTACTATCTTTAAGCCTTTGTCTGGAGAAAAATGTATCTATAACTGTTATAAGGGTCTACCGTCCTCCCTCGTCTAACCTTTGTGCATTCGAGGAGTTAACTAGTTTGTTGTCTTCTTTTATTAAATCAAACATTATTATTCTGGGTGATCTAAATTATGATTGGGAAATGCATGCTTCAGACAATCTAAAAGACATGTGTAAGGATCTAAACCTAACCCAGCTGGTGACTAAGTCCTACACGGCCCAACCCTAAAGATTCTTCAAAGTCAACTCTGATTGATCTTACTTAACAAATACACCAGAGAAATGTGTTTTTAATGGTGTCTTCGCCCACGGCATTAGTGACCATTGCCCAGTTGTTTGTGTGAGAGATTTGAGAATAAAAAAAATCTAAGCCTTGTGTCACTTTAAAAACTTCAGTGAACAGGCTTTTTTACATGATCGTTATTTTAGTGACCTTGCTTGTATTTCAGCTATCCCTGAACCTGAGTTAGCTTTAAGCCTTTTTGCATATGTTTTCAATACTATTGTGAATAATAATGCTCCCTTCAAAAAATTAAGGGTTAAAGGTTACTCCGGAATTATCAGAAGTTTTTTATAAAATAGATGATGCTTCGGTCAGGGCCAGGCACAGGCTTCGGCCCGGACTGACACGTTTTTAAGCAACTGGGGAATCATTGTGTAAGACAAATCAGAAAGGCTAAATCTGATTATTATGTAACCGCTCTTTCGGATTGTAGTGGGAACCAGGCTAAATTCTGGAAAACTGTCAAATCCCAGAAGGGTTCTACTTCCTCCACTCTGTCAAATAAATTATATCAAACACTGGACTCATTACGAAAACAAAATGCCATCATTGATGCATTTAATCACCATTTTATGTCTTTGAATTAATTTCCAAGCCTATTCACTATTCACAATGATATTGGGCTGGATGCTGATAGGGGAAAATTGCTGAATGATTAGAGAAATGATAGTCAAAGCTTTTCTTTTAGGCTATTTACAGAAAAAGTCCTGGATGCTTTGCTAGCAATAGACAACAAGAAATCCACAGGGGCCGACCAATTGGATCCCAGTCTGCTTAAGTGTGCAGCGCCCATCATTGTTGGCTCAATAACCCACATTTTTCATTTAACATTGTTATCGGGAAATATTCCAAATGTATGGAAATCAGTTATTGTGCTCATAAGGGCGGGGATAGTAGTAATGTTAATAATTGTCACCATTTCAAGGCTTCCTTACCTAGCTAAGAGTCTTGAATCCTTGGTAAATGTACAATGTTGAGAAATGTATTTTGAATGTAAACAAATCAGGATTTAGTTCTGGGCATAGCACTATTACAGCAACCACTTTAGTTGTTAAGGATCTTATCAATGCTTTAGACACTAAAATTAAATGGGCTGCTTTGTTGTGGACCTGTCAAAAGCTTTTCATACTGTCATGCTATTTTATTGAATAAGTTGTCCTCGATAGGCCCGAGCTCTGACACCTGTTCATTGTTTCATGATTATCTTAGAGACAGAACTCAGGCCATCGTGATTGATGGGGTTATGTCTGAATTTCTTGATGTACATACATTTTTTGAGACCTATTCCCTTCACTACTAATATAAACACCATTGGTCAATCTGTTAAAAATAGTTAACTTCATCTATATGCGGATGATACCAGAGGTGTAAAGTACTTAAGTAAAAATACTTTAAAGTCCTAATTAGGTATTTTTGGGGGGTATCTGTACTTTACTTTACTATTTATATTTTTGACTACTTTGACTTTACGACATTCCTTAAGAAAATATTGTACTTTTTACTCCATACATTTTCCTTGACACCCAAAAGTACTCGTTACAATTTGAATGCTTAGCAGGACAGAAATATTTTACCTTGTCCATTCACCCTCTGAATGGCACACATACACAATCAATGTCTCAATTGTCTCAAGGCTTAAAAAATATTTTTTAACCCATCTCCTCCCCTTCATCTACACTGATTGAAGTGGATACAACAATTGACATCAATAAGGGATCATAGCTTTCACCTGGATTAACCTGGTCAGTCTATGTCATGGAAAGAGCAGGTGTTCCTAATGTTTTATATACTCAGCGTAGATGAGATGGTTAAGAAGCTAGGATTTAAATTGTTTTTTTCTACAGAAACAGATTGTGCCTTTCTCAAAGCAGTAGGAAGCAGATTATTCAGTCAACCTTTTTATCTGTTCTTGATTATGGTGATATTATTTATCAAAGTGCAGCTGGTACTGCACTTAAACCATTGGATGCCATCTCCCATACCAACTCTTGGATATTCTAACCCTGGGCTGGAGTCCAATAGGAATTACACATCACTTTGCAAGCCAACATATAGTGACGTGCAGGTAGGGTTGCAAAATTCGGGTACATTTCCCAGGTTTTCCAGAAATCCCAATTGGAAGATTCCTGGAAATCCTTCAACCAGGATTTATTTTCTCAAATCTGTGAATTTTGGGAAAGTTAGCGTAATTTAGCTAGGCCTCAAAATAAGGCCTTATGAGATATGCAATATATTGTCATAAAAAGTTTTATATATTTATAACATTTGCCTAGGAACTCACTTGGTGAAGGCCACAGGACTTCACAAACGGGACATTAAAAACTGTAATATCTTATGTTTCACGGAGTCGTGGCTGAACGACGACATGAAGAACATACAGCTGGCGGGTTTTAAACTGTATCGGCAGGATAGAACAGCAGCCTAGGGGTAGCGGTCTATGTATGTTGGGAAACAACACCTGGTGCACAATATCTAAGGAAGTCTCAAGGTTTTGCTCGCCTGAGGCAGACTATCTCATGATAAGCTGTAGACCACACTATCTACCTAGAGAGTTTTCATATTTATTTTTCGAAGCTATCTACATACCACCACAGACCGATGCTGGCACTAAGACCGCATGCAATGAGCTGTATACGGCCATAAGCAAACAGGAAAACGCTCATCCAGAGGCAGCGCTCCTAATGGCCGGTGACTTGAACGCAGGGAAACTTAAATTTGTTTTTACTAAATCTCTACCAGCATGTTAAATGTGCAACCAGAGGGAAAAAAACTATAGACCGTTTACAATTCTATCCTCCTGATTCCTGCTTACAAGCAAGATGAAAGCAGGAAGCACCAGTGACTCTGTCAATAAAGAAGTGGTCAGATGAAGCAGATGCTAAGCTACAGGACTGTTTTGCTAGCACAGACTGGAACATGTTCCGGGATTCATCCAATGGCATTGAGGAGAACACCACATCAGTCACTGGCTTCATCAATAAGTGCATCGATGACATCATCCACACAGTGCCCGTACATACATACCCTAACCAGAAGCCATGGATTACAGGCAACATCCGCACTGAGCTAAAGGGTAGAGCTGCCACTTTCAAGGCGCGGGACTCTAACCCGGAAGCTTATAAGAAATCCCGCTATGCCCTCCGACAAACCATCAAACAGGCAAAGCGTCAATACAGGACTAATATCGAATCGTACTACACCGGCTCCAACGCTCGTCGGATGTGGCAGGGCTTGCAAACTATTACAGACTACAAAGGGAAGCACAGCCGAGAACTGCCCAGTGACACGAGCCTACCGGACGAGCTAAATTACTTCAATGCTCACTTCTAGGCCACTAACACTGAAACATGCATGAGTGCATCAGCTGTTCCGATGACTGTGTGATCACACTCTCCGCAGCCGATGTGAGTAAGACCTTTAAACAGGTCAACATTCACAAAGCCGCAGGGCGAGACGGATTACCAGGACGTGTACTCCGAGCATGCGCTGATTAACTGGCAAGTGTCTTCACTGACATTTTCAACCTCTCCCTGTCTGAGTCTCTAATACCAACATGTTTCAAGCAGACCACCATAGTCCCTGTACCCAAGAACACGAAGGTAACCTGCCTAAATGACTACCGACTCATAGCACTTACGTCTGTAGCCATGAAGTGCTTTGAAAGGCTGGGCATGGCTCACATCAACACCATTATCCCAGAAAACCACTCCAATTTGCATACCGCCCTAACAGATCCACAGATGATGCAATCTCTATTGCACTCCACACTGCCCTTTCACACCTGGACAAAAGGAACACCTATGTGAGAATGCTATACATTGACTACAGCTCAGAGTTCAACACCATAGTGCACTAAAACTCATTACTAAGCTAAGGACCCTGGGAATAAGCACCTCCCTCTGCAACTGGATCGTGGACTTCCTGATGGGCCACCCCCAGGTGGTAAGGTTAGGTAACAACACATCCGCCATGCTGATCCTCAACACGGGGGCCCCTCAGGGGTGTGTGCTCAGTCCCCTCCTGTACTCCCTGTTCCCTCATGACTGCACAGCCAGGCACGACTCCAACACAATCATTAAGTTTGCCGATGACACAACAGTGGTAGGCCTGATCACCGACACTGACGAGACAGCCTATAGGGAGGAGGTCAGAGACCTGGCCGTGTGGTGCCAGGACAACAACCTCTCCCTCAACGTGATTAAGACAAAGGAGATGATTGTGTACTACAGGAAAAGGAGGACCGAGCACGCCCCCCATTCTCATCGACGGGGCTGTAGTGGAGCAGATTGAGAGCCTCAAGTTCCTTGGTGTCTACATCACCATCAAACTAACACGGTCCAAGCACACCGAGACAGTCGTGAAGAAGGCACGGCAAAACCTTTTCCCCTTCAGGAGACTGAAAAGATTTGGCATGGGTCCTCATATCTCTAAAAGGTTCTACAACTGCACAATCGAGAGCATCCTGACTGGTTCCATCACTGCCTGGTATGGCAACTGTTCGGCCTCCGACCGCTTTGCACTACAGAGGGTAGTGCGTACGGCCCAGTACATCACTGGGGCTAAGCTTCCTGCCATCCAGGACCTCCATGCGGTGTAAGAGGAATGCCCGAAAAAATGTCAAAGACTCCAGCCACCCTAGTTATAGACTGTTCTCTCTGCTACTGCACGGCAAGCAGTACCGGAGCACCAAGTCTAGGTCCAAAAGGCTTCTTAACAGCTTCTACCCCTAAGCCATAAGACTCCTGAACAGCTAATGAGAGGCTACCCAGACCCCTCTTTTACACTGCTGCTACTCTCTGTTTATTATCTATGCATAGTCACTTTAACTCTACCTACATGTACATATTACCTCAATTACCTCAACTAACCGGTGCCCCCGCACATTGACTCTGTTCCGGTACCCGTATATAGCCTCGCTATTGTTATTTTACTGCTGCTGTTTAATTATTTGTTAATTTTATTTAAAAAAAAAATATTATTAATTTTTTACTTAACACTTATTTTTCTCAAAACTTCTTACAGCATTCTCGGTTAAGGGCTTGTAAGTAAGCATTTCACAGTTGTTGTATTTGGTGCATGTGACAAATTTGATTTGATTTGACTGAAAATCTAAGAATTTAATAATCATGTCTCTGTCACTTACCAATACAGTCATGGGTGGTAACTATAATTCACTCAAAAAGGCAAGACACACTGGGACATTTTATTGGAGGTGTGGCCTTAGTTGGGGTGTTACACAAAATGTTCACGCTGATACAACTCAAATCTGGACCCCCTATAGTGTCACAGTGACTCGATTGGTTTGAGTAATGACTACAAAATCACTTTGTGAGTGTACACTCAGATATATTAAGTGCAACGGGTTTCCCCAAAGGTTTTTAATAAAGACAGCACATTGGGGTTTACAGTGTTGCACCATTCTACTATAGTGAACAGCTACCACTAAATGGCAGTCATTAGGCTTTATAGGCAATTGAGTTATCTGGTTTCTTCAAGATAAAATCACTAAGTTTTAGAGGCATTGCCAAGCAGCTGCTTTGGATATTGAGTGCGGAATGTCTTTTCCAATCCCCTTGGCCTTTTTTGAGGCACGGCCAAGCAGATATAAATGCGTGGGATATAGTCTGCCACAAAGCCACTGTTTTCTACCATCATTGAAAAAAGCTCTGTCTAAGGCACCTTTCACTGGCCCTTCCCATAGGGCGGCGCACAATTGGCCCAGCGTCGTCCGGGTTAGGGGAGGGTTTGGCCAGGGTAGGCCGTTATTGTGAATATGAATTTGTTCTTAACTGACTTGCCTAGTTAAATAAAGGTTAAATAAATAAAACATTCTAATGGCAATCTAATGGTGCTGAAGGAGTGGAACACATATTCTGATTCCATTGGAGAATAAAATAGGTATTAGGTTAGGTAAAAAGTATTAGGTGTTTGGTATTAGGACATGCAACAATGGAAGTTGTGTTAGAGTCACTTGGAATTGCTGTCAGAGACACTTGGAGATGGATGTGTGACTGTCCTAATATGGACACTATATACATTGATTATTGACGTCATATCCGTCCTGATGTCAGCCTCTGACGAAAACCATGAAGAAGTTTACTTGAAGAAATAAGCAGAAGGTGTCACAACTGGGTGAGGTTATCACCAGCTGTAATAATTGCATACAATGTCTGTCACAGTATGCAATCATAATAACAGCTTGGATCATAAGGTGGATGTGTCACATAAAGTGTTACTGATTCCAGATAAGCTTGGTAGATCAGACACACACTCCAAACTATCAACAAGTCATGGGAGCGTTTAAAACCTTCTATTACAGACATTGAAAATAGTTTTAGACAATGGTTATGACTGTACTTCACACAGACTTTTATCGTGTCCTGTTTTTCACTGCAGGTGATAACTGTAAAAACAGATCATATTATGCGGCAGATGCACACAGAGGAAAGTGGAGCACCAGGCGTTTAGTTTCAAAGGCATCCAATTTTACACACGGGATAATGGCATAGAAGTTACTTCAAGTAATATGTGAATCTCATTTTGAGAATGAATGGGGCATTCTTATATCCTCCCAGCATAGTTCAAAATCATTAGAGGGACTTTATAAACTGGGTCAGGATTCTCAGTATTTACCACAGTATAATTGTTACATGGTAATCCTATTAAATGCCCAGCGCAGTCAAAAATGTGATTTTCCTGTGTTTTATATATAAATTATTCATAAAATACAAGGTTGGACTAATACTGTAAAATTGTGAAAATTATGATAATGCCCTTTTAGTGTAAGAGCTGTTTGAAAAGACCGCCTGAAATGTCAGCATATTTTGGCGGGATGGAGTTTTGGCCTGCTTGGTGACATCACCAAGCGTTAAATTAGTTAATAGACCAATAAGAAAGAAAGTTCCAAATCACTCAGCCAATAACATCTAGTTTTCAGTTTTCCCCTCCCCACTCAGACCTCTCCCAGACAGTCCTAGCTACATTCTGGCTTGAGAAATTGCTCTTTGCTAAGAAGCTATTTTCGTTTCGTTTTGACAATTTTGATTAAAAACAATTACAGTAAGGTACTTAATTGTTACCCTGAAAATATTTGAAATTGAGATAAAAACGCCTGCATTGGACCTTTAAGACTTCCTGACTACAACACCAACACCATTAGAAAGCCAAACACTCATTGGAGACACTAATGTGTAAGATGTGGTTTTTGTTTGGTTTTGGTAAGTGGTTATGATTATACCTCCAATAAAAACCAGAACATGAGATTAAGGTGGAATATCGTCAATTATGAAGGATTTACAGACAAACCAGGAATCAAGCCTAAATTCCCTGGTTTTCCAGATATCCTGGTTGGAGGATTACGGATTTCTTGCTTATTCCCTCCTGATTCCGAGAATCCTTCAACAGGGATTTCGGGAAAACCTGGGAATTTATTGAAAGTTCACAGAATTTTGCAA
Source organism: Salvelinus namaycush (assembly GCF_016432855.1). Classification (NCBI taxonomy): domain Eukaryota; kingdom Metazoa; phylum Chordata; class Actinopteri; order Salmoniformes; family Salmonidae; genus Salvelinus; species Salvelinus namaycush. The sequence goes on along the minus strand of NC_052309.1, from coordinate 40,261,589 downwards.
CCCTACTAATTATCTTATCATGTTTTTAACCTAATGACAAGACGGTAATGTTGATGTCAGTGTATTAGATTTTTTTCCCCTTCTCAGAGTGTTGCCAGTATTCATCGTTCTCTGTCCAATGGATAATCCCCCATGATCAAATACTACAGTTTAATATAGAATACTACAGTAATGTCCTCAAAACCACTACAGTCCACAAAAACACTACCGTTTTTGAACTATAGTAACGCTGCAGTATCAATTTACATATACCCTTCCCATTCCCCTACCCAATATCACAATTTGTGCCACCCATAAGTGAGAAACCTACATGCCAAGTATAGACCATATATTGTGTTCCCTACAGATTATAGAAGAGAGCAGAACTGCTGAACCGATCCATTCAGACCCCAGTCCTACCTACAGTACCTATCCTGAGTAAGGCAGTTAACCCACTGTTCCCCAGGCTCCGATGACGTAGATTCACAGGGGTTGGGTTAAATGTGGAAGACAAATTTCAGTTGAATGCATTCAACTGACTAGGTATCCCCCTTTCTCTTACAGGTTATGGAAAATTTGCTATTTTAGTGTTTCCTCAAGGAGAAAGCCCCCACTTCTATGTCAAAGATAATAAAACAAAACACTATAGTAAATACTCCAGTATACTAAAGTCAGCAAAAACAGTACAATATATATCTTTTTTTTACTAGAGTATTTATACTATAGCAAGTCCGCAAAAACACTACAGTGAATTGGAGCTCTGTTACCCGACCCGAGCCCGATGGGCCCTGACATTATACATTGGGTTAGGGCTGGAATTGGCCTGTTTTTTCATCAATAATTAGAGTAAGGTTAGGGCTCGGCATCACTAAATTGATAATTAACATTTTGAAGCTGAGCCCATATCATGGTGTCAGAAGTGCTTCAACCTCAACGTGGTCAAAATCCACAGGAGAGATTATTTGACCAAAATAATGAACTGAATGCTGATTCGCTGACAGCCGTGGTATACCACAGGTATGACAAAACCTTTATTTTTACTGCTTTAATTATATTGGTAACCAGTTTATACTAGCAATAAGGTACCTCTGAGGTTTGTGGTATTATATGGCCAATATACCACAGCCAAAGGCTGTATCCAGGCACTCCACATTGCGCGTAAGACCAGCCGTTAGCCGTGGTATATTGGCCATATACCACACCTCCTCATGCCTTATTGCTTAAGTATACTATAGTATTTTTTCATGAGGGAGACTGCAGAGAAAGCCAGCAGAGAGGACCCAGTGTATTACATCCTCCACCAGCATGATTTTCAGAATATAATTTTATGCAGCACTGCAACTTCAATTCATCAGAAATGAATATGTCTCTCTGCTTATGTATCCTGTGGGCACTCACCAATTGCACATGAATTGTCGAGTGCCATTTTGTAAAGTGTCAAATGCTTCAATGTCAAAGGAAAAGGGACGAATCAAATTCTCTGCCATATGTGGTGAATGAGGAGGTCTGCAAACAAATTACAACAGCTGGCTTCTAGAAAAAATAGTGTTTTCACTGAGGCTTTGGATCACTTTGGCTCTGCCTAATTCAATGGTCATTAAGGACAATGAGCTTACAGTAATGCCTATTAACAAATACACGCGTACATAGATGCAGGCACACAAACATGCACACACATGCAGTGTTAGTAATTACCAATCATGTCTAAGTGTTTGACAAATGTGTCAAAAGCCTTTGCAACATGATTGCAGACAGTTTTCTATGATTCTTGCAAGCAACCGTATAAACGTGGACAATATTGTGTTACAAATACTGTTCGCCGAGGAGAACAAGGCGATATGAAACATTTGTGTCATCTCTGACTACATTACCTTTAGCAAAGAGTATTGATATTTATTCACAATAAATGGAGATACAGGAAAGTGATAATGAAGAAAGCAACCAAGGGGGACTACATGGAAGCAAAGGCACCTTGCTTGCCAACCTCATTTGTCTTTTCCATCCATAAGTTTCCAGTACAGAGAGATCAGAGTCGATGCTCTTGAACATACCCCCAGATTCATTGCCTAGAGACCACATGCCCTGTTTCTAATGCTGGTTTGTCATTGGCTAATGGTTATTGGTTGATTTGCAATGAGGAGAAAATGGAAATGTGTGAAAAGGTTTGTTTTCTTGACTTTTTAACCTTACACATACCTTTCATCAAACCAATTTAAGTATTGATCAAAAGGCCTAAAACTGACGTATATGTTTTGCACTTCAACTGTTTTGCAGCCTTTCTTTTCATTATTGACCTTCTTTCATGGACTCCTGACATCAATCTTGTCCAGAAATGGATCCCCTCTTAGACTATGAGCGTCTTCGATAGTGAATGAAAGGCAGCATAGAGGGGAGAAAGTTTGTGTTTTGCGAGTCAGTCATACAGTCTTGTTACTAAACCAGTGTCCACCAGTGATCAGAGTGATGAGCTAGTTTCCCCAAGTGATCAGGTGGATCAGGGGACGGAGTCTCTCAAGGAGAGTTTTGAGGTATCCCTTGTTTGTGAAGTTTCTCATGTTCAGAGGAGTGTTGATGGCAAACCAGATAGGGAGGATGATTTTTGTGGGGACTTGGAGGAAACATTTTTTGCCTAGACAGTGGTTCCCAGAAAATAGTTCTCCCCAGTCAGGAAGGTGAGTCTTGTGTGTCTCTAACTGAGACCTGTGCAGAGAAATGTGATGTAGTGTCGCCTCGGCAGATTGAGGATGAGGTTGATTCAAGTGTCACTGAGCAACTAGGTGGTCTTAGTGGTATGATAATGGATTTGATTCCCCCAAGTGATCTGTTAGACTCAGAGATTGTCAGTGATTATTTTGTTCCTTTAGCTGACACGTTCTTAGCCTAAGTAGAGGAGGTTGTGGTCAGCAGGCTGACCATGAGGTTGTTTGGGTGTCAGGTGTTGATTTGGCTGACACACTTCTCACTGCGCTATGGGAGGGAGGAGATTCTTCCCAGTCGTGTTGTGAGGATCCGTTGGAAGATCCGGTCTGGGTTTTGCAGGGTGACATGGCTGTGTCTTGTGATGAGAATCAGGAGCTTGAAGAAGTAAGGTTGGTGGAGAAGCCAGATCCTCCGGTGTTGTCACTTCCTGTCATTGAGGAGCAGTTGACAGTTCCTGCAGCATGTAGACCTAGTGTGTTTAGTGTTAAGGTGGAGGAAAGTGAGGAGGATATGGTTAGAGGTTCCCCTCCAGTGAGTGTGCAGGGCTGGAGCAAAGAGGCATTGGGCAACATGGATGGTGTTCCTAGTGAATGTTGTGGTCGATGTTCGAGTGTCCCTGCTGATGGTTGCTTCAAGTCTCTCATTGTTGCCTACGTATCAGATGGAGCTTGGCGCTTGTGACCATAGGTCGAGTGAATGGAGTTGGTCTCTCAGTTCAGAACCAAAGGGATTACAGGTTGTCCTATGGTTTGTTCAAGTCAGATACTTTTGGCAGGAAGAAATTACCTGAATGCAGAGCAGTGCATTTGATGGTTTTTATTTTGACTGGCTTCTTGTTTTGAGAATGGCTTTATCTCAGAGTTGAGTGTTTCTGTAGTCAGGTTGTGTAACTGCAGCTCTAGTGTTTATAGTGTACATATTGTGTCTTGGCAGTTAAATAAGTTTAATAGAAAATAAATAGGAGGGAAAAAAGTATTCAAGTTTTGACAATTCAGGAAAATAGAAATGGGTGACAGTAGCTAGGTTTAGAAATGGGTGACAGTAGCTAGGTTTAGAAATGGGTGACAGTAGCTAGGTTTCAATACAATAGGCAACAGACTTTCATGCAGATATTCTAAACTCCACGTAAAAACAATATGTACATTTTTTTACCAGAGATGTGTTACCATCAAATTGACTTGTTACAGATAAAAGGCTGTGTGATGATGTAGTGCACATAAAAATAACGTTTGCTTCCCAGAGTCAAAGTGTGACAAACACACAACAAACACATCATCGCGTGACTCCAAATTTACTTTGATACGATGGTTATTATATCAATATATGGCATAAAGGTGTTCCCACCACGATTTCTCGCATAATTCATTTTAGTTCTTAGTTTTGTCGACATTTTGGAATGTTTCCAGACAAATGTGCAGTTTCCATCAGGCCTGTCGTGACATTTTTATATCACATAAACCTGGTTCATGTGACTTTTTATATTTTGGGATGTGTTGGGGAATAGGTTAGGTAGTTTAGACAGCACACTACAGCTCACTACCACTTCCACACTCCAGGGGACAGCATCAACCTTGTCCAGATGCTGAGCCTGGTTGATAAGCACATCGGGTGCTGCCAATTAGTGTGATCGTCAGTCAGGGTTTCAGGTTTCAAGCCATGGGGCTGCTGCTGCTGTTTGGTGGCAACGACGCCTTTAGTTTGTTTTTGAGTCTTTATTCCGGGCATGCCTTTGGTATTTTTTCCTTTTGTACATATTGTAATGACCTGACAAGATCATAAATGAACAATTGTCCAGACAGAGGCTTGAGTTTGCGAATTGACGGTTTATTAAACCAACTTTGCACAGGCTACTGTTTGGGCCGTAGCACACGCCAAATAAATGACAGATAACCCACAAGCCAATCGTGACCTTCTCTTGTGAAGCCCAGACGTAAAAGAGGGAGAACAAAGGCTAAACCTGGTCTTAACTTCCAATGCTCCATCCCCCTGCCCAACCCCCCTCCACGCCACTCCGCCAACCGCCAGGATGCCCGGCATCAGAACATTCCAGGCATTCCCGTGATTGGCAGATAGCAGGTTGATTGGCATGTCGGACCCCGCGAACACTGGGTACTGGTCAGTACAACGCAACCACCTACTAGCCTAACACATAACACACAGCTGTCTGTGCGGGTCGCTACACAGCCCCCCCACCACAAAGTCCCTCGTCCCCGAGGGAACAAACAAAGTCTCTGAAGCGACCCGGAGGTCTCCTTTGCCTGCGTGGCCGTGATGGTCGCAGAGTGCCCCTCTGGGAACCAGGGGATGAAGGCAGGGATATGGGGGACAAGGAAGCGGGAACGGGTAATACAGTCCGTGGCTCTGGGGAACCACGCGGTGACACAGGGGGGGAGACAGGGGGAGTGGGCTGTCTGGAGCCTTGTCTGCGGCACCTGGGGGTGGGTGCCTGGAGAATGTCATTGCCAGAGAGGGGAATTGTGGGGGTTCCTGGGGTTTGGGGAGAAGAGGCCCCTCTGTATGGGGCTAACCTGTCCCGGTGCAGTGCCACCTTTCTCCCCCTGGGAGGAAGCTGCACCCGGTAAACAACCTCCCCTACCCTCTCCAGGACACTGCAGGGTCCCACCCAGTGACTGTCCAACTTGGGGCATCTGCCTTTTTTCCTTTGCGGGCTGTAGACCCAGACCAGCTCCCCAGCCACAAAGTGCCTTCCCCGGGTGTGCACGTCATAGTTCCTCTTCTGCCTCACACCTGCATTCACCAGCTGCTCTCTGGCGAAGGTGTCGGCTGTCTCCAGGCGGTCCTGGAGTCTCCGGGCATACTCCAGCCCCGGGGGAACATGAGGGCTATCCAGGGGCCGACCAAACGCCATCTCCGCAGGGGTGCGGATCTCTCTCCCCAGCATGAGGAGGGCAGGCGTGCAGGAGGTGGAGTCTTGGACAGCGGAGCGGCATGCCATGAGGACCATAGGCAGGTGCTTGTCCCAGTCACGCTGGTGTTTGGAAGAGACGATGGCCAGCTGCTGTCCAAGCGTTTTGTTGAAGCGCTCCACAAGGCCATCACTTTGAGGATGGAGAGGAGTAGTGCGGGTCTTGTGCATACCCAGCCTCTCACACATGGTGGCGAACACACGGGACTCAAAGTTTCTGCCTTGGTCGCTGTGGATGGACTCTGCCGCTCCAAACCTGCTGAACATCCCCGCTGTCAGGGCGTCGACGATGGTCTCTGCCTCCTGGTCAGGCAGAGCATAGGCCTCGGGCCATTTTGTGAAATAGTCCATGGCCGTGAGCACCCAGCGGTTTCCACTGTCTGTGGTGGGGAACGGCCCAACTACATCCACTCCCACCCTCTCCATGGGAGCCCCCACTGGGAACTGTTGGAGCTGAGCATGAGAGCGGCCTGGGGGGCCCTTTCTCGCTGTGCAGTTGTCACAGCGGCGACAAAAGTCCTCCACATCCCTCTTGTGCTGCCCCCAGTAGAAGCCCTGACGGAGACGGCACAGTGTTTTTGTGACCCCAAAGTGTCCAGTCCCCACCCCCCCATGAGTACTCTGGAGCACAGCCTCCCGCAATGCTTTTGGGACCACCACCTGCCACCTCTCCTCTCCCGTAGCTGACTCCTTCCATGCCCGCTGTAGGACGCCATCAGCCAGCCGCAGTCTCTCAAACTTTGACCACAACCCTTTGGTCGCGAGTGAGAGCGCTGTCACCTCTTCCAATGGTGGCCTCACCTGCGCCTCTACCCACTGTAGCACTGGCTGTAGGTCTGAGTCCCGTCCCTGCTGCTGCCGCCATTCAGCCACGTCGACAGTCTGCAGCTCACAGCAGACAGGCCCGCTCGCCCGACACACTGTGGCACAGACCCCCTCCTCTGCACACAGCTCTCTCTCCCGTCCCTCTCTCCGTTCACAGTGGCGGCAGCCGTCTGCAGTACAGGGCCGACGGGACATGGCGTCGGCGTTGGAGTGGCGTGCCCCTGCCCTGTGCACCACCGTGAAGTCATACGGCTGAAGCTCCTCCAACCAGCGTGCCACCTGCCCCTCTGGCTCTCTGAAAGACATGAGCCACTGGAGAGCAGAGTGGTCAGTCCTTACAGTAAAGGGCAGACCACCCAGGTAGTACTTGAAGTGTTTGACGGAAGCCACAACAGCCAAGAGCTCCCGCCGGGTGACACAGTAGCGGCGCTCATGTTTGTCAAATGTTTTGCTGAAGTACGCCACCACTCTCTCCCCCTCTGGCCCCACCTGGGCCAGCACCCCACCCATGCCCACATTGCTCGCGTCTGTGTCCAGGATAAAGGGCAAGGTGAGGTCAGGGGGGGCGAGCACGGGGGCCTCGATCAGTGCACGTTTGAGGGTGTTGAACGCCTCCTCACACTCCACTGTCCAAGTGAAAGCCTTGTCCTTCGGCAGCAGGCGGTTCAGTGGAGCAGCAACGCTTGAGAAGCCCCGTACAAACCTCCTGTAGTACGAGGCCAGGCCCAGGAAGCTCTTCAGCTGACGCTGGTCGGTAGGGGTGGGCCAGTCTCTGACAGCCCCTACCTTGTCCTCCATGGTGCTGATCCCCTCCTTCCCCACTCGGTGGCCCAAGAAGGACACCTCTCTCCTCATGAAGTGGCACTTCTCGGGGTGGAGCTTCAGACCTGCGGCAGCCACCCTCTCCAGCACACGCCGTAGCGCCCCCAGGGCTGACTGGAAGGAGCTGCCATGGGCCAGGATGTTATCGAGGAATACCAGACACTTCTGTCTGGCCATCCAGCACCCTGTCCATCAAACGCTCAAAAGTAGCTGGAGCGTTGCACAGGCCAAAGCACAGGACCTTGAACTGCCAGTGTCCTCTGTTAGTGGAGAACGCAGTTTTGGCTCTGGCCTCTGGGGAGAGGGGCACCTGCCAGTAGCCACTGCGGAGGTCTAGTGAGGAGAACCAGGAGGACCCCCTAACCAGGTCCAGCGACTCATCGATACGTGGTATGGGGTATGAGTCCTTCCTGGTTACCTCATTCAGCCGCCTGTAGTCCGCACAGAACCTCAGCTTGCCCCCCTTCTTCGGAACCATGACGACTGGCGCCGCCCAGGGGCTGTCTGAGGGCTCAATGAAGTCTGCCCGCTGCATCTCCAACACAGCCTTGTCTGCCGCCTCCTGGCGTGCCAGCGGGATACGGCGGGGACGCATCTTAACTTCTCTAGGCTAGCTGGGACGTTAGCGTCCCATCTGGCTAACATCCGGTGAAATAGCATAGCGCAAAGATTCTAAATACACCATTCGTAGTATTAAACGTTCTTGTAAATACATGTATCTAACATCATTTAAAAGCTTATCTACTTCTTAATCCAACAGTGGTGTCAGATTTCAATAATGCTTTTCGGCGAAAGCATACCTTACGATAATCTGACGACAGCGCGCCAGACACACAAGTATAACTAGCATTTTCCAACCAAACAGTAGCGTCACAAAAGTCAGAAATAGCAATAAAATTATCAATTACCTGTAAAAATCTTCTTCTTTTGGCAATACAAAAGGTCCAATCTTCACAATGAATGGTCATTTTGTTCGATATTTTTTTTTTTTATAGCATAACACGACACATTTTGTAAACGGCTTGTGTCATGAGTTTCGACTCCTTCAACTTTCGACGAAACAGTTGATGTAATTACTCACACTAGATGTACCTGTATCTAGTCAAGGTGGGTTTCATTGTAATCCTCTGTTTGTTAGTAACACAACCATACATGATGGTTATTTCTACGGGACATATTGACCGAAATGAACTGATTTGAACACACCAAACAATGACCTCATTGAGCGCCTATGACATGACCAGTGCTTCTTTGATTGACTGTATTTTGGCCCAATGACCACTGATCGTCTTGAAATCTAGTTTGGTAGAGAGCCAATGAGCCGAGGTAAACAACAATATCTAATGGTTATATCTGGGAAGACCCGGTCTTGAACGAAAGTCACGCGTTACGCAGACATTCGCCATTGAAATTTCTACCCGAAGGAGCCACGTTGTTTGCGCTAACATTCGCCATTGAAATTTCTACCCGAAGGAGCCACGTTGTTTGCGCGTTAGCAGTATTGAGTCAAGATCATTTTCCTCTATATTATTGAAATAATTATGGCGAGTAAATCTGGAAAATCAAAGGCAAAGTCCAGCTATACAGATCTACATGCAATTATTGATGAGATTGCTAGAGAAAGTGACACAGATTTACAAGAAGATGTATCAGATTGTGTGTCAAGTTTGGACTCCCAATTTGAGGACATGTTTTTGTATGGAGAAGACGCAATTCTCGATTGGTAAGTAACTCTCATGCTGTTGTTTGAAAATAATACCAAAATGATTTTGTTTCACTACTCAATATATAATCTGTGTGTCTGTATATATGAGATATTTTACATTTATTTGATCTAAACATGGAATAGAACCACAGATCCCCAAAATGATTTTGTTTCACTACTCAATATATAATCTGTGTGTCTGTATATATGAGATATTTTACATTTATTTGATCTAAACATGGAATAGAACCACAGATCCCCAAAATGATTTTGTTTCACTACTCAATATATAATCTGTGTGTCTGTATATATGAGATATTTTACATTTATTTGATCTAAACATGGAATAGAACCACAGATCCCCAAAATGATTTTGTTTCACTACTCAATATATAATCTGTGTGTCTGTATATATGAGATATTTTACATTTATTTGATCTAAACATGGAATAGAACCACAGATCCCCAAAATGATTTTGTTTCACTACTCAATATATAATCTGTGTGTCTGTGTCTTTATTTCACAGTCCCTCCGATTCTGATTGGGAGCCCCCACTGCCAAGTTGCCCATCCCCCAGGGGAGCTTGTTCATTTAGCCGGACCCCTGCTGTCTCCGGCTCCACATCTACCCCCGCCCTGCCAGGTGTGACAAAGAAGCGGCGATGGGGAAGAGATACACCTGCAATCAGAGAGGAGGAGGGTCGTTGGCACTCTGTGCTGGAGGAGGATGTGGCGCCTCCACCTCCATTATTCAGACCAAAGAGGCCATTAGGCCCAAAGCTGGATATGACATCTAAGTATAGCCCCATGCAGCTTTTCCAGCTGTTTTTCACCTCATCTGTTGTTGATTCCCTGGTGTTGAACACTAACAAGTATGGTGCTAAGAAGCAGGCAGGCAAGAAAGAGTGATGGAAGTCCATTTCCATGTCAGATCTTTTTTGTTTCCTGTCAATGGTCATTTACATGGGTATTGTGAAGTTGAAAACCCTGAAAGACTACTGGAAAACTGCTCCCCTCTATCAACTGCCTTTACAAGACATTTTTCTATCACTTCATTGACATTGCTGTGGTGAATTCCTTCATCCTCCAGAAGGAAATGGCTAAGAGCCGTGGACAGCCCCACATCTCACAGCTAGCCTTCCGAGAGCTGCTCATCCAGGAGCTTGCTTGCTACAGCAAGTCTACTGCAGCACCTTCTGGCCCCTCTACCTCTGCTGTTCACCTGCCCAGATTCATCTCTGCAGGCATGAATGTGCCTCAGGGGAAAAAAGGGCACCGTGGGGAGGCGTCGATGTGTGCTTTGTCACAGGAAATGCCCCATCACCTGCACCACCTGTTCAGTAACCCTCTGCTTTACAGCAGAAAGAGACTGCTATTGGGCATGGCATCAGCAGAACAATATTATGTAGAGGACTGAGGGTCTTCACAATATTGTATATTATACTTTGAATGTGTGTAAATAGTTACCCTTGTTATTTTTTTTTTCTTCAAATTTTTATATTATTATTATTATTTTTTGTTGGGGTGTGTGTTAGAATAGCATTTTAGTATTTTGTATATAGTCATTTAGTTCAAAATGTATCACTGTACCAATTTGGCCATTTGGGTACATTTGGGCAACTTGTGTGGGACACCTGGGTGACTACATGCTCAATGTCATGTAGCTCACTCGTTCCTGAAGATATCGTTTTGAAACTTTTTTCTAATACTGTTGCCATCTTATGTTCTGCATCAGAATTATCCCCAGCATCATATCTGAATGTTTGCCTGTTCTTGTTCAGTTGAAAGATGATGCAACAACAATAAAAACAAAAAACGTATGTTTATTTCCTTGTATTTTCTTCTACCAGATCTATTGTGTTATATTCTCCTACATTCAATTCACATTTCCACAAATTTCAGAGTGTTTCCTTTCAAATGATACCAAGAATATGCCTATCCTTGCCTCTGGGGCTGAGCTACAGACAGTTAGATTTGGGTATGTCTTCAGGCGGAAATTGAGAGAAGGGGGGGGGTATCCCAAAGAAGTTAATGGGTCGAGCATCACCTGTGTCGATCTCATGCTGCACCAGATGAGTCTGACCCACCTCTTCCTCACTCAGCGCAAAGCTGTCTCTGAATTCAAACAGCAACTGCCACAACCGTTCCTGCTGCTCGGGGTCAAGACCAACACAGTTCCTCCCCCATATCTCCCTCACTGCAGACAGTGTCCTCTCCTCTCCCATCTGGGGTAGCTGGGCTGGGGGGGCGCGGCCCGGGCTCACAGAGGGCTGTGTCATAGAGGTAGCTGGGGGAATGTAACACACCGCCGTAGGTGACAGGGGGGCTGGGGAAAAGTCACACACAGCTGTGGGGGAGGGGGGGCAGCCATGAGTCTCTGATGCTTTAACTGTTGGAGTAAAGGGTTTGTTGGGTTGAGTGAATGTGACATTAGGGGGGGCCATGGTGACTTCCGGCCCTCCCTGGAAGCTCAGTGTGCCCCTATTTAGGTCTAACTGGCAGCATGTGCTCCTAAGAAAGTCCAACCCCAGGATACAAGGGTCCTGCACAGCCGCCACCCACACAGGATGACGCATAGTCCTGCCCCCTACTGTCAGAGTCATTATGCCCTTCCCTTTCATGGGTGCCAGCTCACCTGTGACTGTGCGGAGCTGCACAGTTGTAGGCTCACACTGAGTCCAACCTGGCCTCACCAGGGTTACTGTGGACCCAGTGTCCACCAGGGCGGAGCAGGGCACCCCCTCCACAGTGACAGGGACATGACAAAAGTCCCCAACACAGGTCCGGCCCACCACAACAACAGGCTCCATCCGCTTGCTCTCGTCTGCTTCTGGGGGAAGTGGAGCCTTGCTTCCCCGTCTGTGCCGGTGGGCTCCTCCTGAAGAAGATGGTGGTTGGGATAGAAAGCCAGGGGTCAGCACTACCCGGTCTATGCGGACCCCGAGCCGTTTCCCTGAGCTCTGGGGGACATGGGGCAATTTCGGCGCAGATGGCCTGGCTGGCCACAACCCCAGCAGACCCTGGGACCAGGGCGTGTGTTTCGTGCCGCCTGTAGCGACACAGCACGAATGAGTTCTGTCATTTCAGCCACCCATGCAGGCTTTTCCGGCTCCGGGCTGCTCTGCCCCCCAGCTCGCACAGAGGGTGTGTCTCCCTGCACCCCCACCAAAGCCCCAGCTGAAGCCCCAGCCCACACCAGCTCCCTCTCCAAAGCCATCTCCAAGGCTATCTGCAATGACTCAGGATGAGCCAGCTGGGTCTGTATGCGCAGCTCCGTAGGAGAGAGCGCCTGTATGAACTGGTCCCGTGCTAGCTCGCTCTGCACTGAGGGGGGCATGTGAGCATATGCCCGCCGAGAGAGGCTCTCAATGTCATTAGCTAGCACCCGTAGAGGCTCTCCAGGCTGCCTGCGTCTATTACTCAGTTCGGAGCGCAGTAGCCCGGGCTGTACACACTGTCCATAGCGCCTCCTCAGTGCTCCCACTAAAGCACCATAATCATGTCTGTCCTCGGGGCTAATCAATATCAAACAGGCCAGAGCTTCATCCGTGAGGCATAATGCCAACTGCAGTGCCCTTTCTTCATCCGACCACCCCCTAAAATGAGCTAACAGTTCAAACTGAGCATGAAAAGCTTCCCAATCCGCCTTACCGGAATACTTCGGGGTCTTAACAGATACGGACGCAGCCGGGAACTGGGCGTCGCCATGTTTGTTTACATCCTGAGCCCCAGATTCCTCGTCCCGCCGCGTCGACGTCACCACTTCGGTCCGCCCACCAGAATCCGCGCGAAACACAGTCGACGAGGCGCTCATGCCCGCTTCAGCCGCCATCACTCTAACGTCCTCCCTCAAGCGGCCTCTGCGCTCCGACGCCCTGGCGATCTCCTCAGCCAGATCCTCCGACGTCCATGCACACGCACCTCCTTGGCCATAATCGTCCCCTACCTCCACCTTCACTTTCGGATTCCCTCGAAGCATTTTCAATCCCAGTTCTCACCTACGGTAGCTAGCCACAGAAGTCAGCTAGCTAGCTGGCTAACTTTTATCAACGTTTTTACTTCTGACACCAATGTAATGACCTGACAAGATCATAAATGAACAATTGTCCAGACAGAGGCTTGAGTTTGCGAATTGACGGTTTATTAAACCAACTTTGCACAGGCTACTGTTTGGGCCGTAGCACACGCCAAATAAATGACAGATAACCCACAAGCCAATCGTGACCGTAAAAGAGGGAGAACAAAGGCTAAACCTGGTCTTAACTTCCAATGCTCCATCCCCCTGCCCAACCCCCCTCCACGCCACTCCGCCAACCGCCAGGATGCCCGGCATCAGAACATTCCAGGCATTCCCGTGATTGGCAGATAGCAGGTTGATTGGCATGTCGGACCCCGCGAACACTGGGTACTGGTCAGTACAACACAACCACCTACTAGCCTAACACATAACACACAGCTGTCTGTGCGGGTCGCTACAATATTTATCTTTTTTTACCATCTGAACAAATGTGACCCGTATCAGGAAACTAGGCGTATGTCGCGTGTCACTACTTCACAGAAGCACCATTTGAACGTAAACTTTTTCTTAAATCAAAATGCATTTCTGGGCAGAAATGCCCTCTGGAACATGTGAACTTTTATGTGCCTTAATAACAAACTTGTATGCCATCTGTAAATACGAATACAATTAGTAAATTACGTGCCTAGTTGGTTTAGCCATGGAAAAAGAGGCAACCTTCCCGCTAGTCATGATTGGCTGAGATAATGAGTGGGCTGGACATGCCGAGAAATGAGTTCGGATTGGTCTGCCATGTAGCTCGCTTCTGTCTATAATATGAGCAGGTCAGTATGTGTAGGTAATCCTTTCTAACGCAGCTTTTTTGAAAGATATCACATAGTAGACCTGCATAAGTGTTGCTCTCCACTTTCTGGAGGACAGAGTTTTGAAATCAGTGGAATTAGAGTATGATAGCTATGGAGATGGAGAAAATTCTGCTGTTTAATTGCAAATATGCAGACGGAGTCGTAAAGAGAACACACAAAAGGTTCCGGATTACATCTTCTAACTAAGGGCAACCATGGCATCCATGACAGAGCGGGAGAAGCGTCCATCCATGTATACGGTTAAGATAGTCTAGCTAGCTACATTTTCCGATATTACACGTTTCTAATTTAGTCAGAAAGTCGTTTTCATTTCAAGTTAAAGTGTACTGTTAGCTAGCTAGCTAACGTTAGCTGGCTGGCTAGCTATCTGACGTTACCTGTATGATGTGTGTAGTAATATTATTCATATCTCAGAACATTTGCATTGCTAGTTATAGCCTAATGTTAGCTAGCAGATTCATGCAGGGTAGTAACGTTATGAGTTGGGATTATGGGTCATTGTTTAGTTAGTAACATGTCAAAACAAAAGACTCCACTATGCAAGTAACTATTTCAATATAATGTGTATTATGTCACTGCGACAACTGTCGATAAACATAGCTGGTCAATTCGCTCTGGCTATCTTCTCCGATTTCAGAGCATTCTCGTCTGAGTGTGCCAGAGTGCAGAATAACTGACAAATTTACCAACGCTCAAAACCTGTTGAATATGGCTGGTGTCAGTAAACGTTGACAAGAAAAGCATAATTAAATTGTTGCCAGCAGCACAGTTGCAGTCACCAACGCTCTTGATAACATAAAAACAGCCTAACCAGCTCTGTGAGTAAAGGGGTTAGTGAGCTGTTCTCTCATTTGTGTCTGGAAGTAGCTAGCAAGCTAGCCAAAGTTAGCCAGTTAGCTTAGGTGCTTGACTGCTGTTGTTAGGTCAGAACGCTCGGATCAACCCTAATTTTCATCCAGAGAGGCCAGTGTGTGCTCAGAGAGCGAAACGCTCTGAATTTACGAACGGCCAATCTGACAACGCTTTGAGTTTACAAACGCCCAGAGCACACTCTGGTACTCCAGATTAAATTGACGAACACACCCATAATATAATCCAACCTTTAGTCTTGAAATCTTTGGTTGTTTAGTACATAACCTCACATGTGAATCCTTAAAGAGATGGGTGGGGCTAAAGCTTAAAAGGGTGTGAACGATGTGGAATGGGTGTAGAAAAAGAAGAGCTCTCCAGTAGGTACCAAAAACATTCAAGGGCCATTTTCTCAAAAGTGAGGTTACAAGTTGATCGACTTTCAAAGCAGAACGGCTTTCCCATTGTTCCTCAACTGTAGTGTATGATATACCATACACTACAGAGTCTCTTTAATCCAATGTAAAAAAATGACATTTATATTGTTACTACATAAGACCAAATCGAGCCAGTCGGTCACAAATAATAATCCACTTGGACTGAAAAGAGGTCAAGAGAGACAGAAGGTAAGGTTGCTTGAATGACGTTGTATAGACAGGACAACGTCACTTCCTGTTGAATCTGCAGACGTGTTGCTGTGCGTTTTGTTGCTGTGCGTTTTGCTGCCAACTTTACTTTACTTTGCTAGCTGACAACTTTACGTTTTTTTGTTTTGTTTTTGTTTTTAATTACCGTTTATATTTTTAGTTTTTCCATCGCAACTTTTTTCCCTCATTCAACTTTTTCACTCCGGACGCTTTATCTGGACATGGTTCGTCAACACCTTCAACAGCCGAAGCTAAGTAGTAACATTAACATGATGTCTTCTAATTGCAGTCGCTGTACTCATAATATACAGGAGAACGATCGCCTTTCGGCGAGAATAGCTGTGCTACAAGCCCAGCTTCAGACGCAATCGTTAGGCAAGGGTAATTTCAGTGTAGGAAAGGAAGAAACAGCGTCTGTGCCACCAGTAAGTACAGATAGTAACGTTAGTATAAACCCCCCCGCACAGTCCCCGCAGCCGGACAACTTTCTCATGGCTTCTGGAGGGAAATGCTGTTCAACCGGTGTCGCTCATTCAGCCGACAGAAACTTTCAACCGGTTCTCCCCATTATGTAGCGAGTCGGAGTCTGAGTCTGAGTCTTCTCTTGTCTCTACTCCTCCCGTTACGGGGTCTGAGACGCCGAAGGCTCCCACCATTAGCTCTGACAAATTGAAAACCCTAGTCATTGGCGACTCCATTACCCGCAGTATTAGACTTAAAACGAATCACCCAGCGATCATACACTGTTTACCAGGGGGCAGGGCTACCGACGTTAAGGCTAATCTAAAGATGGTGCTGGCTAAAGCTAAATCTGGCGAGTGTAGAGAGTATAGAGATATTGTTATCCACGTCGGCACCAACGATGTTAGAATGAAACAGTCAGAGGTCACCAAGTGCAACATAGCTTCAGCGTGTAAATCAGCTAGAAAGATGTGTCGGCATCGAGTAATTGTCTCTGGCCCCCTCCCAGTTAGGGGGAGTGACGAGCTCTACAGCAGAGTCTCAGCACTCAATCGCTGGTTGAAAACTGTTTTCTGCCCCTCCCAAAAGATAGAATTTGTAGATAATTGGCCCTCTTTCTGGGACTCACCCACAAACAGGACCAAGCCTGACCTGCTGAGGAGTGACGGACTCCATCCTAGCTGGAGGGGTGCTCTCATCTTATCTACCAACATAGATAGGGCTCTAACTCCTCTAGCCCCACAATGAAATAGGGTGCAGGCCAGGCAGCAGGCTGTTAGCCAACCTGCCAGCTTAGTGGAGTCTGCCAATAGCACAGTCAGTGTAGTCAGCTCAGCCATACCCATTGAGACTGTGTCTGTGCCTCGACCTAGGTTGGGCAAAACTAAACATGGCGGTGTTCGCCTTAGCAATCTTATTAGGATAAAGACCTCCTCCATTCCTGCCATTATTGAAAGAGATCGTGATACCTCACATCTCAAAATAGGGTTACTTAATGTTAGATCCCTCACTTCAAAGGCAGTCATAGTCAATGAACTAATCACTGATCATAATCTTGATGTGATTGGCCTGACTGAAACATGGCTTAAGCCTGATGAATTTACTGTGTTAAATGAGGCCTCACCTCCTGGTTACACTAGTGACCATATCCCCCGTGCATCCCGCAAAGGCGGAGGTGTTGCTAACATTTACGATAGCAAATTTCAATTTACAAAAAAAAAAATGGCGTTTTTGTCTTTTGAGCTTCTAGTCATGAAATCTATGCAGCCTACTCAATCACTTTTTATAGCTACTGTTTACAGGCCTCCTGGGCCATATACAGCATTCCTCTCTGAGTTTCCTGAATTCCTATCAGACCTTGTAGTCATAGCAGATCATATTCTAATTTTTGGTGATTTTAATATTCACATGGAGAAGTCCACAGACCCACTCCAAAAGTCTTTCGGAGCCATCATCGACTCAGTGGGTTTTGTCCAACATGTCTCTGGACCTACTCACTGCCACAGTCATACTCTGGACCTAGTTTTGTCCCATGGAATAAATGTTGTAGATCTTAATGTTTTTCCACATAATCCTGGACTATCGGACCACCATTTTATTACGTTTGCAATCGCAACAAATAATCTGCTCAGACCGCAACCAAGAAGCATCAAAAGTCGTGCTATAAATTCTCAGACAACACAAAAATTCCTTGATGCCCTTCCAGACTCCTTCTGCCTACCCAAGGACGTCAGAGGACAAAAATCAGTTAACCACTTAACTGAGGAACTCAATTTAACCTTGCGCAATACCCTAGATGCAGTTGCACCCCTAAAAACGAAAAACATTTGTCATAAGAAACTAGCTCCCTGGTATACAGAAAATACCCGAGCTTTGAAGCAAGCTTCCAGGAAATTGGAACGGAAATGGCGCCACACCAAACTGGAAGTCTTCCGACTAGCTTGGAAAGACAATACCGTGCAGTACCGAAGAGCCCTCACTGCTGCTCGATCATCCTACTTTTCCAACTTAATCGAGGAAAATAAGAACAATCCAAAATTTATTTTTGATACTGTTGCAAAGCTAACTAAAAAGCAGCATTCCCCAAGAGAGGATGGCTTTCACTTCAGCAGTAATAAATTCATGAACTTCTTTGAGGAAAAGATCATGACCATTAGAAAGCAAATTACGGACTCCTCTTTGAATCTGCGTATTCCTCCAGGGCTTAGCTGTCCTGGATCTGCACAGCTCTGCGAGGGCCTGGGATCGGGAGAGACACTTAAGTGTTTTAGTACTATATCTCTTGACACAATGATGAAAATAATCATGGCCTCTAAACCTTCAAGCTGCATACTGGATCCTATTCCTACTAAACTGCTGAAGGAGCTGCTTCCTGTGCTTGGCCCTCATATGTTGAACATAATAAACAGCTCTCTATCCACTGGATGTGTACCAAACTCACTAAAAGTGGCAGTGATAAAGCCTCTCTTGAAAAAGCCAAACCTTGACCCGGAAAATATAAAAAACTATCGGCCTATATCGAATCTTCCATTCCTCTCAAAAATTTTAGAAAAAGCTGTTGCGCAGCAACTCACTGCCTTTCTGAAGACAAACAATGTATACGAAATGCTTCAGTCTGGTTTTAGACCCCATCATAGCACTGAGACTGCACTTGTGAAGGTGGTAAATGACCTTTTAATGGCGTCAGACCGAGGCTCTGCATCTGTCCTCGTGCTACTAGACCTTAGTGCTGCCTTTGACACCATCGATCACCACATTCTTTTGGAGAGACTGGAAACCCAAATTGGTCTACACGGACAAGTTCTGGCCTGGTTTAGATCTTACCTGTCGGAAAGATATCAGTTTGTCTCTGTGAATGGTCTGTCCTCTGACAAATCAACTGTACATTTCGGTGTTCCTCAAGGTTCCGTTTTAGGACCACTATTGTTTTCACTATATATTTTACCTCTTGGGGATGTTATTCGAAAACATAATGTTAACTTTCACTGCTATGCGGATGACACACAGCTGTACATTTCAATGAAACATGGTGAAGCCCCAAAATTGCCCTCGCTAGAAGCCTGTGTTTCAGACATAAGGAAGTGGATGGCTGAAAACGTTCTACTTTTAAACTCGGACAAAACAGAGATGCTTGTTCTAGGTCCCAAGAAACAAAGAGATCTTCTGTTAAATCTGACAATTCATCTTGATGGTTGTAAAGTCGTCTCAAATAAAACTGTGAAGGACCTCGGCGTTACTCTTGACCCTGATCTCTCTTTTGACGAACATATCAAGACTGTTTCAAGGACAGCTTTTTTCCATCTACGTAACATTGCAAAAATCAGAAATTTTCTGTCCAAAAATGATGCAGAAAAATTAATCCATGCATTTGTTACTTCTAGGTTAGACTACTGCAATGCTCTACTTTCCGGCTACCCGGATAAAGCACTAAATAAACTTCAGTTAGTGCTAAATACGGCTGCTAGAATCCTGACTAGAACCAAGAAATTTGATCATATTACTCCAGTGCTAGCTTCCCTACACTGGCTTCCTGTTAAGGCAAGGGCTGATTTCAAGGTTTTACTGTTAACCTATAAAGCGTTACATGGGCTTGCTCCTACCTATCTTTCCGAGTTGGTCCTGCCGTACATACCAATACGTACGCTACGGTCACAAGACGCAGGCCTCCTAATTGTCCCTAGAATTTCTAAGCAAACAGCGGGAGGCAGGGCTTTCTCCTATAGATCTCCATTTTTATGGAACAGTCTGCCTACCCATGTGAGAGACGCAGACTCGGTCTCAACCTTTAAGTCTTTACTGAAGACTTATCTCTTCAGTAGGTCATATGATTGAGTGTAGTCTGGCCCAGGAGTGTGAAGGTGAACGGAAAGGCTCTGGAGCAACGAACCGCCCTTGCTGTCTCTGCCAGGCCGGTTCCCCTCTCTCCACTGGGATTCTCTGCCTCTAACCCTGTTACAGGGGCTGAGTCACTGGCTTGCTGGTGCTCTTTCATGCCGTCCCTAGGAGGGGTGCGTCACTTGAGTGGGTTGAGTTACTGACGTGATCTTCCTGTCTGGGTTGGCGCCCCCCCTTGGTTTGTGCTGTGGTGGAGATCTTTGTGGGCTATACTCGGCCTTGTCTCAGGATTGTAAGTTGGTGGTTGAGGATATCCCTCTAGTGGTGCGGGGGCTGTGCTTTGGCAAAGTGGGTGGGGTTATATCCTTCCTGTTTGGCCCTGTCCGGGGGTTTCTTCGGATGGGGCCACAGTGTCTCCTGACCGCTCCTGTCTCAGCCTCCAGTATTTATGCTGCAGTAGTTTATGTGTCGGGGGGCTAGGGTCAGTTGGTTATACCTGGAGTACTTCTCCTGTCTTATCCAGTGTCCTGTGTGAATTTAAGTATGCTCTCTCTAATTCTCTCGTTCTCTCTTTCTCTCTGAGAACCTGAGCCCTAGGACCATACGTCAGGACTACCGGGCATGATGACACCTTGCTGTCCCCAGTCCGCCTGGCCTTGCTGCTATTCCAGTTTCAACTGTTCTGCCTGCGGTTACGGAACCCCTACCTGTCCCAGACCTGCTGTTTTCAACTCTTAATGATCGGCTATGAAAAGCCAACAGATTTATTCCTGATTATTATTTGACCATGCTTGTCATTTATGAACATTTTGAAAATCTTGGCTCTCTCTAATTTTCTCCTTCTCTCTTTCTTTCTCTCGGAGGACCTGAGCCCTAGGACCATACGTCGGGACTACCGGCCGTGGTGACTCCTTGCTGTCCCCAGTCCGCCTGGCCTTGCTGCTATTCCAGTTTCAACTGTTCTGCCTGCGGTTATGGAACCCCTACCTGTCCCAGACCTGCTGTTTTCAACTCTTAATGATCGGCTATGAAAAGCCAACTGAGATTTATTCCTGATTATTATTTGACCATGCTTGTCATTTATGAACATTTTGAAAATCTTGGCTCTCTCTAATTTTCTCCTTCTCTCTTTCTTTCTCTCGGAGGACCTGGGCCCTAGGACCATGCGTCGGGACTGCCGCCCGTGGTGACTCCTTGCTGTCCCCAGTCCGCCTGGCCTTGCTGCTATTCCAGTTTCAGCTGTTCTGCCTGCGGTTATGGAACCGCCACCTGTCCCAGACCTGTTGTTTTTCAACTCTTAATGATCAGCTATGAAAAGCCAACTGAAAATTATTCATGATTATTATTTGACCATGCTTGTCACTTATGAACATTTTTGAACATCTTGGCATAGTTCTGTTATAATCTCCACCCGGCACAGCCAGAAGAGGACTGGCCACCCCTCATAGCCTGGTTCCTCTCTAGGTTTCTTCCTAGGTTTTGGCCTTTCTAGGGAGTTTTTCCTAGCCACCGTGCTTCTACACCTGCATTACTAGCTGTTTGGGGTTTTAGGCTGGGTTTCTGTACAGCACTTCGAGATATTAGCTGATGTACGAAGGGCTATATAAAATAAAATTGATTGATTGATTGATTGCTGTCTCTCTGGGCACATATACAGTACATTCAACACCTAGGTGCTTACACTGATTTCTCACATAGATGCATATCAAAAATCAGGTTACAGACCAGTTAAGTAGGCCTAAGACCCAAAGACATAACGACTACAGCACAATCAGTAGGCTAGTTATCGGTTTCGTAGGTTAGGCTTGGACTGAACCTACAGGACAGTAGATCTCCAGGAAGAGGTTTGGGCAGCCCTTCTTTATGCCCTTAAAAAACAGATCTTCTGTAAAAGCATGAAGCAAATTGGGCCATGCTCATCCAAGACAGTACCAATAATTACATCAGGTAAAAGCCTTTTGCCAGTGGTAGACAGGACATTGGCCAATGTCTTAACCCAAACCTTAGAAGAAAACCTATGCTCATCCCTGCATGTTCACTTTACATTGTATACAATCCATTGCTGTTTGTAGAACTTTCCCATCCCACTGGGTAAGCAAACCTTTAGCATTCTGACTTTTCTCCCCACTGATTACGTGATCACTCCACTGACAGACAGCAATCAGTAATAATGTAAGATTGTTCCCATTGAAAGACATATCACAGCAAATGGAATGCCATACGTTTTCCCCTGTATAATAGTCTGATTGCCACTCATCATGAGAGCTGCCAAGAGCCAAAAACGTCAGTCCACAATGCCATAGAGCTGTCAATCATCCACTGACACTGCCAAATTAGAGGGCAAAGACCTTCAAGCCTCCAACAGGAACTTTCCTAACTGGCAATTTTGTCTCCCCCAAGAAACAAATTAGAACACAATTTGGAAATAAAAGTGGATCGTTGAAGGAAAGTAGACAACTTGATTGACGGCCGCTGTCACTTCTGTGTTGTCTGTGCTGTGTCGTGTAAAAATAGCAATCTTACAACAACATTGAATGGGAGAGTGGATAAGGCAGCAAAAAGAATATCAAGCTGTTGATCAGATTGTGACAGTGCAGCAGGCACGGTGTAGGCCGCACAATGCAGCACTCATTTGCAAACTGCAAAGTCTTTAGTATTTACCATCGTTTTAAATTAGGAATGTCCAATATGAAGTTTCTGACAGTTGGACGAATGGACACTGGTAACCTCCTCCATATAACATGTGCCCCCTTTAATGGCCCACATTGATCCATTTGGCCCGGCAGTGCATTGTCCTCTACATGCACTGTTTTCCTCATGCATACATCTTCTAATCCTTTTAGAGAGGCTGGCAGCCAAAGATGAAGGGGCAGCGTTGAATAATTCACGGTTGTCCCCGATAAAAAAGAAGTGGAGACACAGGCTTGTAGTGCACTGAATCAATATTAAACTTGAATTGATCACATGCAAATAAGGGAATGACTGAGGGCAACTACATATACGGTATTAAGGGAATGGCTGATGCCCCCCCCCCACTGGGATGTGGACTGTAAAATGTCAACAGCAGTATTGAAAATATAATTTAGCTAATATTGTTCTCAGTGATGGCTGCTCTCCTGTCCTGTCACTTGTCATCCTCCACACTGTGAGGTGAGGTGCCTTTCTGCTTCAGTAGCTGCTTCAGTTACATTTCCTCATGTTCTTGGCTGACACCACTGAATGTGATACTCAATATTCACACCAGATAGAATAATTCCCATTCGATGCCTTGGAGGTTCTCTCATTGATTGTTTGATATTTAGTCATGCTTGTTTAGCTCAGTTATGTATAATTTGGTTTATTGGACTTATTTTCAAATGTGTAGTCAAAATATAGCCCGGTCACTTAGCAGTCACTTTACTGCAATTCTTACAGACATAAATGCTTTTTGGGAGTGGTCCATAATCAGAAGCGACAGAGATGGAGGCAAACTGGGAAAAGAGTGGAGAAATGTCACTCTAGAACGCATTTAAGTTCCTACACACGTCTGAGAATTTCTTTCCGAGGCAGCCAAACATCCCTCATCTTCTTCCTTTCTTTCTTTCATTACAGCTCGCACATAAATGCCAAGTAAGATAACCCGCCATATCTCTGCATTTCCCTGACATTAACAGACAGTCTCAGCTAAAGACATTGCTTATTGGTTTTCACAGAAGTGATTTGTGATGCTTTTGTTGGTGCTGCGTGTCCGTCTATGGCTCCTATAATGACAAATAAATTAATATTGGTTTCCTTTCTCTGTTATTGCCCAATTCAATAGAGTAGAGTTGGTAGATCAACATTGCCACCATAATGTATGCATTGCATTGAAATGGAGTATGGTTTTAATTACACTCAATTCCAATCACGCAGAATGACACCATCTGGTTTGTTGGTGCTGGTTTATTCATACAGGGCTTTCATTAAACAGTTACCCTTTAACTCTGGGTTGTAATGAGACAAAAGTTAGCAGGAAAATGATGATATTCAATTTAAATATTGGAAAATCTGGGCATTTGTTTTAGGGTGGTTGTTTAATAAGGATTGGCCCCTTTTTTTCAATTTTCGCCTAAAAAGACATATCCAAATCTAACTGCCTGTAGCTCAGGCCCTGAAGCAAGGATATACATATTCTTGGTATCATTTGAAAGGAAAAGCTTTTAAGTTTATGGAAATATTGAGAATATAACACATTAGATCTGGTAAAAGACAATACAATTTCTTTGTACCATCATATTTGAAATGCAAGAGAAAGGCCATAATGTATTATTCCAGCCCTGGTGAAATGTAGATTTTGGCCACTAGATGGCAGCAGTGTATGTGCAAAGTTTCAGACTGATCCAATGAACCATTGCATTTCTGTTCAAAACGTTGTATCGAGACTGCCCAATTGTGCCTAATTTGTTTATTAATAACTTTTCATGTTCAAAACTGTGCACAATAGCATGGTATTATTTCACTGTAATAGATACTGTAAATTGGACAGTGCAGTTAGATTAAAATAAGTCAAAACTTCTTCAGGATCGGTGGGCCCCCTACGGGATGGTTGAGCTAACGTAGGCTAATGCGATTAGCATGAGGTTGTAAGTAACAAGAACATTTCCCAGGACATAGACAGATCTGATATTGGCAGAAAGCTTCAAATCTTGTTAATCTAACTGCACTGTCCAATTTACAGTAGCTATTACATAATCCAAGTCCTTTATACTGCAGAATTATATGTTTATGCATTGTTTAAAGGAATTAGGGCAAGCAAATTGGCTTGTCCCAGCAGTGATGAGTACACGGCAGATTGGCCAGTGTTACCTAGTGTTGATTTTTCAGTGTAACATTTCTAGTGTTGATTCTTGCGGTAAATTAACTCTGTAAATGTTAAATGAACACTCATTGGTGTAAAATAACCCCAGTGTTGGTATTACGTTGAGTGTGAGTGTGTCAGTCTTACTCTGTGGAGAGTAAAACATTCCCATCAAAACCACACACATCATTATCGTATTTCCCAGCATGCTTTACTGCAGGTATATTTTTTGGGGATCATTCTTATTATATGTGTTTTTACAAGTACATTGTTTGATTGATTAATCTTATGCTACACATATATAATAACATACATTTTTCTTAAGTAATCCAATCAGTTAGTTAGTTTTATTCCACCCATTACTGAAATGGTTATTCCAGTTTAAAGGGTTTTGGTAGTCTCCTTTATCAATGTTTATAACTCTGATATTCAATCTGAATGCAGGTTGTGGTTGAATGAAAACTCCCACTGTTCGATATCCTAACTCTTGCTGGATTCCAAAAGGAATTATACATCAATTTGCAAGCCAGCATAATGTGACTTGCAGGCCTGATGTGGCCTGTAAACAATGAGTTTCAAGCCACTGTATTAGGGTAAAACTAGGCCATAAAAGTAAGGTTTTATGAGATATGTAATGTATTGTCATAAAGAGTTGAATTTGAATGATAACATTTGCCTAGGAACTCACTTGGTGAAGGCCAAAGGACTGAAAATGAATTCAACAACCATGTCTATAATATTGTAATGTCCTTAACCCAACATTAAGCGACCTTGTCAAGAGATGCGGACCTCTTGGAGTAATGGTTAAAAATACTATATGAGCATAACACCATTGGTGCAACTATATAAACTTCGTAGTGTTAAAAAAACCTTTGATGTGTTATTGCATAACACTAAAAGGGTTAATTCCCTAACACTGACAATGTGTAACAGTGTCAGCATTAAGCACCACACTGTCAATTTAAAGAGTTACTGAAACTGTTTTAACTGTACAGAAATGAAACAAACATATAATCATAATATTGGTCTAAAATACTGTATCAAATTCGCAGTTAATGCTTCAAAACCAACTTTATAAGAGGTTTTAAAAATAGGTTCTATTTGACTCACATTTCTATTACGTAGAGTAAGGCATTGTTGGTAAAATTTCATGCATGTAGTCAATGAATGATTAATAAAATGATCCAATAGATCGCTAGGTAGGTCGTCATTGGAAATGAGAATTTGTTCTTAACTGACTTACCTAGTTATATAAAGGTTAAATAAAATAGGTAGTCTCATAAAAATTGCCATCAGGCAGTAAATCACAGTTAGTACATCATTTGGCAAGTGACTTCACTGACATTTTCAACCTCTCCCTGTCTGAGTCTGTAATACCAACATGTTTCAAGCAGACCACCATAGTCCCTGTGCCTAAGAACACCAAGGTAACCTGCCTAAATGACTACCGACCCGTAGCACTCACGTCTGTAGCCATGAAATGCTTTGAAAGGCTGGTCATGGCTCACATCAACACCATTATCCCAGAAACCCTAGACCCACTCCAATTTGCATACCCCACCAACAAATCCACAGATTATGCAATCTCTATTGCACTCCACACTGCCCTTTCACACCTGGACAAAATGAACACCTATGTGAGAATGCTATTCATTGACTACAGCTCAGCATTCAACACCATATTGCCCTTAAAGCACATAAATAAGCTAAGGACCCTGGGAATAAACACCTCCCTCTGCAACTCGATCCTGGACTACCTGACGGGCCGCCCCAGGTGGTAAGGGTAGGTAACAACACATCCGCCACGCTGATCCTGAACATCGGGGCCCCTCTGGGGTGTGTGCTCAGTCCCCTCCTGTACTCCCTGTTCACTCATGACTGCACGGCCAGGCACGACTCCAACACCATCATTAAGTTTGCTGATGACACAACAGTGGTAGGCCTGTTCACCGACAACGATGAGACACCAGACCGTGTGATGCAAGGACAACAACCTCTCCCTCAACGTGATCAAGGCAAAGGAGATGATTGTGGACTACATGAAAAGAAGGACCGAACACGTCCCCCGTTCTCATAGACGGGGCTGTAGTGTAGTGGATTGAGAGCTTCTAATTCCTTTGCGTCCACATCACCAACAAACTAACATGGTCCAAGACAGTTGTGAAGAGGGCACAATAAAACCTATTCCCCCCCAGGAGACTGATAAGATCCTCAAAAGGTTTTACAGCTGCACCATCGAGAACATCCTGACGGGTTGCATCGCTGTCTGGTATGGCAACTGCTCTGCCTTCGATCGCAAGGCACTACAGAGGGTAGTGCGTACGGCCCAGTACATCACCGGGACCAAGCTTCCTGCCATGCCACTCTATACCAGGCGGTGTCAGAGGAATGCCCGAAAAATTATGGGGTAGAAGCTGTTTAGAAGTCTCTTGGACCTAGACTTGGCGCTCCGGTACCGCTTGCTGTGCGGTAGAAGAGAGAACAGTCTATGACTAGGGTGGCCTCTCTTCTACCGCACAGCAAGCGGTACCGGAGCGACAAGTCTAGGTCCAAGAGACTTCTAAACAGCTTCTATCCCCAAGACATAAGACTTCTGAACAACTAATCAAATGGCTACCCAGACTATTTGCATTGCCCCCACCCTCTCCTACGCTGCTGCTACTCTCTGTTATCTGTTATTATCACTTAATTATTAAATGTTTTCCCCCTTTTTCTCTTGTCTCATCGCTGCAACTCCCATATGGACTCAGGCAAAGGTCGAGAGCCATGCGTCCTCTGAAACACAACCCAACCAAGCTGCACTGCTTCTTGACAACGCACATCCAACCCGGAAGCCAGCCGCAACAATGTGTTGGAGGAAACACCTCACACCTAGCGACCTGGTCAGCGTGCACTGCGCCCGGCCCGCCACAGGAGTAGCTAGTGCACGATGAGACAAGGATATCCCTATCGGCCAAACCCTCCCTAACCCTGGACGACTTGTGCGTCGCCCTATGAGCCTCCCGGTCGCGGCCGGCTGTGGCAGAGCCTGTGCTCAAACCCAGAATCTCTGGTGGCACAGCTAGCACTGCGATTAGACCACTGGGCCACCCGGGAGGCCCTCATAGTCACTTTAATAACTCTACTTACATGTACATATTACCTCAATTACCTCGACACCGATGCCCCTGCACATTGACTCTGTACCGGTACCCCCTGTATATAGCCCCGCTATTGTTATTTACTGCTGCTCTTTAATTATTTGTTATTTATATATATTTTTTTGTTGTTGGTATTTCTTAAAACTGCATTGTTGGGTAAAGGCTTGTAAGTAAGCATTTCACTGTAAGGTCTCCACCTGTTGTATTGTTGCCTCCAGTCATCCTGGCGACGAACTGTTTCAGTTTCACTCACCCAATATGTTGGACAAAAACGGATGAAAAGGGCAGTGATTGGGAATCTCAACACAATCAATCCAACTATGTAGTATGTGGCTAAGGCTATTGCTTATCTATTCACTCTTTATGCAGGTCTACTTATTATGCCAGCTAGCTACAGTCTATGACTTGATAGCTCAATCATTAAGCTAGCTGGAACCTAAAATGACACAGAGCCATGTACTGTAGCTGCTGGAAGTAGCTGCTGGAAGGATGTCATGTCATCGCCTGGAAGTGGGTGAGTGTCAGACTTCTTCTGCAAAACTTTTCCCCAGTTTCGGTGGCTACAGCCATTTGGTTAGCTACCAAGAAATGTGACTCATTCACTAATAAAATAGCTAATCATCTACTCAAACTTGAACGACTGTTAGCATATCTCATAGTTGTCCAAATGTTTTTGGCATCGATCAAATGAGCAGGCAGGCCAGCTATAAATCACATCACTTGTTAAAACGTTGGTTATTATGGGATTGGGGCAGGCTGCTGAAGGCGGGGCAGGGAACAATTCGTCATTGTATTCAAAGTGCAATTTAGACTGGCAACTACACGCTGAAAAGTGTGAGGGTTTATCTACCGTCCCCTTTGCTAGATTTGAGCTAATATGGCTCAGGCTAATGTTGTTGTTGTTGTTGTTGTTGTTGTGCATAGGCAACTGAGGGATAAATAGCCTACTTCTTGTTTGTTGGATTCAATTTAAAGTTCCCAAAAGTAAGACGTGGTATTTATATATTTGCAGAAAACCATTCAGGTTTCTTTTGTGACTTTGGCTAGTGCTTTCTAAATAATTATCTAAACAAAGTTGCATTGTTCTGCTGCCTGTAAGCACAGTCCAGTAGCGCAACATCAATGTGAATGGCATAGGCTATATGGCATGGTCTTTTTGCATAACAGGTCTACTCTAGCTGTGATTGGTAATGGAGCACCGGGTCTGTGTAGAGTCTGACCTGGACAAGACTGACAAGTTTTATTTGCTTTTATTTACTGCAGTGTCTATTAATTGCCCAAACGCATGGCCACTTGCTCATTCATTACTATAGAATTTTCACAAACACCGACTACTTAATTTCCAAACAATCTATTAATAATGAAAACATGAACATGTGCATATCTATGACCTCGTCACAAAATGTCATTACATTTGATGGTGCTAAATCTGTGTCAATTCCTCTTTAACACTGAAAAGTGTGGAACCATATACACACTGGTCCAGGGTAAATTTATAAAATGTTAATTACCTTAGATTTGAGCATCTGTGGCCTCCATTTAAGAACATCCTCAATTACTTAAAATGTGTCATTGGTGTAACCATCATTGATGTTACTACTCCTAGCCTACTGCTTAAAAATGATTGAAAGTCATTAAGCTGCCATATCAGTTGATTTAGAATAGAACAATTATGTTAATTTGATCAAAAATGACATGCCCAAATGCCACTGCAATTCAAGAACGACCCACCTCAAAGGTTTGCAGAGTTAGTATTGGTTGAGGCCCTGTCTTACCTTTTGCCGAGCGATGCTTCCATATGATGTTGGGTTCTGGTCGTCCAATGGCAAGACACATTAGAGTAATGTTGCTGCCCTCGTTCACTGTGATGTCCGTCGATATGTTTGTGATCTTTGCAGGTACTAAGGAAAGTGGAGGAAAAAAACATAGTACTTTCAATTATAATTTCATTCAATCATTCAATTATACATTTAGTAAGAATATAGGTACAGTACTTTTGTTAGGAAAATGTTGACCTCATCTCAACCATCACAATTCAAACCATCAAAACTATGTGGTAAGCTTACAACTCATTTATGGTCATTACCATGTAGAACATTGTACATTCTCATGAGACACTATATCATGTATAAATGTATAAATATATACTTTAGATAGGCATATGCCATTTGAATGTTGGATTTCAGTTTGCATTGACTGCTATGTGGGTGTAATAAAAGTCAAACTTGAACCTGGACTTACATGTTGCAATTGTCACATCCAGTGTAGCTAATAATGGTTATTATAATGGATAGGAAAGGCAGATAGGTAGGTAACCAGTGACTGGGGACCATGGGGTGAGTGGTTTGCTCTCCTACATCTCATTGACCTTTGGATCTCATGCTCTAATTATTATGCATTTCTAATGTTCATTTTTGGCTCATTTAGGGGACAGTTCCTAACCTACCTTTAAATGCCACAGAATATCTTTCTCCAATCCTTACAGATTTGGCTTGTCACCTAAAACCCTCACAAACTTTTACAGATGCACAATTGAGAGCATCTTGTCGGGCTGTATCACCGCCTGGTATGGCAACTGGACCGCCCACAACCGCAGGGCTCTCCAGACACATCACCGGGGGCAAACTACCTGCCCTACAGCACCCGATGTCACAGGAAGGCCAAAAAGATAATCAACAACCACCCAAGCCACTGCCTGTTCACCCCGCTACCATCTAGAAGGCGAGGTCAGTACAGGTGCATCAAAGCTAGGACCGAGAGACTGAAAAACAGTTTCTAGCTCAAGGCCATCAGACTGTTAAACAGCCATCATTAGCACAGAGAGGCTGCTACCTACATACAGACTTGAAATCATTGGCCACTTTAATGAATGGAACACTAGTCACTTTAATAATGCAACTTTAATAATGTTTACATATCCTGCATTACTCATCTCATATGTATATACTGTATTATATACAGATGGCAGATGGCAGATGGCTGACAGCATGTATGGCGTCGTGTCGGTTGCTGATGTCAACATTGTGAACAGAGTGCCACATGGTGGCGGTGGGATTATGGTATGGGCAGGCATAAACTACAGACAACTAGACAACTAGGTATCTGTGACCAACATATGTATATCTGTATTCCCAGTCACGAGAAATTCATAGATTAGGGCCTAATGAATGTATTTAAATTGACTGTAACTCAGTAAAATATTTGAAATTGTTGCATGTTGCGTTTATATTTTAGTGCAGTGTAGTTCGTCTTTATGTATAGTCAATTTCACTTAAGAATTTGGTGCTGGAAATATCCGTTTTGTTGAACTCAGCTTTTGCAAAGTAAGCATCTGAAGATGGTCAACACAACATGTAAAAATCAGAGCCTGATTTTAGTTACAGACACCTTAATCAGCCATCACTGGTTCTTATCACATCAATAATGCCATAAGTACATTACAAACCATCTCCAACCCTCTATCAACCTTAGCCGGTCAACAGTAGCAACAGCAGTCAAGTGCTTTCAAAACAGGTATAACACCTCAACCAAGGAATCTGACATTTTGTTGTAAAGCGAAGGGACACGCTAAACTACACTGCAACTCCCTCAGCGGGTCTTAACCTTTGGCAGTCTACTTTCCCTCAGTGTGACTTCAGAGCGAGGAGACCTGACCAGACTAACTGGCTGATGAAAAGCAGGGAGCAGAGTCTACACATCTCGGCCCTCCAATTCTCCTGCTGAGATGAATGGGCTGGAGAGTCTGTGAAGGAACAGTTGACCGTAGTCTAGAGGGTTGAGATCATTGTGTCAGCATTTTTCATGCTGCGGTTGGGAGCGGGTAGTAAGACAGACAACATTGGGCTGAAACTATATTTTGTCGTCCCGCAGATTATTTGGAAACGGTCGTCTTTCTGCTTTGTGTGAGTTAGCCTAGGCCTACCTATTGTATTAAATGCACAACTTTGTCGCATTATTCACACACTCTCAAGATTCGCTGCTTCAAGTTAAGTAGCCTACCTCTCCTCTCCTAGTTGGTCGTGAGAGATCAAGTGTGCCTAGTATACTGTATGTGTGGTCTCAATTAAATAGTGTAGGATGCCTATGCATGGGCGGAGAATCACGTAGCATTTATCTTTCCAATTCAATTAAATATGACAATGAATATCCCATTGAGCATGGTAAGTTAAAATTATTAATTTGGATGGTGTAACAATACACACAGTCACTACAAAGATACTCAGTTATTGGAGAGGAAGGAAACGCCTCAGGGATTTTACCATGAGGCCATTGGTGACTTTAAAATAGTTAATAGCTGTGATAGGAGAAAACCGAGGATGCATCATCAATATGGTAGTTACGCCACAATACTAACCTAATTGACAGATGAAAAGAAGGACGCCTGTACAGAATAAAAATATTCCAAAACAAGGCACTAAAGTAATACTGCAAAAAATGTGGCAAATCAATTCACTTTTTGTCCTGAATACAAAGTGTTATTTTTGGGGAAAATCCAATACAACACATTACTGAGTACCACTGTTCATATTTCCAAGTATAGTGGTGACTGCATCATGTTATGGATATCTCTCTAATCGTTAAGGACTGGGGAGTTTTTCAGGATACATTTTTTTTATGGAATGGAGCTAAGCACAGCCAAAATCTTAGAGAAAAAACCTGGTTCAGTGTGCTTTCCACCAGACACTGGGAGATGAATTCACCTTTCAGCAGGACAATAACCTAAACCACAAGGCCAAATCTACACTAGAGTTGCTAACCAAGAGGTAGTGAATGTTCCCGAGTGGCCGAGTTACACTTTTGACTTAAATCTGCTTGAAAATCTGTGACAAGACTCGAGTCTTGGTTGTCTAGCAATGATCAAAACCAATTTAACAGAGCTTGAAGTCTTGGGAAAATATTGTGCAATCCAGGTGTGCAAAGCTTTTAAAGACTTACCCAAAGGTGATTCTAATGTGTATTGGCTCTAGGGTGTGAATAGTTATGTAAATGAGATGTCAGTATTTCAATTTCAATACATTTGAAAAGAATCTACAAATATGTTTTCACTTTTCCATTATTGGGTATTGTGTGTAGATGGGAGAGACACAAATTAAATGAATCCATTTTGAATGTAGGCTGTAACACAACAAAATGTGGATTAAGTCAAGGGGTATGAAAACCTTCTGAAGGCATTGTATTTGTCTCTGCCTGCAAATCATCCTCATAAAAGGTAGGCTATATCCTTTAAACAAAACGTAGCTCAAGAGAAAGTGCAAGTGTCCGCTTTCATCATTGTTGCTGCTTCAAGTTTAGTAGCCA
This sequence comes from Salvelinus namaycush, assembly GCF_016432855.1. Lineage (NCBI taxonomy): Eukaryota > Metazoa > Chordata > Actinopteri > Salmoniformes > Salmonidae > Salvelinus > Salvelinus namaycush. The sequence continues at coordinate 40,228,702 of NC_052309.1, read as the reverse complement.
TACGTGTGAGATTAGGTGTGCGTTTGGTGTCAATTAAATAGAGTAGGCTTACTTGTCCCAAAATTGCTGTCACATACGCATAAAATAACATTACGGGACTGCGGTTGGGTTCGGGACCAGCTCTTTCAGTAGCGCCCAGCGGGTGTGGGCAGGTGCGGTATGAAAACCTGCAGGTGCGGGCGGGAGCCAATGACTAAATAAGTCCTGCTCAAACCTCTACCTAAGTCATCTAGCTTGATCATGGCGGTTGCCAGAGATTAAAACATGCTCAGTTGCAGTGCCCTGATGGTAGTCAGAAATCAAGACCCCAGGAAATGCGTCACTCTGTTCATGTCAGCACAGCGAGGGAGGGAGCTGATAATCAAGGTCTGTGGATGTTGGAAGATCTCTTTCGGGTGTTTATTTCACAATGGAGCTTTTCAATTTTCTGTTCTTATATGAATGGCTCCAAATGGAAAAAGTTACATACAGTTGAAGTGGGAAGTTTACATACACTTAGGTTGGAGTCATTAAAACTCGTTTTTTAACCACTCCACAAATTTCTTGTTAAACAAACTATAGTTTTGGCAAGTCGGTTAGGACATCTACTTTGTGCATGACACAAGCAATTTTTCCAACAATTGTTTACAGACAGATTATTTCACTTATAATTCACTGTATCACAATTCCAGTGGATCAGAAGTTTACATACACTAAGTTGACTGTGCCTTTAAACAGCTTGGAAAATTCCAGAAAATTATGTCATGGCTTTAGAAGCTTCTGTTAGGCTACTTGAAATAATTTGAGTCAATTGGAGGTGTACCTGTGGATGTATTTCAAGGCCTACCTTCAAACTCAGTGCCTCTTTGCTTGACATCATGGGAAAATCAAAAGAAATCAGCCAAGACCCCAGAAAAAAATGTAGACCTCCACAAGTCTGGTTCATCCTTGGGAGCAATTTCCAAATTCCTGAAGGTACCACGTTCATCTGTACAAACAATAGTACACAAGTATAAACACCATGGGACCACACAACCGTCATACCGCTCATGAAGGAGACGTGTTCTGTCTCCTAGCATATTGTGGTGCGATAAGTGCAAATCAATCCCAGAACAACGGCAAAGGACCTTGTGAAGATGCTGGAGGAAACAGGTACAAAAGTATCTATATCCACAGTGAAACGAGTCCTATGTCGACATAACCTGAAAGGCAGCTCAGCAAGGAAGAAGCCACTGCTCCAAAACCGCCATAAAAAAGCCAGACTACGGTTTGCAACTGCTCATGGGGACAAAGATCATACTTTTTGGAGAAATGTCCTCTGGTCTGATGAAACAAAAATATAACTGTTTAGCCATAATATTCATTGTTATGTTTGGAGGAAAAAGGGGGAGGCTTGCAAGCCGAAGAAGACCATCCCAAACGTGAAGCACGAGGATGGCAGCATCATGTTGTGGGGGTGCTTTGCTGCAGGAGGGACTGGTGCACTTCACAAAATAGATGGCATCATGAGGCAGGACAATTATGTGGATATATTGAAGCAACATCTCAAGACATCAGTCAGGAAGTTAAAGCTTGGTCGCAAATGGGTCTTCAAAATGGATAATGACCCCAAGCATACTTCCAAAGTTGTGGCAAAATGGCTTAAGGACAACAAAGTCAAGGTATTGAGTGGCCATCACAAAGCCCTGACCTCAATCCTATAGAAAATTTGTGGGCAGAACTGAAAAAATGTGTTTGAGCAAGGCCTACAAACCTGACTCATTTACACCAGCTCTGTCAGGAGGAATGGGTCAAAATTCACCCAACTTATTGGGGGAAGCTTGTGGAAGGCTACCTGAAATGTTTGACCCAAGTTAAACAATTTAAAGGCAATGCTACCAAATACTAATTGAGTGTATGTAAACTTCTGACCCACTGGGAATGTGATGAAAGAAATAAAAGCTGAAATAAATCATTCTCTCTACTATTATTCTGACATTTCACATAGTTAAAATAAAGTGGTGATCCTAACTGACCTAAGACAGGGAATTTTTACTCTGATTAAATGTCAGGAATTGTGAAAAACTGAGTTTAAATGTATTTGGCTAAGGTGTATGTAAACTTCCGACTTCAACTGTAATTTATCATTAGCTAGAAATTGTCGAAGACTCCAGCCACCCAAGTCATATACTGTTCTCTCTGCTGCCGCACGGCAAGCGCCAAGTCTGTGACCAAAAGGCACCTGAACAGCTTCTACGACAAAGCCATAAGACTGCTGAATATTTTATCAAATTGCTACCCGGACAATTTACATTGACCCCCTTAATTATTTATTTAATTATTTATGTTAACTGACTCGCTCTGGCTCTATGCACACTCACTAGACTCTACCCCCCCCCCCCCCCCCCCCACACACACACAAACCCACATGCATGCATATTGATGCCACACACACACTTACACATAGACACACTTTCACACTTCACATACCCTGCTGCTACTCTGTTTATTATACAAGTATATCCTGATTGCCTAGTCACTTTTACCCCTACACATGTACATACTGTATTACTTCAATTACCTCAACTACCTTGTACCCCTGCACATTGACTCAGTGCTGTTTCTCCTTGTATATAGTGTCATTATTGTTTTTATTGTGTTACTATGTCCTTTTTCATTTAGCAAATATTTGTCTCACTTTTTAACTCCGCACTGTTGGGAATGGGCTCGTAAGTAGGACAAAACTATAGGTAGAAACTGTAGTGTAAATATTTTTGGAAGTAAAACGTAGCTGGATTCTCAAGCTTGGCAGCGACGATCCAGAAATCTCAGGTTTTATAGTAGGATGCTCTAAAGAGCCAAACAGCAGAGGATATTCTGAAGAGGTCAAATACTTTACACTAAGGAATAGAGGAGTATGAAATACATGGCCACATTGTTTCCTCAGAAAACGCAGCAGAGCAAAACGTGTGTGTGTTTTTTTATGTGCGTGCATGCGTGTGTTTGTATGTCTGTGCAACCTTTGACTACTTTTTACAGCGGATGTGCAACCTATAATAGACTCAAAATCCACATATTTCGATTTAATTACTATATAATTTGTATTCGACATTAGTGGAATATTTTACCTTAGAAATCATGACAATCTACTTTTGGCAATTCTCATCCATTGACATCTGCCCACACATCAAAGGCATTGTTACAGCTATGTTCTACAAATCTATAGTTGATGTTCATTTATAACCAATCCAAAATGCAGCAAAAATGTCAAACGGATTACTAAAGATTTTCCAACCTTACTACCTGTACACCTAGTCCCCAAAAACATCAGAGACAACTTCTAGGGTCTCACCAACATATGTACTCATATGTACTCCTAAACTAGTATGTACTCATTGTCAATTCAGGGAAGCACCCAGAGTCATAGAGCAGTAACATCTCCAAATATTTGAGTCTGGGAAGCATCATAAAACACTGGGGCTTGGGGCTGCTTGATCATTGACGGGAGGAAAAACTAGGCCGATATCCTACTGGTTGGTGGGAGGGAAAAGGGTGACACCTGCCTTTAAACTTCCAAGCTCTTCAATTCAAAGGCAGCTCTGCTCCAGGGACTGGAACTCATACAGTAGCATGCCTGTGTTCTAGGCTCCAGTCCAAATAATGATGTTGCATGAAAGTCAAATGGAATTATTATTATTTGACCCTGCTGGTCATCCATGAAATTTTGAACATCGTTGCCATGTACTGTTATAATCTCAACCTGGCACAACCAGAAGAGGACTGGCCACCACTCAGAGCCTGGTTCCTCTCTAGGTTTCTTCTTAGATTCCTGCCTTTTTAGGGAGATTTTCCTAGCCACCGTGCTTCCACATCTGCATTGCTTGCTGTTTGGGGTTTTAGGCTGGGTTTCTTTGTGACATTGGCTGAAGTAAAAAGGGCTTTATAAATACATTTGATTGATTTGATTGAATAACAAAGGTATGGCTTATGCTTATAGCTGTATTCCATTTATTTTTATCCCCCCAAAAAACTAATATCACAACCATTATACTCTGTAACTGTTTTCAAATCACCATTGGCCTCATGCTGAAATCCCTGAGAAGTTTCCTCCCTCTCCAGCAACTGAGTTAGGAAGGACGCCTCTATCTTTCTAGCGACTGGGTGTATTTATACACAATCCAAAGTAATAGTAGTTAATAACTTCACCATGCTCGAAGGGATATTCAGCATTTGCTTTTTTCTTTTTTTTACACATCTACTGTACCAATCGGTGCCCTTCTTTGCGAGGCATTGAAAAACCTCCCTGGTCTTTGTGGTTGAATCTGTGATTGAAATTCACTTCTCGATTGAGGGACCTTACAGGTAATTGTATTTGTGGGGTACAGAGATCAGTTAGTCATTCAAAAATCATGTTAACCACTATAATTGAACACGGAATGAGTCCATGCAACTTATTATGAGATTTGTTAAGCACATTTTTACTCCTGAACTTATTTAGGCTTGCCATAACAAAGGGGTTAAATACTTATTGATTCAAGACCTTTCAGCTTTGAATTTTTTATTAATTTAAAAAACAAATCTAGAAACAAAGTTCCACTGAAATTATGGGGTATTGTGTGTAGATCAGTGACACAAAATCTCAATTTAATAAATGTTCAATTCAAGCTGTAACACAACAAAATGTGGAAAAAGTCAAGGGGTGTGAATACTTTCTGAAGGCACTGTATATGCAGACACGTGCACAGATAGGGGTCTATGTGTGCCCTCCCACCTGCCCCTTTGCCCTCCCACTCCCCATGCGCCCTTCTGGGAGGTGGTATAAATTAGGGCAATAATTGCGGAAAAGGAATTTCATCATGGGTCCCTGATATGTAATACACAGAAATGTATAATTATGGATATCAATGTCATTCTCTTCATGGTGATATATTATAAATAGGTACACAAATGTAGGAACATGTAATATCCTCCTTTGCATGTTTGGGTATTATTCTACAAATTATTCTACATTATTTTAATGAGGTCCGCCACAAACAAGACCAAATTTAGTTGGTATGGGCCGGACCAAATCTAAACCAATAATAGACAAGTTTGGACATCAAAGTACCTAGTTTAACGTTTGCTTCCAACTCACACCCTCAAACACGTAGATCCCCTGAACGCAGCTCACTCTTCAGATCCCAATCACCTGAATTCTAATCACCTGTTCACACACTTGTATGGCATTATCACACTATTTAGTTCAGTTCTTTGCACCCCATCACTGTGAGGTATTGTTTGTTTTGTGACACGCGTCTTTCTGAGCTCTGTTTTCCCCCTGATTTACTCCTCTCGTGTATGATAGTTTTTGCCTTCCTCACTAATGACGCCTTTTGCCTATTCCCTGCCTGTACTTAAGCCTATCGGATTTACTATTATCTACCCATTGCCTGATCTCCCGGACTACGTTACTAGCCTTTCCCTGCCTGTACTGTTGCCCTTTTTAACCACATGTGTATGACTTTCTGCCTGCCCCTGGACCCAGCTACCTGCCTCCTGTGGTCCTTTGCAATAAACACCTGCTGCGCCCTGCGCTTAAAACCAGCTCTCTGTCTCCCCTCGTGTTCAATATACCTAAGGCTTGGTGGTAAACCATATTTGACTATATACCAGTTATGATACACGGACCGGTTTTGATTTTTATTTTACCTTACATAATGGTATTTCACTGTTTGGTTTGTTAAGTGTTCCAAATATACCAAGGCACGTGGCCTGCTAATTATCTTTAAGTTATGTTTTAACTTGTCAATTTCAAATTATTTTTCATTACAGTGTTATTTTCAAACAACCGTTTTAAGTGAGGTGTGTTCTGCCTCCTCATTAATTCACATAGAAGTAGCCCAGTTCACTGTGGCAAACAATTTACATTTGAATGCATGCTATGCTAATATAAGATGAGGACTAGCTAGATTAGCCGGATAAACTTCTCTCTTCGATGAAAGCCCAAGCACTCCACCTTTGATTTCCCAGGTCAGAACAGAAAACTGCACAAACTTTTCCCCGTCACATTTTCTGTCTGGTGCCTGCATTGCCTTCATTGTTGTTTTCCTTACTTATGATACTTTGATAGGAACGCACACATGTCCAGAGTTAAGTGCCTTATTGCGTTATCATAATAGTATCTGCATATTGTGTTATGTCGTTTCTACTGTTGTACACAGTATGTACAGTGCATTCGGAAAATATTCAGACCCCTTGACTTTTTCCACATTTTCTTATGGTACAGATTTATTCTAATATAGATTTTTTTTATTTATTATTCCTCATCAATCTACACACAATACCCTGTAATGACAAAGCAAAAACATGTTTTTTGAAATTTTAGCAAATGTATAAAGGCCTGATTGATGGAGTGCTGCAGAGATGGTTGTCCTTCTGCGAGGTTCTCTCATCTCCACAGAGGAACTCTGGAGCTCTGTCAGTGACCATCACGTTCTTGGTCACCTCCCTGACCAAGGCCCTTCTCCACCGATTGCTCAGTTTGGCTGGGCGGATAGCTCTAGGAAAAGTCTTGGTGGTTCCAAACTCCTTCAATTTAAGAATGATGGAGGCCACTGTGTTCTTGGGGACTTTCAATGCTGCATACATTTTTTGGTACCTTTCCCCAGATCTGTGCCTCGACAAAATCCTGTCTCGGAGCTTTACGGGCAATTCCTTCGACCTCATGGCTTGGTCTTTGCTCTGACATGGACTGTCAACTGTGGGACCTTATATAGACAGGTGTGTGCCTTTCCAAATTACGTCCAATCAATTGAATTTACCACAGGTGGACTCCAATAAAGTTGTAGAAACATCTCAAGGATGGTCAATGCAAACAGCATGCAGCTCAATTTCGAGTCTCATTGCAAAGGGTCTGAATACTTATATAAATAAGGTATTTCTGTTTTTTTATTTTTTATAAATGTGCAAACATTTATAAAAATCTGATTTCACTTTGTCATTATGGGGTATTGTGTGTAGATCGATGAAAAATAAATATTTAATCAATATTAGAATAAGGTTGTAACGTAACAAAATAGAAAGGGGAAGGGGTCTGAATACTTTTCAAATGCACTGTATGTATGGAGCATAATGTATTCTGTTTGTATCCCTTTATAGCCGCAGACATGCAAGGTACGAATTTCATTACCTTCATGGTGTTATACTCAATTGTGCTTATGTAGCTAACTACATTCGTCTATTAATTCTGTAAAACAATGCTAATGGCGTCAGAGAAGTATTAGCTTGTCTTGTATCCTTTGAAGCTGCCCTGGCATTATCATGACCATGGCCTGTGTATTCAATTGGCCTGTCTAGCATAGCTCTGCTCTGCCCTGCCCCCTTGTGAAGCCTTTGTGGAGCTCTTCAGTTACTGTTTCTTATATCATTCATAATTGTGATTTCATCAATGCAACTTATTATTTTTTTATAGCAGTGTTATCATGTTACTTCATTGTAATATTGTTTTCTTGCTATATCCTGATATTGTATTGTAATTACTAATAATCCCTCTGTATTCTGTACTTTCAGAAATCACACACACAAAAAGTATTGAACATTATTTGCCAGCATCATAACTGGAACTGAACATCTTTCATGGGCAGCTTTAGTATGCTAGCAACATACTGTTTGAACATACACAAAACAGCAAGAAAAGACGTAGGCCTATATGTAATGGTTGTCTATTTTATTGAAGTATTGGTAGTGGTTAAACAGCAGAAACAAACCCCCCCAAAAACTGCAATAAAACACTAACCACTTATTAATATGCATAACCCATATTTCAATATTCATGTAACGATTGAACAACACCTGCATTCCCAGCCCCCACCCCTAAAGGCATAGTATCATGGCAGGTCACCTGTCAAGTCAGTCGGTCAGTAATTGCTGCAGATCTGCTCAATATTGCTCGAGCGTATGGTACTCCCCAAAGCATTGCGCAACACACAGGAGGTTGTCACAAGCTAAACACATGGACTTTGTCAGCCTCCTCTGCTTCCTTCTCCTGGTACCGGACAGACAGACTTCGCAGTGCCTCCGTGTGCGACTGCCTTGAGCAGCAGTTTGAGGGACTTCGGAGGGTATTGTTTGCAGTAGGACGGCCCCCAGCGGATGGATGCCGAGTGGTGTGGTGCTCCTCCAGTAGCTCTCTCATGATGTTCTCTCTGTACTTTTGGTAGGTAATCACCTCACCTATGGGGGAAAGGGGGAGGGAGTGGGGATGATGAGGGAGTGGAGATGATGATGAGTGAGTGGGTAGGTGGGTGAGATATTGTCAATATAATTACATAATGGAACTGTATGTGACTTGTACAGCATGTGAACTGTATGTCCATTTACAAACAAAACGTATTCAGTAATCATCTCACCTGTTAGCTGGCAATGAACCATGTGGCCATTGAGGACAGTAGTGTCAATCAGATGGAAAAATATCTTATGCCATTCCACAAATCTGTTTATCATGTCCACCTTACCCACTGCCACCATTTTGAGGTTATAGTCAAGTGCAGAGTCTGGTTTGGTCTTTCTCTCTACCGTCAGGTGGTCCACCTTCCCTGTGGCCGACATATTTGCTGTATGGACAGTGGAGTGTACATGGACTTCTGTTGGGCCAGTAACCGAAAGGTTTCTGAATCGAATCCCAGAGCTAACAATGTAAAAATCTGTCGCTCTGCCCCTGAACAAGGCAGTTAACCCACTGTACCCCGGGCGCCGAAGACGTGGATGTCGATTAAGGCAGCCCCCCGCACCTCTCTTATTCAGAGGTGTTGGGTTAAATGTGGAAGACACATTCAGTTGAAGGCATTCCCTTTCTCGATTGTCATGCCACTTTACTGCCAGCTGTTGATTGTTCTCCTTGAACTCCACCTTCCCTTTCTGCATCTTCCTGCTTCCGAATGCCGGCATCCCAACCAAATGGCGATGTCAGGCTGGTTAGGTTGGCAGTAGCATTGTTGACGAAATGTAGGCATCGCAACAGAACTAAGAAGCAGTCTTGGGAAAAGAGAGTTGCAAATATGAGAGTTGCAAACATAGGATCCGTGCTCCATTATTCCCTTAGGCAGTTCATCTTCACTATTCCCAGGAGAAGGACTGTCACCAGGAAGGTTTACATTTCACTAATTGTGGTTGTCATCCATTTAGTGAGCTTCCCCCTCACTCCTGGCTCTCTCTTCTCCTGTAGCTCCAAGGCATAGCGATTGGTCTCCTCCACTATGTCTCCCACCAGCTCCTCTGTCAGAAACAACTTGAAGCACTCTGCCTCAGAGGGAGATGGCAAGGGGCTTTGCACTCCAGACTGGGACTCAACGCCAACGGCAGGACCAGGAGGGGTGAAATGGCTGACGGACTTCCAGCTACCGCAGACCTGTACTTCACCCAGTGTTGGTCGGCCTTCATCAACACCAGCATCTTCAGAGGGCCCTGGGACTTTGTTGGCGGGCAAGGGGTCCTTAGATTCTTGGCAACAAGGATGGGGGGCAGCACCTAACTGTCACTGTCAGAATCTGATTCCTCACTTTCATACTCAGACTCATTGTTAGAATTGACAAAAATCTCCAAAATTTCCACATTTGTGAGTTGTCTCCTTTTGAAAGACATTGCTAATGCTACAGCTTAGCCCACTAGCTACATACAGTACACACACAACAACACTGAATGTGAGTTCCAGAGGTTAAGTGAGTGACTGCCAGCACTCGCCATTTGTATAAATAAATCATGATCAGAAAATAGTTTGTGCAGTAGTAATTTATTTACGGTTTTATTCACATTTTCAAGTGCTGGTGACAAATCATGGATTCCGATTCTTGCATAGATTGTAATGGACACATATGATGAGTGTAAAATCATTTTCTGAAGGTTGTACTGATTATGATGAGCTAATGCTAATCTAATTGCCAGCTGTGTGTGGAGCCATTTTGTTGACATTAAACAAAGCATTCTGGGTGTCACGTAAACATCTGACAGACCAAACATGTTATAACAAAATGAGGTGAAGGGATGGTTCACTTGTTTTTCGAGTAAGCTTCCAGAAGTGAATGATGGGAAGTGAATTATGGTAGATGACACACCCCCTTCAACATGCATATTGCAAACAGACCCAACTCATCTTGTCACCTCTTTTTATCTTTGGTTGACGTGGAAAAACAAACATGGCGCCGTGCACAAACTCTACCAACCGTCGGATTACTTTCAACTTTTAGTAGGTGTTTTACTCAATTATTTAGAACACTGGTGAGCCCGTGATGTGAATTGTAAATAATAATTGCTATTAGCTAATTCATATTATGGTTTCTGTCAGCCGAGAGTTAGCTAAATATGTCTTATGTTAGCTCACCGTTTCTCAGTCAGCGACTAATAGGACTAATGTAGCCTGCATTTTCCGATTTGGGTGAGAATTGTTATACTGTTGCTACTTCTTTCAAAGTCTGAACATTGCATCCAAAAATAAACTGCTCACATTGAAGACTGTGTTTCTGCAAAATGTTTCTGTTAAAAAAAACTGTGTGGCCATCTCAAACCCTAACTGTTGGAATCAGTCCTAACTAGTCGTTCTATGAAGTGTTCTAATCACACCGGTTTGAATATACGCTGCAGGGACCACTATAAATTGATCACGCCCGTGTGCTCATACACATCATAGGGGTAAATGTAATATAAAAATTATGTCAATCGTTCGTTCTTACCACCAGTAATAGACTGCGAACAGTTAAAATGCTAATTTGCTAGCAAGAGCTTTGGGTGAACCTTGCCTGCGAGGCATTACTGATGCCAAAAGCACCCTAGAAATGGGCACAATAAGAACTGCCATTGAATCCATTTAAAATACATGGTCATAAAGGAGAGTAATTATTCTGATAACTGAAAAGTGACTTTTTCACAAAATAGAGGGATACAGAGACAACAAATGTGGTACAGTGTGGAAATTATATAAAATTAGTGAATGAAATGCAGAAATGTATGGAAATGCAGAAATTGAAAATGCTGAAAATTATTTTTGGTTGAAGTTTGAACAGTTTATTGGTCGCATACACGTAATCAATTTTAGAATAAGGCTGTAACGTAACAAAATGTGGAAAAAGTGAAGGGGTCTGAATACTTTCCGAATGCACTGTATGTTCACCAGATGAATTTACACAAGATATACTAAGAATGTTATGTACAGTAGTAGATATATTAGAGTGAGCTATGTCAAGAATCCAGTATATAAATAAATATGTGGTGTGTATAAAACGTGTAACTAAAATGCAATGTACAGTAGTAGAAGTATTACAATCAACTATGGCGAGAATACAGAATTTAAATACACAGTGTGAAATAGGAAGTGTCCAGTGGTTTAATGTCTTTATAACATGGGACAGTAGCGTTGGCTGTGCGTGCGTGTATGTGCGTGTGTTTGTGAGTATGAGTTGTGTGTGTGATAGCTTGTGTGTGCGTTTTATGTGAGTGAGTGTGCTTCACCTGGTAGACGGTTAGTCTCTCGGTCTTGGCTCTGATGCACCTGTACTGTCCCCGTGTGTCGGACAGTAGCCAAGTGATCAGTCTGTGGCTCGGTGACTGAGGTCCTTAATGATCTTCTTGGCCTTCATTTGACAGCGAATGCTGTAAATGTCCAGGGCTCGGTTTCCCAATAGCGATGGAACTTAGGCTCACGAGTGCTTTAATGATCTTTCCTACTATAGCCGAAGATATGTGTCTTTCCAAATACACCATGCAGAGAGAACGGTCGCTAAGTGCGTTGTTGGAGCATGTGTCAATACTGACAGGATCAAAGGAAAGGGAGCAATGCTGTCGGATCAGCTTTCTCCATTCAAATCTTACCTTTGCATTCACATTATTTCACAATACTGATGACGGATCAGATCCTAGAGAGATATTACCACCTACGGCTGGAAATATTGAGGTGTCTTATTCTAATGCTTACCCAATAAAAATTCACAAAATCTCAGATTTGGCACATCATTGTGCACAGGTTAGTCTCCACATCATGAAAATATATTGAGACAAATTACAGACAGTAACCTACAGGTAGCAAAATAGAACTGAATTGATTGAAAATGAAATGTATTTCAGTATGATTGAAATAGGTGTCACACCAGCCTTCGCTTTGACTCCCCCTCCTGTCCAGTTCGGCGTCGCCAGCCTTCTAGCTGCTGCCGAACCTGCTGCTGGCAAACGCCCTTCACTCATCAACCCTGGACTTGTCTCGTCATCATTACACACACCTGGTTCCAATCCTCACTCTATCACTGTATATATACTCCCTCTGTCATTGGTCTTTGTCGGTCATTGTAAATGTTGCTTGATTTCCTGAGAGGAATCTCGCCTACGATTTCCTGAGTACTTCATTATTTTGCACTTTGGGTTTCGTCCCGCTTTTATATATATATATATATATATATATATAGTGCTTTAATAAATTTCGTAGTTCTAAACCCGCGACTGCCTCCTGCCTACTTCTCTATACACTTGTGACAATAGGCCTATAACCTACTGCTTATTTCAATGCAGTCATCTCGGTTTTCATTTTAAGCATTTTTTGTATGCGTCACTTGATTGTATCAATTGCAAAGACAGTGGACACTTCATATTTGTGGTCAACTTTGTTCTGGAATTATCGGCGTTGGCGGTCACAGAGACGGATAAACCATGTGATTCTATGTTGAGCAGAGATCTTCTGTGTATAAAGTGACGTGGGAAAGGAAAAAAGCATCTAACACGGCACTTAGCTGTTCTATGAGTGGTCTGAGGCAGGCGTTAGCTTACGAGCATTTTCAAGTGCAACATTAATAAAGATGGTTTTGGGAAACAGCTCAGAGATTTAACGATGCTCATACAAAGGTTCTAACGATGAACTTAGCCTTAAGATGCTTTTGGGAAAGCGGGTACTGGAGGGCAGGCAGCGTGCCTCTGGTGATGTGTTGGGCTGACCGCACCATCCTCTGGAGAGCCCTGCGGTTGTAGGCGGTGCAGTTGCCGTAAACAGCTTGACAGGATGATCTCAGTTGTGCATCTGTAAAAGTTTGAGAGTCTTAGGGGCCAAGCCACATTTCTTGAGCCTCGTGAGGTTGAAGAGGAGCTGTTGCGCCTTCTTCACCACACTGTCTGTGTGGGCGGACCATTTCAGTTTGTCAGTGATGTGTATAACGAGGAACTTGAAGCGTTCCATCTTCTCCACTGCGGGTCCCGTCGATGTGGATAGGGCCGTGCTCCCTCTGCTGTTTCATGAAGTCCATGATCAGCTCCTTAGTTTTGTTGACGTTGAGGGAGAGGTTATTTTCCTGGTACCACTCCGCCAGGGCCCTCACTTCCTCCCTGTAGGCTGTCTCGTTATTGTTTGTAATCAAGCCTACTACTGTTGTGTCGTCTGCAAACTTGATGATTGAGTTGGAGGCGTGAGTGGTCACGCAGTCATGGGTGAACAGGGAGTACAGGAGGGGGCTGAGCATGCACCCTTGTGGGGCCCCTGTGTTGAGGATCAGTGAAGTGGAGGTGTTGTTTCCTACCTTCACCAACTGGGGGCATCCCATCAGGAAGTCCAGGACTCAGTTGCACAGGGCGGGGTTCAGACCCAGGGACCTGAGCTTAATGATGAGCTTGGAGGGTACTATGGTGTTGAATGCTGAGCTATAGTCAATGAACAGCATTCTTACATAGGTATTCCTCTTGTCCAGATGGGATAGGGCAGTGTGCACTGCGATGGCGATTGCATCGTCTGTGGATCTATTGGGGCGGTAAGCAAATGGAAGTGGGTCTAGGGTGTCAGGTAAGGCAGAGGTGATATGATCCTTAACCAGCCTCTCAAAGTACTTCATGCTGACAGAAGTGAGTGCTACGGGACGTACCATCAGTCTTGTGTGTTTTCATGTTCATCACTCACTCACTGTCAAAGTCCCTACACCAGCACATAGCTACTCTGCTACAGGTTTTTTTTTATGTGAAAATACAAACGCATCACTCAAACGTCACAATTGCTTGTAAACAAAAAGATTACTCTATACCCTTTCATTCTCATAACACACATCGCTAACTGAGTTATACATTTACATAAAGATTTGTTTTTAAAAGGGTAAAATCATTTAATTGGGATTATATTTTGATATATCAAATTGCTATGGAAACATGAAAAATCTGGGAAACGGTGAAGTAGTGATCGACAGCATCACCTTGAAAGGCAAACATTTCTCAGAGACGCAAGCTTGTGAATGTCACTCCAATCCCTGTTTTCCCCTTAGAGATGCCACCGGAAACCCCAAGGGTGAAAACTAACTAGTACCCTCAACATTGATGCGATATTAAATCCTTACATGGGCGATAGATTTATTTCTGGCCTTTATTATAATTGCTTGCCTGTTACTACCTCTGGGGGATCATGGAAGCTAAGCTGTTTGTGCAGAACATGCTGAGTGAACATAACAGTGGGTTTGTGTAGCAATTGCCCCATCCCTTCCACTCTAATAATGTTATTAATGGGGTTGTGTTTATGGCAGTGGAATGGGCCACTGCTTCATCACCCTTGTTAAAGTGGATCATTTGGGCTGCTATCACGTTATTAGAGGTTAGGAAAAACTAGGTAATTACATTTGCTGTCTTTGCTGTCAAAAACAGCAGTCTGTTGTAGATGTGCAGGTATTTGTCTATGAGAAAAAAGCTGACATTTGTTTACACAAATGTTGTGGTTTATGATATCGAGAGTTTGGTACTATAAGGTTCTATCTGCATTTTTGTCACCTACTGAGTTATTGACTTAGCCTCGTTCTGTTCAATGTTCTCTACATACTGTATATAGTACTCTAAATACCCCAATTCATGTTAAGTTCAATAGATTACAAGATAGAAATTGCTGACACCATTCAAACCAATGAGAGTTTGAAACTTTGCAGCCAATTATCTCAGAATTCTCTTTTTGCAGATAGAACATCATAGTCCCAAGCTCACACACACATTTTTTTTTAAAACGCAATAGACTTGAGTTAATTTTGATTGGGGGAAATCTTTGGCATTGTGACATGGATATGGTTGGAAAATATGTAAATATAGATGGTTTCATGGCCGGTTCCAGGCATATGCGACATAAGAGACCACTTAGGCTCCTGCAGATGCAGGAAAATAATTAAGTATATATATAAATATAACTAAATACAGTGCATTCGAAAGTATTCAAACCCTTTGACTTTTTCCACATTTTGTTACTTTACAGCCTTATTCTAAAATTGATGACATTTTGCAAATGTATAAAGATCACATTTACATAAGTATTCAGACCGTTTACTCAGCACTTTGTTGAAGCACCTTTGACAGCGATTACAGCCTCGAGTCTTCTTGGGTATGACGCTACAAGCTTGGCACACCTGTATTTGCGACATATGCAATGACATCACCTTGTTTAAACGTCTCTAGAGACTATAGCTCTCTCATCATTACTCAATGCCTAGGTTTACCTCCAATGTACTCACATCGTACCTTACCTGTGTCTGTACACTATGCCTTGAATCTATGCTATCGTGCCCAGAAACCTGCACCTTTTACTCTCTGTTCCGAACGTGCTAGACGGCAAGTTCGTATTGCATTTAGCCGTACCCTTATCCTACTTCTCCTTATCCTACTTTAGAGGTTAATCCAGGTCCTGCAGTGCCTAGCTCCAGTCCCACTCCCCTGGTGCTCTCATTTGTTGACTTCTGTAACCGTAAAACCTTGGTTTCATGCATGTTAACATTAGAAGCCTACTCCCTAAGTTTGTTTTACTCACTGCTTTAGCACACTCTGCCAACCCGGATGTCTTAGCCGTGTCTGAATCCTGGTTTAGGAAAACCACCAAAAACCCTGAAATCTCCATCGCTAACTGTAACATTTTCCGCCAAGATAGAACTGCCAAAGGGGGCGGTGTTGCAATCTACTGCAAAGATAGCCTGCAGAGTTCTGTATTACTATGAAAGTCTGTACCAAAACAATTCGAGCTTCTACTTCTAAAAAGTCACCTTTCCAGAAACAAGTCTCTCACTGTTGCCGCTTGCTATAGACCTCCCTCTAACCCCAACTGTGCCCTCGATACGATATGTGAATTGATTGCCCCCCATTTATCTTCTGAGCTCGTGCTACTAGGTGACCTAAACTGGGACATGCTTAACACCCCGGACATCCTACAATCTAAGCTTGATGCCCTCAATCTCACACAAATTATCAATGAACCTACCAGGTACAACGCAAAATCCGTAAACACGAGCACCCTCAGATGTCATCCTAACTAACTCGCCCTCCAAATACACCTCTGCTGTTGTCAATCAAGATCTCAGCGATCACTGCCTCATTGCCTGCATCCGTAATGGGTCTGCGACCAAACGACCACCCCTCATCACTGTCAAACACTCCCTAAAACAATTCTGCAAGCAGGCCTTTCTAATCGACCTGGCCGGGGTATCCTGGAATGACATTGATCTCATCCCGTCAGTAGATGATGCCTGGCTATTCTTTAAAAGTGCCTTCCTCACCATCTTAAATAAGCATGCCCCATTCAAAAAATGTAGAACTAGGAATAGATATAGTCCTTGGTTCACTCCAGACCTGTCTGCCATTGACCAGCACAAAAACATCCTGTGGCGTTCTGCATTAGTATCAAATAGCCCCCGTGATATGCAACTTTTCAAGGAAGTTTGTCACGAATCCCGTTTCCTGAGTCTGTTTTTGCCTGTGTTCTGTCCTGGAGTGTTTTTCCGGTGTCCTGGAACGCACCCTGTCTGGTTGCCGGACGACGTAGCTAGTTGGGAGATCTCTGATTACCCGCACCTGTATCCCATCAGCTATCTGCACACCTGGTCCTGATCATCATCCCTCCACTTCATAAGCTCTGACCTGACATCCATTCCCTGCCGGATCGTTAGCCATGAACAGTATGTCGTGCCAGCGTATCAGCCTCCATTTTGATAGAGTTTGTTTTGTTGTTTTGTACGTCTTGCTTGCCTTGAACTTACCTCCGTTCTCTCTGTCTACAGTCATTCACCCGGAACACTCATTCCATCCCTACCTGGTCGTCGGTGGCTTCTGTTACTCCATTGGATCTGCCAATTCAATCCCCTCAACTCAACTCCGCTGCCCGCTCCGCTACCTGGATCTTTCTATCTCTACACTTAAACTTGTAAATAAATACTCACCTTCGTCTTACTCTCCTTGTCCTGGTCTGCTTCTGGGTTCTATGTTAGAAAACCGTGACAAAGTTAGGAACAAATATACAAAGGCAGTTAGGAAAGCTAAGGCTAGCTTTTTCAAACAGAAATTTGCATCCTGTAGTACTAACTCAAAAAAGTTCTGGGACACTAAAGTCCATGGAGAATAAGAGCACCTCCTCCCAGCTGCCCACTCCTCTGAGGCTAGGAAACACTGTCACCACCGATAAATCCACTATAATTGAGAATTTCAATAAGCATTTCTCTACGGCTGGCCATGCTTTCCACCTGGCTACCCCTACCCCGGTCAACTGACCGGCACCCTCCACAGCAACCCGCCAAAGTCCCCACCATTTCTCCTTCACCCAAATCCAGATAGCTGATGTTCTGAAAGAGCTGTAAAATCTGGACCCCTACAAATCAGCCGGGCTAGACAATCTGGACCCTCTCTTTCTAAAATGATATGCCGAAATTGTTGCAACCCCTATTACTAACCTGTTCAACCTCTCTTTCGTATCGTCTGAGATTCCTAAAGATTGGAAAGCTGCCGCGGTCATCCCCCTCTTCAAAGGGGGTGACACTCTAGACCCAAACTGCTACAGACCTATATCTATCCTACCCTGTCTTTCTAAGGTCTTCGAAAGGCAAGTTAACTTCTCTAGGGTAGGGTGCAGCATTCTGAATTTTGGATGAAAAGCGAGCCCAAATTAAACTGCATGCTTCTCGGGCCCAGAAGATATTATATACATATAACATGTAGATTTGGATAGAAAACACTCTAACGTTTCCAAAACTGTTAGAATAGTGTCTGTGAGTATAACAGAACTGATTTGGCAGGCGAAAACCTTAGAAAAATCCATTCGGGAAGTAGTTTTTTGGGGGGTTTTGTAGTTTTCTATTCAATGCCATTACAGTATCCATTGACTTAGGACTCAAATTGCAGTTCTTATGCCTTCCACTAGATGTCAACAGTCTTTAGAAATTGTTTCAGGCTTGTATTCTGAAAAATGAGGAATTAAGAGCAGTCTGAATGAGTGGACCCTAAAGTGCCACAGAGCTTTTTCATGCGCGTGACCGAGAGAGTGCCTTTCTTGTTTACCTTTTATATTGACGACGTTATTGTCCGGTTGAAATATTATCGATTATTTAGGCTAAAAACAACCTGAGGATTGAATATAAACATCGTTTGACATGTTTCTTTGAACTTTACGGACACAATTTGGATTTTCTTTTGTTACTGTTTGTATTGATTTGTCTGCTGGGCTATGTTCTCAAATAATCGTAAGGTATGCTTTCGCGGTAAAGCATTTTTTAAATCTGACACCGTGGTTGGATTGACAAGAAGTTCATCTTTAAACCTATGTAAAATATTGTTTTGTTTTCGGAATTTTTATAATGAGTATTTCTGTATTTGAATTTGGCGCCCAGCAGTTTCACTGGCTGTTGAAGAGGTGGGACGCTAACGTCTCACGTACCCTAGAGAGGTTAACAAACAGATTACCGACCATTTCGAATCCCACTGTACCTTCTCCGCTATGCAATCTGGTTTCAGAGCTGGTCATGGGTGCACCTCAGCCACGCTCAAGGTCCTAAACGACATCATAACCGCCATCGATAAGAGACATTACTGTGCAGGCGTATTCATCGACCTGGCCAAGGCTTTCGACTCTGTCAATCACCACATTCTTATTGGCAGACTCGACAGCCTTGGTTTCTCAAATGATTGCCTCGCCTGGTTTACCAACTACTTCTCTGATAGAGTTCAGTGTGTCAAATCGGAGGGCCTGTTGTCCGAACCTCTGGCTGTCTCTATGGGGGTGCCACAGGGTTCAATCCTCGGGCCGACTCTCTTCTCTGATTACATCAATGATGTTGCTCTTTCTGCTGGTGATTCTCTGATACACTTCTACGCAGACGACACCATTCTGTATACTTCTGGCCCCTCTTTGGACACTGTGTTAACTAACCTCCAGACGAGCTTCAATGCCATACAACTCTCCTTCCGTGGCCTCCAACTGCTCTTAAACGCAAGTAAAACTAAATGCATGCTATTCAACCGATCACTGCCCGCACCTGCTCGCCCGTCCAGCATCACTACTCTGGACGGCTCTGACTTAGAATACGTGGACAACTACGAATACCTAGGTGTCTGGTTAGACTGTAAACTCTCCTTCCAGACTCACATTAAGCATCTCCAATCCAAAATTAAATCTAGAATCGGCTTCCTATATCGCAACAAAGCATCCTTCACTCATGCTGCCAAACATACCCTCGTAAAACTGACCATCCTACCGATCCTTGACTTCGGTGATGTCATCTATAAAATAGCCTTCAACACTCTTCTCAACAAACTGGATGCAGTCTATCACAGTGCCATCCGTTTTGTCACCAAAGCCCTATACACTACCCACCATTGCGACCTGTAAGCTCTCGTTGGTTGGCCCTCGCTTCATACTCGTCGCCAAACCCACTGGCTAAAGGTTATCTACAAGTCTCTGCTAGGTAAAGCCCCGCCTTATCTCAACTCACTGGTCACCATAACAGCACCCACTCGTAGCACGCGCTCCAGCAGGTATACCTCACTGGTCACCCCCAAAGCCAATTCCTCCTTTGGTCATCTTTCCTTCCAGTTATTTGCTGCCAATGACTGGAACGAACTGCAAAAATCACTGAAGCTGGAGACTCATAATCTCCCTCACTAGCTTTAGGCACCAGCTGTCAGAGCAGCTCACAGATCACTGCACCTGTACATAGCCCATCTGTAAACAGCCCATCTATCTACCTACCTCATCCCCATACTGTATGTATTTATTTATCTTGCTCCTTTGCACCCCAGTATCTCTATTTGCACATTCATCTTCTGCACATCTACCATTCCAGTGTTTAATTGCTATATTGTAATTACTTCGCCACCATGGCCTATTTTATTGCCTTAACTCCCTTATCTTACATCATTTAGTTTTCTTTAGTTCTGCTGTATTATTGACTGTATGTTTTGTTTATTCCATGTGTAACTCTGTGTTGTTGTATGTGTCAAATTGCTTTATCTTGGCCAGATCGCAGTTGCAAATGAGAACTTGTTCTCAACTAGCCTACCTGGTTAAATAAAAGGTGAAATAAATAAAAAATAAAACATTGGGAGTTTCTCCCATTCTTCTCTGCTGATCCTCTCAAGCTCTGTCAGGTCGGATGGGGAGCGTCACTGCACAGCTATTTTCAGGTCTCTCCAGAGATGTTCGATCGGGTTCAAGTCCGGGCTCTGGATGGGCCACTCAAGGACATTCAGAGACGTGTCCCGAAGCAACTCCAGCGTTGACTTAGTTGTGTGCTTAGGGTCGTTATCCTGTTGGAAGGTGAATATTCGCCCCAGTCTGAAGTCCTGAGCGCTCTGGAGCAGGTTTTTATGAAGGATCTCTCTGTACTTTGCTCCATTCATCTGTCCCTCTATCTGGACTAGTCTCCCAGTCTCTGCCGCTGAAAAACATCCTCACAGCATGATGCTGCCACCACCATGCTTCACCATAGGGATGGTGACAGGTTTCCTCTAGACGTGACGCTTGACATTCAGGCTAAAGAGTTCAATCTTTGTTTCATCAGACCAGAGAATCTTGTTTCTCATGGTCTGAGAGTCCTTTGGGGGCCTTTTGGCAAACTCCAAGCAGGATGTCATGCACCTTTTACTGAGGAGTGGCTTCCATCTGGCCACTCTACCATAAAGGCCTGATTGGTGGAGTGCTGAAGAGATGGTTGTCCTTCTGGAAGGTTCTCCCATCTTCACAGAGGAACTCTAGAGCTCTGTCAGAGTGACCATCGGGTTCTTGGTCACCTCCCTGACCAAGGCCCTTCTCCCCCGATTGCTCAGTTTGGCCGGGCGGCCAGTTCTAGGAAGAGTCTTGGTGGTTCCAAACTCCTTCCAATTAAGAATGATGGAAGCCACTGTGTTCTTGGGGACCTTCAATGCAGCAGAAATGTTTTGGTACCCTTCCCAGGTCTGTGCCTCAACACAATCCTGTCTCGGAGCTCTACGGACAATTCCTTTGACCTCATGGCTTGGTTTTTGCTCTAACATGCACTGTCAACTGCGGGACCTTATGTAGACAGGTGTGTGCCTTTCCAAATCATGTCCAATCAATTTAATTTACCACAGGTAGACTCCAATCAAGTTGTAGAAACATTTTAAGGATGATCAATGGAAACAGGATGCACCTCAGCTCAATTTCAAGTCTCATAGCAAAGGGTCTGAATACTTACTGTATGTAAATAAGGTATTATTTTTTTATTTTATACATTTAATATATTTAAATATATATGTACATATGTTTTTGTTTTGTCATTATGGGGTGTTTTGTGTAGATTGATGAGGAAAGTTTAATTTAATTCATTTTAGAATAAGGCTGTAAGGTAACAAAATATGGAAAAAGTCAAGCGGTCTGAATACTTTCTGAATGCACTGTATATATACTCTACAAAAAATGTTCTGCAGCACTAGCCAATGTCAGCAAAACATTTTTTGCCAGCTGTCTAATCTTAGTTATCATGGTCGAATTACTGACGCAGGGCATGTGCCCAGTGTCCCTGACCTCCACGGGCCCCACTTGATGTTGTTCGTCACTCTCACTCAAATGCCATATTAAGATAGCATAAATCATGGCAAAAGGTGTGGAATTGCAGGAAATTAACTCGAAAACTTTTTCGCTTTGCCATCATGAAGGGGCCACCAAAGTGTATGGCTTAGGGCCCCCAAAAAGCTAGAGCCGGCCATGGTTGGTTTAGTAAAGTCCCAGTCACTACTGTAACATGTTAAGGAAAAATCTTAGAGCAGCTGATACGTATTAAGCATCAGACATTATGTACATGCATCATTTGCATCTCTGCCTTGGATAAAATCCCAAAATAAAGCTTGGCAAAATAGCCTTGTATGTGCTCTTGGTTCACACCCGCTCTAATATCATTATGTAAATGAGTATGGGAAGGCAGCTCAAAGCAGGCCAAATAGCCGTAGAACTCAATAGGTGAGAAATTGACTCCCCACTCCCTGTGGTAGGAAAAAAAATGAAGAGAGCACTTCTTAATGTGTTACAAAGAAAAAAGCTTAGGAGCTGACTCTCCAATTTCTATTCTCCTAATGTCGCCAGAATATTTCAAATGCCTCATTACTTGCGTTTGAGGGACTAGATTAGAGGCTCTTCTCCATCCAATAATGAGTCCTAACGCTTATTACGCCAATGTGCATTAAATTGAGGCCAATCCTTCCTCTTTTAGACTCCCCTTATGCTAGAGAGTGCTAGGGCCTAATCTAAAAACAGAGAGTCACATCATTACACTTGAGGAAACCATAGAGGATAATCCAGTAGTCCGTTTAGAGGGCTTTATAATTGAATTGAATTATGCTTGCCCTCTGACACGCCACATTGTGAGTGACATTTTGCTCAGGAGATGGCATACGTTTTGAGGCCAGCCTGGAAAGACTGCCAGAATCCACCACTGTTAGGAAGGCTAAAAGGATTAGCGTTGTCTGAAATAACTCACCGAATCAGGTTTACAGGCAATGGAAGCCAAAGTAATTTTGGTCAGATATTAACATTTTATTCTATATACTCTTATCTACAGTTTAAATCGGAAGTTTACATACACTTAGGTTGGAGTCATCAAAACTCGTTTTTCAACCACTCCACAAATTTCTTGTTAACAAACTATAGTTTTGGCAAGTCGGTTAGGACATCTACTTTGTGCATGACACAAGTAATTTTT
This sequence comes from Salvelinus namaycush, assembly GCF_016432855.1. Classification (NCBI taxonomy): domain Eukaryota; kingdom Metazoa; phylum Chordata; class Actinopteri; order Salmoniformes; family Salmonidae; genus Salvelinus; species Salvelinus namaycush. Next base: position 40,205,816 of record NC_052309.1, on the reverse strand, counting down.
CCAACAATTGTTTACAGACAGATTATTTCACTTACAATTCACTGTATCACAATTCCAGTGAGTCAGAAGTTTACATAGACTAAATTGACAGTGCCTTTAAACAGCTTGGAAAATTCCAGAAAATGATGTCATGGCTTTAGAAGCTTATGATAGGCTAATTGACGTCATTTGAGTCAATTGGAGGTGTACCTGTGGATCTATTTCAAGGCCTATCTTCAAACTCAGTGTCTCTTTGCTTGACATCATGGGAAAATCAAAAGAAATCAGCCAAGACCTCAGAAAAAAATTGTAGAAGTCTGAAGGTACCATGTTCATCTGTACAAACAATAGTATGCAAGTATAAACACCATGGGACCACGCAGCCGTCATACCGCTCAGGAAGGAAATGCGTTCTGTCTCCTAGAAATGAATGTACTTTGGTGTGAAAAGTGCAAATCAATCCCAGAACAACAGCATAGGACCTTGTGAAGATGCTAGAGGAAACAGGTACAAAAGTATCTATATCCATAGTAAAACGAGTCCTATATCGACATAACCTGAAAGGCTGCTCAGCATGGAAGAAGCCACTGCTCCAAAACCGCCATAAAAAAGCCAGACTACTGTTTTCAACTGCACATGGGGACAAAGATCGTACTTTTTGGAGAAATGTCCTCTGGTCTGATGAAGCAAAAATAGAACTGTTTGGCCATGCTGACCATCGTTATGTTTGGAGGAAAAAGGGGGATGCTTGCAAGCCAAAGAACACCATCCCAACCGTGAAGCACGGGGGTGGCAGCATCATGTTGTGGGGGTGCTTTGCTGCAGGAGGGACTGGTGCACTTCACAAAATAGATGGCATCATGAGGGAGGAAAATTATGTGGATATATTGAAGCAACATCTCAAGACATCAGTCAGGAAGTTAAAGCTTGGTCGCAAATGGGTCTTCTAAATGGACAATGTCCCCAAGCATATTTCGAAAGTTGTGGCAAAAGGAAAACAAAGTCAAGGTATTGGAGTGGCCATCACAAAGCCCTGACCTCAATCCTATAGAAAATGTGTGGGCAGAACTGAAAAGCATATGCAAGCAAGGAGGCCTACAATCCTGACTCAGTTACACCAGCTCTGTCAGGAGGAATGGGCCAAAATTCACCCAACTTATTGTGGGAAGCTTGTGGAAGGCTACCTGAAACATTTGACCCAAGTTAAACAATTTAAAGGCAATGCTACCAAATACTAATTGAGTGTATGTAAACTTCTGACCCACTGGGAATGTGATGAAAGAAATAAAAGCTGACATTTCACATTCTTAAAATAAAGTGGTGAGCCTAACAGACTTAAGATAGGGACTTTTTACCGGGATTAAATGTCAGGAATTGTGAAAAACTGAGTTTAAATGTATTTGGCTAAGGTGTGTGTAAATTTCCGACTTCAATTGTAAGTAAAACAAAATCCACTAAAATGTTAAGTTAGAGAACAAACAGCTAGAAGGTGCCAGTAAGATATTTTCTTCATAAACTTTTGTGAAAATAAATGTATGCTATGGGCTTAATCAGGTCTAACCTGTGTTACAGTATTGTCAAATAAAATGGAAGAATAATGTAGTGTACTATAAGACTCTCCTTACAGGTAAATGCTTTCAGTTTTCAGAATAGCATGCGTTTGTGTGGAAAGGAGCTGGGAATACAAAGACGGAAATAACGCCTGACAAAGCTAATTAATACTCTGTTGTCCAAGGCCAGTATTTAATCAAACCTGTCACAGACATACTGAATATTGCGGTATCTTTCTTTTACACTACTATTACTACTTCCTGTGAAAACTGAAGTCTCCTTAGAATTTTCACTGTACCCAGAACCATTCCGCCATTTCATTTCCTGATGGAAGGAATGGAAAAGTACAATGACTCAATCATTCATGTCTTCCGCGAGTGCTATAAAGTCCAAAAGTTATGGGAAGAGTTAGAAAGCTGTCTCTAAAAAGTTTTACGATGTAAGTTTACTTTTAATCCGTCTATCTGCCTATTTCAAGACATGGCATATGGGGGTGCGGTAAGATACCCAATGGGTTGGACAATACTCTTTCCGTCACTTATATTGAAGAAGCTATTACTTGAATACTGGAAGTAAAATGATACTCCAACGTTAAGAGAATGGAAGAATCAAATACTTTATTATTTAAATATTGAAAAAAAATCTGACCACAGACAGAAACAACATAACACAATTTGAAGTCATATGGAGTAGAATCTTACAAGTATTAGAAACAACATTGGGTGTGGATACAGTGTGAACATGTGGGTCTGAGCAAGTGTGATGTCATTAATGTTTGTGGAAATGTATCAAAACGTTAAGTTGTTTATTGTTTTTGTCCATGTATATTTTTTAATTGTTTTAAAAAAAAGTTCAATAAAATATTACAAAAAAAGGAATGGAAAAGTACATTTGCACGCTACTGGGTAAATATGCCAATGTGGATTTGATTGAATTTAGCCCTTAGTACCTATTGATGTCTACTGCTCACAAATTGCATTTGTTGCTACTGAGCTAATGATCCAACTCCTAACGACTACCCCATGTTATTAAGAAGGCAGAGATTTGATTGCTTGGTTGTGTCTCTTAGAACACAGTTAGAAAGTCTGCTCAGAGGATAATGACTTTGTTTTCTCTCTGTTAGCCAAGTTGATATTAAATGCATCTCGTTTCATGTCTTCAAAGAGTTCCACACTTTGTTACTAAGCATGATAAAAAGCACGCAAAAAGTATTCACATGATCAATTGTTTCAATTCTTCAGAACCTGCTTCTATTGATATCCTTCATATAGTATTCAAGAGTTATGAATTAAAAGGAAAGCTTATGTTCTCTGATGTTTGAAGTATAACCTACACTTCAAAAACAATCCATAAACTGGGATATTCAAATCAATTGACTGAAATACATGCTTCTGAGTACTCTCTCAAGTTTTAACTAGGCATCACATGTTAATACCTATGAAAACATGATTTGAGATTAAACAAACAAATTTGAGCTCAAACAACCTCATAGCTAAAACTTCAATATATAACAAATGTATTCCCAAAATGCACTAGCTCTGTATCACTTATCCATCACTATTAAACCAAACAGCAGACTAATACCTCGCATACTAAATAAGACAGCAGATGTACCTTGCACAACTTCATAGATACATTTCAATAAGAATTCCCAAAATGCACTAGCTCTGTATCGCTTATTCATCACTTAACAAACACATGAGAAATCACTCATATTAAACAAAATAGACTTAAATGGCAGTCCCATTTTATTAGTGTGGATTGTGATGTCAACTACATTTTAGGTGTGGCGTAAATATGCCTTTCTATCGTAGCACAGACGCTTGAAAAAATACCTATGTTATTTATTCCAGTGTGTTAGAGGGAGATTACATCTGTGAAGTGTTCTAAATTATTCACATGGCATCCTATTGAGCATACGGCCAGCCAACCTTATTACCTCTAGCACCTGTCCTGAACCCTGTCCCCTGCACTCTTTCCTCTTACGTCCGAGTCACTGTCTGCACTGGTGTGACGGCAGTACATCCCATGGTACCAAGCAGGGTTATTTATAGCCAAACAAACCTGGCCTGTCTCTGCGTGGGATCACACCACAACTCAGTCAAATTTTCTAGCTGCTATTACCATGAGTTTAGGGTCGGCAGTCATTAGTGAAATAGGGCCGGTAGCATGCGCATGTTTTATAAACCATAGAACCTGGGAAAAATTCCAGTTTTGTACACGGTTTTTCATTTTAATAATCCCCTTAATAAATATCTAAATTCCCACTAGAAATCAATAAATATTTTATCTTTATTCCCACTAGAATAAATATTTTAAGGGACCACAATCAAAAGGAGCCTCTTAACTAATCTACATGTTGCACATTATTTGGTTCTATCACTTGTGATTTGCCTTAGCTAGGATTGACTGTTCTATTGAATCTCAAACTAACTGGGACAGAGAGTAAAGGCAGTTGGAGTTGTGGCCACGCATGTCTCCAACTCAATCAACAACACGTAGGGTCTCAGAGTGCTGCTTTTTCTCCAATGACTTTTCAAAGATTATGTTTTCATCCCCCTACCCCACTACAGGGTGCTAAAATGTCAGTTTATACAATCCATCATGAGTTTAATTAGTAATAGAAGTAGTTTTTAAGTGTTGCTAATTTTCCTATTGCAAGCAAATAAATACATTTTCCAATTGAATGTCAATAAGTAGAACAAAATGGCTGTACTCGTTTTCCCATCACATAGCTGATAGTAGCATAGGAATGTACTAGTTTCGGCAGTATTCCATTCGGAATTTGTGAGTTCCCCATTTTGAGCATTGGAATGCACTCAAATTTATAGCAGAAGTGGTTGACTACCACCTCACATCTTTTCCACTTACATCAACTCTAGTACTGGAAGTAGACGGAATAAGATATGCAGCAACGAGCTTCAGATAACATATTCCTTTTGGTAGTGTTCAACACCATAGTACTCTCCAAGCTCATCATTAAGCTCGGGGCACTGGGTCTGAATCCTATCCAGGATTCAGGACTTCCTGGCGGGCATCAACATCTCCACTATGCCGATCCTCAACACAGGGGCCCCACAAGAATGCGTGCTCAGCCCCCTTCTGTACTCCCTGTTCACCCAGGAAGGCCAAGATGATCATCAAGGACCTCAGCCACCCAAGCCACGGCCTGTTCACCCCGCTACCATTGAGAAGGCGAGGTCAGTACAGGTGAATCAAAGCTGGGACTGAGAGACTGAAAAACAGCTTCTATCTCAAGGCCATCAGACTGTTAAATAGTGACCACTAAAACTTGATTGGAGTCCACCTGTGGTAAATTCAATTGATTGGACATGATTTGGAAAGGCACACACCTGTCTATATAAGGTCCCAAAGTTGACAGTGCATGTCACAGCAAAAACCAAGCCCTGAGGTCGAGGGAATTGTCCTTAGAGCTCCGAGACTGGATTGTTTCGAGGCACAGATTTGGGGAAAGGTACCAAAATACTTCTGCAGTATTGAAGGTCCCCAAGAACACAGTGGCTTCTATCATTCTTAAAATGAAGAAGTTTAGAAATTCCAAGACTCTTCCTAGAGCTGGCCACACGGCAAAACTGAGGAATCGGGGGAAAAGGTTCTTGGTCAGGGAGGCGACCAAGAACCCGATGGTCACTCTGACAGAGCTCTAGAGTTCCTAGAGTTTCAACCATCTCTGCAGCACTCCACCAATCAGGCCTTTATGGTAGAGTGACCAGACGGAAGTCACTCCTCAGTAAAAGACACATGCCAGGCTGCTTGGAGCTTGCCAAGTGGCACCTAAAGACACTCAGACCATGAGAAACAAGATGCTCAGGATGGCACATCAATGCGAGCTGTGGCAAAAAGGTTTGCTGTGTCTGTCAGCGTAGTGTCCAGAGCATGGAGGCGCTACCAGAAGACAGGCCAGTACATCAGGAGACGTGGAGGAGGCCGTAGGAGGGCAACAACCCAGCAGCAGGACCGCTACCTCCGCCTTTGTGCAAGGAGGTGCACTGCCAGAGCCCTGCAAAATGACTTCCAGCAGGCCACAAATGTGCATGTGTCTGCTCAAACGGTCAGAAACAGACTCCATGAGGGTGGTATGAGGGCCCGACGTCCACAGGTGGGGGTTGTGCTTACAGCCCAACACCGTGCAGGACGTTTGGCATTTGCCAGAGGACACCAAGATTGGAAAATTCGCCACTGGCGCCCTGTGCTCTTCACAGATGAAAGCAGGTTCACACTGAGCACATGAGCACATGTGACAGACGTGACAGAGTCTGGAGACGCCGTGGCGAACGTTCTGCTGCCTGCAACATCCTCCAGCATGACCGGTTTGGCGGTGAGTCAGTCATGGTGTGGGGTGGCATTTCTTTGTGGGGCCGCACAGCCCTCCATGTGCTCGCCAGAGGTAGCCTGACTGCCATTAGGTACCGAGATGAGATCCTCAGACCCCTTGTGAGACCATATGCTGACACATGCACATTTGTGGCCTGCTGGAGGTCATTTTGCAGGGCTCTGGCAGTGCACCTCCTTGCACAAAGGCGGAGGTAGCGGTCCTGCTGCTGGGTTGTTGCCCTCCTACGGCCTCCTCCACGTCTCCTGATGTACTGGCCTGTCTCCTGGTAGCGCCTCCATGCTCTGGACACTACGCTGACAGACACAGCAAACCTTTTTGCCACAGCTCGCATTGATGTGCCATCCTGGATGAACTGCACTACCTGAGCCACTTGTGTGGGTTGTAGACTCCGTCTCATGCTACCACTAGAGTGAAAGCACCGCCAGCATTCAAAAGTGACCAAAACATCAGCCAGGAAGCATAGGAACTGAGAAGTGGTCTGTGGTCACCACCTGCAGAACCATTCCTTTATTGGGGGTGTCTTGCAAATTGCCTATAATTTCCACCTTTTGTCTATTCCATTTGCACAACAGCATGTGAAATTTATTGTCAATCAGTGTTGCTTCCTAAGTGGACAGTTTGATTTCACAGAAGTGTGATTGAATTGGAGTTACATTGTGTTGTTTAAGTGTTCCCTTTATTTTTTTGAGCAGTGTATATATATATACAGTATACTGTTGAAGTCGGAAGTTTACATACACCTTAGCCAAATACATTTAAACTCAGTTTTTCACAATTCCTGACATTTAAATCCAAGTAAAAAAATCCCTGTCTTAGGTCAGTTAGGATCACCACTTTATTTTAAGAATGTGAAATGTCAGAATAATAGTGGAGATAATGATTTATTTCAGCTTTAACTTCTTTCATCACATTCCCAGTGGGTCAGAAGTTTACATACACTCAATTAGTATTTGGTAGCATTGCCTTTAAATTGTTTAACTTGGGTCAAACGTTTCAGGTAGCCTTCCACCAGCATCCCACAATAAGTTGGGTGAATTTTGGCCCATTCCTCCTGACAAAGCTGGTGTAACTGAGTCAGGTTTGTAGGCGTCCTTGCTCGCACACGTTTTTTCAGTTCTGCCCACACATTTTTTATAGGATTGAGGTCAGGGCTTTGTGATGGCCACTCCAATACCTTGAATTTGTTGTCCTTAAGCCATTTTGCCACAACTTTGGAAGTATGCTTGTGGTCATTGTCCATTTGGAAGACCCATTTGCGACCAAGCTTTAACTTCCTGACTGATGTCTTGAGATGTTGCTTCAATATATCCACACAATTTTCCTTCATCACTATCTATTTTGTGAAGTGCACCAGTCCCTCCTGCAGCAAAGCACCCCCACAACATGATGCTGCCACCCCCGTGCTTCACGGTTGGGATGGTGTTCTTCGGCTTGCAAGCCTCCCCCTTTTTCCTCCAAACATAACGATGGCCAGCATGGCCAAACAGTTTTTGTTTCATCAGACCAGAGGAAATTTCTCCAAAAAGTACGATCTTTGTCCCCATGTGCAGTTGCAAACCATAGTTTGGCTTTTTTATGGCGGGTTTGGAGCAGTGGCTTCTCCTATGCTGAGCGGCCTTTCAGGTTATGTCGATATAGGACTCGTTTTACTGTGGATATAGATACTTTTGTACCTGTTGCCTCCATCATCTTCACAAGGTCCTTTGCTGTTGTTCTGGGATTGATTTGCACTTTTCGCACCAAAGTACGTTCATCTCTAGGAGACAGAACGCGTCTGCTTCCTGAGCGGTATGACGGCTGCATGATCCCATGGTGTTTATACTTGCGTACTATTGTTTGTACAGATTACTGTGGTACCTTCAGGCGTTTGGAAATTGCTCCTAAGGATGAACCAGACTTGTGGAGGTCTACAATTTTTTTTCTGAGGTCTTGGCTGATTTCTTTGATTTTCCCATGATGTCAAGCTTAGAGGCACTGAGTTTGAAGGTAGGCTTTGAAATACATCCACAGGTATACCTCCAATTGACTCAAATGACGCCAATTAGCCTATCAAAAGCTTATAAAACCATGACATAATTTTCTGGAATTATCCAAGCTGTTTAAAGGCACAGTCAACTTAGTGTATGTAAACTTCTGATCCACTGGAATTGTGATACAGTGAATGATAAGTGACATAATCTGTCTGTAAACAATTGTTGGAAAAATTACTTGTGTCATGCACAAAGTAGATGTCCTAACCGACTTGCCAAAACTATAGTTTGTTAACAATACATTTGTGGAGTGGTTAAAAAACAAGTTTTAATGACTCCAACCTAAGTCTATGTAAACTTCCGACTTCAACTGTTTACACTACCGTTCAAAAGTTTGGGGTCACTTAGAAATGTCCTTGTTTTTTAAAGAAAAGCATTTTTTTTGTCCTTTCAAATATCATCAAATTGATTATAAATGGAGTGTAGACATTGTTAATGTTGTAAATGACTATTATAGCTGGTAACGGCTGATTTTTAATGGACTATCTACATAGGCATACAGGAGCCCATTATCAGCAATCATCACTCCTGTGTTCCAATGGCACATTGTGTTAGCTAATCCAAGTTTATAATTTTAAAAAGCTAATTGATCATTAGAAAACCCTTTTGCAATTATGTTAGCACAGCTGAAAACTGTTGTTCTGATTAAAGAAGCAATAAAACTGGAATAAAACTACATTAGAGTGTCTACTTTAAGAAACAGATGCCTCACAAGTCATCAACTGGCTGCTTCATTAAATAGTACCCGCAAAACACCAGTCTCAACGTCAACAGTGAAGAGGCGACTCCGGGATGCTGGCCTTCTAAGCAGAGTTCCTCTCTCCACTGTCTGTGTTCCTTTTCCCATATTCATCTATTCTTTTTATTGGCCAGTCTGAAATATGGCTTTTTCTTTGCAACTCTGCCTAGAAGGCCAGCATCCCGTAGTCGCCTCTTCACTGTTGACGTTGAGACTGGTGTTTTGCGGGTACTATTTAATAAAGCTGCCATTGAGGACTTGTGAGGAGTCTGTTTCTCAAACTAGACACTCTAATGTACTTGTCCTCTTGCTCAGTTTCCTCTTTCTATTCTGGGTAGAGCCTTTGCGCTGTTCTGTGGAGGGAGTAGTACACAGCGTTGTACGAGATCTTCTGTTTCTTGGCAATTTCTCACCTTTATTTCTCAGAACAAGAATAGACGAGTTTCAGAAGAAAGGACTTTGTTTCAGGTCGTTTTGAGCATGTAATAGAACCCACAAATGCTGATGCTCCAGATACTCAACTAGTCTAAAGAAGGCCAGTTTTACTGTTCTTTAATTAGAACAACAGATTTCAGCTGTGCTAACATAATTGCAAAAGGGTTTTCTAATGATCAATTAGCCTTTTAAAATGATAAACTTGGATTAGCTAACACAACGTGCCATTGGAACACAGGAGTGATGGTTACTGATAATGGGACTCTGTACGCCTATGTAGATATTCCATTAAAAATCAGCAATTTCCAGCTACAATAGTAATTTACAACATTAACAATGTCTAACCTGTATTTCTGATCAATTTGATGTTATTTTAATGGACAAAAATGTGCTTTTCTTTCAAAAACAAGGACATTTCTAAGTAACCCCAAACTTTTGAATGGTAGTGTACATATTTATTTATACTCACGATTCCGACATTGCAAGTCCGAATATTTCTATATTTCTTAATTACATTCTTTTACTTTTTAGATTTGTGTGTATTGTTAGATATTACTGCACTGTTGGAGCTAGGAACACAAGCATTTCGCTACACCTGCAATAACATCTGCTAAATATGTGTATGTGACCAATACAATTAAATGTGATTTGTGTCATGAATGCGGTTGGCTCATCTTTAGCTTTACAGGTGCCTTATTCCTGGGGTTATCAGTGGACAAGGTCAATTTGCTGATTGATGTTTGCCTCTGGAGGCCTTCCCTCTGTGCAGGTTAACATGGATCTCCATTTCATTGGAGGTGGTAGAGGGGATTGCCTGCAGGGGCCAGAAGGACGACTAGAGCAGTACTGTCCCCATAGACTTTCTGATGTTTCGCTCTCCTGCCATAAAGGTAGCTTCCTAGCTTCCTGGTGCCAGTTCTGAGGAACTCCAATGTATCCCTCTCCCAACCCAAACTGCAGTGAGTGCACTTAGGCTGAAATGTTCCATTAGCTAAGTGAGCTAAAGCCTTGCTATTGAGTTGCATAGACCATGTTGATGTATATCATGTTGATGTTTAGCCGTCCACGATGTGTAGAAGTTTGTCTAAATAATAAATTAGACAACATTTGCTCATGCATTTACGCATTTCTAAAACATCTACAAGCACATGATGTGTTCTTCTGTCATACTGGTTTGCAGCACTGCACGTCTGAGTCTGGCGTAGGAGGTTGCTAGTAAGAGTTCATTGGGTTTCCTTTGAAAGAGGCTATCAGACAACTGGATCAGGTATGGAGAGTGTCTCAGTATGAGATATGCATGGTTCAGCATCTTTCAATGTAAGGGTAGCATGAAATACCTTGTAATGTGCAATACGATGCTTATTGTAGTAGGCATACATGCCTTTGTAAAATAGCTTTTTGTTGATGAAATTCCTGAGGTGTGCCCTTTAATAATCTTGCACTATTCTGCCTTCTGTGGTTTTATGTAATCCATTTTATGGCTTTATAGAATACACTTCATAATAACTATGGTTACATGCACACAATAAAATTACTATTGTGAGTAGTCATTAATATAAACTTTGATTCAACGTTTACATGTTTTGCAAGAAGAATGATTTCCACTAATAATTCTGTTTACATGGACACAACTGAAATCAGGCTTCCTGATGGGACTTCAGGAAATCCCCAATCAAAATAAATGTTCTACCCTCTCCGTACATACCGTTCCCGAATCAACCCTGTAGGATCCAGACCCGGTACGATCCAAGTGAGGGAAGCAGCAGAAAAGTCATGTTTTAAGATAATTTATTAACCAGAGCTGATAAAGCGTGAGATGAGGGAGAGGTGCCACTCTGGCAGGCAGGGGATGGACAGTAACCAACCAAGCCGACTCGCGCTGGAGTAGAGTAATAGCTGCTATAGCTAGATTATTTATCATCAAATATGATTACGTAGTACCTGTCATGGACTGCATCAAACCGGGAGAAGTTAGTTAAGATAGCTCATTTCTTTCTCTCTCTCTCTGCTGCAGTCACGTTCAGATCTGTATGGGCCTTCCAGACAAATCAGTTATAATTACACATACCCGAGACCTGTGACAATCATATCAGATCTGACCCAGACCCGTGACATTATGTAGAATTCTGGATCCGCTCAGGTCCCAGATCGGGTCTTGAGTATTCGGGTACTGGTGGATCCGTGAAGATCTCTAACGCAGAGTAAGGTGTTTACATGACTAATGCCATACTAGTCCTAATGCCATATGTCTAATTGTATCATGACTACTACTGATGTTTAATATCTAATTATTAGTGTGCATGTAAACATACGCAATGTTAAAAAGCCACAGATAAGTTATACCTCACAATGTGAGATCAGGGCTGAGAAACAAGTTACACTGAACAAAAATATAAACGCAACAACTTCAAAGATTTTACTGAATTACAGTTCATATAAGGAAAACCGTCAATCGAAATGAATTCATTAGGCCCTAATCTATGGATTTCACATGACTGCGAATACCGATATGCATCTGTTGGTCACAGATAGATACCTTAAACAAAACGTATGGGTGTGGATCAGAAAACCAATGTCACGCCCTGATCTGTTTCACATGTCCTTGTGCTTGTCTCCACCCTCCTCCAGGTGTTTCCCATCTTCCCCATTATCCCATGGGTACTGTATTGCGGTACTGTGAGTCATTATGTGTCTACCTGTCCCTTCAAGAGACCTATCTCATTGATAGGAATGAGTACTCTGGTGGGTCTTAAAGATGATTTTGCTTCTCCCCCTACTCGCCCCCCTCTCCATGCCACCCTGCGGTGGGGCGACCAGTCCAAGTCTCTCCAGATACTCATCAACTCGGAGGCCGATTATGAGTCTTATGGACGTTACGCTGGCATCCGAGCTGGGCATCCCTACACAACCCCTCTCCATTCCCATGAATTTTAGAGCGCTGGACGGGCGCCCTACAGGCCGGGTCACCCACCATACCACCCCCATCAACCTACGTGTGTCAGGGAACCACAGTGAGACGCTCCATTTCCTGCTAATTGAGTCTCCACAGGTGTCTGTGGTAATGGGATTCTCTTGGCTGCAGCAACACAATCCCTCGATTGACTGGTCTACTGGTGCCATCGTGGGCTGGAGCCCGTTCTGCCATGCCCATTGCCTGAAATCAGCTCTGCCTGCCCCGGGAGGTCTTCCTGGGGGCTTGGAAATTGCCCCGAACCTCTGCCATTCCCGTGGAGTACCAGGACCTCCAGGAGGGGTTCAGTAAGGCCCGGGCCACTTCACTTCCGCAAAACCGTGCGAGGTGCGCTGGCATGCCGCTATAGTCCCACGGCTACACCCCCGGAAGCCGAGACCTTTTCACCCTGCTCCAGAGTCATTAGCCCCTCTGCTGTTCGTCCTCTGTTGCCCCATACCCTCTGTATACTTCCTACTTGTCATGTGTCTAGATGTAAACCCATGTCTCACAGCCCTTTGTCTCCTGTTGCCTGCCGTCCTGTGCCTTTGCTCCTACTCTGGATTACTGACCTCTGCCTGACCTGACCCTGAGCCTGGCTACCGTCCTGTGCCTTTGCCACTACTCTGAATTATCAACCCCTGCCTGCCTTGACCTGTCGTTTTCCTGCCCCTGTTGCTGTAATAAACATTGTTACTTCAACACAGTCTGCATTTGGGTCTTACCTGAAACGTGAAAACCAATCAGTATCTAGTGTGACTACCATTAGCCTCATGCAGCATGACATATCTCCTTCACAAAGGCTGTGTGAAGTTGCTGGATATTTTCGGGAACTGGAACATGCTGTCGTACACGTCGATCCAGAGCATCCCAAACAATCTCAATGGGTGACATGTCTGGTGAGTATGCAGACCATGGAAGAACTGGGACATTTTCAGCTTCCAGGAATTGTGTACAGATCCTTGCGACATGGGACCGTGCATTATCATGCTAAAACATGAGGTGATGGTGGCGGGTGAATGGCACAACAATGAGACTCAGGATCTCGCCACGGTACAATGTCTCTGTGCATTCAAATTGCCATCGATGTGGCGCTCTGTTCACAATGTTGACATCAGCAAACGCTCACCCACACAATGCCATCTGCCCGGTGCAGTTAAAACCGGGATTCATGCATGAAGAGCACACTTCCCCAGTGTGCCAGTGGCCATCGAAGGTGAGCATTTGCCCACTGAATTCTGTTATGACGCCGAACAGCAATCAGGTCAAGACACTGGTGAGGAAGTCTCTAGATTTTGCTCGCCTGAAGTAGAGTATATTGTGATAAGTTGCAGGCCACACTACTTGCCTAGAGAGTTTTCAGCTATACTTTTCGTGGCTGTTTATTTACCACCACAGACAGATGCTGGCACTAAGACCGCACTCAGTCAGCTGTATAAGGACATAAGCTAACAGGAAACCAGAGGCGGTGCTCCTAGTGGCCGGAGACTTTAATGCAGGGAAACTTAAATCAGTTCTACCAAATATCCATCAATATGTTAAATGTGCAACCAGAGGGAAACAATTCTAGATCACCTGTACTCCACACACAGAGAAGCGTACAAAGCTCTCCCCTGCCCTCCATTTGGTAAATCTGAACACAACTCTATACTCCTGATTCCTGCTTACAAGCAAAAATTTAAGCAGGAAGCACCAGTGACTCGGTCTATGAAAAAGTGGTCAGATGAAGCAGATGCTAAACTACAGGACTGTTTTGCTATCACAGACTGGAACATGTTCTGGGATTCTTCCGATGGCATTGAGGAGTACAACACATCAGTCACTGGCTTTATCAATAAGTGCTTCGAGGACTTGGTCCCCACAGTGACTGTACGTACATACCCCAACCAGAAGCCATGGATTACAGGACACATTCGCACTGAGCTAAAGGATAGAGCTACCGCTTTCAAGGTGAGGGACTCTAACCCGGAAGCTTATAAGAAATCCTGCTATGCCCTGCGACGAACCATCAATCAGGCAAAGCGTCAATACAGGGCTAAGATTGAATCATACTACACCGGCTTCGACGCTCGTCTTATGTGGCAGGGCTTGAAAACTATTAAAGACTACAAAGGGAAGCACCGCCGCAAGCTGCCCAGTGACACGAGCGTACCAGACGAGCTAAATCACTTCTATGCTCGCTTTGAGGCAAGCAACACTGAGGCATGCATGAGAGCATCAGCTGTACCGGACAACTGTGTGATCACGCTCTCCGTAGCCGACGTGAGTAAGACCTTTAAACAGCTCAACATACACAAGGCTGCAGGGCCAGACGGATTACCAGGACGTGTGCTCCGGGCATGTGCTGACCAACTGGCAGGTGTCTTCACTGACATTTTCAACATGTCCCTGATTGAGTCTGTAATACCAACATGTTTCAAGCAGACCACCATAGTCCCTGTGCCCAAGAACACAAAGGCAACCTGCCTAAATGACTACAGACCCGTAGGACTCACGTCCGTAGCCATGAAGTGCTTTGAAAGGTTGGTAATGGCTCACATCAACACCATTATGCCAGAAACCCTAGACCCACTCCAATTTGCATACCACCGAAACAGATCCACAGATGATGCAATCTCCATTGCACTCCACACTGCCCTTTCCCACCTGGACAAAAGGAACACTTATGTGAGAATGCTATTCATTGACTACAGCTCAGCGTTCAACACCATAGTACCCTCAAAGCTCACCACTAAGCTAAGGATCCTGGGACTAAACACCTCCCTCTGCAACTGGATCCTGGACTTCCTGATGGGCCTCCACCAGGTGGTGAGGGTAGGTAGTAACACATCTGCCACGCTGATCCTCAACACTGGAGCGCGTTCTCAGTCCCTTCCTGTACTCCCTGTTCACCCACGACTGCATGGCCAGGCATGACTCCAACACCATTATTACGTTTGCAGACGACACAACAGTGGTAGGCCTGATCACCGACAACGATGAGACAGCCTATAGGGAGGAGGTCAGAGACCTGGCGGGTGGTGCCAGAATAACAACCTATCCCTCAACGTAACCAAGACTAAGGAGATTATTGTGAACTACAGGAAAAGTAGGACCGAGCACGCCCCCATTCTCATCGACGGGACTGTAGTGGAGCAGGTTGAGAGCTTCAAGTTCCTTGGTGTCCACATCAACAACAAACTAGAATGGTCCAAACACACCAAGACAGTCGCGAAGAGGGCACGACAAAGCCTATTCCCCCTCAGGAAACTAAAAAGATTTGGCATGGGTCCTGAGATCCTCAAAAGGTTCTACAGCTGCAACACGGAGAGCATCCTGACTGGTTGCATCACTGCCTGGTACGGCAATTGCTCGGCCTCTGACCGCAAGGCACTAGAGGGTAGTGCCTACGGCCCAGTACATCACTGCGGCTAAGCTGCCTGCTATCCAGGACCTCTACACCAGACGGTGTCAGAGGAAGGCCCTAAAAATTGTCAAAGACCCCAGCCACCCCAGTCATAGACTGTTCGCTCTACTACCACATGGCAAGCGGTACCGGAGTGCCAAGTCTAGGACAAAAAGGCTTCTCAACAGTTTTTACTCCCAAGCCATAAGACTCCTAAACAGGTTATCAAATGGCTACCAGTACTATTTGCATTGTGTGCCCCCCCAACCCCTCTTTTTACGCTGCTGCTACTCTCTGTTTATCATATATGCATAGTCACTTTAACTATACATTCATGTACATACTACCTCAATTGGGCCGACCAACCAGTGCTCCCGCACATTGGCTAACCGGGCTATCTGCATTGTGTCCCACCCACCACCCGCCAACCCCTCTTTTACGCTACTGCTACTCTCTGTTCATCATATATGCATAGTCACTTTAACCATATCTACATGTACATACTACCTCAATCCGCCTGACTAACCGGTGTCTGTATGTAGCCTCGCTACTTCTATAGCCTCGCTACTGAATATAGCCTGTCTTTTTACTGTTGTTTTATTTCTTTACCTACCTATTGTTCACCTAATACCTTTATTGCACTATTGGTTAGAGCCTGTATGTAAGCATTTCACTGTAAGGTTGTTGTATTCAGCGCACGTGTCAAATAAACTTTGATTTGATTTGAGCACGCAGATGAGCTTCCCTGAGATGGTTTCTGACAGTTTGTGCAGAAATTCTTCAGTTGTGCAAAGCCACAGTTTCATCAGCTGTCCGGTTGGCTGGTCTCAGATGATCCCACAGGTGAAGAAGCAGGATGTGGATGACCTGTGCTTACTCATGGTCTGCGGTTGTACTGCCACATGTCTAAAACAACGTTGGAGGTGACTTATGGTAGATAACATTAAATTATCTGGCTACAGCTCTGGTGGATGTTCCTTGCACGCTCCCTCAAAACTTTTTAGAGTGGCCTTTTATTGTCCCCAGTGCAAGGTGCACCTGTGTAATGTTCATGCTGTTTAATCAGCTTCTTGATATGCCACACCTGTCAGGTGGATGCATTATCTTGGCAAAGGAGAAATGCTCACTAACAGGGATGTAAACACATTTGTGAACAAAATCTGAGAGAATAAGCTTTTTGTGTGTATGGAACATTCCTGGGATCTTTTTTTTCAGCTCATGAAACATAGGAACAACACTTTATACGTTACAATTATATTTTTATTCAGTGTAGAATGACTAAGAATTCCTCAAGAGATAATAACTTGCATATCAGAGGTTCCAGGTTCAGAAGCATGGGTGAAGGTTACAGCTATGAAATCTTACTAAGAAACACATGTGAATGTTAGGAATTGCCAGGGCTTCCTATAAAGTCTGTCTTTTCTGTGAAAGTGGCATTGTTATCTTGTGAATACAAACTGTGATTCTCTCACTTCTCTCAGGTTTAAATGGTTGAGAGATAAATGTAGTCAAATGCCGCCTCTGCAATAATAACAACCTTGGTCCCCTTTGTAAGTATAAAGCCTTGTTACAATACTTCTTTGTGTTCTCTACCAAATTAAAAGTTTGAGGTTAAATCCAAGTTTCAGGTTTCTGTCTGGGGCTCCTGTACATTCTCCTTTGTTACTTATACCCTATTGAATTACTTCTGATCGATATCACAGATGGATGTTTCTGGAAGTGCATGCAGGTTTTCGCAAAGATATGGTTTTCCAGTTGGCGTCATTCTCAACCAAAATAGATGTAGCACTGACATTACAGCAATATCTAAGCCGATCATAATCCAAAATAGTCTTTACCAACAGAGGTTTAAAAGTTGGATTAAAACACCCATTTGCACGTTTTAATGTAACTCAGCAGAAGATCTATATATACAGTAATTATGAAAGAGACAAGAACAATCCTACTCTTACCTCTTCCCTGTGGTGTATAAATAAGCAGGATGCCAGAGAAGGTGGTGCGGAGAGAAATGTGATTTAAAAAAAAACATCTGTGAAGCATTTCATGGCTAAACACATCATGAAATATTAAAATGTCCTGGCACCCATGAGTCACCTTTGCTCTCACATAGCGTTCCTCAGAGCGCTGCTCTCCCATTGCAGTCCCTTTGGTTCATACAATAAAAGCCCCCCGACAAGTTCAGCCATGTTGTAGCCACCAACTTAAGAGTTGTGCAGTATCTGAGAGGGTCACGTTTAGGACGCATATAAAGTACAGGCGAAGGTCTGCCATCAGAAAACACAGCGGTTGGGAAAGCTGATTCCTTGTGTGAGTTATTTTTCTTTAGGCAGTGGCTGCGGAACCGACCTTTCAGGACCTTTCTTCCCGGTCAAACGTCCATGCAGCCTTCCAACCATTTGTTCTCCATCAGTTTCATGGGGATATGCATTTAGATCGTCTTGAGTTATACAGTGTTGATTCAAAATAACCTAAAGTGTTGTTTTGAATGATGTACAGTGAGTGAATTTTAGAGCAGATTCGGTTCAACTGTTACATAGCCTACCTGTGTATTTTGCCTAGCATTGTGCGCTGTTGAATTTTGGCCACATGAGAGAAATATGTGGTGGTGTTTTTGTCTTAGAGCAACGTTATACTATGCTATTATATTCAGTTCTGTTAGTGCCTTCAGAAAGTATTCATCCCCCTTGACTTATTCCATATTTTGTTTTGTTAAAGCCTGAATTCAAAATAGAGTAACATTAGAACTGCCTGGTCTTTCAGCCTATAAGTACCCACTAGAGAACGTTGCCGGGCGTTCCCTTTAGCATCAGATGCATATCAACCGGCAAGGTGCCAAAACATAAGCACCAACGTTTGATAAATAGTGCATCAACAATTGTAAAGCATGAATTGCCTGAATAAATATGTGTGGAAATATATCCATGTAAAAATATAACAACAACAGTTATTTGTTAAGATAGAATCAATGATATGTTTTGTACAATTCTACAAGTCCTAGTGAAAAACGTAGGCCGAAAGCTGAATTTTCGACACTTCAAGCAAATGACACAAACATTCTAAAGGTCTAATAAATACATTTCATACATGCTATTAGAATAATAATAATTTGGCTGTGTTTATATAGGTCTTAGGGAACATTAGAATAGTAAATAACTATTATTTCAAAGAACATTACAGCATTTTCTGTAGTTTATGTTACTCTAGGCTATAAGTAAAAATGAAAGTTGAAAGTTGAAGTCCATCACAAAGAGGTCTATTATAATTTCATTTTTGGCAGGTCTAAAGAAACATTGTGGAAATAAGAAAATGTTTTTAAAAGAAAACAGAATAGCATACTTTTATTAAAGTTTATTATGTTACTAGTATTTGCTTAGTACCCAGATTAATGCCGCCGGGTGAGTGGTCATGTGCTGATGCGTTCAGCACAGATATTCTTGGAAAAGTGACATTTGGAAATAAAGTGCCACCTCTTGAATGTTGAGTTATTAGACAAAGGTAGGTGCTACAGAAGCTGCAGAATATGCTGCTTCTGGTACTATACAGAAACATTTTACCTGCATGTGACTCTGAAGGAAGATTTGATAAAGTGATGCTC
Source organism: Salvelinus namaycush (assembly GCF_016432855.1). NCBI lineage: Eukaryota > Metazoa > Chordata > Actinopteri > Salmoniformes > Salmonidae > Salvelinus > Salvelinus namaycush. Next base: position 40,186,795 of record NC_052309.1, on the reverse strand, counting down.
CTTTCCCTGCATCTGTCAATTACAACTTTGGTATAGTTCAGGTGTAGTTTCGATGTGCAAGCTGACTGAAATAGTTGTTTCCCGCTCATCAACTTGGATAGAATCAAGGATATGTTTTTTATTATTCTAAAGGCTTACTGCAACATTAATTTCCCTTACAATAAATATGATTAGTAAAAGAGTTAGTAAATAAAACAGTCCCGTAACAGATTATTTTTACAAAGTAAAACGTAAAAGAGAATGGTATCAACCCACAAGGCGCACAGTGAAATTATTAACATGAGCACTAACACTGATAAATATAGGCATAACTAAAACTCATTATTACACTATTGTTGTTGTACATTAAATCAACCTCTTCATCATTCAGTTAGGCCTAATTTAAATTGTAAGTAACGTGCACAATTATCACCCATTCATTCATTTGTCATTCATTCAGTGGGCTGGCATCGTTTGCTTCCCTTCACTCATCAACTCGGATAGAGTCAAGGATATGTTTTGCATTATTCTAAAGGAATACTGTAACATGTAAGCATGTTTTAGTTTCCCTTACAATACATTCAACTAGTAATAGAGTTATAGTAATTAAAACGGTCCCATAACAGCTTCTTTTTACAAAGTAAAACTTAAAAGAGAATGATATCAACGCACATGGAGCACGGTCAAATTATTTGCTATAAACATGAGTGTCAAAGCTGATATATAGGCATAACACAAACTCATCAATATTGTCTTCCTAAATTAAATCAACCTCTTCACCCTCCTTATCATTCAGTTAGGCCTAATTTAAATTCAATTGTGAAGTAAAGTACATGATTATCACCCATTCATCCATTTGTCATTCATTCAGTGAGGAGAGAGAATACGAATTAGCACCTGGCTAGGTACCAATGTCCCACATCGCGTCATTTTGGCGGGTTAAGTTGGCAATAGGTGTGGGAAAAAAGAGGAAAAAGGCTAAATACTTTTCTGATTGTGATTTCAAAAATCGGACAAATGAGCAATGTAAAATACAAACATTTAGGAAAAGTCAGGGAAGGAGTAGGACGTAGCTTTTGCCCTATTTTTTTACATTTACAAAATCAAACATCAGTGGCCGTTTGTGGTTCTAATGTTATAGATTTTTTGTCTCACCCATCTATAGACAATACCCCATAATGACAAAGTGAAAACATGTTTTTAGACATTTTTGCAAATTTATTGAAAATGAAATACAGAAATGTCTCATTTACATAAGTATTCACACCCCTGAGTCAATACTTTGTAGAAGCACCTTTGGCAGCGTCTTTCTGGGTAAGTCTGGGTAAGAGATTGCTTTCCACACCTGGATTGTGCAACATTTGCCCATTATTATTTTCAAAATTCTTCAAGCTCTGTTAAATGTGTTGTTGATCATTGCTAGACAACAATTTTCAGGTCTTGCCATAGATTTTCAAGTATATTTAAGTCAAACTCGGCCACTCAGGAACATTCACTGTATTCTTGGTAAGTAACTCCAGTGTGTATTTGGCCTTGTGATTTTGGTTATTATCCTGCTGAAATGTGAATTAATCTCCCAGTGTCTGGTGGAAAGCAGAGTGAACCAGGTTTCCCTCTAAGATTGCCTGTGCTTAGCTCCATTCTGTTTCTTTTTTTATACTGAAAAACGATTACAAGCATACCCATAACATGATGCAGCCACCACCATACTTGAAAATATGGAGAGGGGTACTCAGTAATGTGTTGTATTTGATTTTCCCCAAACATAACATTTTGTATTCAGGACAAACCGTTAATTGATTTCGTCAATTTTTTGCAGTATTACCTTGTTGCAAACAGGATGCATGTTTTGGAATATGTTTTATTCTGTACAGGCTTCCTTCTGTTCTGTCATTTAGGTTAGTATTGTGGAGTAACTACAATGTTGATGATCCATCCTCTGTTTTCTCACATCATAGTCATTAAACTCTGTAATTGTTTTAAAGTCACCATTGACCTCATGGTGAAATCCCTGAGTGGTTTCCTTCCTCTCCGGCAACTGAGTTAGGAAGGATACTATGGTGTTATTTGCATATTGCATCCTGATTGGCCATATGCTAATGAGGGCCTGTGGGAATGTAGGGGTTCATGAGGAAAGCATCACACTCTCTCATGTGGCTTGTAATGTGAAGCAACGTCAAGTTAGCAATACATTTGCCTTCATAAAGATACATCGTTGGTAGTTATTTTACTCACGTATAGACATGTCTGATTACACGACAAACACCTGTATCTTTGTATTGGCTGGGTGTATTGATACACCATCCAAAGTGTAATTAATAAATTCACCATGCTCAAAGGGATATTCAATGCCTGTGTTTTATTTTACCCATCTACCAATAGGTGTCCTGCTTTGCGAGGCATTGGAAATTTTCTCTGGTCATGCACAGTAAGTGATCCGGACATGTGCAGAAGGTTTGGGACCTTCAGCGCTCAGAAAAGAAGGTCAGAGAAAATGTCGGATCCGCAGCCACTCCGTTTTCTTTATCTTAAAACAAGCACCTTTACAATCTGATAGTGAAGTGTGAAAATATAATAAGGTAGCATTTAAATCAATCTGTAAATCAAGCTTCAATAATAAACAACAATAAAATATTCATTATATATTATGAAGAGTAATCATACAGTGTAGCTGACATTCTCATCAATGATCTGTTAATTACAGTTGGAAAAAACAATTTAAGTTCACTAATTTGTTCTGGGTTTACAGACTGAACAATTGTTTTAATCTGCATGCCACTGCTAATTAGGGAACATCTAATATTTTCAAATAAAATGCACTGGCTATTATTTTAGAAATGTTTCCTGTAATTAGTGTCAGGGCTAAATTCAAAAGGTTAATGAATAACAGATAATACATTGTTTTCTTAGCAAAATGTTCCATTTCCAAACAGGACAATAAACAATCCTTGGTGACTCTTGAGCAAGAAATAGCTATTGCCAAATTATGTCTAGTCCAGCAGTTATCAGTTGTTTTATGATTGCATACTATTGTCTGTTGTAGCGTTGGTCCCTTTCAAAATGCAAGATCCTGTCATCGTTAGTTTATCATGTTCAGTTTTAATTCAATGTTAAATGAGTGTGTCTACATGATCTGTACCTCAAAACCTGACAAAGGGCAGTGGTGCTAATTGTTTTTGGAAACTGAGCGTGAGGGAAATTGATTTCACTGTAAATTATAACAAAAGTCCAGGTATCGACAGCTGATTTAGCAAGCCCTTGCTCCGAAACTGGGGCACGGTTATCCAACTTGCTGTGCCCCCAAATCAATATCTATCAACGATCTGAAATGAAACCTAGATTAAATCCCAATTAATCTAAGGGAGTCACGTTTGGCGAGTTCCAGTTAATTACATCATCCTGGCAAAGGTTTTTCTTCTATTTATATATCATACCTCCCCACCGGTTAAGTCAAAACGATCACAGCCACGAGTTTGAAATATTGCATCTGTAAATTCAACACTAAAGTCAGACTACCATGCAAAGACAGTGATATCAATCAGCCCTGTAAGTCTAGATGCCAACTTGACTAAACTCTAATCGCAAACCCCAAGAGAACTATGGAAAATGGGCTGAATCTGACTGAAGAAAAAGTGCAGTACCTTGAACAATGAGATGCACTTTGGACGATTTGGGTTTGTTGCTCATGAGGATGGAGCACACGTAGGGCCCCTCGTCGTGTACATTCACGTTCTGGATCTTTATGCTGTACTCTGTCACGGGTGTGTTGTCCATTCGGACAACGCGAGGGTCCAGAGACCACTTGTCAGTGCCCGCATAAAGAATGGTGGTGCGATTGAGCCAAGCCACCCGCGATACCTTGCTGTCCACAGTACATCTGTGAGATAAAGAGAGAAAACAGAGAGAGAAGAGGATGAGTGTTAAGCATTCCAGCATATTTTTACAGTGGTCCATGGTGTTCATTCTATTGTAAAGCACAATCGAGTGATACTCATTGACTGATATGTCTGACTGATAATATTGTATGAGGATGTGGCTTTTGTATGACGTTTTTGATAAAGTAAGACCTTGGGCACTCTTATACAATATAATGATCTTCACCACTGTGGCTGGGGACCCACATGATGCGCATGCTTTTGTTTCAGACCAATACTATGCCCTTGAGTATTTGAATCAAGTCACCAGGATCTTGATAAAATAACTGACTTCATAGAGAGGATAGCTCTCAGTGAGGCTATACATCCACAATAGACTTTTATCTCTGGAGTGGCACACCAATACAAGTAATGTACACGGTTGAAGATTGTTCCTCTGTTAATCTGGGCTGGAATACTCATTGACAGTAGATGCATCTTGCATGATAACATATTCCTTGAGGTTTTGCATTGAAGGGGGATTGCAGAAGTGTGTTCAACAAGTTTCCTTTAATATAGCTTCTCATAACCTCTAATTGTGGCAGAGGTAGGTGTGTAAGAGTGTTGAATTGAGAAGTTCAAAACCCACTTAACAGACCTCCCACAAAGTTCCACTCCAGAACCTCTTCACCGCTATTTCCTAGGAGTCTGGGGGGTAAAACTTTACATTAAGTTGCCCCTATAACTATGCAACTATCACAGTAATAACCGTGTTAATAATTTAGTAGTTACATAATAGGGTTGATGTGGAATCAGTTCACACAATTGGAACAAGGACTGTGTAATTACACATTCACTTACTGAAAGTTATTCCACCTGTGTAACTACTGATGTTATTACATATTGTCTTGTTCCACTGTGTAACTAATGTTTTGTAATTACACGTTTGAAAGTCACCTGTGAGTTACCATGTTAATAACTCAAACCAAAATATGACCTTGTTACATGTAACTACTGTACAAGGTACCACTACCATTGAATCCACATGTAATAACAGGGTTGATAAATAGACTAGGACCTGGTGAAAACAATTGTAACCAGGCACATCCTGTCATTAACTACCAGTCATTTTAAATGTGTTTATTTCTGTGTTATGAACTGGTTCAAAGGCTATACAGAATCAAGTGTAATGTAAGAACGATGAAGTTACATAGGATATACTTAAGTATCATCTACAGTACCAGTCAAAAGTTTGGACACACCTACTTATTCAAGGGTTTTTCTTTATTTGTACTATTATCTATATTGTAGAATAATAGTGAATACATCAAAACTATGACATAACACATATGGAATCATGTAGTAACCAAAGAAGTGTTAAACAAATCAAAATATATTATATATTTGAGATTCTTCAAAGTAGCCACCTTTTGCCTTGATGACAGCTTTGCACACTCTTGGCATTCTCTTAACCAGCTTCACCTGGAATGCTTTTCCAACAGTCTTGAAGAAGTTCACACAAATGCTGAGCACTTGTTGGCTACTTGTCCTTCACTCTGCGGTCCAACTCATCCCAAACCATCTCAGTTGGGTTGAGTTCAGGTGAGTGTGGAGGCCAGGTCATCTGATGCAGCACTCCACTGTTAGTCCAGACAAGCCCTGGACTAACAATTGAGTAAAACAAGATTATGTTTTGGGATCTGATGGGGTACAACAGTTGAACTAAGCTCATGCGGTATTTATAAGTAACATTCCTCAAGAATCAATGAGTATGTATCATTTAGAAATGGATATACCAGTCGCAGATTGTCATTTTCAGTGAGTTTATACCCTATATTTTAACTATACTTGCGCATGTGTCCATTGATTGGTGGTAAATGTTTGCTCATAAATTCATTTTATTCACACTTAACACCAAATTACATACATGAGGCTTAATTAGAAGTGATTCATGCATTCTATGGAAATGAAACATATGCTTAGCATTTTACAAACAAATTCTGTCACAATTACCATGGTACATTGCTTTAAATGTCAGCACATGTGCAAATTTCCCATTTACACTGGGAACCTACGCCAAGTCCGATTTGTATATCCTTGGTATTCTCCGGTTACCAGGCCCTGTGGAAAAGCCCAGTCGAACCATGTATTTGAAAAAGAGAGAAGCCTAACAAACAAACAACGTGATTTAAATTCAGGACAGATTTTTGGATCATAACCTCCATGCCTAACCTTCAATGAACTTCAGTGGAGGAATATCATAACGCTCATAATTCCATTTCCACTTCCACTGCATACTAAACAGGGACAGAGGAGAGCAAGAAAGGGAAGGGTGGGAGTACAGCTACAGTGGTGTATCTGACAGTATTTGCAGACAGATATCAAAACTATTGGAGAACTGTACTTCTGTACAAACGTGCAATGCAAATCTAAGGCTAAAGGTTAATGTATGTGATTGAAGTATTACCTAAGGAAAAGCAAAATAACAATATTCAGCAGTATAACAAAAGTTAATTCTATTGACAAAAGGCCAACAACCTTTGCTCTGTCCAGAAATGCAGCCTTATAGGATTGTTTTAGTGCAGTGAGTCTTTGTTCACTTTGCAATCTCTCATCATATCATATTTGTTCTGAAAAATTGGTTATGCATTTTATCTGACAGGATAAATAACTGACTATGGAGTCCCATTATGATCTGTAGATTGTAGACCATCAGCAATCCCCACTAGATTCATTAGTCAACTGCCACTCTGTTGGCATGCAGTTACTAAGTCGTCTTTGTTGTAATCAATGTTCAAGTTTATTTCATGAAGTTAAAGAAGTCCGAGTAGACGGGCAGAGACAACAGTACCATCCTCCCGTTTCTCTTAAACTAGTTACTACTACCCTTGCTGTAAAAGTTTGTTCCATGCTGCAGTTAATGAAACTGGCAGTAAGTGTTTATTAAGTTGAATATGTACAGAGCAGAGATCTCCAACGTTGGTCCTGGTGAGCTACTGAGTATACAGGCCTTCAGTCAGAACCACGATTAGTTTCATTAGAATACAACATTTCCTCTTCTTGTAATTGAAATACTCATGTATAGCCACTCAAGTCATTCAATTTTTTGACTGAGAGACTTCACATTTATTGTTAATCTAAACAACGTCACAATTCATTTTCAAATCAGCTACATCACTACGTGACCACTTTAAACATGAAATTAAATGTTGAGTTTGCGCATACCCAAAACAATCAGCTATACTGTAGATTTGAGAAAAAAAAAATTTGCTTTGACTCTTGGAATAATATCTCGTCCGAACGACTTGGTCGTTTGCACGACTTCATTGATTGTTTTGTCTAATTAGGCCTAATTTGTTATGCAGCAACAGTGACCGTTGCTGCAGCCATTAATTCAATGATTATATCCATTGATATGATTATTCATTAAAAGCTATTTGATAGGTCTGCTTTTGAATGCATGTATGTGGGCCAAGAAGATCTCACAGTTTTACCAATTTCACTTCAGATTCTGATGTTTATCCACATTTCTCCAAATGGACAATTTTCAAGTTGATCCAAATGTCACATTCCAAAGTGTTTCCCTGGGTTGCTCCTCCTGCTCAGCATCATCCTTCCGAGGGTCGCAGGGTTACTCTTCCTGCTCAGCATAGTCCTACCGAGGGTCGCGTGTTCGATCCCAGTGGTAGTGATACCCTATCCCAAACCTTAACTCTTAACTAAGGCATTCGGAATTAATAAAGGATGACGCTGAGCAGGGGGGAGAAGTAACCCAGGGTGTCAAAAACACTTTCACATTTTACGTTTGGAGCAACTTCGAAATTTGACGTATTAATACTACGTATTAATTGGGGAATGGACTCCACAAGGAGTCGAATGCATTCCACAGGGATGCATTCCACAATTCCACAATGCTTCCCACAGTTGTGTCATGTTGGCTGGATGTCCTTTGGGTGGTGGATCTTTCTTGATACACGCGGGAAACTGTTGAGCATGAAAAACCCAGCAGCGTTGCAGTTCTTGACACAAACTGGTGCGCCTGGCACCTACTACCTCGTTCAAAGGCACTAAAATCTTTTGTCTTGCACATTCACCTTCTGAATGGCACACAAACAATCCATGTCTCAAGGCTTAAAAATATCCTCTTCATCTACAATGATTGAAGTGGATTTAACAAGTGACATCAATAAGGGATCATAGATGGATTCACCTAGATTCACCTGGAAAGACCAGGTATTCTTAATATTTTGTATACTCTGTGAAAACTGCTCTTCCTTCAAAAAGCAAGGCATGAAATTATGATACGTTATTTATTGGGTGTTCAGCAGTGTTGGATGTGTACACATTCTCACTGCATCTTACTGTAATATCACAATTAATGATAGGGAAAATATGATAGCTGTCAGAGTCGCTTGTAACCCCGTGTCGTGGCTTTTGCTTCGCAGTACAATGGTGGGTGTCAACGTGAACCGCTGACAGCAAAAACTGTCAGATTCACTGTGTTCTCTGTGTTCACCCCATTCAATCAGCATTCCAAGAGAGGATTAAATGGGTGTTAACAGAGTAAAACATGGAGATGTGAAGAGTGTACAGAATGTTTGAAATGCAACGAATGACCCAAGGTTGGAAGTATTATATGGGCATTGAACTTTTTTTTTTTTTTTTTTACAAATCAGATCTTGTGACTCCAGTATAGTTCAAATAGTACAATGCCTACACAAATTGTGTTTCTGATAAACTACAGTAAGAAGGCAAAATAAGGATTCTGCAGCAATACAGACTAAAGCCCTCTTTAAGAATTAGAAACAGTTTGACAACAACACAGCAAGTGAGTACATTTTATTCACAGGACATTCTCTAAAGAAGCATCTAATTAACCATGAGTGCTAATGTGCAGCAGAAGTGTAGGCAAGGGGATTGGAACCAATGACAACTACAAGATTAAACAGCTCTCAATGATCTCAGACACTCTGACGTCGCTTGGCAATGACTGCATTCACAAACAAAAGAGTCATTCCATTTGATTTCAATCACTTTTTGACCGCAGCCCTTTTGATTTGAACAAAATTTTCTATACATATTTCCCAACGGTAGAAGTGGTCAGAAAGTTACTTTTTTAAAACCTAATTTCCCAAACATTCCGGAGATAGAGGTGCTCAAAGTTCACCCATTTTGCATACCCCATGATACCAAGAGACATCCACGCCTTCATCACCCACAAAGATTAACATTTGAGTTTGATATAATTTAAAAGCTTACAAACAAACTATACAGAACTAAAATAGAAACACAACATGCAACAATTTCAACGATTTTAATTAGTTAGTTCATATAAGGAAATGTATGTAAGTTTTATAAATTATATAAGTAAATCAGTCAATTGAAATGCATTCATTAGACCATAATCTATGGATTTCACATGACTGGGCAGGGGGGCAGCCATGGGTGAGCCTGGGAGGGCACAGGGCCACCCACTTGGGAGGAAGGCCCACCCACTGGGGAGTCAGGGAAAGCCAATCAGAATGAGTTTTTCCCCACAAAAGGGCTTTATTATTATTATTACTTTATTTATAAATTCTCTGGCAACAGCTCTGGTGGACATTCCTGCAGTCAGTATGCCAATTGTATGCTTCCTCAAAAATTGAAACATCTGTGTCATTGTGTTGTGCGGCAAAAATTCACATTTTAGAGTGGCCTTTTATTGTCCCAGCACAAGGTGTACCTGTGTAATGGTCATGCTGTTTAATCAGCTTCTTGATATGCCACATGTGTCAGGTGGATGGATTATCTTGGTAATGGAGAAATGCTCGCTAACAGGAAAATAACACATTTCTTCACACCATTTGTGTCACGTTCCTGACCTTATTTCCTTTGTTTTGTCTTTATTTAGTTGGTCAGGACGTGAGCTGGGTGGGTATAGTCTATGTTCTATGTTTCTAGGTTAGGTTTGTCTTATTGGCCTGATATGGTTCTCAATCAGAGGCAGGTGTTTTACATTGTCTCTGATTGGGAACCATATTTAGGTTGCCTGTTTTCACTATTGGTTTGTGGGTGATTGTTCCTGTTCGTGCGTTCATGTGTTTTATGTTCACTAGTTCAGGACTATAGCTTCATTGGTTTTCGTCTGTTTATTGTTTTTGTTCGTATTGAAAAAGTATTCCAATAAATATGGAAACGTACCACGCTGCGCTTTGGTCCTCCTCTCTTTCCACCGACGAAAGTCGTTACAATTTGAGAGAAATAAGCTTTTTGTGCATATGGAAAATGTCTGGGCTCTTTAATTTCAGCTCATGAAACCAACACTTTACATGTTGTGTTAATATATATATATTTTAAATAAAACTTGTAATTTTAGAACCTTTAATGTCAATTATCTTAAAACGTGTAAACTCCGATTTATTTTTCATTTTCACATATGTTGTAGCTCAGACCCTAATTTACATGATCTGGGGTGTTTGTGTAGTGCCCGCTATCGTTTGAGACACAGCATGGTCTTGAATACAGGGTGGTTGTCATTTCAATCATAGAGATTCATAGAATGGACCTATCCCTTCAGATCTCTGCAATTTAGCTGGTTCACCATTTAAATTTTAATTGAATTTAAATTGTAAATTTCAATTACTACCACAAAGATGGCCACTGGTCCACCCACGTTGAATGTCAACTTAAAATGGGAATGTCTATTATCTATATTTACTATATGATTGCAACAGGTTTCCTATGGAAGGCTGACATAATAAAAAATATTCCCATTCAAGTCAAAATTCCCCGATGTGTGGACCTCCAACCATCTTTGTGGTACCATTTAAAAGTTGACATGTCAATTTTATTCCCATTTTAGTACATTTATCAGCTCCAGAATGACACCAACCCTGTATTCCAATGCATGTTGTGTCTCAACCGATGGCGGGCACAACATAAAATATCAGTTTCGCATTTTAGATAATTGACGTTAAACAGATATATAACACATTATAACGTTTGTCATAAGCCGTCATAAGTAGGTTTCAATAGTTTTCAGTCACATCATGACATGTTATAAAACCGGTTATAATGACTGTTAAAAATGACTGTTCATCCTGTTGTCATAAGCTCCAATGTCAACTGTTAATAACAACTGCTATCATATAGCCTGCATGACAACTTATGTCATATGTTAGTACATGCAGTCTACATACAGATGTTATAACAGGGTGTTATGTAATTTACTAACCTCTGTGTCACATTAATACATTGAATGAAATGATGGGTGTCATAACCATGTCATATGCCCTCAGAGTGTGTATTGACACCTTAAGTATAGTTACATTAATTAATGTGTTCATACCACAGGATGAGTTGTGAGTATCACATAACTTTACCATTCAAATTATCTATTTTTTTAAGGACACATTATAATACCAGCAACTTGACAAGAAAACACAGTAACACTATTTTAAGGTACACCTATTAGCCACTACTTAGTAGTGTGTATATAAGTAGCTAATAAGTAGTTATTCTATGTTATTAGTCATGTATTAGGCCTTAATTAAGTATTGTCTTATAAAAACATTATACTGTAAGTCAATTTACTGGTCAATCATTAATAACTTCATTGTTAGCCATAAAAAATACGTATTAATTGTTAATTCATTCAAGATACACAAGAAACAGACTCTTAGTAAGCTGTCTCAATATGGGACTAATACGGACATAGTACCTAAAAATGTGTTCCTTATTCTGAAGTGTGACCAAATTTTGACTTGCATAAAACATGTCCAGCAATGATGTCATTGGACAGAAAGGGGCACACCTTCCCACATATTTGTCATACAGCCAACATTCAAGTCAAAGTTTGATGTAAACATGACTAAACTTCCTTAAACTTCCATATACTGTATATGAATGCTGGCTGTATGGCGTATATTATGTCACATGAAACATAAAGGGTCACACCTCCCCACACTCAGGAGCAAAAGCATACAATGCTTGCATGAAACTGAAAATGTTTGTCATTTTATGAAATAAGAAATGTATTCATATATATGCCATATAGCCAACAATCAAGTACACATTTGACATGAACAATTAGCATCTAAACTTCCATAGTGTGTCTTCAAATCAGAATGACCATAATATTATTAATAATTGTGGCAAGTATATCTATGGACGTTTCGTGGCTAATTGTTGACGTCACATTTTCATTTGCGCTGGGATTCATTCTGATTGCGCATTGAAGCATGATTGACTTTTACAGGTAATTTATTGCTAGCTGTTCTGGCCTCCTGAGTGGCGCAGCGATCTAAGGCACTGCATTGCAGTGCTGAAGTGTCACTACAGCCTCGGGTTTGATGCCAGGCTGTGTCACAGCCATCCGTGACCGGGAGACCTATGAGGCGACACACAATTGGCCCAGCATCGTTAGGGGAGGGTTTGGCCGGCCGGGATTTCCTTGTCTCATTGTGCTCTAGCGACTCCTTGTGGTGGGCTGGGTGCCTGCAAGCTGACTTCGGTCGTCAGTTGGACAATGTTTCCTCCGACACATTTGGTGCGGCTGGCTTCCGGGTTAAGTGAGCAGTGTGTCAAGAAGCCATGCAGCTTGGCAGGGTCGTGTTTCGGAGGACGCATGGCTCTCAACCTTCTCTTCTCCCGAGTCTGTAGGGGAGTTGCAGCGATGAGACAAGACTGTAACTGTAACTTCTAAAAATAATAACAATAATAATAATGCTAGCTGTTTCTGTAGACTTCCAGTCATTGCTCAAATGCTAGTTATTAATGCTAACATCCTTCATATTGGACACCAGGGGTTGGAAGCGGTTCAGGGAACAGAACCAAAAACCGAAAAAGAACACGAAACCTATCCATACTGATCCGGAAAACAGAACCATTATTTTAAAAGCATGGGAACCGGCTAATAACATTATTTTACATCCCAGGCAAAAGAATGCAACAAAGCGCTTATGTAAAGCCCTCACTCTGTCACTCAGAAACGTATTCCAGTGTCTGTCTGCAAGCTGAAAATCTTTGCCAGTGTGTCTGCGTGTTTAGGCTACCTGCCCCTCCCTACTGACATTACAACTGTGATTCAGAAGATCGAGAGAGAGATTTTTAATTAGCTAGAGAAGAATGGATTACATTTTCCAATGCCAGTTAAGGATACTATAGGCCTAGTTATCAGGTTTCTCTAGCTCAAAGGACATTCAAAGTTCCTCCATAGAACCTGCTCCTCCTAGGTATAATTCTGTGGAGCTAATTTAGATAATGCACGTTATAACAAGATGCCCAGCGCTTCAAGCATTCTCCTCAACCCTCTCTTGCTCTCTCCCCAACCGCATCTTGCGCCTTTGGTTACACTTGTCTTTCCATCACGCATGTAAACAACTAGCTTGCCTACTCTATTGTAATATAATGAGCTAAATGTAAAAAAAACAGGTTAAAAGGAACGGAATAAATATTTTCTGGTTCTGGTTACTTTTTCTGGTTGGAACAGGTTCAGGACTTTATTTTGCTGGTCAGAACAGTGGAATGGAACAAAAAAATGTGTGGTTGTGTTCAGAATGAAACGATTGGGAAATAATTTCACTTTCCAACCTCTGCTGGACACAGAGACATACAAATGATATCATCTGACTCTGGGGAAGTAATTAAAGGGCTTCATTGCCAAAATCTCCAACTATCCCTTTAAAAAGTGCATCGTCAACATTGTGCGATCAGATTGAATCCCAACCTCAAATGTGTTGGCTATATGACAGGTAAATTAATCAATTTCTTATCTAATGAAACTACACAAATCCTCAGTTCCAGGCAAACAATATATGCTGTTGCTCACACCAATCTCGACAAACCATTTATGTATGGGCCTCGCTTTGTGCATGAGGGTATTATCATGCTGAAATAGGAAAGCGCAGAAACAGAAAAGTTGGAAGCACTGAATCGTCTAGAATGTCATTGTATGCTGTAGCGTCAAGATTTCCCTTCACTGGAACTAAGGACCATTATTCCTCTTCCACCAAACTTTACAGTTGGCATTATGGTAGCAATCTCCTGCTATCCGCCAATCCCAGATTTGTACGTCAGACTGCCAGATGGTGAAAGGTGATTCATCACACCAGAGAACGCATTTCCACTGCTCCAGAGTTCAATGGCGGCGAGCTTTACACCACTCCAGCTTGGCCATGGAAACCCATTCCATGAAGCTCCCGACGAACAGTTCTTGTGCTGATGTTGCTTCAAGAGGTAGTTTTGAACTCGGTAGTGAGTGTTGCAACCGAGGACAATATTTACACACTACCTGCTTCAGCACTCGGCGGTCCCGTTCTGTCAGCTTGTGTGGCCTACCACTTCACGGCTGTGCCGTTTTTGCTCCTAGATGTTTCCACTTCACAATGAAAGCACTTACAGTTGACCGGGACAGCTCTAGCAGGGCAGACATTTCACAAACTGACTTTTTGGAAAGGTGGCATTGTATTACGGTGCCACGTTGAAAGTCAATGAGCTCTACAGTAAGGGCATTCTAGTGCCAATGTTTGTCTATGGAGATTGCGTGGCTGTATGCTCGATTTTATACACCTGTCAGCAATGGGTGTGGCTGAAATAGCCGAATCCAGTCATTTGAAGGGGTGTCCTCATACTTTGTATATACAGTCGTGGCCAAAAGTTTTGAGAATGACACAAATATTAATTTCCAAAACGTTTACTGCTTCAGTGTCTTTAGACATTTTTGGCAGATGTTACTATGGAATACTGAAGTATAATTACAAGCATTTCATAAGTGTCAAAGGCTTTTATTGACAATTACATGAAGTTGATGCAAAGAGTCAATATTTGCTGTGTTGACCCTTCCTTTTCAAGACCTCTGCAATCCGCCCTGGCATGCTGTCAATTCACTTCTAGGCCACATCCTGACTGATGGCAGACCATTCTTGCATAATCAATGCTTGGAGTTTGTCAGAATTTGTGGTTTTTTGTTTGTCCACCCACCTCTTGAGGATTGACCACAAGTTCTCAATGGGATAAGGTCTGGGGAGTTTCCTGGCCATGGACCCAAAATATTGATGTTTTGTTCCCCGAGCCACTTAGTTATCACTTTTGCCTTATGGCAAGGTGCTCCATCATGCTGGAAAATGCATTGTTCGTCACCAAACTGTTCCTGGATGGTTGGGAGAAGTTGCTCTCGGAGGATGTGTTGGTACCATTCTTTATTCATGTCTGTGTTCTTAGGCAAAATTGTGAGTGAGCCCACTCCCTTAGCTGAGAAGCAACCCCACACATGAATGGTCTCAGGATGCTTTACTGCCGGCATGACACAAGACTGATGGTAGCGCTCACCTTGTCTTCTCCGGACAAGCTTTTTTCCGGATGCCCCAAACAACCGGAAAGGGGATTCATCAGAGAAAATAACTTTACCCCAGTCCTCAAATGTCCAATCCCTGTACCTTTTGCAGAATATCAGTCTGTCCCTAAAGTTTTTCCTGGAGAGAAGTGGCTTCCTTGCTGCCCTTCTTGACACCAGACCATCCTCCAAAAGTCTTCGCTTCACTGTGCGTGCAGATGCACTCACACCTGCCTATTGCCATTCCTGAGCAAGCTCTGTACTGGTGGTGCCCCGATCCCGCAGCTGAATCTTCACAACAATTGAACCGCTCTCCTTGAAGATCTTGATGATCCGATAAATGGTTGATTTAGGTGCAATCTTATTGGCAGCAATATCCTTGCCTGTGAAGCCCTTTTTGTGCAATGCAATGATGATGGCATGTGTTTCCTTGCAGGTAACCATGTTGACAGAGGAATAACAATGATTCCAAGCACCACCCTCCTTTTGAAGCTTCCAGTCTGTTAATCGAACTCAATCTGCATGACAGAGTGATCTCCAGCCCTGTCCTCGTCAACACTCACACCTGTGTTAACGAGAGAATCACTGACATGATGTCAGCTGGTCCTTTTGTGTCAGGGCTGAAATGCAGTGGAAATGGTTTTTTGGGATTCAGTTCTTTTGCATGACAAAGAGGGACTATGCAATTAATTGCAATTCCTCGTCATAACATTCTGGAGTATATGCAAATTGCCATCATACAAACTCAGGCAGCAGACTTTGTGAAAATTCATTTTTGTGTCATTCTCAAAACTTTTGTCCATGACTGTACAGTTGAAGTCGTAAGTTTACATACATCTTAGCCAAATACATTTAATCTCAGTTTTTCACAATTCTTGACATTTAATCCTAGTAGAAATCCCTGTCTTGGGTCAGTTAGGATAACCACTTTATTTTAACTATGTGAAATGTCAGAATAATATTAGAGAGAATGATTTATTTCAGCTTTTATTTCTTTCATCACATTCCCAGTGGGTCAGAAGTTTACATACACTCAATTCGTATTTGGTAGCATTGCCTTTAAATTGTTTAACTTGGGTCAAACGTTTCAGGTAGCCTTCCACAAGCTTCCCACAATAAGTTGGGTGAATTTTGGCCCATTCCTCCTGACAGAGCTGGTGTAACTGAGTCAGGTTTGTAGGCCTCCTTGCTCGCACACACTTTTTCAGTTCTGACCACACATTTTCAATAAGATTGAGGTCAGGGCTTTGTGATGGCCACTCCAATACCTTGACTTTGTTGTCTTCAAGCCATTTTGCCACAACTTTGGAAGTATGCTTGGAGTCATTGTCCATTTGGAAGACCCATTTGCGACCAAGCTTTAACTTCCTGACTGATGTCTTGAGATGTTTCTTTAATATATCCACATAATTTTCCTTCCTCATGTTACCATCTATTTTGTGAAGTGCACTAGTCCAATCATGCCAA
This sequence comes from Salvelinus namaycush, assembly GCF_016432855.1. Lineage (NCBI taxonomy): Eukaryota > Metazoa > Chordata > Actinopteri > Salmoniformes > Salmonidae > Salvelinus > Salvelinus namaycush. The sequence goes on along the minus strand of NC_052309.1, from coordinate 40,170,184 downwards.
TTAGCCTATCAGAAGATTCCAAAGCCATGACATCGTTTTCTGGAATTTTCGAAGCTGTTTCAAGGCACAGTCAACTCAGTGTATGTACACTTCTGACCCACTGGAATTGTGATACTGTGAATTATAAGTTAAATAATCTGTCTGTAAACAATTTTTGGAATAATTACTTGTGTCATGCACAAAGTAGATGTCCTAACTGACTTGCCAAAACTATAGTTTGTTAACAAGAAATTTGTGGAGTGGTTGAAAAACGAGTTTTAATGACTCCAACCTAAGTGTATGTAAACTTCCGACTTCAACTGTATAATGTAACTAGCGCTAGCACACTGCTAGGTAGGTAGCTAGCACTAGCAGTTGCCAGCTAGATAGCTAGCTAGCCATCAGTGGGCCAACAAAATGTTGCATTTGCAACATCAACTACCTCATTTTATCTACCTCATTTTATCAGAATTTATTTCATAATATAGCTGTCATTGTTACTGTAGCCTGCACATCTTTTTCACAGCTGTCACAAATCCTGTTGTGCCCCAGCAACGTTGATTTTGTTGTCCATTTTGTTTCAAAATTTGCCCATGTTTCTTGGAGATCATTTGCATAGTAAAGGTTTGTGATACTCTCAACGCATCCTCGTGTGGTATAAGCACATTCATAACTGTTTATAACACCTCAAATTATTGTCACTTTACTTAAGGTGGCTGTGAAAACTATATTAGGGCATATGACATGGTTATGACGCCCATCATTCCATTCTATGTAATAGTGTAACATAAAGGTTGGTAAATTACAAAACACCATGTTATAACATCTAGTATGTAGACTCCTATGCTGCATGTAATAACATAAGTTGTCATGTAGACTGTGTAATAGTAGTTGTTATTAATAGTTTACAGAGCATATGACAACAGGATGAACAGTCATTTTTAACACCCATTATAACCGGTTTTATAACATCTCATGCCATGACTCATAATTATTTTAAACTACTTACAATAGATCATGACAAATGTTATGTGTTATATAGATGTTATAAAGGCTTTATGAATGCATGCATAACTACATTAAAGTGTAAATAGTTTATAAAATAGTTTGACAACCCTGTTTGTAAGCTTTTAAATGGCATCATACTCAACTGTTAATCTTTTCCAATGATGAACACTTGGATGTCTCATGGTGTGGTTGGGTATGCAAAATGGGTCAACTTTGAGCACCTCTATCTTCTGAATGTTGTGGCATTCGGGTCATTTTCTGACCACTTCTACCATGGTCAAATATGTATGGTAAGTTTTGTTCAAATCAAAAGGGGTGCGGTCAAAAAAGTGATTGAATTCAAATGGAATGACACAAAAATATGTTTCCTCCTTTTTCCCCCTCCACTTCCTTCAGCTCACACCCCCTCGTTTCCAAAATAACTATGTCATTTTGGGATTGTTTTTCGACTGCTGCAGTGAAGACAGTCATGTCTGTAAGCCATCCAGTGTTGCTGCCTCGCCATCCTTCCCTAATGATTATAGTATGAGCTCTTACACCATAAATCCATTTAACTGGAGCGGACATCCAGCAGGTTTTTTCTGGGCCTATCAATTCTGGCCGCCATCAAATATATGGTGGTGCACTCGAGCATACCTTCATGTGTGCCTCGATGATAAGTGTTACTTATGATGTGGCCTCTATTCTTCATTTAGGAATCTGGGTTGAGACATATACAGAGTTTACCCACCGCCATAGAAGCCCAACCAGACAAACACTGTTGATTAAGCGGCTCACAAAATCATCCGTTCTGGAAGGTCATTGAAAGGCGATAAATACTAGGGAATAACGAGTTGATAAAATGTTTGGGAGTGATGTCTGTGCTTCAAGGGTGTTTGCAGAGACCAGACGGCCCATTTTCCGCAACAAGCAACATTCTCATTATTGACTGATACTTTTGCCTTGGCCTCTAATGGTGAGGCCACATTGACATCATACACCCTGGGCTAACGAAGTGTCAGACACTCGAGTGGAGGGACATTCAATAGAAGGATTACTAGAATTCCACTCAAGATTCCTTATTACCATTCAACAGACAGATGCCTTATTTACAGTATATAAAAATCATCCTTAATTCTTCCCTCCATCTAATATTCATATAGGTTATATTAGACAACATACAGTATTTAGTTTGATTAATAGGTTATGCATTAAACAGCAAAACCCAGTAAGTTATGCAGGAGAGAACATTTCACTTCAACTGAGCAATGCACAATGGGATTCCCCTCATGGTTTAGTGCGTTGAATGAAATATAATAACATATTCATGTACTTTGTTCCTCCTTGGGAGAACTGCATGGAGAGAAATATTTAGAAATATTGAGAATTAACATTCTATGAACCAGGATATTTAAATGTACAGTTTTTTGGCATGCCAACTTATTGATTCAACATAATTAAATAGCCTAAATTGCCACCCTTAAGCATTAGCCAATTCAGTATGTGGTCTTGAGTTGCCAGCTACAATAGTAGAAGCAATTGTTTAAAAAAAGTATATCATACTTTGCATTTACAAGCAAATACTATTCAAATTGGATGTGTGCTGCAATCACCTAAATCTTTAGATGACCTAAATAGAACCCCAATGGCAATAGAACTCTAATGGTAAAACAACACTGTAGTGTAAACAGACCTGTCAAACTGGCCATTTACATTTCATTATGTTACATGGTTTTAGTATCTGATGAAGTCATATTACTCTTCAATGTAGTTTACTCTGGGATCGCAAGCTGTAATTCTATTTGACTCTCACTCCAACAATATCATTCTATCCGGATTGAAACGCAGACTAGTAGTGACAGCGGCATCAATTTGTGTTCATTTGCTTTCTAATAGACAGTATAAACCTATTTTCGCAAAATGTTCAGACTGATTTCTATGTCCTCACATTTTCATTTCCCTTGTGTCACTTTTTTATCAGGTTGCGGAGTGCCATGCAGTTTAAACTTTCCAAACTGATTGACTCCAGCATGCTTCAGTGGGTTAATAGCACTACTGGGAAATCTAAATTGTTGAACATTATTAATGGCCAAATGCAGATCCAATTTGGAGACATCTTGAATAGATAGAACATAAAATACAGAATCAACCTGGCACAGCAGCAGCATAACATGTAAGGGTGAAGGCAAACATATTTGGTTGATAAAAACGGAAAATGCCTTGTACTGTACATGGCATTAGTAGTATAACAATTTTTTTTTGTTGGTATATTTGGTATATTGATTCACAGCAACAACATATGTGAAACCCAATGTAAAAACACCAGTATCATCCTAATGATAAGTATCAGCAATTGTTTTCACTCCAGTACAATGACTGTCCCTTAAATTATTAATCATGTCATAACCAGAACACAACTTTGGAGAAATCTCTAAGCATAAAATGTTGTATACTAGTAGCTAGCTTATTATTTATCTGTGGACTACAGCTCTAAGATATGGATAGGTCACCAAATCGCAGCAGAGGACATTTAGTGATTGCAGATCATTGTCAGTAGCCCGGGCTGCTCCCAGGGCCCCAGCCAAGAGATAAATGATAGCCCGGCTCTAGTTGCTAGGTGGATTGATGACCATCATTACATTGGCTACAATGTACGGTAGCAACTTTGTTGGGCGCCCTCAGATAGGAGATACATATAAATGATCTCGCCACTACCTGTTACTAGCTGTCAAATCCTTGCTTCCTCCATTCTTGTTACCTCGCCTCCTCTCAAAAGGCATTGGAGGAAAGGATCCAAGGTCACTCCCTGGGACCTCCTCTTGCAATAAGCTTTGCGAGGAATAGAGGAAACGAGGACAGAAGAAGGATTTCACAGCTACATGAGCCCCAAAGGATCATGGGACGGGATACAATCTGATAACATAGTTACAAAATAATAACAAAGTAAGTAAGTAAATGACAAAGCACAATCAGGTTCAATTAAAGAGGAGTCCACTAACGAGAGCCTTCAATTCTGTTGTAAATTAAAAATGTAAATGAATGATCTAATGTCCGAGCTACTAATTAGCAGCCCTGACATTGTGAGCTTGATTTGGGCATTAGTTTGAACTGTAATTATTGAACGTACCTGGGATTCTCTCTGAACTCCCTGTGTTTGGCGTGTCTGAATTGTCGATTTTAGTGGTCAAGTGAATATGTTGTGTCATTGTCAACACAATGTGCATTATTATATCACACACTCACATAATAAAGCAAAAGGTGTATGTTGTCGTACCAGAGGGCCTATCTTGTCATAACACTGCTGCACCGAGTACGTCTCTTGTGGATCAGCAATGGAAGATCTTCTGCCATTAGTTTCAGTTTCAACACACACACATTGTCCCTATCTGGCTTTTCATGGTGTTTTGCCACGTGTGAAGTTAGTAATCAACTGCACACAACAATCTGCATTTGTTATTTAGAGAACAATAACTTTGTTTGTTGAATTGATTAATCTGCGTACATCTGAGTTTAACGTTACTGGTATTTCACTCAAATCTATTCTGTATTGTGGGGACTATCACAACAAAACTATAGTTTTGTGATTCAGAGGGTCACTGAGATTGCAGTATGATATTGAAAGCTGATAAATTATTTATTCACTATAACTATAATAAGAGCCTTTCAAGAAAAACTCAAATTTCAAGAAAACTCAAAACCTGGAATTAATGCACATACAGCAAAGCTATTTTTCAAAATGTTCAACCATCTCAGGTCTCAGAGTCAATGTTTCTGTTGCTTTACCTACCACTAAGAAATCAGAGCTTTGTTCTTGCCAAACAAAAACTAAAATAGTTTCTGGTTAATCCTTATGTCCATTCTAACATATTATCTTAGTGGCTATTTCTTCACATTATAAGCACAGCAATGCACACTTGGCAGTAGGCTATAAGCGCAAATGTTCCATTAGCAGGAAAACACCATTCTCAAAAGTGTCCACAAATGTGATTATGCATGTAATGCTTTTATTATAAAGGTGCACTTTTATGGTGAAAATGATCTTCCCCAAACATGAAACTCACGCGCTGCATATGTATGCCGGTTAGGCTCTTAGTTCCATTGAAGGGAAACCTTAACGCTACAGCATACAATGACATTATAGACGATTCTGTGCTTCCAACTTTGTGGCAACAGTTTGGGGAAGGCCCTTTCCTGTTTCAGCATGACAATGCCCCTGTGCACAAAGCGACGTCCATGCAGAAATGGTTTGTTGAGATTGGTGTGGAAGAACTTGACTGGTCTGCACAGAGCCCTGACCTCAACCCCATCGAACACCTTTGGGATGAATTGGAACGCAGACTGCGAGCCAGGCCTAATCACCCAACGTTAGTGCTCGACCTCACTAAAGCTCTTGTGGTTGAATGGAAGCAAGTCCACGCAGTGGAAAGCCTTCTCAGAAGATTGGAGGCTGTTTAAGCAGCAAAGGGGGACCACCTCCCATGAGTTTGGAATGAGATGTTCGACGAGCTGGTGTACACACACTTTGTCATGTAGTGTAAAAGACAGATTATTGTCTCATCAGTTCTGAATCCCAGTTCGGTTGTGCCTTGTGAGTACTTGCTCTATTAGGACAGTGAATTTGCACATGAAAAGAAAAACAATTTAAAAAATCGAGAAATAGTAACCGGCATTTATTCCAGGGGTTGATAATAGTATTTTAAAGCTGAAGATGCCTGTCTAAAAGCTGTTTGCACAAGCCCTAATTGGTATGTGTCAGGTGAAATTCATTCTCTCTTCAGACCTTTTAAATATTATCAAAGTATAACATTTTATAGCGTTACCCCATAGTTTAGGGAATAGAGATCAGCTCTGTTTTCCATTACCAAACACAAGACAACGCTAGACAATTGTGCACTGTTGCAATATTAAACATCCATTTTAGTTTAAGGGTGCTCAAACCATGCATTACTATTTAAGGGCAAATGCTTTCACTGGCTTGTGGACTCTGAAAACAGAGTAGCAAAACAATTATTTCATTTTTTTTTTACACTTTGTTTTGAAGGTTTGCTTATACCTTCCTTTGAGTACTATGACAGAAGTAGGATTATTATATCCACTATACTGTATTTTCTTTAATAATAAAATATAAAGTTGAAATTAAACAGAATGTTGTGATTTTATTACAGATCCCTCTTTCTCAAGGATGAATGATGGAGTGCCCTTTATTTGGAGAGTGAACACATGACACTGAGGATAATGACAGTGCCATTTGTCAAGTCCTGACCAAGACTAGACCAACAGAAAATATTAGATATGTGCTCCACTGGTGGGCTGTCTGTAGGGAATACAGCTGATTGAGGAAATTGAGAAGTGAAGCAAGAAAACCATCAAAACTTCAATACCCTCTTTTCACAGAATTATTGGCTTTTCTTGAAATGTGAAAATGGCACTCTAATCCTAGTTCCCTCTAGAGCTGTCAACAAAAGAGAAGGGCTGGCATTATCTTGTAAATCTAGGCTAGCTATGAAGCTTTGTGAGGCTTTGTGTCTATTATATCACGTTGGCTCACTATTACCTGTTTATGTTAAAGTGCTGGTCAAAGAAGTCAAATAAATGTATATATATATGTTATAATGTTTATATACAGTACCAGTCAAAAGTTTGGACACACCTACTCATTCGAGGGATTTTCTTTATTTGTACTATTTTCTACATTGTAGAATAATACTTAAGACATCAAAACTATGAAATAACACACATGAAATCATATAGTAACCAAAAAAGTGTTAAACACATAAAAATATATTTAATATTTGAGATTCTTCGAAGAAGCCACCCTTTCACTTTGGCATTCTCTCAACCAGCTTCATGAGGGAGTCACCTGGAATGCATTTCAATTAACAGGTGTGCCTTGTTAAAAGTTAATTTCTTAATGCGGTTGAGCCAATCAGTTGTGTTGTGACAAGGTAGGGGTGGTACACAGAAATAGCCATATTTGATAAAAGACCATGTCCATATTACGGCAAGAACAACTCAAATAAGCAAAGAGAAACAACAGTCCATCATTACTTTAAGTCAGTCAATACGGAAAATGTCAAGAACTTCTAAAGTTTCTTCAAGTGCAGTCGCAAAAACTATCAAGCGCTATGATGAAACTGGCTCTTGTTATGGATCCCTCTGGAACTTTCATTGCGCACACCTGGCCCCTATTCCCACTGATTGTATTTGTATATATGTGCCCTTTGTTCACCATGGGGCTGTCCATTATGTTTAAAATGTCTGTTGGTGCGTGTGAGTACCTGTGCCTGTGTGGGCTTTCATGCCCTTGCGCAGATGATTACGGGTCTCGTCCCGTGTGTTAATCATCGTGCGCGTGTGTTATTTATTCAAGGTACTCCTCGCTCTTTGTGTTTTTGTTATGTGTTTGTTTGGTCTTCTTCCCCGTGACTTTACACGGCATGCCGTAATTTGGTCTGAATAAAGAACCTTATTACGCATTCCTGCGCCTGTCTCCCGAATCTCTTCATACCAGCGTGACAGCTCTCATGAAGACCGCCACAGGAAAGACCCAGAGTTACCTTTGCTGCAGAGGATAAGTTCATTAGAGTTACCAGCCTCAGAAGTTGCAGCCCAAATAAATGCTTCACAGAGTTCAAGTAACAGACACATCTCAACATCAACTGTTCAGAGGAGACTGCGTGAATCAGGCTGTCACAGATTCCACCCGGTACTACTGCTCATTCTGTGCACCAGCTCTGGAGGTCTACGTCACCGGCCTCTAGGCGCCACTGAACTGTTTCATTACGCACACCTGGTTCCCATTCCTCCTGATTAGTAATTGCATATATGTGCCCTCTGTTCACCATTGTTTTGTTGGTTATTGTTCCCATGTTCGTTGGTCTTGTGAGTACCTGTGCTTTGTTGTTTCGGGCTTTCGTGCTTCGTGTATTGTGTACTCATTATTACGGGTCTCGTCCCGTGTATTGTTGTGCATTTGTTATTACGGGTCTCGCCCCGTGTAGGGTATTGCGGGTCTCGACCCATGTATTTATTAGAGAATTAACCTCACTCTTTTGTTTGGGTTACATCCCTGTGTTTTTGTATACGTGTTTGTTTTGGGCTTCGTCCCTGTGCCTTTTCATGGCATGTTGTATTTTTGGGTGAAGTATTAAAGCCCCTTATTATGTATTCCTGCGCCTGTCTCTGATCATTTATACAACGTGACACAGGCTTTCATGATCAGACTGCTGCAAAGAAACCACTACCAAAGGACACCAATTAGAAGAAGAGACTTGCTTGGGACAAGATCCATGAGCAATAGACATTAGACTGGTGGAAAACTGTCCTTTCGTTTGATGAGTCCAAATTTGCGGTTTTTGGTTCCAACCTCTGTGTCTTTGTGAGACGCAGAGTAGGTGAATGGATGATCTCCGCATGTGTGGTTCCCACCGTGAAGCATGGAGAAGGAGGTGTGGGGGTGCTTTGCTGGTGACACTTTCAGTGATTTATTTACAATTCAAGGCACACTTAATCACATGGCTACCACAGCATTCTGCTGTGATACGCCATCCCATCTGGTTTGCTCTTAGTGGGAAAATCATTTGTTTTTCACCGGACAATGACTGAAAACACCCCTCCAGGCTGTGTTAGGGCTATTTGACCAAGAAGGTGAGTGATGGAGTGTTGCAACAGATGACCTGGCCTCAAAAATCACACCACCTCAACCCAATTGAGATGGTTTGGGATGAGTTGAACCGCAAAGTGAAGGAAAAGCAGCCAACAAGTGCTCAGAATATGTGGGAACTTCTTCAAGACTGTTGGAAAAGCATTCCTCATGAAGCTGGTTGAGAGAATGCCAAGAGTGTGCAAAGCTGTCATCAAGGCAAAGGTTGGCTACTTTGAAGAATCAAAAATATATTTAGATTTGTTTAACACTTTTTTGGTTACTACATGATTCCGTATATGTTATTTCATAGTTCTGAAGTCTTCACTATTATTCTACAATGTAGAAAACAGTACAAATAAAGAAAAACCCTTGACTGAGTAGGTGTGTCCAAACTTTTGACTGGTACTGTAGGTCAGGATTCAAACCTGCTACTTCACTATGGGCCGAATCCTTAATTAGGATTTGGCTCTATATGCACCCACTAGTTGCTAGCTTAATTATTCAGTAGTTGCTAGCGTAGTTACTTATTTGCAGGATTGGGTAGGTCACTTTCTAAATGTAATTTATTACAATTACTAGTTACCTGTTCAATATTGTAATCAGTAACGTAACTTTTGGATTACCCAAACTCAGTAACGTAATCTGATTACATTCAGTTTCTTTAAGATTACTTTCCCCTTAAGAGGCATTAGAAGAATACAAAAATGGATGTTACCAATTGAACGACATCAATTGCAGGATAAATCAATGTTAAAGTTTACATAGCTGGCCATATATGGATGTTACATTTTATTTTCTGGGTTAGTTATGTAGGCTTCTTCTAACCCATTGCTTTCTACTACATATAATATGATTCAATTACATCAATTACAAGTCCAAAAAGGTATGTAGCAACTACAGATTGCCCCTTTAAGTCTATCAAAACTGTGCGAGTTTGAGCATGTGTCCATTTGGCCAGTGGATAAACATTTTTTATCAGCATGAATTAGATTGAGCAAAAAACACCCCACTTTTATTCCATAGGCAAAACAATGATATATAAGCAGCTTAAACTTCTTGAAATCAAATACATATTTAGATTTGTGAACAGCCATCCACAACAACCACAATCCGTAAGGCGCAAATATCTAAATGAGAGAGCAGCAGTGTGAATCACATCAATGCGCTATGTAAATAACAACATTAAGTGATATGCGTATCGCCGTAGACTACAACACTGGTGTCATCCTTACCTACAAGCGTTTATTCAAGTTGGATAATCTTTGGATGCCGACAGCAGTCACACCATTGGAAGACATAGCTTGGACTGTAGCCTACAAAAGCCTATTCCTGCTCTTTTCCCACAATCCATCAAACACATGTGGTGTGTCATCATAGTGGTCTCTGACTTATGGTCAGACTCACTCAGGTTGAACAAACATGAACTTGCACCTTTTTCAAAGCTGATTTGAATGTCATTGAGAAAACAGTGTCAAATATTTTTTTTCACAAACATCTTTTCTGAATGTAAAAGTAATTCTCGAAGTAATCATCTAGTTTTTCAAAAGTATCTGTAATGTTTTTACAATATTTTACTACAACAAATATCTACAACAAAATCTCTTGCATAGTTAGTTTTGCATACTAAGTCTTGCATAGTTCATTTTGTTTTGGTATGTTGCATTGAAAGAGGCTAATATTGTGTTGATTTGATCACAATTCCCACAGTAAAAGGAAAGGTTGATAGTGTTAACTAACGGGGAAAACTCTGAACTTCACTCAACTTTCTAATCTCGTGCTTCTCTGGGTGGGCTGATTTTTCTTCTGGGCAGCAGTCCCTGGGGAGCTGCGCGCCTGCACACACGCGCAGCTTAGAGGGAACATTGGGTACAGCTTTTGTCAAAATTTACTTTTCATAACAGGTTTAGGAGATCTTACACAGCAGGTTAGGATAATTAACATATCAGGTTAGGAGAATTAGGTTAAGGTTAGGAAGAGTAAAACATAAATAAACAACTTTTGACGTCAATTTGACAAAAGCTGTATGCCATCTAGACAGACCCCACATACCAGCAATCACATTGGAGAGGTGAAGATTGATTCATGCCAATTAGAAATCAGTATGGAATTGTGAAACAGTATGATAACTGCTACTACTGAAATTAGAATTAGTCTTGTCTGTGCTTCATTCAGATTGGTGTCGTGCAGCTGCCTGTCCAAGCCAATATAGACATACTGTATGCATTATCTAATCCTGACTTTGTAATGCTTTTCATCAATAACAGCCTTGTACATTGTAATACACGGCTGGCATTCCACAAAGAGTTCTGTTGGTATTTATTTGCTATTCATTTCTCCTAAAAATTGGTTTAGAACCATTGTTGTGTATAATTCATGATTGTGTGTAATACATCATAGTCTGGGTGTATCATGACTCGATGTTCCCTCACATACTGTATCTGTACATTAAATAAGGTAAAGAGGATTTCACGATGGTTTGAGCACGTTTTATAGTCATACCGATAAGCTAACAGTAAGGGGAGACACATTTAATCTGGAGCATATTAGTGTAATTACCGATAAAATGTTGCCACTTTACGATAAATGTCTCTAATACCTATACTATGTTGTATTAAAACTGGTTATATCTCGGCATCTTCATATGCCGGAATGTACGACAGCGTCATCTACTATAATACAAATTCCACACAAAAAAAGTTTCGGAATGTTGCTTATTGTCAATTCATTGAACTGCAATGCTAAAAGGCATCTGACAACTGTCTGTGTGCATCATCATTTGGCAGCTTTGAACTAATTAGACAAATAATTAACAAAATATCTGTAATACGCCTTAATGAAAGAATGATAAGGTCAAAACAGTATTCTAAAGAAATCCTTTACACTTATTTGCAATTTGCTCTAACCACACAGCTTTCACTGCTGGAAAGAATTCCAGCTGAAGTTAAATATAATTATTTTCTCAGACAGGTGATAGAAGCCAGATGGCTTGCTTTGGTGCCAATGCATATTTATTCAGTTGCATCTTGCCTGAATTTCTTCATAGCTCTATTGTATTCTCTGGGACCTATTTCCCCACCTAATGAGAATCTTTAAAGAACAAAATATTTAACACAAAATTCCCAGTTATATTGAGAAATAGAATGGAAACAAAAACATTAATAATGAATGCCTTCGAAGTGGTTTAAACTGCAAATATGTGCACAGATGGATCAGAAGGCCTATTTTGCAAACAAAATTATAGAGTTATACAGTATCTTGGACTCTGGGTTTTACAGTTCTTGGATTCCTTTTCTATCTACCTGCTCAATCATTATTGGCATTATTATGACATAATATCATGGACAAAAAAGCTTACATGTCAAATAATATATTTACAGTAGCCTATATGTACAACAAGAGATAAAGATATTATACTCATTGGGAGTATACCACAGCAATTATTTCAATGTTTGTTTTGCATACACATATCAAACAAAGGTAATTCGTTTTTCAGAACATAGCCAAAAACTACAATGAACAGACCAATAACAGGCCACAATGGTGTAGTTTGTCCTTGGAAGTCTGATTGGTGTAAATTTGCATTGCAAAATGACCTAAAACGTGTTTAGCAGACCAAATGGTAACGGTCTTAGATTACAAATAGAGGAATAACTACCACAGCAAATGGACATGATTATAAATAGCCAAACAATATTTTGCAAAGTTCCAATATCAACTGTAACTGCCAAAAGTGACATTTAAAAAGATTGTCAGTCAGTGCTTTCATATCATTGTTAAGCTCTTCGTACAAATTGTAACCATTCAATTATCCAATCGTCCAAATATCATCATATAAGGAACAAATCATGCTGACAGAGGAGGGATATCTTATATGGTTTGTTTGTTTGTAAATATGCATCAAAGATGTGTCATTTACCATTAATCAGTCCATTGCCGTAGCAAATCATCAGCTGGGAGAAGAAGGCCTTCACCTCAAAAATATATTTACATAATTGGAATGGTGAAGCACTCAGAGGCAAAGCCACGAAAGGGACAGGCTGGGCAGAGGCCCTAACAGATTGAACATTGGGGCCAGTGTAAAAAATGATACCTTCATTTGATTTGTTCTTTGTATTGTGTCCTGACTACTCAGAAATGTTGAGAAATGCAGTAGGATGTTCCCGGGATGTAATTGCTTAGATCACAATCATATGGTATCACTACATTACATCCCCCCCCCCCCCCTCCCCCCACTACCTCCATCGACCCATGAAGAGACTAGCACGTCAGCGGCAGTCCATGAAGAGGTTAGCAAGGTTACTGCTTCGACTTCCACAGCCCAGCTAGCTCACTATCGCCCAGCCCGGCCCCGCCTCGTCACGGTAATGTTTTAAATCAACTTAACCACGAGGCCATGGACTATTCATTCATAGAGAAGAATCGTGATCGCGTTAAAGTGATTCTGGACATTGATATGCTATGCGCTAAACAGGACATAGCACTACGTCTAACACACCCGGTTCAAGGAGGATCAATAAGGAATAATGAGAGCTGCAGCTGCCTGTCTGCCAGGGTGTAGGACCTTTGCACTGAAATAATCACTGCTGGTCACATGTGATCACTATCATAGCTCTGTTGAGGATGCTGAATTAACATGTGATCACTATCATATCTCTGTTGAGGATGCTGAATTAACCGTGTTTATTCAGCAACTACATCGGAAAGTGAAGTTTTGGACAGCTGCAGCCCTGACATTTTCCCTAACATCAATAAACTACTAAGGGCAAGCATCATCACCCTTCCTATGACTTCATGTAGTGTTAGGAAAACTCTTCTCCACTACAGACCATATCAAAACATCAATCAGTATTGCCTACTGTACATGCCTACTGTACATCTCAACAATCTAGCCCTGTTGTCCTTTGAAAGGGAACTCGGTGACTCTTTGGACAACATTTGGCAAGCTAACAAACTATGTCAGTGTCTGTAATGGTAGCTAGCAAAAGCTAGCTGGCAAGCTAACAAACTATGTCAGTGTCTGTAACGGTAGCTAGCTAAAGTTAGCTGGCAAGCTAAGTCTGACACCTTTTCTGGATTTTACTCATTACCTGGCTAACTTTTTAAGCGTGAGGGAGAGTTTTGGGGTAAAGAAACAACGATTTTGATTGACCCTGTGTAAAACAATCAATAACCAATAGTACAACCTTAATGGAAACTTGAAATACTTAACTTAGAACCATTCAGCCATTTTGGGACTAGATATGTTACATGCACAGCTACCATAAATATTCTGGCCTTCATTTTATCATACTTGCTTTATTGGTAATTTGCATAGATATTCTGTCACAGTGACCAACCTGACACAAAACACACACATCATAGGCTGGGAGCAGCTCATGGGCACTTATAAGTAAAGTGCCTCGCTCAAGGGCACAACAGCAGTAGGTAGTATACAGAGATATTTTAGCTGGTAACCCTCTGGCTGCCGGTTATCATCCTGCCTTTCTAACCTCGAAGCTACTGCCACCCCTTGGTTTTGCTTTCCTTACTCCCTTGCCTTTGTTCAACCTTTTCACCTGGCTTATCAACCCTTCCCTCCTCAAAGTATGTAATTAAAAAATGCGGGTGAAACTATCCCTTTAAATCTCCCCCCTAGTGGTTAAGCCTAGTGTTTAAGCGCTTTGGGCCTGTAACAAAAAGGTTGCTGGTTCAATTCCCGGAGCCAGCGAGGTGGAAAACTCTGCCTTTCTGCCCTTGAACAAGGCGGTTAAACCCCAACAACTGCTCCCCCAGCACCGAAGATTTCGATTAAGGTGGCCCCCCGCACCTCTCTGATTCAGATGGGTTGGGTTAAAAGCGGAAGAGACATCTCGGTTGAATACATTCAATTGTGCAATTGACTAGGTACTCCCTTTCTCTTTTGCAGCAGAGGAGATAGACCAGGAAACACTCTTGTTTTTGGACGACTTGACTACAGCCTGAAGTTAAAGAAAATATGATTAAAAAAAACATGACTGTAAGGAATTCATACCAACAACAAAGGATTTAAGAAACAAACTTTCAAACAAAAGGAAACTTCTTGTCAGGGATTTTTTTTTTAATAAATGTGGGGTTTGACACTTATGTAGGTGTCATAACCAGCCATAAAATAACGCAATATACGCTACATGACCAAAAGTATGTGGGCACCTGCTTGTTGAACATCTCATTCTAAAATCATGGGCATTAATATGGATTTGGTCGGGCACTGATGTTGGGCGATTAGTCGTGGCTCGCAGTCGGCGTTCCAATTCATCCCAAAGGTGTTCGATGGTGTTGAGGTCAGGGCTCTCTGCAGGCCAGTTAAGTTCCTCCATACCGATCTCGACAAACTATTTCTGTATGGATCTCGCTTTGTGCACGGGGGCATTGTCATGCTGAAACAGGAAAGGGCATTCCCCAAACTGTTGCCACAAAGTTAGAAGCACAGAATCCTCTAGAACGTCACTGTATGCTGTAGCATTAAGCTTTCCCTTCACTGGAACTAAGGGGCCTAGCCCAAACCATGTAAAACAGCCTCAGACCATTATTCAAACGTTACAGGTGCAGGTAGCGTTTCCACTGCTCCAGATTCCAATTGCAATGAGCTTCACACCACCCAGTCGACGCTTGGCAGTGCACATGGAGATCTTCGGCTTGTGTGCGGCTTCTCGGCCATGGAAACCCATTTCATGAAGCTCCTGACGAACAGTTCTTGTGCTGACTTTGCTTCCAGAGGCAGTTTGGAACTCGCTAGTGAGTATTGCAATCGACAACAGACAACGTTCTGTCAGCTTGTGTGGTTTACCACTTCGCGGCTGAGCCATTTTTGGTCCTAGACGTTTCCACTTCACAATAACAGCCGTGGCAGGTCTAGAAGGGCAGAAATTTGACAAACTGGCTTGTTGGAAAGGTGACATCCTATGTCGGTGTGTCACGCACTGACCTTAGAGAGCCTTTTTATTTCTCTATTTGGTTAGGTTGGGGTGTGATTTGGGTGGGCATTCTAGTTTTTCTATTTCTTTGTTGGCCGGGTATGGTTCCCAATCAGAGGCAGCCTTTTTTCCACCTTTAGTTTGTGGGATCTTGTTTGTGTGTAGCTGCTTTCTGCACTGCATGTCGCTTTACGTTCGTTTTGTATTTTGTTGTTTTTTCGGTGTCATTTAAATAAAAGTAAGATGTACGCCACCTTGGTCCAATCCATCTCTAAACGATCATGACACGGTGCCACGTTGAAAGTTACTGAGCTCTTCATTAAACACATTCTAGTGCCAATGTTTGTCTATGGAGATTGTGTGGCTGTGTGCCCAAAATGGATGTGGCTGAAATAGCCAAATCCACAAATTTGAAGGTGTGTCCCCACACTTTTGTATATATAGTGTATGTCACAACATGTATAAATATATGGGTCATGACAGGTTATTACAAATTATGTCAGCTGTTACGACATATGACATGACTATGATCGCGTGATAACATGTTATGACACTGGGTGTCAAGTAAAGTGTTACCAAAAAATGTAATGATTTTTAACGAACAAGTTGGGACCAACATGGTTGAGTATCTGCTCCAGGCAGAGGTGACTAGACCCTACCCATTTGTGTTGGCTCTTGGGGACTGCTCACAGGTGTTTACAGTCATTAGTGGACAGGTATTGGAGCAAGGTACATTGTTTGAGCCACTCAATGTGTGCTTGAAGTCCTATTATATGTTTGATGTCAACTCTCCCAGACTATGTGCTCCAGCATGGTAATTCCTACAGACTACAGTGTATCCGCTGCCTGGAACAGAATCTTCTGCACTAAGACTGTTAGGAGCATATATTTTTACCACTGAACAATAGTGGATAAGTATATCTACTCTATGTAGTGTGAGAAGTGACTGGAGGAAGCACAGCCTTTCCGGCTGATGTGTTTGTGTTTCTGTGAATTAATAAATCAATGGATGGATGAGCCATGAGTGTCTCTCTGATTCAGATGGGCTGGGTTAAATGCAGAAGACACATTTCGGTTGAATCAAATCCCATTTTATTGGTCACATACACATATTTAGCAGATGTTATTGCGGGTGTAGCGAAATGCTTTTATTCATAGCTCCAACAGTGCAGTAATATCTAACAATACACACAAATGTAAAAGAATGGAATTAAGAAATATATCAATATTAGGATGAGCAATGTCGGAGTGGCATTGACTAAAATACAGTAGAATAGAATACAGCATATACATATGAGATGAGTAAAGCAGTATGTAAACATTATTAAAGTGACTAGTGTTCCATTGTTGAAGTGGCCAGTGATTCCATGTCTAAGTATATAGGGCAGCAGCAGCCTCTAAGGTGCAGGGTTTAGTAACTGGGTGGTTGCCGACTTGTGATGGCTATTTAACAGTCCGATGGCCTTGAGATAGAAGCTGTTTTTCCGTCTCTCGGTCCCAGCTTTGACGCACCTGTACTGACCTCGCCTTCTGGATGATAGCGGGGTGAACAGGCCGTGGCTCGGGTGGTTGATGTTCTTTTTGGCCGTCCTGTGACATCAGGTGCTGTAGGTGTCCTGGAGGGCAGGTAGTTTGCCCGTGATGAGTTGGGCTGACCGCACCACCCTCTGGAGAGCCCTGCGGTTGCGGGCGGTGCAGTTGTCGTACCAGGCGGTGATACAGCCTGACAGAATGCTCTCATTTGTGCATCTGTAAAAGTTAGTGAGGGTCTTAGGAGCCAAGCCGAATTTCTTCAGCCTCCTGAAAAATTCAACCGTGCAACTGACTAGGTATCCCTTTTCCCCTTAATATTCTAATGCTAATATGATATTAGTGCACTATTTATAGCTCTGTTAAATTGACTTTTAGTTTATTTCAATGCATTTTTGCCTACTGTACAGTATGTACTTATTTGCCTTTACTTCAACTTCTGTTGCACATAAATCTTTATATTTGTATGATAATATATAATGGTATTTTTTGTTCAAGCTGGCTAAAGTGCGTTCTGGTACGCTTTCATTCTATCACGATTTATTTTCAATACGTAATGAACGCCATTAGTCCTTAGTAGAGTGACTTAAACATATTTTACACTTGTTTTGACTCAACCCACATGTAGACCATTATTGTATGGGAAAACAGCATGATGTGTGTGTGTTGTCACCTAAAATAGCTGAACTGTGTCAGTGAATGTGAATACGTGTATCTATTGATTCGATCTGGCACTATCTGTGTTAATAACACTTAAAACAGACGGTGTCAAGCCCAAATCAACAGGAAAGCCTTTTACGCGTGTGAACGCGTGTGTACACGCTGGAATTAGAATGCATGGTAGTGAATGGATGAAAACAGATGGGCCGCGAGCATCAACGGCGTCATAGCGTATAAAATTAGAAGTCTATTCTTCTCACGTCTACGCTAAGCAACGCAGGTAGAATGAACGGATACATTTCCCGAAAATACACTCTTTGTGCATTGTTACGTCTGGAATTGTGACATGTATAGTTTGTGTTGATAATAACAATACTGTCAGTGCCAATAATACATATTTGAAAACAATAATGTTATGCCTACCTGTGTTGATTTCGATCACAGTCATATAGCCTTGGCAGGCTACGGCTGGGAAACTCAAGGAACTCAAAAGACAGATTTCAAGAGAAAATACTGTTAGTAGAAAGAACGAGACTAGCTACATTCTTTATAAACTGCTTGGGTGGATTAGCAGCAACTATCCTCACGTTCGTAAACTAGCACAGCAACTGTTTAGCGCAGGAAGGTACGTTGGCTCCGTTTGACCTATAAATTGAGTCGAAAGGAACACAGAACAATAATTCAGGGCTACATAGTGAACATAACAAATACAGCTGTTTATTATGGCATATGCTACGCAGTGTACGGTATGTGAGTTGACACTCTCTAATCTCACGTGCAAATTTTACGCAGTTGACATCGTCTACGTGTGATTTGGGCTTTACAGGCACGCATGTTTTGTTTTTCTCAGATTGCAATCAAGAGTGTGAACATCAAGTTCAACTGAGGCTTTAGTCTGATGTTTGGACTGTTTGTTTCATGAAATCATATAAATAAATTGTAATAATCAATCCTATCTCATTACATCTTATTTGATGAAATAACACATACTTACACAATAGGGCTTTATTTCATTTTGCGATTTACATGTTTTACATATTGTACACTGTTTACAATTCTCTGACATTCTGTGATGTATTTTCTGAAATGCAGGCAATACAAATTAATGATTTGACATTCAACATTGTATCTTGACTGTGTCTAGGAAAGGGAGGGGGTGGGATGGTAGAGAAGGTACAAATATATAAGCAGCATTTTAATCAGCATTACACTGACAATAACCCAAGGATTAAATAAAAAATTAGCCAGCTGCTGGGTTAAATCCCCCAACCCAATGTGATGGGTTTTGTCACAACCCAACACTGGGTGGTTTCAACCCAGCAATATAGTCTAATTTTCCCAGCAGCTGTGTCGAGCACAGGCACTTGGTTACAAGCACATCCCTACTGGGTTGAATTTAACCCAATGCTGTGTTTTGTCAAAATTGACACAGAGCTGGATTATTGAAATGACCAGTATTGGGATATTTGTTACCCACAATAATTAATTTTGGAAAAATAATATGAATTGTCATATTAGGCATAACTCAATTTCTACCTTTTTTACGATGGCAAAATATATAATGTCAGTATAATAATGTTTTTTCTTTGTGTTTTCTGATTGAATGCATGCACTGAAAACACATGCTTTTGCCGAAGGGCTTCCACAGGGCCGCTCAAAAAGACAATAGTTCTGAACTGGGATTGATTTAGTTTCGTTTTAATTATTTCAATTTTGGTAATTATCTTTTAAACTTCCATTGGTTGAAATCTATTGCTCAGCTCAAAGAGGCACTGAGTTTAAAGGTAGGCCTTGAATTAAATCCACAGGTACACCTCCAATTGACACAAATGATGTCAATTAGCCTATCAGAAGCTTCTAAATGCATGACATCATTTTCTGGAATTTTCCAAGCTGTTTAAAGGCACAGTCAACTTAGTGTATGTAAACTTCTGACCCACTGGAATTGTGATACAGTGAATTTTAGGTGAAATAATCTGTCTGTAAACAATTGTTGTAAAAATTATTTGTGTCGTGCACAAAGTAGATGTCCTAACCGACTTGCCAAAACTATAGTTTGTTAACAAGAAATTTGCGGAGTAGTTGAAAAACGAGTTTTAATGATTCCAACCTAAGTGTATTGTATGTAAACTTCCGACTTCAACTGTATATATATACAGTGGGGCAAAAAAAGTATTTAGTCAGCCACCAATTGTGCAAGTTCTCCCACTTAAAAAGATGAGAGAGGCCTGTAATTTTCATCATAGGTACACTTCAACTATGACAGACAAAATGAGAAAAAAAATCCAGAAAATCACATTGTAGGAATTTTAATGAATTTATTTGCAAATTATGGTGGAAAATAAGTATTTGGTCACCTACAAACAAGCAAGATTTCTGGCTCTCACAGACCTTCTTTAAGAGGCTCCTCTGTCCTCCACTTGTTACCTGTATTAATGGCACCTGTTTGAACTTGTTATCAGTATAAAAGACACCTGTCCACAACCTCAAATAGTCACACTCCAAACTCCACTATGGCCAAGACCAAAGAGCTGTCAAAGGACACCAGAAACAAAATTGTAGACCTGCACCAGGCTGGGAAGACTGAATCTGCAATAGGTAAGCAGCTTGGTTTGAAGAAATCAACTGTGGGAGCAATTATTAGGAAATGGAAGACATACAAGACCACTGATAATCTCCCTCGATCTGGGGCTCCATGCAAGATCTCACCCCGTGGGGTCAAAATGATCACAAGAACGGTGAGCAACAATCCCAGAACCACACGGGGGGACCTAGTGAATGACCTGCAGAGAGCTGGGACCAAAGTAACAAAGCCTACCATCAGCAAGGGCATTGAAGATGAAACGTGGCTGGGTCTTTCAGCATGACAATGATCCCAAACACACCGCCCGGGCAACGAAGGAGTGGCTTCGTAAGAAGCATTTCAAGGTCCTGGAGTGGCCTAGCCAGTCTCCAGATCTCAACCCCATAGAAAATCTTTGGAGGGAGTTGAAAGTCCGTGTTGCCCAGCAACAGCCCCAAAACATCACTGCTCTAGAGGAGATCTGCATGGAGGAATGGGCCAAAATACCAGCAACAGTGTGTGAAAACCTTGTGAAGACTTACAGAAAACGTTTGACCTCTGTCATTGCCAACAAAGGGTATATAACAAAGTATTGAGAAACTTTTGTTATTGACCAAATAGTTATTTTACACCATAATTTGCAAATAAATTCATAAAAAATCCTACAATGTGATTTTCTGGATTTTTTTTCTTCTAATTTTGTCTGTCATAGTTGAAGTGTACATATGATGAAAATTACAGGCCTCTCTCATCTTTTTAAGTGGGAGAACTTGCACAATTGGTGGCTGACTAAATACTTTTTTGCCCCCTGTACACACACTACCGGTCAAATATACAATACGGGTTAAAAGTTTCAGAACAACTACTCATTCAAGGGTTTTTCTTTATATTTACTATTTTCAACATTGTAGAATAATTATGAAGACGTCAAAACTATGAAATAACACATATGGAATCATGTAGTAACCAAAAAAGTGTTTAACAAATCAAAATATATATTTTATATTTGAGATTCTTCAAATAGCCACCCTTGGCCTTGATGACAGCTTTGTACACGCTTGGCATTCTCTCAACCAGCTTTACCTGGAATGCTTTTCCTTCTAAATCTACATTTGGTTGAGGTCGGGGGATTGTGGAGGCCAGTTCATCTGATGCAGCACTCCATCAATCTCCTTCTTGGTAAAATAGCCCTTACACACCCTTGAGGTGTGTTGGGTCATTGTCCTGTTGAAAAACAAATGATAGTCCCACTAAGCCCAAACCAGATGGGATGACGTATTGCTGCATAATGCTGTGGTAGCCATGCTGGTTAAGTGTGCCTTGAATTCTAAATAAATCATACAGTATCACCAGCAAAGCACCCCCACACCATAACACCTCCTCCTCCATGCTTTACAGTGGGAAATACAGATGTGGAGATCATCCGTTCACCCACACCGCCTGGCTGTTGAAACCAAAAATCTCAAATTTGGACTCCAGACCAAAGGACACATTTCCACCGGTCTAATGTCCATTGCTCGTGTTTCTTGGCCCAAGCAAGTCTCTTCTTATTATTGGGGTCCTTTAGTAGTGGTTTCTTTGCAGCAACTCGACCATGAAGGCCTGATTCACACAGTCTCCTCTGAACAGTTGATGTTGAGATGTGTCTGTTACTTGAACTCTGTGAAGCATTTATTTGGGCTGCAATTTCTGAGGCTGGTAACTCTAATGAACTTATCCTCTGCAGCAGAGGTAACTCTGGGTCTTCCAATCCTGTGGCGGTCCTCATGAGAGCCAGCTTCATCATAGCGCTTGATGGTTTTTGCGACTGCACTTAAAGAAACTCCGTATTGACTGACCTTCATGTCTTCAGGTAATGATGGACTGTCGTTTCTCTTTGCTTATTTGAGCTGTTCTTGCCATAATATTGACTTGGTCTTTTACTAAATCGGGCTATCTTCCCCACCTACCTTGTCACAACAGAACTGATTGGGTCAAACACATTAAGAAGGAAATAAATTCCACAAATTAACTTTTAACAAGGCACATCTGTTAATTGAAATGCATTCCAGGTGACTCATGATGGTAGTCACCTGTCTTCACTATTACTCTACAATGTAGAAAATAGTAAAAATAAAGAAAAACCCTTGAATGAATAGGTGTTCTAAAACGTTTGACCGGTAGTATATATATATTTTTTTTTAAATGCATACAAAGATAAAGAACAATAAAAAGTTTTCATATTTTGTATGCAAGGAAAATAAACAAAAAGTATCCCCCTCCCCAACCCTCTGTTCTAACTTCTAATACTAACTGTATGCACAGGTAAAATGGAAGAGAGTGAGGTGGTTGCCAACATTATTATGGCAGCTGTGCAGTAATCTTCCCTGATTGATTGAGGGATTCAAGGAGCCATCATCATTAAGTAGCATAATGGTTGGGGAGCATTTAATATTTAAATTCATGCTCTTTGAAATTAATTTTTGTAATTTCATCCCAAAAGCATTCAACTGCAGGGCACGCCCACATCATATGAATGAATGTGCAAACTTGAAAATAATAAATTGATGGTTTGGATTACAGGATGCCAAAGTCATATTTTTCCATATTCCTTGTCCAGTTAGATGATTCAGTTACATTTAGATCTGTGGCCCATACTTTTTTAATGAAAAGCTCAGAGTATGATCCTTCCTATAGTTTTATATATTGCAGAGATTAGTCCTTTCGGGAGATCAGATAATCTTTTTACAAATTACATCATTGGATAGTTCGACAGCTGGGTATCCCATGGAACTTCATATGCCAGCATAGCTAACCTAAATTGGAGATGAAGGAAAAAAAGAGTAACCTGGTAATATAAATGCTTCTTTCAGATCTTGGAATGTCCTCAAACCATTATTATCCATGATATCGTCAAGGGTACAGCTATGGCATTTAGACCATTCGGGTGATGTGCAAGGCATTATTGTTAAATATTGGAGTCTGGGCATGCCATTTTATTTCCCAGTTGCATAGTTTTTACATTTTGTGCCAAAAATAAATTGTTTGAGCAATTATAGAAGCAAAGCGTAGTTTACATTTTTAAGAAATCGATGAACACCCCTTTTTCCAGGGCAATGGGAGCCATCATATTTCTCTCCATTCTCAGCCAGGGAGCAGAAGAGTCATGCCTACACCAATTTATAATTGGGCGAAATGCTTGTGCCCTAGAAATACAATTTGAAGTTTGGAATGGATAGTCCTCCAGCATCTTTCCCTCGCTGTAAATTTGTTAATTTAATCCGAGATCTCTTACCTTTCCATATACATTTTTATAACGCAGTGTGGATTTTATCGCAATAGCCGGAATTGGGAGACATAGGAAGCATTGAGCTCACTAAATTCAACCGAGGCAATATATTTATTTTCACAATAGTAATTCTGCCGGTTAGAGAGACTAGGATGTTAGTCTATCTACGAGGTCTGATTGAATTGATTTGAGCGTTCTGTGCGAAGGAGATGTGTCGTGCTGCATTAGGCAAATGGTTTTTGCCAATGGTTTTATCTAAATAAATATATTCCAAAGTATTTCAAATTAGAAAAAAATTGGGATTCAATAAGTAGAGATGGGGTCCTCTGTCAGGTTCTTGAGGGAGAGTAGGGCAGATTTGGTTAGATTTATTTTATAACTTGAGATGGAGCTGAATTTGTCTATGACGTTCAAAGCGTTTGGGAGAGTTTATATATATTGAGTAGATAAAGTAAGATATAGTCGACGTATAATGAGATGACGTGATCTGTAGAATTGAGAGATATTGGTGTAATTTCTTTAGATTTTCAAATTGCCTGGGCCAGAGGCTCCATAGACAAAAATAGCAGAGGTGAGATGGGGTCACCTTGCCTCCTACATCTACTTATTCTGAGTGGAGCAGAGCAGATATTGCCTCTTATTACTATGGCTGAGGGATTGCCATATAGTATTTTAATCATATTAATGAAATTGGAGCCAAGTCCCATATGTTCCAAAACCGGCCAAAGATATGACCATTCTAGTCTATCAAAAGCTTTTTCTGCGTCGAGAGATTGAACTGCCTAAGGAGCTTTGGTTTCTGATGAAGCATGTAAGATATGTAATAGACAACAAAGGTTATCTGAGGATAGTTGTTTTTTAACGAACCTGCTTTGGTCTGGATGTACCAATTTGGGTAAGTTTCGAGACAGGACAAAATAATTGTTGAAGAAAGTTTGAAATCTGTGTTTATCAAATATAGGGAGCAATAGTGAGAGGACTGGGTTGCGTCCTTACTTTTTGTTTTATAAAAAAAGTGAAATTAGCTCTGTATTTACATCCCTTCCAAATGAACCTTAGTAAATGGTTGTGTTAATCATTGAGAAATAGTTAACCAAATTGGTTCAACAATTTTAAACAGACCAATGGAGGAATACTGTCCAACCAGGTGATTTGCCTTTACTCATGTTAGCCAATGCCCTTTTGAGTTCATGGAGAGAGATTTGGGCTCCCAGCAAGCCGGCTTCCTCAGTTGAGTTCTTATACACTGCTCAAAAAAATAAAGGGAACACTTAAACAACACAATGTAACTCCAAGTCAATCACACTTCTGTGAAATCAAACTGTCCACTTAGGAAGCAACACTGATTGACAATAAATTTCACATGCTGTTGTGCAAATGGAATAGACAAAAGGTGGAAATTATAGGTAATTAGCAAGACACCCCCAAAAAAGGAGTGATTCTGCAGGTGGTGATCACAGACCACTTCTCAGTTCCTATGCTTCCTGGCTGATGTTTTGGTCACTTTTGAATGCTGGCGGTGCTCTCACTCTAGTGGTAGCATGAGACGGAGTCTACAACCCACACAAGTGGCTCAGGTAGTGCAGTTCATCCAGGATGGCACATCAATGCGAGCTGTGGCAAAAAGGTTTGCTGTGTCTGTCACCGTAGTGTCCAGAGCATGGAGGCGCTACCAGGAGACAGGCCAGTACATCAGGAGACGTGGAGGAGGCCGTAGGAGGGCAACAACCCAGCAGCAGGACCGCTACCTCCGCCTTTGTGCAAGGAGGTGCACTGCCAGCGCCCTGCAAAATGACCTCCAGCAGGCCACAAGGTCTCCCTTTATTTTTTTGAGCAGTGTATATTTTAATAGGGACTCAATCTGGCTTGGTGTTGATTTACAATCAGAGGTGTACAATTATTTATAGAAATGGGAAAATTGATTTGGGTTCTGACTGTAATTCACCTGATTCAGATTCAATGGTTGCAATATCCGCTAATTGATCATTACTGCGAAGCTTGTTGGCCAGTAAACGACTGGGACAAATTCCATGGAAATAATGGTTGAGTCTAACTCGATGGATGGCAAATTCTGCACTCTGTCTTATCAATAGATTTCCTTGACTTTGGAGATTGTAGTCGCTACCTGGTCTGAAAAAAGTATTTGTTGAGAACGCTCTAATGTCATTAACAACTTTTCCAATTCTGATATCTTTTTTAATTGTGATTTAATCAGCCCAGATGCAAATGCAGTTGCATTGTTTTGAAAAAAAACTTTGATGGCGTCCCATAAAATCTGAGGATCATCAACTTAATTTTTTCTAATCAGTATGAATTCATTCAATTCAGTTTAAAATTGGAAACATTAATAAGGAAACATTAAAGCGCCATCTTGTGGCTATTTTAGGAAATGCTGACATTGTTAGCTGGCAGTAGTAAGAATGATGATCAGATAGGCTCATATGCTGAATTTCTGTTTTCTTGATCAAAGAAAATAGAGTAGATAATAGTACAACATCGATTCTGAGAATGTTTTGTGCCTGTTTGAATAGAAAGTGTACTCGGTTTCATTTGGATTATGTGGTCGCCAGGCATCAATGAGGTTGTAATCAGAGAGTATATGTCGGAGAGCCTTGGTTGAGTATGGATTGTAGTTGGTCTTATTAGACGTCCAAAATGGCATTCACGTCTGTCCCAATAACCAGTTGGAATTCAGTTAATTCTAACAATATGCTGTTCAGAGAATCAAAAAAACATAGGATCATACACATTAATAAAAGCAATTTTCTTTCCATATGGATAAATTTAAGGAAAGTGATTCTTCCTTCTTGGTCTTCACCTTTACCAAGGCTGGTGATTGTGAGTTTCTTATGTATCATTATGATTACACCCTTAGTTTTGTTTGGGGCTGATGAAAAAGCAGTCCGTTTGTATAAATGGTTCTCTATTCTAGGTGCTTGGAGCAGGTGTGTTTTTGGAGCATTGCTATATCAATATGGTTTCTTCTAGAATATCAAGACATCTGGAACATTTGATATGACTGTTAAATGTCCCAGCAAATTCCACAAGAGAATAGCTAGTGTTGCCATTGTTTTTCTAAAAGGGAATTGCTATCTTTAGTGTTGATGAACCCATGGATATGAACTAAAAAGCAGGACCCACAGGGTAACCCACCCATTGGTCGCTCCCCACCCAGAAGACCCTCTCTATAAACTATTCCCCTTAGTATAATGCCTGAACAGTCAAAAAAAAATAAGATCGCTGTAGGAGCAATAGCACTTAATCTTCATCTATGATTAGAAACATGCTTTGATATGCAAAATAAATATTTTTAATCTCAAGGTGTCATGTCATAGCCGACACTCCATTATTTTTGCAGACATCTTTGAATCTTAATATTTACCAGTTTTTGGAAAACGTGGTCGCATAAAAAACTGTGACATTTCATCTGCACAGTTCTTCCAGTAAATGTGTTTTTGTGATGTTTTTTGTGTACATTTTTCAAAGTAGTCCTTGTGCGTAGAGTTGTATGGTTTGTTCAAATCTGTAATCAATGTTTTTTTGTTGGACAAAGTGTAATTCCGTTTACGTGGAATTGCCCATATTGAAAGCAGGTGCTTCCTCAGAGGTGTGGTTCCTGAGTTAATTAAGTAATTAACATCCCATCATATGTAGGGTCATGTAAAAAAATGCTGGGAAGGCCATTATTTTGGACTGTTTTTCCAAGTAGCTTATCTGGAGAAATGCTACGGGCGCGGGAGCATCAGCCATCGCCGATGAGTAGCTTAGGCTTCATCTTCATAATTTGGTGGTGATGCAGTGCCACTGGAAAGTTCATTTAGTAGCTATATCATAGTAGCCTATGATATACACAGGAAAAAAATATCAACTCAACATGTAAAGTGTTGGTCCAATTTTTCATGAGCTGAAATAAAATACTTTCCATAAAAAAAAAGCTTATTTCTCTCAAATGTTTACATCCCTGTTAGTGAGCATTTCTCCTTTGCCAAGATAATCCATCTACCTTACAGGTGTGGCATATCAAGAAGCGGATTAAACAGCATGATCATTACACCTTGTGCCGGGGACAATAAAAGGCCACTCTAATGTGCTGTTTGTGTTTGTCACACAACACAATGCCATATATCTAATCAAATCAAATGTTATTTGTCACATGCGCCGAATACAACAGGTGTAGACCTTAGAGTGAAATACTTACAGATCCTTAGGCCCATTGTCATCCCATTCATCCGCCGCCATCACCTCATGTTTCAGCATGATAATGCATGGCCCCATGTTGCAAAGATCTGTACACAATTCCTAGAAGCTGAAAATGTCTTTTTAAATTTTTTTTTTTTTAAGGTATCTGTGACAAACAGATTCATATCCGTATTCCCAGTCATGTGAAATCCATAGATCAGGGCCTAATGAATTCATTTCAATTGACTGATTTCCTTATATGAACTGTAACTCAGTAAAATCTTTGAAATTGTTGCATGTTGCGTTTATATTTTTGTTCAGTATTCCTCCTAATTTTGTACAATGTGTGTCTCTTCATTGGCCAGGGCTATTGTTTGCATTCAACACCAAGTCGTTTTTGTTGCTCTCAAATTTGTTCACAAAAGGCAATATTCCCATGTGTGGAAATCCTAAAAACATCTCTACTAAACTGTATGCCACTACACAAATGCAATAATAGATGCATGCAATGCTTTATTATAAAGGAAAAAATGTTCTAATTATATTTCATTGGGACAATTACACAAATATTAATGCGGAAGACACACCAGAATCACTTTCCAAGAGGTGTTGAGTGTTCTTGAAGGGGCCAGTCTCAGTCCTGACTAAAATCTGCTTGAAAATCAGAGACAAGGTTTGAATATTGATGTCCATCAATGATTCCCAACTAAAGTTACTGAGCTTGAGCAATTTTGACAAAAACAATGGATAACTTTGGAGCAGGTTGTGTAGATCTGTAGGAAAAAAAGCATAATTTAATCACTTTTTAGTTAAAAATTTTAAGGCAGCAAAATGAAACAACTGTTCGCAGGGTGTGCCAATATAGCATCAAAGACCATTTGTCACGATATCCCTAGTTTGAATGACTTCAGTAAACGATTTTCACTGCTCAACATAATATCCATACTTAGCATATTATATATGAGCACAAGCCAATACGATTCAAACACTAATAATTTGCTCTTCAGCACAGTATCTTGGGATATCATTTTCAGAGTTTGCCACTGATGAGCCCTAACCCTACATATTGTAGCACTGTTTTATGTTGAACAGTCCATTTCATTTGCATCACATTAGCCATTCTAAACTTTTTTCACCACAAATGTTTCCTACCACGGTCTAACAATTTCTCGCCTATCAAAGGAGCAATAGTCATTTGAGAGTAACAAGCTCCACACTGTATACATCATGGACAAAAATTGCAACATGAAATTCTGATTCCTAGCTACTATTCAGAACTAACCGCACAGCACACATTGGTGTAGCTGAACATTTCTTTGGTGCATTTTTTGTGTCAAAACTGTCAGGCTGAGTTCAATAGCATTCTTTTTGTGTCAGCCTACAAAAGATTCCCTTGAAGGTTCCTGCCCACCATGATGGCTAACTAGTCGAGTGGATGATTGATCCGTTGCAGTATGTGACGATACAGTCTGTCAATAATAAAAAAGAATGGGAAACGGCCTGCCAATAAACGGGTATGTGTCCACAAACTCTAATTACCACTCTGCTCACCAAATGGGGATGTTTCATCACACCATAGACCAACAAAGAATTCTTGACAATATAGCTTGATGATGTATAGCTAGCACCACACAAAACGGATTGATGACATGCTCTTAGAATAACCGAATAATAAAAACCTAACAAAATCTCCAGTGTTAGCACAGATTGGAAATAACCCTCAATACCCTGTTGATGATTGGGAATAACCCTAAAATAGCTTCTGTCTGATTCCATTCTACAAAGGTATACATGAGTACAGAGGTACTGTAACGACGGGAACATTGTCTCCATTTCATTACCTAAAAATAGCAGCTTGATATGTTTGACAGTGGCACAGATCCCTACACACTATGGGGATTGTGTTGCATTAGAGAAACTCATACTCCAACACGTCCATAAACCGACTGAAGTTTTGCCAAAATGTGTTTTACAGTTGTGTGCCAGATTTGAATTGAATATCAATGCCATACACATGCACTGCTCTTTCTAAATCACAATTAATAAGTGGATGTTGAAGGCATTCACTCTGTTGCTTCAGACAGCATGTATGCAAATACATTTTATTCTTGTTTTGCACTTTGTTGAAAATAATAACCCAAAACGTACTACCACAAATACTCCCTCAAATTACCCCCTCTGTACAACATGTTTTTAAGCAGAATCTTAACATTAAACTACAAGAGGTGGTTTAATCAACAGAGTACTCTAACACAAAGGGTTGCCAATTTAAGATCTGACGGTATCGATATAAAAGCAATCCATAAATTCTAAGCACTCATGGAGATGCTGTTCGTAATCCAGTGGGATCCAGAATCATGCACTGAGCAAGTATCACTCGATTATTGAAATTCCTTGTCATTAGAATTGAACTACTGTCATTCCATTCAGACATGCGAGCATTGGAGTGGTAAACAGCATTCCTTGTCCTGGCTGAGGAAAAATGTATGTTTTGGGATTTCCAATGCAGTTTAAAGAGGATGACGTCTCTCCTGGATATATGGTGCAGTGAAATAGGTATATTCTTAAAGTTCCCCCCATGCAATGACACAATCAGCCACTCAACCAGAGTTCTTCAATTCATTTTTTCGATTATTTTCTCAGTTGGTAGTGGGGCCTGTCAATGCAATGCAGCAATGTTGCTCTTGTATTATCTATGCTACATATACTGTATGATATGAAGTGGACCGCTGTTTGTGGTCAACTTTTCTCCCGTTACAAGTCTCTGCGTAATTTGTATTCACGTTCCAGATGAATTGTGTTCCATTAATACACACTAACATTACAAATGACACAATGTCCAACAGCCACAGCACCATAACCAATCACATGCAGATTAATTTGTCGATAACAGCATCTCAGATTCTGTGTATGGATACCATATCAGATTTCTTAAAAATGGCTGTTTATTGCAGCAGTATAAATCACAGGAAATTGATATCAACTCTGTGTACCGTCACACCCAAATACAAGTCCATGTCTAAAGTTTGATCAAATATACAAATAGATACAGAATAGAAAGACTAAAATAGTGTAAATACCAGAAAAAAAAACAATGACTCCAGTGATTTCAAATTAAAGATGGAGAATACAAACTATATTACATCACAGCACACTTTTACATACAGAACAGTATATTGACCCTGTATAAACAAATGTGGTGACCTGCATTCCCTTCACAAGTTATTATTTTCCATAAGCCGGGGCCATCCCCCGTGTTGGTCAGCCTTGACACCACTGTTGTTATCAGTTTCGACAATTTACATTATTTTACACGCATTCCACCGGAGCGCAGGGACTTTGCTGCTTTCAATCGAGTGCAGAAAACATTTCGCTAACACCCGTAACGGAGGCAGTATTACTTGCAGCATCTGCCATGAATATAAAAGAATAGAAGCAAGACGATGTCCCTGTGGTGAATGTGTGGCTCATTGGAGATAACCTGATCAACTTCTGATACGTAGCTGTCCATCATCCAGACGATACCATTGCCTTTTCTTTATCTTTCATCAATCTGAATTAATACGGATGGAGTGAAGGTCTAATACTAGAAGCCAAGCCTAGCCACAGGACATGGAAGTTAAGGCCTCTCATTCCATGAGGTGTCTCATTTCCCCAATGTGTGTAGCTAAAACTGATTGTCAAAAGGGGAGATTTATTAACTGGACCACCGATCATTCATGATGTGATTCTAAATGACTTATGGAATCTAAATATATAATGTAATGTATAATCTACACGTGCCAAGATATTGTATCTATGGATCATCTTCATATCATGGGTCACTATGCAACTACACCGAACAAAAATATAAACGAATGTAAATTGTTGGTCCCATGTTTCATGAGCTGAAATAAAAGATCCCAGAAATGTTCCATATGCACAAAAACCTTCTCTCTTTCAAATCTGCACAAATGTGTTTACATCCCTGTTAGTGAGCCTTTCTCCTTTGCCAAGATAATCCATCCAACTGACAGGTGTGGCATATCAAGAAGCTAATTAAACAGCGTGATCATTACACAGGTGCACCTTGTGCTGGGGACAATAAAAGACCCCTCTAAAATGTGCACACAACACAATGCCGCAGATGTCTCAAGTTTTGAGGGATAGTGCATTTGGCATGCTGATTGCAGGAATGCCCACCAGAGCTGTTGCTAGATAATTGAATGTTAATTTCTCTACCCTGAGCCACCTCCAACATCGTTTTAGATAATTTGGCAGTACTTCCAACCGTCCTCACAACCGCAGACCACGTGTATGACATCGTGTGGGGGAGCGGTTCGCTGATGTCAACATTGTGAACAGAGTGCCCCAAGGTGGCGGTGGGGTTATGGTATGGGCAGGCATAAACTACGGACAATGAACACATTTGCATTTTATCGATGGCAATTTGAACGTGCAAACACACCATGATGAGATCCTGAGGCCCATTGTGAGGCCCATGTTTTTAAGGTATCTGTGACCAACAGATTCATATCCGTATTCCCAGTCATGTGAAATTCATAGATTAGGACCTATTACATTTATTTCAAATGACTGATTTCCTCATATGAACTGTAACTCAGTAAAATCAATGAAATTGTTGCATATTACATTTATATTTTTGTTCAGTATAATACATTTCATGACTGGACAGTCCTAAACTGAAGATTTATCCTTTGAGATTATATCTAAAGAGTTCAAGCAAATCCAAAATGTGTGTACTGTACACACAACACAATTTCTGTTCTTTAATTCACCCACTGCTGAACTATAATCATATCTTAATCACACCAGACACTCACAGGTACTCTCCCACTGGGCACATACGTCAGATCAATGTTCATTTTTATTTACATTTGGTTGAGTTGTCAACAAACATGAATTCAACGTGAAAATAAACCAAACATTTCACCTTGTCATTGGATTTACGTTAAAAGTTGGGTGAAAAAAACATGAAATTCCCTTAAATTGATGACTTTTTGCAAATCCAATCAGTTTTCCACATTGATTCATCATCATCATATTGAACTTTTTGGTTGAAATGACGTGGAAACAACCTTTCAACCAGTTTTTGCCCTGTGTGCTGTGACGAAGACTTAGAATAATCAAGTATAACTGTAGTGCTGTATGCAAATAACCATGATCCAGACAATTAGCTCTAGATGAGACTTGTCAGTATCGCTGACTAATCTTAATTCTTTCCCCATGTCATCTCCCACTTTCCTCTGAAGCCGGTTGCTCTAACAAACACGGGCTGTGCTGACAAATGCCATCTAAGCTCAGATAAGTTTACCACATTCCCACTGGGCACACACTGGTTGAATGAACATTGTTTCCATGTCATTGCAATGAAATTACATTGAATTACATGGAAAATGCCCAATGGGTTGTTTCCTGCATGGGGAATGGAAAAAGTGAAGCGATACTTAATTATGCTCAGCATTAACTAACACTTAGCCCAATGATGGCATTGCTTGCCTCATTTGTGGGTTTGAAGCAGCCTTCCAGCACAATAACAGGGCGCACATGACTTTCACAGCTTATACTCGGTTCATAACACACACCATGATTATCTTTGTGGTATAAGTGAGATAACAAAGGTGATATGCCATCTGCTTTCCAGCAACAACAAAAAAATGTAACGTGTACCCATTGTGGTGAGGGATCGCTGAGGGAGGGATCGGTATTAGATGTGAAATGGAGAGTGACAGGAAATATGTAAAATGCCCAGCCCACACACCGCACCAAGGGGATGTGTGAAGCAAATAATGGGCAAAGTAGCAGCGCAATAACCACATTCTAACCCTTTGAGCACGAGTTGGAGCTGAGGAGACACATACAATTGATTATATGGAGCAGGGTGGAAATAATCGCATTAAAACACCCTTTAAATGTATTTTCGGGAAAGGCTGTGGTCACCATTCATGCAATACAGCGGTCGCCAAACGGTCGATTGCGATCTGGTCGATCTTCAAGGCATTCCTAGTCAATCACCAAACATTTATATAGAAACGCCAACGATAAAGGCTTGCGCTCCTTTTTTGAAATTCGTGTTGAGCTATTGGCCGCAAGTGCACTTGATTCAGAAGCCCTACGCACCGGGTAAGCAAAGTGTTCCCATTTTTAATCATTTAATTTGTCTGAAAATACAAACTCCACCTACCCGGCGGACCTGGAGATCTGTGACTAAATGGAGTAGGCCTACTGCACTGGCAAATCGGATAGCTCAAATCAGTGCCTACAGAGCTTCTGCGACCCCAGCCATAGCAAATATTGATACTAGCCTATGTAGGATTTAATCACTTTTAAAACCATGACCACAGAGAGACTATCAACGAATACAGCAAAGAGTTGCTGATTTTATGAATGAGTTCATGTTTACGTTTTTATTATTCAGCACTGTCAAACCTGTTTTTATTCAACACTTACACAACATAAAAAATGCTTATCCGTTATTCAACTCGCGCTGCAGCTCCAATGAATGAGTCGCCAAGTGTATCGATAGCCCTGCGTTTTTAGTATTATTTGCAGATCGACGTGTCTATTTTAATACCAATGAATATTTAACTTTCTCTGGTCATAGGAACAACATTAATTTGTGTATGAGGCAAATGCGGTCCGACTCGAGTTACGCCATAAGGTGGAAGACGGTGTCCCCTCTCTCTGGTCAGAATTCCAATAGGGCATTTTCTAGAGCTCTGAGTTTCCGACCTGAGGATCACTGACATCATGATTTGACCTCATTTTTCCCCCGACTTCTCAGTTATCTTGAAAGCACCATGATCATCAGATGTAGGTGTCATACCATCAGTCCAGTAAAATAAAAAAGCTAATTATTTAAATGTACGCTCCGCAGTGCCTAGCAAGTGCTACACCAACTGATCTATTTTGTTATCAAAGCTTGTGTTTTGAAATATAATATAGTCTGAGAATAACAATATTGGCAGGCCAGGCATATAGCCAATATTCTGTGATAATGTACTATTAGGCCTACTGCCCAAACCTCATTCGTACAGAACTGTTTTATTAGGTTAATGTTATATTTTTAAGTCATGTTTAAAAAAACATTGGAGCAGTAGATCTCAGCTTGCTTTTTGACTGCAAAAGAGATCTTGACTCAGAAAAGGTGGGTGACCACCGATGTAATACATTTAAATACTGTACATCAGACAGTATTGGGGAGCTATTTCATAGTTTTTTCACAAGTATATTATTTTCCCATTTCAATCTTATAGCAACCCTAAACTTTTTGACGTGACTGTTATGGGAAGAGCAGACCATCCGATATGCCCTTAAATATTTTGATATGCATCCTGGAATTAACATTTAAGAGGACCATTGCTTCTATAGTGAAACAAATCTCACATATGGGCAGTTTACAAGCGACGTTGTTAGGCTACATTGTATTGTTGTTTCTTCTTCAGAGCGCACTGGCGAGCAACAACATAATTTCACTCCAAGGAGTTCAAGTTTAGCACTGTATCCACACATTTCTGATTGATCGAAATGATGTTGATGGTGAAAGGGGTGATTGAATTTACAATATACAATGGGGGTTTGTAACTAGGTTGTCACACCCTGATCTGTTTCACCCGTCTTTGTGATTGTCTCCACCCCCCTCCAGGTGTCGCCCATCTTCCCCATTATCCCCTGTGTATTTTTACCTGTGTTCTCTATGTCTTTTGCTAGTTCGTTTACCAGCGTTTTCCCTCTGCTCCTGTCTCTCGATTGTTCCTGTTTCCTAGTTTCCCGGTGTTGACCATTCTGCCTGCCCTGAGCCTACCTGCCTGTCTTCCTTTGCCCCACCTTTCTGGATTACTGACCTTTGCCTGCCCTGACCCTGTGCCTGCCTGCCATCCTGCACCTTTGCCCCACCTATCCGGATTACTGACCTCTGCCTGCCCTTGACCTGCCCTTTGCCTGACCCTGTTTGATTAATAAACTGTTGTTATTTCGGCTTTGTCGGCATCTGGGTCTTACTTGAAAATGTATAGGTTTGTGCTCCAGACAATTTGTTCCTGAGCTTTTAGCTATAGTCGGCGGGCCAGAACATAATTAGCTATTTGCAAATAGCTTATATACTAGCGGCCCAATTCATAGCCACATTTAACACGTGGTTAGTGGGCTAATCAATTCAATTACATAATTTTGATCTGAATACAGCGGCGCAATCACCAATGTCTCTACTAATAGGCCTACCTACCGTAAAAGATATTCAACTTACTGTATTTCTCCAATGCCAAACCAATGTCTCTTGTTTACAACGTAACTGTCGCTGTTTGCAAATAATTAAATCTGATATGTCATTATAAATCCAAGTATGAAGTTGATTTCTCACCACAGACATGAGGCCTGAGTCCGACGCAGAAAGAAGGTATAGGCCTATTTAAGGAGTGCATGGCGACAGCATTGGAGGAAATCGCTATACAGACAAATATATGGATAACATAATTGTGTCTGTCAAACAGGCAAGCCTACATCTTATTTCTTAGTGCTCCAACAAAGCCCACCTGTTGGTAAATTTGTCTACTCAACTTTCAGCACCGGACTCTGTCCATATTGATTTTAGAAATAGCGATCCACACGCGAGTGCTGGCTGTATCTCAACTAATCTTTTTAATGTATTTATCCAATTATATTCCATGCTCTTGTTTTTATTACATAAATATCCCCACTAATATTGTAATGACGTTTTTAGAATTGTATTAAGCTGTTGGGCGCTTGCTTCTAGGTTGAGATTCTTGTTTCCTAATATTATTCCTTTACAATCTTCTGTAGCGAATAGAGCAGACCATATATCCATCACATCCTACATTATGTTAATGAAGTCCCCATGTAACTCAAATGTGTGTTTGGATTGCGAAGGTGTGAAACGTATCAACGAGAGAAAGAAGCCAATCAGTCGTATAAGTTCCCTTCAGTTTATGAGGCATCACTCCTCATGCAATGAAGGAGAACATAATACCAGCATTCAACTTTGATTCATTTACTGAATGACGCCTTATCAATGCATTTGAATTATGACGATCACCTTTGTCCTACAGGAGGACATCTTAGCACTACTCACACATCACATAGGCCTAAACAAAACATATAGAAAACACAGCAGGAAACAAACAATATGAACAGTCAGACAAATACCTTTCCTACCCTACCATCCCACCCCACGCCTGCCCATTTGGGGAGTTGTTCATAATAGTGATAGCCCCTGGCATGACACACCTCCCGAAGCGCGCAGTGAGCACCATTTAATTGTCTGATTTCTCCGACCTAATTGGAGATCAAAGCAGTGGTGGAGTGGGTGGTCTGGGCTGGAGCTCATGTGGCGGGCATTGCACTAGTTTCACATTCTTTCAGTAGGTGAGGGGGATCCAATCAGTTTAGACGCCATGAAAAAATGAAATAGTAGGCCTATAGGCTACTCCAGTGGCATGTTATAGCCTATACATTTTAGTGTTATACAAACCTTCAGAACATACAGTGTGAAACTTGAAAGAACTTGTGGTTCTCATGGTCAAGCGAAATGATCAAATGTATCACTTGTGCACTAGTGCGCTCTGAAGAGGAAACAACGATATGTAGTCTAACAACATCGCTCCCAAGTGGCACAAATATGAGATTATGTTTCGCTATAGAAGCACTGGTCCTCTTAAATTGTAATTCCAAGCTGTACATCAAAATATTTAGGGTCATATGATGGTCTGCTCTGCCATTCCTCCCTTTCACACCAGTGCTGCCAAGAATATAGGGTTGCTGTAAGACGTAAATGAGAAAATAATGGACCTGTGAAAAAACTATTAAATAGCTCCCCACTACCATGAGAAGTTTATATTTAATGTATTCATTGAATGGTGATCACAGCCCATCCGGAAATACATTTAAATAGTGTTTTAATGCGATTTTCTCCGACCTGCTCCATGTATTCAATGTACTCCATTTCAAATTTAGCTCCCAATGCGGCTTTACTTCCGGGATATTATGACGCATCTGGCAGTTCCTTCTCTGTATGTTCCTAGATCACAGAAACTGGACAGCCTCCATCCTGATGAGAACACCAAATGACCTCTATTTAAAATAAAATAAAATAGTTGCACAATTCAAAAGCTAGTAAACACACAGCATGAGCCATTATCTTCACCATTCACCCCAATACAGATAGATGAGTGGCGCAGCAGTCTAAGGCACTGCATTGCAGTGCTAGAGTCGTCACTACGACCCTGGCTCGAACCCGGGCTGTATCGATTAGGCCTGGCTCGCAGTCTGCGTTCCAATTCATCCCAAAGGTGTTCAATGGGGTTGAAGTCAGGGCTCTGTGCAGGCCAGTCAAGTTCTTCCACACCGATCTCAACAAACCATTTATGTATGGACCTCACTTTATGCACAGGGGCATTGTCATGCTGAAACAGGAAAGGGCCTTCCCCAAACAAAGTTGGAAGTACAGAATCATCTAGAATGTCATTGTATGCTGTAGCAATCAGATTTCCCTTCACTGGAACTAAGGGGCCTAGCCCAAACCATGAAAAACAGCCCCAGATGATTATTCCTCCTCCATCAAACTTTACAGTTGGCATTATGCATTCAGGGAAGGTAGCGTTCTCCTGGCATCCGCCAAACCCAGATTCCTCCGTCGGACTGCCAGATGGTGAAGTGTGATTCATCACTCCAGAGAACACGTTTCCACTGCTCCAATGACGGTGAGCTTTACACCCCTCCAGCCGACGCTTGGCATTGCACATGGTAATCTGGCTTGTGTGCGGCCATG
This sequence comes from Salvelinus namaycush, assembly GCF_016432855.1. Lineage (NCBI taxonomy): Eukaryota > Metazoa > Chordata > Actinopteri > Salmoniformes > Salmonidae > Salvelinus > Salvelinus namaycush. Next base: position 40,131,658 of record NC_052309.1, on the reverse strand, counting down.
GAAACCCATTTCACAATGCTCCCGACTAACAGCTCTTGTGCTGACATTGCTTCCAGAGGCAGTTTGGATATCGGTAGACGAAATTTACACCCTACGCACTTCATTACTCGGCTGTCCCGTTCTGTGAGCTTGTGTGGCCTGAGCCATTGTTGCTCCTAGATGTTTCCACTTCACAATAACAGCACTTACAATTGACCGGGGCAGCTCTGGCAGGGAAGAAATTTGACAAACTGACTTGTTGTAAATGTGACATCCTATGATGGTGCCACATTGAAAGTCATTGAGCTCTTCAGTAAGGCCATTCTACTGCCAATGTTTGTCTATGGAGATTGCATGGCTGTGTGCTCGATTTTATACACCTGTCAGCAATGGGTGTGGTTGAAATAGCCTAATGCACTAATTTGAACGGGTGTTCACATAGTTTGTATATACAGTATTGTGTACCTGAACACGAAAAACTTTAATTTTGACCATAATTAGGCTGTGAATCATGCCACATAGAGAACTTTGTCAAAAGTATTCACACTGTATGCTGATTCATGATTGCTTGGTTCCAAAAATATTTTATTTATATTTCTTCCTAAATAATGTAAGAGACTATCCTAGCTAGCACTGCTTTTGCTGTTGGATCTGATTCATGGGAAGACACTGTGGCACTTTCTTATATTGTTTGGTCTTTATTAATCTACAGTGGCTTGCACAAGTATTCACCCCCCTTGGCATTTTTCTTATTTTGTTGCCTTACAACCTGGAATTAAAATTTATTTTTGGGGGGTTTGTATCATTTGATTTACACAACATGCCTACCACTTTGAAGATACAAATATGTTTTATTGTGAAACAAACAAGAAATAAGACAAAGAAACTGAAAACTTGAGCATGCATAACTATTCACCCCCCCAAAGTCAATACTTTGTAAAGCCACCTTTTGCAGCAATTACAGCTGCAAGTATCTTGGAGTATGTCTCTACACATCTAGCCACTGGGATTTTGCCCATTCTTCAAGGCAAAACTGCTCCAGCTCCTTCAAGTTGGATGGGTTCCACTGGTGTACAGCAATCTTTAAGTCATACCACAGATTCTCAATTGGATTGAGGTCTGGGCTTTGACTAGGCCATTCCAATACATTTAAATGTTTCCCCTTAAACCACTCAAGTGTTGCTTTAGCAGTATGCTTAGGGTCATTGTCCTGCTGGAAGGTGAACCTCCGTCCCAGTCTCAAATCTCTGGAAGACTGAAACAGGTTTCCCTCAAGAAAGAATTTCCCTGTATTTAGCGCCATCCATCATTCCTTCAATTCTGACCAGTTTCCCAGTCCCTGCCGATGATGGTGATTCTCAGGGTGATGAGGTGTTGGGTTTGTGCAAGACATAGCGTTTTCCTTGATGGCCAAAAAGCTACATTTTAGTATCATCTGACCAGAGTACCTTCTTACATATGTTTGGGTATTCTCCCACATGCCTTTTGGAGAACACCAAACGTGTTTCCTTTTATTTCTTTAAGCAATGGCTTTTTTCTGTCCATTCTTCCGTAAAGCCCAGCTCTGTGGAGTGTACGACTTAAAGTGGTCCTATGGACAGATACTCCAATCTCCGCTGTGGAACTCCTTCAGGGTTATCTTTGGTCTCTTTGTTGCCTCTCTGATTAATGTCCTCCTTGCCTGGTCTGTGAGTTTTGGTGGGCAGCCCTCTCTTGGCAGGTTTGTTGTGGTACCATATTCTTTCCATGTTTTAATAATGGATTTGATGGTGCTCCGTGGGATGTTCAAAATTTCTGATATTTTTTTATAACCCAACCCTGATCTGTACTTCTCCACAACTTTGTCCCTGACCTGTTTGGAGAGCTCCTTGGTCTTCATGGTGCCACTTACTTGGTGGTGCCCCTTGCTTAGTGTTGCAGACTCTGGGGCCTTTCAGAACAGGAGTATATATACTGATATCATGTGACAGATCATGTGACACTTAGATTGCACACAGGTGGACTTTATTTAACTAATTATGTGACTTCTGAAGGTAATTGGTTGCACCAGATCTTACTTAGGGGCTTCCTAGCAAAGGGGGTGAATACATATGCACAAACCACTTTTACGTTTTTATTTTTTTGAATTTTTTGAAACAAGTAATGTTTTTGATTTTCACTTTACCAATTTGGACTATTTTGTGTATGTCCATTACATGCAATCCAAATAAAAATCAATTTAAATTACAGGTTGTAATGCAACAACAATTATGTTGTTGCTCGCCAGTGCGCTCTGAAGAAGAAACAACAATACAATGTAGCCTAACAATAGGAAAAACGCTAAGGGGAATTGTAACGTCCTGACCAGAGTTCTTATGTGTTTTGCTTGTTTAGTGTTGGTCAGGACGTGAGCTGGGTGGGAATTCTATGTTGTGTGTCTAGTTTGTCTGTTTCTGTGTTCAGCCTAATATGGTTCTCAATCAGAGGCAGCTGTCAATCGTTGTCCCTGATTGAGAATCATATATAGGTGGCTTGTTTTGTGTTGGGGATTGTGGGTGGTTGTTTCCTGTCTCTGTGTTTGTGGTCTGCACCAGATAGGACTGTCTCGGTTTTCACGTTTGTTGTTTTGTATTGTTGTAAGTGTTCACAGTTCGTTAAATTAAACATGTTGAACACTAACTGCGCTGCATTTTGGTCCTCTCCTTCATCCCAGGAAGAAAGCCGTTACAGGAATGAATAGTTTTGCAAGGCATTGTATTTAACACCAGTAAAGAAAATGGGAAAACAGCTAGCAACTTCTGAAAGGGACAGTGAACGTCAGACTTTTAAATTCCATTAACCCACGAATGACTAATGACCTCAGGCATGTTGTTACTTCCTAAAGGTGGTTTCTTCAACCCATACACATCTCTCTGTTTATTTGCATTAATGTGGAATTCTGGTTAATACTTGGTCTTGGTTGTTTCAATTAAGAAAAATATTCTGGTGATGATTTTAATGAGATAAAACTTTAGATTTTATAGGTGGTTACTTGACGCTTGAACCCTATTCAATCAAACCAGGAAACCGGGATAAGTACAACATGTAAATGTTCTGATATGAAACAAACTCAACTGCTTGTTCATTGAAATAATGTTCTCTCTTTGGGCTGGATCAACAATGTACATTTTTACTCCCGGAAAACCTGCTTGTGTTTGAATAAGGCCCATGGTCTCAATTACATTCCAAAATATTGTATATTAAAACTCTCAATCTCTCCCCCTAACATGCATAGACACATACACACACACACACACACACACACACACACAACTGCAAGTCACCGCGAGTCTGTTTTTAAACGCATGTGGACTTACTGTCAGTAAATCCAATCCTTAATTGGGGACAATGGTGTGCCAACCAGGCCCTTACAGGCAGTGAAACAGCAATCGAGTCTTGACTTCTTGAAAAACAAGCCCACACTAATAGGAATCAACAATGCCTTGCCTTCTCTCCCTACACCTGGACTGCTTTGCATGTTCATGTGTGGAGTCTGTCTTGTGTAGACAAGAAAGCTTCCCCAGCTCAGTGACCATCCTCCCAAACTGATGGTAAATGGGCCTTGTTTCTTTTCTCAAAGCTACATCCTGCTAGGAGATGGGGAGGGGAGGCAGAGATACTATAATTCCCGCTTAATCAATGCAGTATTATATGCAGCCCTTCTAACACACGTGTAAGAGGATCTCTGGCGCCCTGCTGTGCTGCGAATCAGATTTCAATGATATGCTTCTTTTCCCAGGGACCCCCTGGCTTCACAAGTTGGCCATGTTTTCTGAGATGTTTCACGTGAAATCTGCAGGTAAATCTCTTGTAAGTTATTGTCAGGAAAGGGAATTTGTAGCAGTCTTCCCTGCCCACTTAACCACCAAAACCAAGAATGTTGAACACGGAGTGAAATCCTTTCTAGTGCATTGTAGCGACATTATGAAATTTAAAAGGATTACTAGTGATTATGGTGTACGAATATTATGACATCCTCGGCGTCACAAGGAGTTGGTCCGAGTATGAACAATGTAAAAAAATAAAATACAAGTAAAGTGCAGTGCCAAACTGATGTACAGTTTCCATTCAAATGGGATGTCTTAAACTACAGCAGTGTTAAGAGTGACAGAGAGGAGCTACCACTGTAATTATTTGAAACAAAGTGATTTACAGATACCCAGCCTAAAACCCCAAAGAACAAGCAATGCAGAGGCAGAATTACAGTGGCTAGGAAAAACTAAGAAACCTAAGCAGAAACCCGGAGAGCGGAACCAGACTCCAATGGGTGGCCAGTCCACTTCTGGCTGTACCGGGTAGAGATGTAAAAGTGCTCTTCCGTCATCACAGACTGACATTGTCACAGACTAAGAGCATCTGTTGTTAAAGCAAAGGGTTCAACTCAAGTCAATCCAACTTTATAATTAAGAAGGCGCTGCCAGATCTCAAATAATTTCAGGTTATAGCTAGCTAGTTATCCAATTCATTTTGATGTTGTGACCCCATAATAATATTGTAATATTGTAAATTCTGCCCAAAAACATTGATTTCTATTCAATGCTTTCGTTCAACAGTTTTCTGTTCAACACTTCATACCAAGGAAAACATTTCCAATATGTCCAGAAAAACATTGTGCGAAATTGTGTGTATGTTCTTTTATTGCTTTTTGTCCGCTTGTGATGCTTTCTGACACCAAAAAAGGTCTCTCTCTCAGAAGTCTGTAATAATAAAACTAGCTACTTCTGTGCTCTGTCAAAAATGAATGCATTGGCTTTCTACTAGAATTCTTTGCAAAGCAGAATGAGTTTGTGATTGTCATCCGTACAGAGAACCCAAAACATAATCAACTTTTGAACACACTTTCTCCCCCCCCCCACCTCTCTCTCTCTCTCTCTCTCACTCTCTCACTCTCACTCTCACTCTCACTCTCACTCTCACTCTCTCACTGCTACCTGCAGTGCAGCTGGCCGTAATTGAGGCGGTCTGAATCAAAAAGCGGAACTCATTTTCCTTTAATTACAGGCCATGCCATTCTCGGGGACAGAACAACAGCTATTCCTTATGCCCCGTGGGCAACCTGGGAGGCTCAAACTGAAGATGATTTTACACTCTGAGCCAGGATTCCTTCTCCAGTCAAATGGTTGGTGCCCCAGTAAGAGCTTATCATTGTGCAATAATAATGTCAGAGAAAATAGAGCACCTGAAGCCTTTAGTGCGCCCATCTTATGGAGACTTATTGTTTTTCATTGTGTTGACCTCTGTCGTGGTAAACACAGGCAATTGGATATGAATCTGCTCACCTCAGATTACAAAGTTTATTGCGTTTACAGAGACGGTGCAATTTGGTGTCTAGCTGCCAGCTCTGTGAAATATTGAGCTGTATCAGTAGAACACATTTACAGGTCTGGAAAGCCAGCCTTGGTCACTCTCATACTGTCAGCAACTTACGAGTTTTAACGGCTTATCAGCAGTGCCTAAGGCAGGGTCTACAATTCTGGTTCTGGAGAGCTATTGGTTATACAGGCTTTTGGTTCATCCCAGAACTAATACACTTGATTCACATAACCAGATTCCAGACTGAATCGCTTGAACCAGTGTTGGAGACACATAGGGTCAGTTGCAAACAAAACACAGAACATAACGAGCAGCTGCTGGTAAGCACTACGTGTTCAAATAAACTTGCTTGCAACCAAAAACCCACAAGAATAAACCAGCAGATCGGTTAATCTCCCGTTGTTACTGTCAAACAAGTTAGATACCAGACTGTTGCGTTTGAGTTATCTACTCTCGGCCCCAATGAAATATCGATCTATAAGGAAAATAGCAAGGCTGGTAATTAATCACAAATATTTATTGTAAGAATATAGAACCAGTGAATTGTAAGAAAGATACTCACAGTACAGTACAGTATAGTTCTGTACAGTAGAGTACAGTACAATACAGTCAATTATAGAGTCTATGTTTGGGCCACATTAGAATATTATTTGTCATTTGACATACATTGATTAGACTAATTTAATGAAAACACATTATATTAACTCAATCAGGATTGGCTTGATTTAGTAACCAATTTTAGATGTTAACAGTTCAGGAATACTAAGTATACCAACCCAAGATTTACATTCTTAAAATGTGTAAAATATACTTTATTTCAATTGTGCGGAATGATTGTCAAATAGCTAAATCACACTTAGTCTGCTCATATAGTAGAACTATATTTTTCAGATGATAATGTAATGAAACAGGCAGGGAGCAGGTCTCGAACCCTCGACCTTCTAGCCCGAGGTCCGGCGCGCTATCGACTGTGCCGCAAAAGCATGCTCAAGCGGCAGAGTCGATTTCCGCGCTTATAAACCCAGGGTCGTTACAATAATATCAACCAGGGGGGTTAGCTGCAATCAAGACCAAAAGATAACCTTGACATCCTCCTTAGCGTTGTCCAATGTTTGTTACAACAAATCAGCTGTGAGGGTGATTTAGTGCGTATTGATGGTTTAACGAGAGATCAGTTGGCGATTATCTGGTGGATTTCGATGGTTTTAATTGGCCCATGGTCGAAGGATTGCGGGTTTCGGTAATATTTGGAGGAGACATTGATCAATGAGATTTCAACCATTATTCACCCACTCAAAAAGACACCCAGATGTTTGTTGAAATCCCAAAGTGTTATCACTATGCTTTCAACCATCTACAGTGGCTTGCGAAAGTATTCACCCCCCTTGGCATTTTTCCTATTTTGTTGCCTTACAACCTGGATTTAAAAATGATTTTGGGGGGGTTTGTATCATTTGATTTACACAACATGCTTACCACTTTGAAAATGCAACATATTTTTTTATTGTGAAACAAACAAAAAATAGGACAAAAAACTGAACTTGAGCGTGCATAAATATTCAATACCTTGTAGAGCCACCTTCTGCTGCAATTACAGCTGCAAGTCTTAAGATATGTCTCTATAAGCTTGACACATCTAACCACTGGGATTTTTCCTCATTCTTCAAGGCAAAACTGCTCCAGCTCTTTCAAGTTGGATGGGTTCCACTGGTGTACCGCAATCTTTAAGTCATACCACAGATTGTCAATTGGATTGAGGTCTGGGCTTTGACTAGGCCATTCCAAGACATTTAAATGTTTCCCCCTAAATCACTCAAGTGTTGCTTTAGCAGGATGCTTAGGGTCATTGTCCTGCTGGAAGGTGAACCTCCGTCCCAGTCTTAAATCTCTGGAAGACTGAAACAGGTTTCCCTCAAGAAATAATTTCCCGGTATTTAGTGCCATCCATCATTCCTTCAATTTTGCCCAGCCGATTAAAAACATGCCCACAGCATGATGCTGCCACCACCATGCTTCACTGTTGGGAAGGTGATTCTTGAGGTAATGAGAGGTGTTGGGTTTGCGCCAGACATAGCGTTTTCCTTGATGGCCAAAAAGCGAATTATTAATAATTATTTTGTCTCATCTGACCAGAGTACCTTCTTACATATGTTTGGGGAGTCTCCCACATGCCTTTTGGCGAACACCAAACGTGTTTGCTTATTTCTTTCTTTAAGCAATGACTTTTTTTCTGGCCATTCTTCCGTAAAGCCGAGCTCTGTGGAGTGTACGGCTTAAAGTGGTCCTATGGACAGATACTCCAATCTCCGCTGAGGAGCTTTGCAGCTCCTTCAGGGTTATCTTTGGTCTCTTTGTTGCCTCTCTGATTAATGCCCTCCTTGCCTGGTCTGTGAGTTTTGGTGGGCGGCCCTCTCTTGGCAGGTTTGTTGTGGTGCCATATTCTTTCCATGTTTTAATAATGAATTTGATGGTGCTCCGTGGGATGTTCAAAGTACAAATGCAACAAAATAGGAAAAACGCTAGGGGGAATGAATACCTTTGCAAGGCACTGTAAAAGCACAACCTAATTCCAATGGGAAAACGATGTTAGCAGTTTGGTTGTGGTGTCATCAAAATGTGTTATCACTGCGCTTTCAACCATTTAAATGTTCAAAGTTCAAATGGGAATACAATGTCAGATATTTTATTTTAATACAACAACTTCAAGTGTTATCACTGTGCTTCATCTAATAGCACAGCCAAATGATTGCAGTTTAGATTACAATAAAAGTACATGTGCAAGTGATCAATGGTGTTCAAGATTCAGAACAGATTATTACAGCAATTGTGAAAATATCCACAGACCTGGGACCTTTGCATGCCATCTTGAACATGCACGCTTTCTATGATTACATAAGAAAACATGTATAGTTACAGTAGCCTAACAATGTAGCCATGGGTGTGTTACTCATTTTCTGATTGAATAAATACTGTTACATTAGTTTGTAAGATGGCCTTAACTGTAGGTTATTTACAGTATTACAAAAATATTATTGAACTGTGTTTGGTTGGCAACACAACCAAATATCAACATTTAAAATATATCTAATGCTTGGATAGTTTCATCTGAGCCACTGGCTTAATCCTATTCTGGAACTTTTTGGGTTTAGATGGCGACGTGAATCCAACATATTATTTGTTAACTTGTCAACAAGATAATAGGCTATTTACTGTAGAAAGAGGAGAGGGGAGGGCTACTAAGGTACACTATAGTATATTTTGGTAGATAGAAGGTGCTCTTCGGTAAAAGGGGTAAATTGGTCATCAAAAAGAAAGGAGGACCAAGGCACTCTTCATATAATTAATTAAAATGCCTTTATTAGTATGGCATGTTCAATAGAAACAAAGTTTTTAAAAAACCGACGCGTTTCGTCTGCATGGCCTTCGTCAGGGAGTACTCTATTGAACATGCCATACTAATAAAGGCATTTTAATTAATTATATGAAGAGTGCTTTGGTCCTCCTTTCTTTTTGATGACCAATTTACCCCTTTTACCAAAGAGCACCTTCTATCTACCAAAATAGTAGTACTCCCTGACGAAGGAGTACTCCCTGACGAAGGCCATGCAGCCGAAACGCGTCGGTTTTTAAAAAACGTTGTTTCTATTGAACATGCCATACTAATAAAGGCATTTTAATTAATTATATGAAGAGTGCCTTGGTCCTCCTTTCTTTTTGAAGGCTATTTACTGTATTGTATAAGTGATATTGAATTGTTTTTCGTTGTCAAAAAATTCAAGTTTGTCTACAAATTAATCATTTATATGTTGAATTCATGTCTCCTTCTCAACAAAGAATCAAGGTTAAAGAATAGGACTAAATCAAATCAAACTTAATTTAAAGTGCATTAAAGAACAGTAAGTTGAGACCCCGACTGTGTTCCCCCAAAACAAGCATATACAGTGCCTTCAGAAAGTATTCATACCCCGTGTTACAGACTGAATTTAAAATTGATAACATTTCTATTTTTTTGTCACTGGCCTACACACAATACCCCATAATGTCAAAGTGGAATTATGTTTTTCGAAATTTTTACAAATTATTAAAAAATTAAAAGCTGAAATATCTTGAGTCAATAAGTATTCAAGCCTTTTGTTATGGCAAGCCTAAACAAGTTCAGGAGTAAAAATGTGCTGTGAGGGAAATTGCATATGTTTGTGTGTATCAGATTGTACACAGATCGTATGTCTAGCATACAGTTGAAGTTGGAAGTTTACAAACATCTTAGCCAAATACATTTAAACTCAGTTTTTCACAATTCCTGACATTTAATCCACTTTATTTTAAGTATGTGAAATGTCAGAATAATAGTAGAGAGAATTATTTATTTCAGCTTATATTTCTTTCATCACATTCCCAGTGGGTCAGAAGTTTACATACACTCAATTCGTATTTGGTAGTATTGCCTTTAAATTGTTTAACTTGGGTCAAATGTTTCGGGTAGCCTTCCACAAGCTTCCCACAATAAGTTGGGTGAATTTTGGCCTATTCCTCCTGACAGAGCTGGTGTAACTGAGTCAGGTTTGTAGGCCTCCTTGCTCATACACGCTTTTTCAGGTTTGCACACAAATGTTCTATCGGACTGAGGTCAGGGCTTTGTGATGGCCACTCCAATACCTTGACTTTGTTGTCCTTAAGCCATTTTGCCACAACTTTGGAAGTATGTTTGGGGTTATTGTCCATTTGGAAGACCCATTTGCGACCAAGCTTTAACTTCCTGACTGATGTCTTGAGATGTTGCTTCAATATATCCACATAATTTTCCTACATCATGATGCCATCTATTTTGTGAAGTGCACCAGTCCCTCCTGCAGCAAAGCACCCGCACAACATGATGCTGCCACCACCGTGCTTCACAGTTGGGATGGTGTTCTTCAGCTTGCAAGCGTCCCCCTTTTTCCTCCAAACATAACGATGGTCAGCATGGCCAAACAGTTCTATTTTTGTTTCATCAGACCAGAGAACATTTCTCCAAAAAGTACAATATTTTTCCCCATGTGCAGTTGCAAACCGTAGTCTGGCTTTTTTATGGCGGTTTTGGAGCAGTGGCTTCTTCCTTGCTGAGCGGCCTTTCAGGTTATGTCGATATATGACTCGTTTTACTGTGGATATAGATATGTTTGTACGTGTTTCCTCCAGCATCTTCACAAGGTCCTTTGCTGTTGTTCTGGGATTGATTTACACTTTTTGCACCAAAGTACGTTCATCTCTAGGAGACAGAATGCGTCTCCTTCCTGAGCGGTATGAAGGCTGCGTGGTCCCATGGTGTTTATACTTGCGTACTATTGTTTGTACAGATGAACGTGGTATTTTTAGGCATTTGGAAATTGCTCCCAAGGATGAACCAGACTTGTGGAGGTCAACAGTTTTGGCTGATTTATTTTGATTTTCCCATGATGTCAAGCAAAGAGGCACTGAGTTTGAAGGTAGGCTTTGAAATACATCCACAGGTACACCTCCAATTGACTCAAATGATGTCAATTAGCCTATCAGAAGCTTCTAAAGCCATGACATCATTTTCTGGAATTTTCCAAGCTGTGTAAAAGGCACAGTCAACTTAGTGGACCGACGCTGGAGGTGAGATGCAGGTACGGGGAGTTGACATTTAATACGGAACAGACAGGCAATAAAACAGGAACAGTGTCAGCACATGGGTAAACAAGGACATATGACAATTAATGCTGCAGCAGAGAATAGAGCGGGGAATTATAGATATAGGGGAGGTAATGACAGAGGTGATTGAGTCCAGGTGAGTCCAATAATCGCTGATGCTCATGACGGGGAAAGGCAGGTGTGCATACTGATGGTGGTAGTAGTGCGTTATGCTGGGGTGCCTGGCACGTGAGGGAGACCCGGGAGCAGGCGTGACAGTACCCCCCCTCTAGGGGCGCCACCCGACATTCCCACCTGGGCAAGCCTGATGGGCTGGCCGAAGCACGGCCGCTGAGCAAGCTGGCTGGGCGTAAACTCCCGACGAACTGGCAGAGGCATGGGATCCTGGCGAGCCGGCTGAGGGCTTAGGAGCTTGTCGATCCTGTTGTGGTGTGGGAGCCCGTTGATCCGGCTGAGGCGTAGCAGCCTGACGAGTCGTCTGGGCATAAAAACCTAACCCTGGCTGAGGCCCGACGTGGGCTGGGCGCCTTCTGAGCCAACCGAAGCTAGAACCTCTCGAGCTAGCTAGGACGTGACAGCCTGACGAGCTGGCATAGGCACCCCCGGTTCCATCGGTGTCGGCCCCCAGACCCGAAGTCACCACCAACCGGAACGCCAGCACTCCCCGATGCTTCGTTAGATGGCTGCAGAATTCTGTAAGGACCGATGCTGGAGATGAGAAGTCACTGTATCCGTGTATTCGTCGATGTTATTCTCAGAGGTTACCCGGAACATATCACAGTCCGCGTGATCAAAACAATCTTGAAGCATAGATTCCGATTGGTCAGGCCAGGGTTGAATATACCTTAGCACGGGTACTTCCTGTTTGAGTGTCTTTCTATAGGAAGGATGGAGCAAAATGGAGTCTTGATCAGATTTGAAGGGAGGGTGGGGGAGGGCCTTGTAGGCATTTCGTGTTTTACCAGCGTGAGTACTACAGTCAATGTCTTGGTAGAACTTTGGAAGCGTTTTCTTCTTCGTTAAAATCCCCAGCTACAATAAATGCGGCTTAAGGATATGTGGTTTCCAGTTTGCATAAAGTCCAGTGTAGTTCTTTGAGAGCTGTCGTGGTATCGGCAGGAGGGGGAATATACATGGCTGTGACTATAACCAAAGAGAATTCTCTTGGGAGGTAATTCAGTCGGCATTTGATTGTGGGGTATTCTAGGTCGGGTGAGCAAAAGGACTTGAGTTTCTGTATGTTATCACAATCACACCATGAGAGGTTGATCATGAAACATACACCCCCGCATTTCTTCTTCCGGTTCTTTATCTCTGTCTGTGCGATGTACTGAGAACTCAGATTTCTGAATAGACAGGGACAGTATATTCCGAGAGAGCTATGTTTCCGTGAAACAGAGTATGTTACAATCCCTGATGTCTCTCTGGAAAGAGATCGTCGCTCTGAGCTCGTCTACTTTATTACCCGGAGACTTAACATTAGCGAGTAATATACTCGGAAGCGGTGGATGGTGTGTACGCCTCCTGAGTCAGACTAGAAGTCCACTCCGAATACCTCTTCTCTGCCGGCGGTGTTTTGGAGCAGTCACTGAAAGCCGTATTACTGGTTGTAATGCTGGTGAGTTAATATCCAATAGTTATTTCAGGCGGTATGTAATAACTGTCGTGGCAATTTCCTGTATTACCAAATGATGAGAGAGCAAACCACACACCAGTCAGTTATACTTAAACTTTACCTTTAATAATAATTAAGCTTTTGCAATAGCATTTGACTTTCAACATTTCAGTATCTCTAATGAAAAGTTGAGAGTGGCCAACATAATGGCAACTGAGATCTTTTATAGCAAAGATCCACCCCCTAGTCGACATGACAAACCACAGATAATAGGAACTGTTCACAAAGAAAGACTTTTACTTGAGAGAGGAGTATCCCATAGCTAGACAGCATTCGCTATAAATTATCGTTCAGTTTGGTCTCCTAAACAAGGTTCTTATCTCGTTCTTGGTACTTCATAGTACTAAAACATTACCTCATCCAATGGCATATATCAATTGTCAATTCTAGATACACCCATCTCAAATACACCCCCTCCTGGACAAGCTCACTGAAGACAGTGAGCCTCTTAGGTCATATACTAGGTCAAGATAAGGGCAACATCAGAGGGGTAATACAATGTTTCCAGACACTGCCATACTCCTCCCCCAATGAGAAAAGGTATAACTAACTGGTTCCCCATTAATCACGCCATCCCTTCACATAGTTTAGGAATAGTTACAGACACATTCCCATAAGAAGACAATGTTCCATTTTGTCCTCCTCCCCTTCTGATATTCTGCATAGCACCACATGGTTTAACAGATACATTGACATATGAAGACAAGCCTGACCTCTCCCCTCTCTGGGCCCCAAGTGACTAAGCCCTAGCTGAGAAGTGATAACTGCAACTGCCAACCCCATAGTCCAAAGGGAAACATTCTAATGACAAGTATCTCACAAGCATATGATGAAAATAAAACATATTATCTATGTTACCCAACTAATTCTGATTCATCCCCAACATAACACACAAAACAAATTGTGGGCTAATAATGTAAGAAATAAAACACAAAAAAACTAAATTCTGCAAAGTTGCTGAAGAACTAGAAGCAGAGCTGCTATATCCGTCGGCACCATCTTACATATCCTCAAATGTGCTTTTGTTATCATGCTGAAATATGAGGTGATGCCAGAAGATGAATGGCACAACAACTGCCATCAGGATCTCGTCACGGTGTCTCTGTGTATTCAAATTGCCATCGAAAATGCAATTGTGTTCGTTGTCCGTAGCTTATGCCTGTCCATACCATAACCCTAATGCCACCATGGGGCACTGTACACAATGCTGATATCAGCAAACCGCTTGCCAACACGATGCCATACACACTGTCTGCCATCTGCATGGTACAGTTGAAACCAGGATTCATCCGTGAAGAGCACACTTCTCCAGCATGCCAGTGGCCATCGAAGGTGAGCATTTTCCCCCTGAAGTCGGTCACGACGCCGAACTGCAATCAGGTCAAGACCCTGTTGAGGACGATGAGCATGCAGATGAGCTTCCCTGAGATGGTTTCTGACAGATTGTGCAGAAATTCTTCGGATGTGCAAACCCACAGTTTCATCAGATGTCCGAGTGGCTGGTCTCAGATGATCCCGCAGGTGAAGAAGTCAGGTGTGGAGGTCCTGGTCTGGAGTGGTTACATGTGATCTGCGTTTGTGAGGCCGGTTGGACGTACTGCCAAATTCTCTAAAACAACATTGGAGGCAATTTATGGTAGAGAAATTAACATTCAATTCTCTGCCAACTGCTCTGTTGGACATTCCTGCAGTCAGCATACTAATTGCACTCACCCTCAAAACTTGAGACATCTGTGGCATTGTGTTGTGTGACAAAACTGCACATTTTAGAGTGTCCTTTTATTGCCCCCAGCACAAGGAGCAACTGTGTAATGATCATGCTGTTTAATCAGCTTCTTGATATGCCACACCTTTCAGGTAGATGCATTATCTTGGCATTATGGGGTATTGTGTGTAGGCGGGTGAGAATTATTATTTTTTGAATACATTTTGAAGTCAGGCTTTAACACAACAAAATGTGGAATAAGACAAGGAGTATGAATACTTTCTGAAGGCACTGTATATTTTTTTAAATAAGAAAACGTTACAGGTACGGACCTTGGTGTCTTCATATGTAGCTATGTCCCTGTATGTAGCTAATTTAATGAGTTTGGTTATGAGTTTAATGAGTTTGGTTATGCGGATATTCCTTGAACACCTTCTACTTATCATTGCCCCAGGCAGACGGCTCAACTGGCTGGTGAATGGGCCCCAGCTGCACCCAATAGAGAAATCAAGGCTGTGGTTGGCCACTGAATTAGCCACTACATATTGACATAAAAAGGTGATCCTTCTAGTCACTACGTACCAGTAGTTTGTTTCCTGAAAACCATCACTACTCCACACCTGCAGGCTCAGATGAGAGTACCCTTCGTCTAGGACTTCACTCTTTGCCTACTGAGGCTCCATACCTCAAGACCCTGTATAGCTATGGTTTGTGTCAATGGCACTCACAAGATGCCCCAGCGGCATCCAAGCAGGGCCAAATGTGATACATTTGAGAACTATCAACAAAACCCCACAAAAGGACTCTTTCTTTTTCTCTGAAAAGGACCTGAAAAAAATCCGACCAGCAACCCAGTGAGGCTGAGGTAAAAGGCCATCGTTCCCCTCGCTGCGTAGTCTTATTCCAAGGCTGCCACTCAACCGGCTGCCTCCCCGAGAACTTATTCTGTGGTCAATCAGAGATCCGCTCAACCTTGGAATATAAGTTAATACCAGGCCCCCCGCTTCTGTTGTGCAGCTTCAGGTAAGACTGACAGGGGTTGGCGTATCCCAACCCCCCAACATTCTCTCACTGAGTCACCATCATACTCTCTGCCTCTATTTAAGCTGTCAGCATCGTCAGTACAAAACAGCCCAGATGGATTCGCACAACATTTGCATACTAAGATTGATGACAGCGAGTGTGGCCAGTGGAGTGAAAATTACTTTTTTTAAATCACGCTTGTGTCGATAAATTCGTGCTTCACAGTGTGGTAATCTTTACAGTGGGCCTTTGTGTATGTCTGTGTGTACACATAATTTTCTCTAATTCCACTGGAGGCTTTACGACGGCAGATTAAATGACATAATTAATTTGTCGTCAACTTTGGTGGTGGGTACAAGTTAAAATTGAATATGTTCATGTGTATTCAATATTTCCTAGTACTAATCGTGCATGAGTTGTTGTAGTACTAATCAACGCTGTATAATAATATCACCATGAGGAACAACAGATACCTACTTTTTCCAACAAAAATGTAGTGGTGGATGGTATCATGGTCCATCAAGCTCTGGTAGCTGCTTAGTGACTTCTTCTATGCTGTTTTGACATTTAAGATATGCCATAACCCCAAAGAAGATGCAGAGGTATTGTCAGGGGTGGAATTAGTGGCTAACTAGGAGGATATTTTTACAGCCTCACTCAGTATTACTCCCTCCCTGTTCCGTGACCAGAGGGGTTGCATTGAGAGTTAGACTACATTAGTTTCATATATTATTCTATCAATTAAACTTTCCAGTTTCCATCACTACCAATCTGATGTCATGATGACAGGAGGTTAGCATTAGTAACAAGAATCTTTTCTCACTCATCTAGTCTACGTTCATCTTAAACATATTTTTCTGATGTTTCAGTTTAGAGTACAAATGCAATACAATGCTGGTAAAATGCCTATTGACGCTATCAAACAAAACAACTCCTTAGCAATCCCTTTTCAATCCCTTTTCACTCAAAGAAAGAGAGGCGCAATGGCCATATTAATCATTGTCATTGCACTTTAGAATAGAGTGGAGAGCCAAGTATAAAATAAATAATTGCCTTTCCACTGTAATTCTAGACAGGACACACTGTGAAAAGTGATCTTACTTGTATGAGTGGGCCGGTGAATAGACCTTACAGCCGTCATAGTCTCATTGAGATTTTTTCCCCTCGCTCCGAGACGACGATGAACCGATTAAGGACAAGAAAACCCCTTGGCAATGGGAATGAAGTTAAATCTCTCTCTGCTTTGAACTTTTCCCATCATGCTTAGTTATCCGGCTTCCTAATGTTTGCAGTCCATTAGACCAGCACCCAGTTTCTGAAGGGAATGCCAGGGAAATATTAATAGATAAACTGATAGTCTGAATGGAGTCACACATGCGCATGCAAAAGCAAAGCGCTCATACAGCATGCAGAACATCCAGGAAAACAGGCTTAGTATAGGCTGGGGAGGGGGAAAGTTGCACAGAGAGTGGACTGCGTGTTGGACATTAGCATAACATTATTTCAATGTAATTTATTTAACCCTGAGATTTGTTGAATGTGTTGGTTGGTAACACTTTGTAATTACTCTCTGATCCTTATACATATTTAAATAGTATATATACACTACTTATAAATATACTGAACAAAAATATAAACACAACATGTAAAGTGTTGGTTCCATGTTTCATGAGCTGAAATAAAAGACAACAGAAATTTTCCATACAAACAAAAAGCTTATTTTTCTCAAATATTGTGCACAAATTTGTTTTCATCGCTGTTAGTGAGCATGACTTATTTGCCAAGATAATCCATCCACCTGACAGATGTGGCATATCAAGAAGCTGATTAAACAGTATGATCATTACACAGGTGCACCTTATGCTGGGGACAATAAAAGGCCAATCTAAAATGTGCAGTTTTGTCAAACAACACAATGCCACAGTCTCAAGTTTTGCGGGAGCGTGCAATTGGCATGCTGACTGCAGGAATGTCCCCCAGAGATATAGCCAGAAAACGGAATGTTAATTTCTTTATCATAAGCCGCCTACAATGTTGTTTTAGAGAATTTGGCAGTAAGTCCAACTGATCTCACAACCGCAGACCATATGTAACCACGCCAGCCCAGGACCTCCA
Source organism: Salvelinus namaycush (assembly GCF_016432855.1). Taxonomy (NCBI): domain Eukaryota; kingdom Metazoa; phylum Chordata; class Actinopteri; order Salmoniformes; family Salmonidae; genus Salvelinus; species Salvelinus namaycush. The sequence continues at coordinate 40,114,178 of NC_052309.1, read as the reverse complement.
CATCCGGCTTCTTCACCTGCGGAATTGTCTGAGAACAGTCACCCGGACAGCTGATCAAACCGAGATCGGTGTGGAAGAACTTGACTGGCCTGCACAGAGCCCCGAGCTCAACCCCATCTAACTCCTATGGGATGTATTAGAACGTCGACTGCAAGCCAGGCCTAATCGCCCAACATCCGTGCCCGACCTCACTAATGCTCTTGTGGTTGAATGTGTCGTGTCTTTACTGTCATTAAATTGAAGACTTATAGTTTTTATCAAAGATTCTCTGTAATTAGTTATTACGCGATCAACTAAATAATAACGTAACTAATTAACTAGGAATTTGGGGCACCAAGGAAAAATATTCGGATTACAAAGTTATCATTTCCTAAAATAACTTTTCAGATATTTTATCTGATCAATTAGTCTTCGAATTAATAAATTATTTACTTTACCTCACGTTAGTCTCATTCCAAACGTCGTAAATTGTTGGTTATCTGCACGAACCCAGTCTTCACTATGAGTCATCCATACATCAATTGTCGTTAGTAATATATGTATTACTAACTAAGTAATTCACAGAAATGCATAAACAAACAAACTTAAAATGGTTACATGAAATGATAGGAGAAATATGCCCTAGTGGGCTGAACCGGCATGGCGGCTTGTTAGACAAAGGGAAAATTGGGGGTCGACCAAGATGTCACTACAGAGTTCATAATTATAACAATTGACATACTAATCCTTTACACATGAACGCTCACTCATTCGGGAACAATTGCAATCAATATATATATATTTACACTCAGTGTGTCGTCTTGATCGCTGGAGAAAAGTTAGTTTCTGTTGGAGAGTTTCGTCTGTTTCTGTCTTGGTTATTGTGGATAGTTCAGAGTGACATTCGTTATAGAATGGATGTTTCGGCGGTTGTCGTTCTTCGCGTTCAATGATACCGAATTCCTAGCTGCAGACTAGTAGTCAATATCAAAGACTTGTTCTTATTCGTCTAAGAGTTTAACCATGTGGTATGGATAACAGATTCAGCAATGGTACTCAACCTTCGTTCTCCTCCTATGGAGAAAAAACATGGTCTGGTGATAATTTCTCAAGTTGGGTTTTTATTAGGAATTGCAGAAAGGGGCTGTCCCAGGATGTCTGACCCAACTGGGCTCAGGGCCGGGTCCTCGGATTCAAATCAAAAGGGATTTGTATTTTTCTTCATTAAACAGTCCAAAATCATATTACACAATTATACAAACAGTATCATACTCACTCATTCATTTTATACAACAATTAGATGTAAACCTCATATCTGAGGTTATTATATAAACAGCGGTATGGTAATGTAGCCACACAGTCTCCCATGAGTTTCCCAAGTTGTGACAAACGGACATGTTAATAGCTGGAATCTTCACCGATCTTTTATACTTTTTCCGGAACATGAAATCTGTTCGTACTTCAAGCTCTGTGAGGTGGAAGAAATCCCTTTGTTCTCTATGGAAGTTTTACCCTCTGCTATACTGTGTGTCCATGAGGAGATTCTCAGGAATTTACGACGTCTCTCTGTGACCACAGCAGCCTAGTTGTAGGGGGCAGGGAGAGGCAGGGAGAGGGGGTGGGGCTTGCTATACCCAAGCAGGCAACGTCATGACAAATGGAAGCAATTCCCCGCAGCAATGTTCCAATATCTAGTGGAAAGCCTTCCCAGAAGAGTGAAGGCTGTTTTGGCAGCAAAGTGGGGACCAACTCCATATTAATGTCCATGATATTGTAATGAGATGTTCAATGAGCAGTTATTGCTAGTTAGACCAGAGAGGGCATCTTTGAGAAGCATTTCATAGTCTTCCGTATTGGCATTACCAGAGAATTTAAAACCTTTTTTTGTGATAACATAGTATATATGGGATTGATTTTAAGAAATTTGTCTTAATTAATTTGATTCATATTATGGTTTCCGTTAGGATGGGATGGAAAATATGATGCTGTACAACGTGACGGTCGGGAGAAGGCATGAGGATTGGAGGATTCTAAATTGTTTGCCTTCATGAGACAACTTTGTTCCAATATTTCTGTAAATCAGTCATATTTACAACGTGACGGTCGGCAGTACAGTACTGGGCTATTTAGCTAAAGAATCCCCACAGGGAACACGGGAGACCGGGGTTCAATTGCCTGACAGGGAGGAAGGAGTAGGCTGTCCTTGTAAATAAGAATTTGTTCTTAACCTGTTTGGGCTGCAGGGACAGTATTGAGTAGCCAGATAAAAGGTGCCCATTTCAAACGGCCTCGTACTCAATTCTTGCTCGTACAATATGCATATTATTATTACTATTGGATAGAAAACACTCTCTAGTTTCTAAAACCGTTTGAATTATATCTGTGAGTCAAACAGAACTCATTTGGCACAAACTTCCTGACCAGGAAGTGGAAAGTCTGAAATCGAGGCTCTGTTCTACTTCCTGCCTATAAATGGGCATGATACGTATTAGTATACATGCACTTCATAGACCTTCCCCTGGATGTCAAGAGGCGGTGAGAGAAAAAAATAAGGGTTTATCTTGGTCTGAAGTGGAATACAAGCTCTTTGTATGACATGTCCCCCATTTCCTGTTTTCTGGAGAGCGCGAGGCGGTACCTGGATTTGCCTTCTGTTTAGCTGCCGTTATAGGCGACTACTATCTCCGGCTTTGATTTTATTTGATACATGTGACCATATCATCGTAAAGTATGTTTTTTCAATATAGTTTAATCAGATTATTGACATTTTTTTGGGAGTTTTGCCGTGTTCCGTTCTCTGACTTTGTTGACGATGGAGAGATTCGCGCCACTTGGCTAGTGCGCTTGCTAATTCAAGAGGGAAAATGGACGTTCTAAATCCAAACAACGATTGTTCTTGACAAAGGACCCCTTGTCCAACATTCTGATGAAAGATCAGCAAAAGTAAGAAACATTTTATGATGCTATTTCATATATCTGTCGTACATGTGAACTAGTCGTCGGCGCCCAACTTTTGGGTACTCTAGCTATACCGAAGCTGGATGTCGTAATGAAGTTATTTTTTAGAATTCTAACACTGCGATTTCATTAAGAACTAATGGATCTATCATTTCCTATACAACATGTATTTTTTAGTTATGTTTATGACTAGCTATTTGGTCAGAATATGTGTGTCAGAAAAAGTGTCAGAAAAATATCCGAACGTTGTGGGAAATAGTAGCTACGTTAGCAGAATGTATAACCACTGATTTCAGCTCTAAATATGCACATTTTCGAACAAAACATAAGTGTATGTATAACCTGATGTTATAGGACTGTCATCTGATGAATAATATCAAGGTTAGTCAAAAATTATATATCTTTTACTGGTTTGTTACGATCGCTAACCTTTTGCTACTGGGAAATGGCATGTGTTTCTGGCTATTGTGGTAAGCTAATATAACGCTATATTGTGTTTTCGCTGTAAAACACTTAATAAATCGGAAATATTGGCTGGAATCACAAGATGCCTATCTTTCATTTGCTGTACACTATGTATTTTTCAGAAATGTTTTATGATGAGTAATTAGGTATTTGACGTTGGTGTCTAATTATTATGGCTGCTTTCGGTGCAATTTCTGATTGTAGCTGCAATGTAAACTATGATTTATACCTCAAATATGCACATTTTTCGAACAAAACATAGATTTATTGTGTAACATGTTATAAGACTGTCATCTGATGAAGTTGTTTCTTGGTTAGTTTGGTTGGTTCTTGGTTAGTTAGGTTGGCTTTGTGCATGCTACCTGTGCTGTGAAAAATGTCTGTCCTTTTTTTGTATTTGGTGGTGAGCTAACATAAATATACGTGCTGTTTTCGCTGTAAAACATTTTAAAAATCGGACATGTTGGCTGGATTCACAAGATGTGTACCTTTCATTTGCTGTATTGGACTTGTTAATGTGTGAAAGTTAAATATTTAAAAAATATATATTTTGAATTTCGCGCCCTGCACTTGAGCTGGCTGTTGTCATATTATGGGCGGCCTCGGGCTGCAGCCATAAGAAGTTAACTGACTTTCCTAGTTAAATAAAGGTTACACTAAGAGCATAACATTTCTGCACCCTAATTTTCTAATTCTTGTCTAACCAAAACCCAAATGGAAATTAATTAAGTGAAAATAAAAAATCTCATTGATTTATCAAGACCAGTCCCCAGTGGCCTGCTGAAGGTCATTTTGCAGGGCTCTGGCAGTGCACCTCCTTGCACAAAGGCGGAGGTAGCGGTCCTGCTGCTAGGTTGTTGCCCTCCTACGGCCTCCTCCACGTCTCCTGATGTACTGGCCTGTCTCCTGGTAGCGCCCCCATGCTCTGGACACTACGCTGACAGACACAGCAAACCTTTTTGCCACAGCTCGCATTGATGTGCCATCCTGGATGAACTGCACTACCTGAGCCACTTGTGTGGGTTGTAGACTCCGTCTCATGCTACCACTAGAGTGAAAGCACCGCCAGCATTCAAAAGTGACCAAAACATCAGCCAGGAAGCATAGGAACTGAGAAGTGGTCTGTGGTCACCACCTGCAGAACCATTCCTTTATTGGGGGTGTCTTGCTAATTGCCTATAATTTCCACCTTTTGTCTATTCCATTTGCACAACAGCATATGAAATTTATTGTCAATCAGTGTTGCTTCCTAAGTGGACAGTTTGATTCAACAGAAGTGTGATTGACTTGGAGTTACATTGTGTTGTTTAAGTGTTCCCTTTATTTTTTTGAGCAGTGTATGTATATATATATATTTTTTTTAATAAATTTTTTATAATCAGAACATTAAGAATGTGTGTTCGCTTGTTTTGTACTGTTCTGTAGTTTAGACCCAATGATTCGTCTGACAAACAAAGACCTTCGCGTCCTGCAGGCCCAGGCATGGATCAAAGCTGGCGAGACATTCAATAATGTCATCTTCACAGACGAATCAACCGTGGCCCTTGAGCAATTTGCTCAAAATTGCTACAGGAAAAAAAGGATGAAGATCAAGCAAGCCGAGTCCCAAGCATCCACTCAAACTCCATGTGTGGTGGGCAATTTTTCGCCAGGGACCAGGCCCATATTTGATTTTTGATGGTAAGTTTGGCTATTTACAGAGCAAAAGGTACATCAAATATTGTAGCCTACACCTCACAGACTTTTATGTGTTCCACAATAATTCACCTTTGCCTCCTTTTTCAGGTATCATGGCTCGAGATTTCTTTGAGGAAGATATCATCAAGAGATATGCTGGACCCTATGTCAGAGAGGTGTTTCTGGGTACACATCGTTTCTTTCAAGGTAGGATTATAGTAATATTTTGCTATGTTTAGGCCTATTTACATGTATATTTCTATTATTGTACCTCATTTTGGCTGTTAGGCTAAATGTCTTTGTGGAATTGCAGTAAATCAGCTTTAAAACAGCTACATTTTGTCACTGTGGCCAACAGGAGGGCCTTTAACATTTTCAGTCGGCAACCACACCATTGGCCATGCCCATGACTCTGCCATGACCACCACCTAAGCCCCATTTTGATCCATGTTTCATGATACTGCTTTGGAGGACATTGAACCCTTTGTTGGTACTTCTGAAATAAATATATAAATAAATAGACACTAAATGATGAGTAAATGATGTTTTCCGAACCTCTGAATAAGGCATCATAGCTTGGAGTAAAATACGTTCCCATTTGCAGATGGGGTATTTGTTTCATCTAGAGTCTAGACCAACACTAATCTGAGACTGAAACTCATTGCACCTGGCTGCACTTACTGCAGTGTCAAATGCTAACACTCACAGTTTTAGGAACAAAAACAAAAATCCATTAACTACTTAAGTGTAAAAGTATATGCATATCAAGGGAGTGAGTGGGTGTGTTTGAAGCGCTGTTTAAAGTCTCTGGGGGTCAGAATGAGCAGATGGGCACCTTTTTGTGAATAAGTGATGATAAAGGAGGCTGATATTTGGCCAGACCCATCCAGCCAAATTGAGAGTGATGGTGGTTTGCAATGTGGGGAGGTGTTGAGGATAGATTAGACAGCCCTCTCGCCGTAAAGCAGGCCTTTCCAATAAGACAAACTTCAACCAAACATATATTTTATTTACAAAGTAAGAGCTCCTCTTTTCAAGCTGAAGGAAGAACTTTCTAGACTTAACCGCATGAGGTGCCAAGCAATGAGAACTTGGGCCAATACCATCTCTTATGTCCTCCTTCATCTGTTCACGTTGAAGTTCCAGAGGCTAAGCAAAGTACATCTGCATTTTTATGTTACCCACTTGCCAATACTTTGTAGCCAATTTGACTAACCACTCAAGAGCACATATAATGAATCTGACCTTTGTAAGCGCTATTCTTTACTTTGTAAAGCGTTAATACTCCAGTTTATAATAGGGTGGATAACGCTTCCATTATTTATTTAAATCAGTTTTCTCAAGTTGTAAAGTAACAAACTAAAGTAAGCAGTTTTCTTTCTAAAAATGTATTGTTTTTGTGTGTGTGTTACTGCAACGCATTACTGCACGTGGGAAAGCAAATGTTGATATTCAATATCAATTGAGATACCAAATGAAATAACTTCTAAATATCCTCAAAATGTATCTAATTCACTGACCATAACTTTGTCGCTTTTAGCTAACCACTGAGAATTGTTCTTACAAACACTGCATTTTGACATTGACATCCTTGATAATATCAAGTTGATACATGAGAGCCACACTTCTTTTGTATGCTTTGTTTTACTCTTAGTGTGGCTCAAGTGGAATAAATGGAGCTCCACAACAGCAATACAATCAGGGACCATTTCAATCTGAGCCTTGTACAAACAAGTAAGTCACTCGCTATATAATTGCATTAGCAGAACAAATTCAACCACTTCGAGAGTTTCGAAATAAAAAAAGTAAATATCCCATGAAGCCTTAATTGTATATTTTAACACATTTTGTCAAATTTTATCCCAATGCTGACACCAATTGGCTGCTAAAAGATGTGACTATGGAATAAACCATGCCCATCTACCTAAGACAATGTCCTTATGACCCACTTATTTAAGTTTTACATTTCCAAACGGTTCCTAGAGGCTTAACCCTTGAGACATCTTAATAAATTAGTGACACTGAGTGATGATAACTTGAACAGCATTGCGAAATGTGCTCATAAACGGAAGCTTAAAATTAAAGTGTCAGGATCTAACATCGCGCATCGGTCACCGCTGCACCAAATTAATAACTGGGTAGTTCATATTTCAAATGGTGGCACAAAATGTTTATACTGAATTTTAGGGCAGGTTGAAGTAGTATAATTTGAGATCTTAATTTTTTACAAGCTTGAAGTATAACTCGAGATTTACACAGGCTATAAACAAAAGCTAAGCGGTGTAGGACCTGATTGGTACTTGGACGGGAGATCACCCTCATTCTTCCCTGTACTTGAAGGAGATCCAAATACCCTCAGGCCAAGACAGGGACACACTTTTGTAATTCTGTAGTGGTGCTCGAGATCATCTATTTTTCAATTGTGCTGCACATCTCAGAAGATGTCCATAGAAGGTTAATGTGTTTAATGAGACTTTCAACACTGTTAATCTGTGCAAAATGACTTCCAAAAAGACAACCTGGAACACCATCAAATCAAATGAATTTGTATTTGTCACATACACATGGTTAGCAGATGTTAATGCGAGTGTAGGGAAATGCTTGTGCTTCTAGTTCCAACAGTGCAGTAATATCTAACAATTCCCCAACAATTACCTAATACACACGTATCTAAAGATGTGAATGAGAATATGTACATATAAATATATGGATGAGCAATGGCCGAGCGGCATAGCCAAGATGCAATAGATGGTATAAAATACAGTATATACATGTGATATGAGTCATGTAAGATATGTAAAGATTATTAAAGTGGCATTATTTAAAGTGACTAGTGATCCGTTCATTAAAGTGGCCAGTGATTTGGTCTCAATGTAGGCAGCAGCCTCTCTGAGTTAGTGATTGCTGTTTAGCAGTCTGATGGCCTTGAGATGGAAGTTGTTTTTCAGTCTATTGGTCCTAGCTTTGATGCACCTGTACTGACCTCGCCTTCTGGATGGTAGCGGAGTGAACAGGCAGGGGCTTGGGTGGTTGATGTCCTTGATTATCTTTTTGGCCTTCTTGCGACATCGGGTACTGTTGGTGTCATATAGGGCAGGTAGTTCACTCCCGTTGATGCGTTGTGCAGACCGCACCACCCTCTGGAGAGCCTGGCGGTTGAGGGCGGTGCAGTTGCTGTACCAGGCTATGATACAGCCCGACAGAATGCTCTCGATTGTGCATCTGTAAAGGTTTGTCAGGGTTTTGGGTGACAAGACACATTTCTTTCTTCCCGACTCTCAGCGTACATCATTACAGAATGACGACTCAACAAAGGGAAGCATCAGGAAGTGTTTTTTGTTTGTTTTTGTGTTGGGGGTGATGTTGGGTCCGGGTGTTGGAGCCGGAGCTACCTGGGAGGCCTCAGCCGGTTTGTAGGCTCCCATGCCTCAGCGGGTTTGATAGGCGCCCATGCTGAAGCTGGGTGAACAGGTTCCGTGCCCCAGCCGAGGCAACCGGAGAGGTCTCAGTCAGCTCATCAGGCTCACTCCTCAGCCGATTAGTCAGGTTTCCGGCGACCGGTCCGCTCCGGATCCCTGGGATAGTCCCTGTGGTTGGCATCCTGCTGCTGGAGCCGAACGCACCGGGAAGGGGGTACTATCACGTATGCTCTCTCTCCGGCCTCTAGGTCACCAGGCTGCTCTTTAGGGCGCACACCTGTCACCCGTGTTATGTGCATAATGACACACCTGGACTCCATCACCTCCTTGATTACCTGCCCTATATATATATATATATATATATATATATCACTCCTTTTGGTTTCTTCCCCAGCCGTCATTGTTCCTGTTTCATGTCGGTGCGCTGTTTGTGTTACGTGTTTGTTTCATTTATTTATTACATTTATTCACTCCCTGAACTTGCTTCCAGACTCTCAACGTACATCGTTACAGTATGGAAAATGAATTCAAAGCTTGCAAAAGTAATGTAATGAAAAACACGTATTTTGTTCCCCTTCTCTCACAGATGAGATTTAAATGTTCAGTATGACTTATTATCAACCTGTTATGGATATGCAAATAATGTTGCTTAAACTACTAACAGGGTGGGAAATTAACTTTTTGGTCCATCAGCCACTGTGGCAGGTAGATAAAAAAAACAGCCACCCAGTTTTTTTTAACAACCAAAATATTTTGTGACTTAAAAAAAAACATTTATAAATAAAAGATGAGCATGCTTTGTTTTTTAAAACAACAAATGTATTACTAGTAAGACGTAATGGGGTATTATTGTTTAATTTCATATTTGTGTCCTACGTCTTTTTAACCAATGTTCAATCAAGCACAATCATTAGGCGAGACAAACATGTTCAGCTGCCTTTTTAAGGGACAGGCCATTATCGTGGTAACTTGGGCACTCAGCTGTCTGTGATTAAAAAAATCTCAGACTGCGATGTCTTCCGAGCAGCAGACAGTTGCAGCAAACTTTTTTTATTCGACCAAACTTCTACATACTGTATGGCCTTTGGAAGAAAATAAAACTTTTCCCAAATTCTCTGTGTGACCCTCCACCAACGTGGCTGGTGAAATAGACATTCTTACCGGCCAATGACAAAATCTACCCGCACCTGTTTTGTAATGCAAGAGAAAACCAAACTCACCAACAGATTTCAACTGGTCCAGAAATCTGCTGCCAGATCCTCAACCGCACCGCACCAGACCAACCAAACACATTACACCAATCCTCATCAATCTACACTGGCTCCCTGTGCAATCCCGTATTAACTTTAAGACACTCCTCCTTACCTACAAAGCACAGACACAATTTGGCACCCACCTACCTCTTACCTTCTCCCAGTCAATGCCCCTTCCCGCTCCCTCCTCCTCTGCTGGTCTCCTTGTCTCCCCCCATTCCGCCTCTCCACTAGCTGCTTCAGCTGCTCTGCACCAAGGCTTTAGAATGCACTCACCCCACACATACAACATGCAGACACAGTCATCTCATTCAAAAATCTCCTAAAAACACACCTCTTCAAGGATGCTTATAACTATAGCCTATGTTCTATGATCGACTCTGCCCCTCCACCCCCCTTAAGTGCATACTTGTGTGTCCCCAACCTACACCCTTACCCTAAACCAAGTCCATATCCTATTCCCAACCTTACCCTACCCTAAACTGGGTTTGTATCCTCTACAGAACCCCTCCATATACATTGTATTTCGGCCATCAAATCGAAATTGATTAAAGGGTAGGGAACATCTGCCACCTTTGGAAGGCTGTAAAAAGAGATTGATGATGTTTATAATATTTCTATAAAGCTCCAGAAGTGCCTTCACAGCCTATTCATACCGGCCCTCTAAATCAATAGCTGTAAAACTGACAAGTGAAAGCTGATGGAGGCATGATTTGAGTCAAATGTGCTTGTTTTTTATATGTCAGGAATTGAAGCATCTGGTATGCCCGCTACATCTGTCCTGTGTAGAAATGAGTTTGAAACTGTTAGGTTCTTATTTTTCAGAGTAAGTAACTCATGGACACTAGAGAAGCTTTAACCAAGTTTAATCTTTCCCAACGGTTCTGTACGGCTGAAATCAGACATCACAGTTTATATGCATCCTACTTAAAAAAGAAGAAGAAAAAGACACTTTTCCTCCTTACAGTTTATGGCTCCACAGGAAAGAAGGTAACCAGATACCAACCCTGATTACTCCCTTAAGGGGAACTGACCTCACCCCTCACCTCCTAATCCACAAATATCCATCTGTCTTCACTATATCAACACATCGCTCTCCTCTCCTCCATCAAACACATTCCAAAGCCTTCTGGCTTTTTACAAACTCTTTCTTTTCAAGGCTCTATCGTTTATTTAATATCTCAATGTTCAAAGTTTAGCCGATTCCAACAAAACAAACCAATAAGTTGGCTGGAAATGGGCTAGCCAAACTGTGGCTGGATGCATTCGTACGATTAACTCCATCATAGCTGGGAGAAAAAAAGGGACGTGAAATCAACTTGTGGACTTGAACCCGGTACATAGGGCCTCATCTGGACCTGTGGTTCCCATCTCCGAGAAAAAATACACTACAACGAAATACAGAATATACCACACCAGGAGTGTAACCTATATTCTAATAATAAGGTTATATCCAAGAATAACACATTTCATTATAGAGTGAAAGTATACCTGAAAGCTGCCAACGCCTTCAATTCATATGACCTGCTCACATATCCCATTTCCTCCTGGAGAATGATGGGACCATGACTCGTCAGGTAAACGTTGCCTGAGTGTTTAAATGCGTTTGATAAAAGGGTTTGTTAACCCTTTCCTCCCACTTAGAACATACCGCAATCATAGTTATGTCAAATCTTTAACATTGCCAGAATATTATTGTCACGTGTGCTCCCTCTCCGGCCACTAGGTCACCAGGCTGCTCGTTATGGCACACACCTGTCACCATCGTTACGCGCACCTGCTCGTCATCAGACTCACCTGGACTCCATCACTTCCCTGATTACCTTCCCTATATATGTCCCTCCCATTGGTTCCTTCCCCAGGCGTTATTGTTTCTGTTTCAGTTTCATGTCTGTGCGTTGTTCGTGTTTGTTGTTTTGTATTATGTTATATTTATTTAAACACTCACTCCCTGAACTTGTTTCCCAACTCTCAGCGCACTCGTTACAATTATCTTATACTGTAGGTAATTTGTTATCAAATATTTCTATGCAGGGTGGGATAGTTAATTTTAGCAGGATGAGACAATATTCACATAAGTAGTGTCCAACTGATGAGAAAAGGAGATAAATGAATTGATACAAATGTCAATCTGCACAGGTTTGTGCTGAATTAATATTCACTCAAACTACTCAGCATGGGGATCAACATTAAAACAAAACATGTCTTACATTGTACATTGTCAAAAGTCCTCCTGGTGACTTAATACAAAATGTAACCACATCAGAATGACTGAGGCGCCCAACTGTACTTGCTTACCCTTTTTTGTTGTTGAATGTTTAAAACATACAATATACTTGCAGTGAAGCCGCTCAACAACTACTACATACTAGTCATCTCACAGACTCCCATCCAGAGCGACACACAGAAACAACCAGGGTCAATGCCCTGCTCAAGGGCACGTTGACAGATCTCTCACAAGGTCAGAAAACGGGGACCCGAACCAGCGGTCCATCAGCCACTGGCCCAAGCTCCCAACCGCCAGCCTTCCAAGATCCCCCCCCCCCACACAGTTCCCCAAGAGCTGCTCCTCAACCATCCGAGACCCCCCCCCCCCGATAAAAATTTAATAAAAAAGAATAAAATCCATTCCCCCCCAAGACCTCCCCCCCAGTGCACCAACAAACCAACAGAATGAACATAAAAGAAAACAGAGAAAGACAAAGGAAAACAGAAAACAACAATGCTAAAAACAAAGACATCAAGGACAACATAAATCATAACAGCAAGGCCAACTAAATATGTTTGAGTGTATGTATGGCACTATTTACATGTGTGTCCTGTGTATGTGCACGTGTGCATTTGAATGAGAGTGTGTGTATACGCATGTGTACAAACGCCTGCACGGCATCAGCCTCAGGAAAACCGGCCTTAGCAGTAAAAACACTGCCCCTCAGTGTCATTCAAACATACTTTTTGTTATGTTTTATTTTGACTTTATTTAAAAAAATACTTTTATCTTTGACCTTCTACTTTGACCTTCATTCTATCTCCCGCCCAGCAACTCCACTCCCACTTGTCTCCAATTCCACATCCCAACCCTCAGCTTCTCTCAGCCCCTCCCACTTATCTCTGCTGGCCACCCTCTTCGGGTTTCTACGCACCAAATATCTTTCAAATATGCTGTGATGTTTAACATACAATTTCTATCTAATCGAATAGAATCCACAGATTGCAAGTTGAAGATAAATATTTTTTACTAAGAGTATTAGTATATTATTAGTTGACTGACGCGGTCTCTAGAGATCTCCCAAAAGTACTATTTCCAGGGTCAATTTTAAATCGATGTCTTGCATTTTGAGCCATTCCTGAACCTGAGACCAGAAATAGGCTACCTGAGGGCAATACCAAAATAAATGGTCTATTGATTAAGTATCCTCACAACAAAATCTGCAGAGCTTTGATGATTGAATGCCCCAAATATTCAACATTTGTTGGTGGCAAGAATTCTATATAATCATTTTAGCTGAAAAGCACAAAGTCTTGAATCTTGCGTCATGTTATATATCAACTTATACACCCTGTACCATTGAATCGGTACATCAAAAATCTCTTCCAAATTATTTTGCAATCTGTATGGCACAGTTGTCAACATCCTGGTCCACATATTAAACCGGTATATTTTCCTATTTGTGCTATTTTTATTCCTCCAGAAGTTTTGATCCTTTATATTGGGCAGACAGACCAGTTCCCTACCTCCTCCCGCTGCCACCTGCCTCCTACATTTTTGGGGTAATGCTGTAATCAATTGGTTGTAGTCTTGGATTGAGCAGACCTTCCTGTACAATTCCGATAACTCCATGAAAGACTTCTACCATTCTAATTTACAATATCTCTATGGATTGGATTATAGTTAATTTAGCTATCTAGCTAACGTTAACATGACATGTCTAAACAAAAGATCCGAAGTTAAAGCTTGCTGTTAGCTAGCTAACGTTAGCTGAGGTTAGGTGGCTGGCTTGCTAACATTAACTTGTGTGTATGAAGTGGGTGTTACGTTAGTGATGTTTTCTCAGAATTCCATTTCGCATTGCTAGTTATAGCCTAATGTTAGCTAGCTAACATTGAACTTATTGGTTTGTATTGCTAGTTAAAACATTCTGTTAGCTAGCCAGCTGACGTTAGATGCCTGGCTAGCTACAGTAGCTAACATTACCTGTATGAACTGTGTGTAGTGATGTTATCTCAGAATGCCATTTCACATATATTGTATAATAATGCTAAAATATTTGATAGCAAGCTAAAGTTGTTAGTTAGCAAGCCGGCCATCAAACTCCAGCCCAGCCGGCAGTATAATATCTGAATCTGTAGCTAGATTCTTACCTGTATACATGGATGAAAGCTTCACGGCAGACTGCAAACCCTTTTATAAGACACCCTGTGTTGTTTCCGTTTAGTTTGAACAGCTTGTTTGGCCCGTTGTGTTCCACTGATTTCAAAACGTGTTACGAAATGAGAGAGTCAGCATTGCATGGCATGATCGTCGTCCAGAAAGTAGTCCATCACAACTTTTTTCCCACTGACCTTTGTCGATAGCACCTGCCAAATTCAGGGCAGCAATGTTATTGAGAGCAGTAGCAACATATTTGCAGTTCTCCATGGCATCCGCTTACATTAAAAGGATCCCATACTCATACATACTCACATCATACACGTTTAAACCAGTCAATCCATCATATTGCATACACTAAAAAGGACATTGATACATTCACTCACAACTGACCGCTGTCCCAACAGCACTGGAGAGATAAGTACATATACCGATACAATTTACATTGCATTTAGTAGTCCAACAGCACAAGGAATGAATGAAAAAACTGCAGTACAAGCAGCTCATTTTATAGACACAAGATGCAACACCGACCAATCCAAACTCATCTCTCGGCATGTCCAGCCCACTCATTATCTCAGCCAATCATGGCTAGCGGTAAGGTTGCTGACTTTTTCTGTGGCTAAATCAACTAGGCTCGTAATTTAACAATTTTATTCGTATTTACAGATTACATAAGTTTGATATTAAGGCACATGAAAGTTCACACGTTCGAGAAGGAATTTCTGCCAAAAAACGCATTTTGATGAAAAATATATTTTTACGTTCAAAAGGCTCTCCTGTGAAGTCGTGATTTGCGACATATGCCTAGTTTCCTGAATCAGGTCACATTTTATAAGATAATCACCGAAATTGAAAAAATCCAGGCATTTATGAATAAAATCCAGTCTTACTTTATCAAAGGCCTTGTCAAAGTCCGCTAGAAATATCAGGCCCTGGCTTCTTAGATGTTTCATGATGTTCTATTATTTCTAGTAGTTGTCGTATATTATTTCCAATGTATCGTTCATGTAAAAAACCTGTCTGATCAGGATGAACAATACCTGGTAAAACCTTTTTAATTCTGAGTGCTATAAATTTCACAAGTATTTTGCATTACAACATTGAAGTGTAAGGGACCTCCAGGTTTTTAGATAGATTAGATCTTTATATTTGCCATCTGGGTCTTGTTTTAATAATAGTGAAATCAGACCTTCTTGCTGAGTACCTGACAGACAACCATTTCTATAGGAGTAGTTCAAACAAGCTAGCATTGGAGCTTTGAGTATATCAAAAAAGGTTTGATATACCTCTACCAGTATGCCATCAAGTCTGGGGGTTTTCCAGACTGAAAGGATTTAATAGCCTCAAAAAGTTATTCCTCTGTAATTTGGCCATCGCACTGATCTTTCAGTACATTTGTTAATTAAAAAAAATATATATATTTGGAAAGAATTCCTTACAATAATTGTCATTCAGTGGGTGAGGATGAGAAGGAAAAGAGAACATCTGCTTGAAATATGTATCTTCCTCTTTTAAAATATAATTCGGAGAATCATAGATGGCTCCATCTTCAGTAACGAGATTCTGCAAATAATTTTTGTTAGTGTTCCTGTGTTGGAGATTCAGGAAGAATTTGGTAAATTTTTCTTCATATTCCATCCAGTTTGCTTTATTTTTGTAATAGATTACATTAGATCGTTCTTGAATAAGTTCCTCCAGTTCTTGTTGTTTTTCCTCTAACTTATTTTGTGTCTCTGTAGCATCGTTTTTATTGCTATCTACCTGTACTATTAGTTAATGTATTTCCCTTGTTAGTCTGGTCTCTTTAGCCAGAAACTGCTTTTTCATTATTGTTGAATATTGAATTGAATGACCTCTGAAGGTATATTTAAAGGTATCCCAAACAATAAGGGGATTTGCTGAACCTATATTATACTGGAAAAATCTAATCATAAATTATTTTGTCTTAGTTAAAAAAATAAATGGTAATCTCCAGTAAACTTTGATTACATTTCCAATATCCCCGTCCACGTGTAAATTCTATAAGACTTATGTGAAAACCAATTAGATGATGATCCGATCGCATTCTGTCTCTTATTAAAACTTTTTTAACCTTTGACGCAAGAGAGAAAGAGACAAGAAAGTAGTCAATACGACTAGCTTCTTTAAGTCTCCTCCATGTATATCTCACTAGGTCTGGGTTTTTTAGTCTCCAAATATCCACTATTTCTAATGTGTCAATAATATTTGTGATTTCCTTAATGGCACGGTGATGATAGTTTGTAGAGTGATTTCCATTATTGTCCATTGAGGTACTTAACACTGTGTTATAATCTCCCACCATAATGATTTGATCATTTGTTGCCTGTAAATTCAATAAATTGGCCTGATTTGGACCATATAGATTAATGAGCCAAATCTCTTTTTCGTTCACTTTCATATTAAAAAAGATCCACCTTCTTTGCGAACTATTTGCACATTCAGATCAACATTTTTTTGTTAATTAATATCACACCTTTTGACTTCCTTTGTCAATGACAGAAAATTATTTCACCACCCCATTCCTTTTTCCACACAACTTCATCTAAGGATGTAGAGTGAGTTTCCTGTAAACAGTATATAGTGGCAAGAAAAAGTATGTGAACTCTTTGGAATTATCTGGATTTTTGAATAAATTGGTCATAAAATTAGATATAATCTTCATCTTAGTCACAACAACAGACAAACACAGTATTCTTAAACTAATAACACACAAATTGTATTTTTCATGTCTATATTGAATACATAATTTAAAAATGTAGGTTGGAAAAAGTATGTGAACCCATAGGCAAATGACTTCTCCAAAAGCTAATTGGAGTCAGGAGTCAGGTAACCTGGAGTACAATCATTGAGACAAAATTGTAGATGTTGGTTAGAGCTGCCCTGCCCTATAAAAAACATTGACAAAATTTGAGTTTGCTATTCACAAGAAGCATTGCCTGATGTGAACCATGCCTCGAACAAAAGAGATCTCAGAAGACCCAAGATTAAGAATTGTTGACTTGCATCAAGCTGGAAAGGGTTACAAAAGTATCTCTAAAATCCTTCATGATCATCAGTCCATGGTAAGACAAATTGTCTATAAATGGAGAAAGTTCAGCACTGTTGCTACTCTCCCTTGGACTGGCTGTCCTGCAAAGATGACTGCAAGAGCACAGCGCAGAATGCTCAATGAGGTTAAGGAGAATCCTAGAGTGTCAGCTAAAGACTTAAAGAAATCTCTGGAACATGCTAACATCTCTGTTGACAAGTCTACGATACATAAAACACTAAACAAGAATGGTGTTCATGGGAGGACACCACGGGAGAAGCCACTGCTGTCCAAAAAAAACATTGCTGCACGTCTGAAGTTCGCAAAAGAGCATCTGGATGTTCCACAGCGCTACTGGCAAAATATTCTGTGGACAGATTAAACTAAAGTTGAGTTGTTTGGAAGGAAGGAACACAAAACACTACATGTGGAGAAAAAAAGGAACAGCACACCAACCTCAACCTCATCCCAACTGTAAAGTATGGTGAAGGGAGTATCATGGTTTGGAGCTGCTTTGGTGCCTCAGAGCCTGGACAGCTTGCTATCATCGACGGAAAAATGAATTCCCAAGTTTATTAAGACATTTTGCAGGAGAATGTAAGGCTATCTTTCCGCCAATTGAAGCTCAACAGAAGTTGGGTGATGCAACAGGACAACGACCCAAAACACAGAAGTACATCAACAACAGAAGAAAATACGCCTTCTGGAGTGGCCCCAGTCAGTCCTGACCTCAACCCGATTGAGATCCTGTGGCATGACCTCAAGAGAGCGACTCACACCAGACATCCCACGAATATTGCTTAACAAACAGTTTTGTAAAGAGGAATGGTCCAAAATTCCTCCTGACTGTTGTGCAGGTCTGATCTGCAACTACAGAAAACGTTTGGTTGAGGTTATTGCTGCCAAAATAGGGTCAACCAGTTATTAAAACCAAGGGTTCACATACTTTTTCCACCCTGCACTGTGAATGTTTACACGGTGTGTCCAATAAAGACATGAAAACTCATAATTGTTTGTGTGTTATTAGTTTAAGCAGACTATGTTTGTCTATTGTTGTGACTTAGATGAAGATCACATCAAATTTTATGACCAATTTATGCAGAAATCCAGGTTATTCCAAAGGGTTCACAAACCTTTTCTTGCCACTGTATGTTATAATCCTTTTCGTTTTAGCCACGTAAAGACTGTTCCTCTTTTTTTATAATCTGCTAAACCATTACAATTATAACTGGCTATACTTATTTCACCCCTTACCATAACTAGATACTACTCTCAGTCTAAATTGACCATAATGGTGCTTGTAAATTTACTGCCGTAAGAGGTATTATGACGGTCAAAATTAGAGATTTCAAAATGTCTGATATTTAGAATTCAAGAAACAGGTTCTAGCAATATGTTTTATATTCCCTATTCCCTACATTCCCATACAATATGGTATTATTCCACAATGTCCCTGTTCTGATATCTTCCCCTTGCTTGTTGTAAACATAAATAAACATGTAGATAAAGACATACTGTTGAAAAGATAGACAAACAAAAAACATTAAATTATAGAAAACTTAGAGAGAGGGAGAGAAGAAGAGAGAAAGAGAGAGAGAGATATCAAGTGTGTATGTATAAGTCCGTATGTGTAAATGGGCATCTATTTGAGTGTGTGTGTGTTTATATCAACTTCATAGTGTTCACATATTCTTACAGTTCCCATACTTTTTTTTCGTAACCTGACGTCACCGTAGAATTTAGTACAGCCATGGTGTTATGGAGCTGTCTCGGAAGAGCTGTCCGTCTATAAAGAGTTTGTCCACAATGAGAAAAGCTTTGTTGCCTCTGTACAGGATACAGCCCCTTGCAGCGTTTGTTTATCTCCCGTGGAAATAGGTCATTGAGACCGAATTTGGTCCCTTTTAGCTCCCTTCCTCTGCTTTTGATCAGCTCCTTTTGTTGGTAATGTTAAAATCTTGCGATGATAGGTCTGGGACTCTTGATCTTGTCACTCTGATCTCCAAGTCTGTGTAGTTGGTGGAAAGTCACCTTGTTTACAGTCTCTAGAGGAAGTTTCAAGGCGGATTGTATGAACTCTCTGATCGCCCCCTCTGGATTATTATAGGCTTACTGTTTATATTTACTGAGTATGAGTCTGGAAATGAACTGTGACAACCGCCCAGAAAAGCATGGTGCCGCTGTAATATGCATCAGGTCATGCAGATATAGATAAGGTTGAATCGTTCCTTAGATTTCATATTCGCTGCACATCACACTCTTTTACTGTAAATCCTTCCCAGTTCGGATAAGAAGTGCTGTACTTATTGTTTTGGAATCTAAGTAGATCTGATCCTTATCATGGCTTCATGTAACTGTTCTGCATTAATATAAAACATTTTGTGCCGCTTTAAAGCAGAGAGAAAAAAATCTAAGCCTGGCGAGACGGACTACTGACGTGAGCGACACAGAGACGACTATTGACTGCAGGGTTATCTTCACCCCATCGCCGATGTTATCCTCAAGGATGGCGATATGCATCACTCTCCAAGAAACCTTGGAGGACTTCCTGCCTTGAGAAAGAGTGACCTTTTCAACTTCAAATGAGTGCAGGTTTAAGTCAATTGCATGGGATAGTACATGTCATTTTGCACTTCTCCTTACCCCCTGTCTCCTTGTCTGTCACATAGAACATGGGAAGTAAGATAAGGTCCCTTCAGTGATGACTCCAAATGAACACTCATTCGCACATTCAATTCCCAAGGGAGAGTTGGTAAAGTGAAAAGTGCATCAGTAAGACAGTATGCTACTAAGGTTTATGAAGGTGGAATTGCTCGTCCTTGCTCTAGAGCTAATTTTATCAGATGTACCGACATGGTCTGGAAACATTCTATTATTTGCAGGACAAATGTGCCTCCCCTTAGGCAGACAAATGTGCGCAATGCACTCTACTGAGAACACCGTTGGCCCCTGCACCTTCACAGCTATAGATCCTCCTCCAATGCGAGCTCTTATATCCAACACGCCATAAACACCGACCCATCCAAATTATTAATTAAACTACTATCAGTGCCTATTCAGATATTCATCTTTAGGAGGGCACCTTCCCAAAGCATTCCACATGTCAGCAAATGACCATATTATTTAATGCGGTACCCTCTTAAAATGAGATGTTTATCTTTTATTCATAGCTTCCCTGTGCCGTGGTCTGACTAGGTGTACTAAAGGTAAGAAATATTTCAGACGAGCACCATATTTCAGACGAAACATTTTCCCTCTTGATGTTCTTTCTTCTTGAACATTACTGGGCTGGATTTTCTGCAAGATAGGAACATCATCAAGGGGTGAAATAAAAGCTTTGTCATACGGCTGTTGATGTAGAGAGATCACACTTGTGGGGAGGCTCTGGCAATCCTTCACACTGACACACAGGGCAGGGGGTGGGCACTTACAAGTACATCATCCTGGCTGGCTGCTGGGAAAAAAGCACCTTGAGTCATTCCGATAAGAAGTTTCTCTTCCTTGTTCTTTTTCCAGTTTCACAAAACTGTGTCCGAAATGGACACCATAGGCTACAGTAGGCGTGTGAATTGTAAGTATCCATGTAAGGTAAAAACATTGATATAAAATAGTACATAAAGAATGACTTCTCCAAGCTGGAATCAATATGAAATTGTTTTGAAAAACTCTGCTTAGAGTGTACAGTACAGTATCACAACGGCAAAAAAAGTATTAACATAAACACTATAAATAATGTTCTGACTTTGTAAATGAAGAATCTGCTCACTGAAAGCACAACTATTATACAGAACCGCATGATAGAACAGCACATACTTGTTGGCAGTCCATTGCATAGCCTGCCCTGTATACAGACAATGTAATTTACATCCAGGCAAATCCATCCACACCTGTGTATAACATCCCTACAAGAGAGAGAATATGTTGAGGATGCCATGATTTATCTTGTGGGTATATTAAGAGTCACTTTGCTTCTTCCTCTGGGTAGCAACTCACTTGACTACATTGCCCTTGTCCATACAACACTCGCTTTCCCTTGCAAGTATACCCCATTCATGTTTATTTGAAAAAATTAAATAATTAAGAACCAGATGGGCTCGACTGTAGATTTCGTCTGATCATCTTGGTGGGTTGTCGTTATCGCGGACTTAAAAGACACCTCCGGGCAAATGAAACAGTGATGGACACAGTACCTTTGACCTCAGAGAAAGGTCACGTCTTGCCTCCAACATGATTTTACATTTACATTTAAGTCATTTAGCAGACGCTCTTATCCAGAGCGACTTACAAATTGGAAAGTTCATACATATTCATCCTGGTCCCCCCCGTGGGAATTGAACCCTGGTCCCCCCGTGGGAATTGAACCCACAACCCTGGCGTTGCAAGCGCCATGCTCTACCAACTGAGCCACACGGGACCACATGATCACTGTACATGTAATATGGGAGTCGGAGGGGTCGCTGTAAACAACCTGCCTTTTATTGCTCTCATTTCCAATGCCAAGTGAGGGACATTGGAATCTACAGATGAGGAGAATGACTAGGAGAGAGCAAAACCATTAAGTGAATAGGCGATATTCTTACATTATGCTACAGTGGTTCTTCCTTTAAAAGTTGCGTCGTACTGCAGCACAGCTTGCGGGTTGCCGCAGAATTATATGGCATATGTGCATATTATTATTGCCAAATAACTTCCCTATGGGATGTGTTGCTGTGTTGCTGTAAGGTTGTCACAGTCTCTGCAATTTAGTGAGAACAGTATGCATGTATAAGTGCAGTTTAACACTAGGACTGCTCATTAATAAAAAATGTAAATTACTCTGCCATTTTTAAATGGTCCTTACCTTTTCCTACATAAGTCTATATAATACACTGTTGTTGTTAGAATCTTAATATCACAGACAGAACTGGAGTTATAACCAGGGCACGTCAGTTGATAATCACCCCGATTATTGCCTCGAAACTGAACCTAAACTATACCGAAACTAATTTCACACATATAACTACAGATTAAATAAATGAAGGAAATAAAGTATGATGGGAGAGAGGGAAAATGGTTGAGTTGATGAGCGAGGGGAAGCGAACGATGCATAATTATCATTTAGGCGCAAAAAAGCCCATATTGTTTCGCACAGAACAGGTGCTTGTATCACTACCAAATGAAAAGGTGAGAGACAGAAGAGAGGAAGGGACTGCACCGTTCGGATAGATAGAACAAGCCGGTGACAATGCTACGGGCCTATTATCAGCAGGAGATGTCATCACTGAGAGAACAAACAAGAACATCAGAAACGCACATACCAGCTTATGTGACATGTACATACTCCAACTGATGTCATTACGTGAAGATGCACATGTAAGCACGAGCTGACAATAATTGATTATTTTTGACTGCTGTCATATCGAAACATATTTATTATAATGCCATTTTCTTTTGTGCTGATTTTCACTATTTATAAATCACATTTGGCGCTTATAAAGATGTATAGGCTACTGATGTTTTCATCATTTGCATATATGAAATCTATTAAATACAATGTTAGAATGTTGCAGGCAGAATGACTGATCATTAGCTTGAAGGTGGGGTCCCTCGAGGCTCATCAATAGAGGTCGTCATGGATTCACCTGTACCCGAATCTGATATGTTTGTCATGGGTCTCGGATATGTGTCATTTTAATTGACTTGTCTGAAAGGGCCTGTACAAATTCTGAATGAGGCTGCTGCGAAAGAAAGAAAGAAAGAAAGAAAGAAAGAAAGAAAGAAAGAAAGAAAGAAAGAAAGAAAGAAAGAAAGGCGTAGAGTGTGTAGCTTGTTGTTCTTGGCCAATCATAAGTCATCAAAGCGGCAATAGGTCACAGTCATAGAGCCTCCGTGTGTGGGAAAGGTTAGGAGATATCTAATCAATGGAAGATGTAATTAAAATGATGGAATTAAAAATTAAAGGAGAAGGATAGGCTACAACGACCAAGACTCAACAGGTAAGCTGCTACTTAATATTCTGAATGGAGTGCTGTTATTTGTAACTGTAGGATGAGAAAGCGCATGCACTGCAGCATCAATTAGCCTAATTAGCTAGCCAACATTACTAGCTTAACTAGCTTCTCCCGGTTTGACAGGTACTATGCAATCATATTTGATGATAAACAACTTAGCTATGGCTGCTATTAGTTCACTATAGTGTGAGTCAGCTTGGTTGGTTGCTGTCTCATCTCTGCCCCCATCCTCCCCGTGTCACTCGCTCACAGTACGGCCTCTCTGCCGCCTGCTAGAGCAACCCCTCTCTCTCCCTCCTTTCTGCTGCTTCCCTAACTCAGATTTGACTGGGTCTGGTTCCAACCAGGACTATACGGAAAGGTTCTAGTTGTCCTCGGGTCCGTTCGGAATGGGTCTATATATTTTCAAAATGTATTTATGCATATCAGGTCCGGATGGGAAAGCCCCAGGTCCAATTTGGAATGGGTCAAACTTTTTGTACCCCTGAAGACCTCTACCCAGCAGTTCTAGTGTTAAAGAGTGTACAATGCTGTCTCGGATAAGAGTCACAGTGTGTCGTAATTCTTTACTATTCCCAGTCAATATGTGGTGCAAAGGCATATTTTTTCCTTTTCATCCTCCCAAGAACGAAGTGCAGGCAAATGTATAATAATGATACTGAAGTTTAATGGCTCCATTTCCTCTGCATTTCAAAAACGTTTTAAAACTGCACACACACACACACACAAACAAACAAAAACCACACACACTTAATCTCTCTATACACACAAAAAGAAAAGCCTAGATAAATGTTACATATGCTCTCGGTGCTCCTGAAATGACAATCTAGGCACAAACATCAATAAGAGATGTCCAACAAACAAAGTATCCAGCAATGCATCACACTCCCACAAAGACTCCTCATCGACTCCCCGTGCTCCAGCACACTCACAATGACACTGTGAGAGCTCCTTCATTTTGTCAAGGCTCTGTAAATGCAGCCAGCTCTGTTGTGTTGTGATGAAGGCCCACGAGGGGGCAACACGGGGTGATTTACAATTACACCTTAATCCAGGAACCAGGTTCACCCTTCCTGTCTTTGAGGAGTTTACCAGAGCTGGAATGCCGGTTCCATGATATGGTGGGGCCATGAAGTCCACTAGGGACAATAGCTCATCTGTCACCCCCCCCTTCCCCTTTCTTTACCACCCTGAGGAGATCGGGAGGTAGGAGATAGAAGCCTTGTTATCAGATACTTTAGTCCCAAAGCGGTGTTCCAAGAAACAAAGAAGAGTCAGGGACTTATACTTCACAGGGGCATTGTCATGCTGAAACAGGAAAGGGTCTTTCCGAAACTCTTGGAAGCACAGAATCGTGTAGAACGTCACTGTATGCTGTAGCGTTCAGATTTCCCTTCACTGGAACTAAGGGGCCTAGCACAAACCATGAAAAAGAGCCCTAGACCATTATTCCTCGTTCATCATACTTTACAGTTGGCACTATGTATTCGGGCATGTAAAGTTCACCTGGCATCCGCCAAACCCATATTCGTCAGTCAAACTGACAGATGGTGTAGCATGATTCATCACTCTAAAGAATGCCTTTCCACTGCTCCAGAGTCCAATAGCTCGAATTTTACATTGGCATTGCGCATGGTGATCTTAGGCTTGTTTGCAGCTGATCAGCCATGGAAACCCATTTCATGAAGCTCCCAACGAACAGTTATTGTGCTGACATTGCTTCCAGAGGCAGATTGGAACTCGGTAGTGAGTGTTGCCACCGGGGACAGACAATTTTTACGTGCTACAGCACTCGCCAGTTCCATTCTGTGAGCTTGTGTGGCCTACCACTTCGCGGCTGAGTCACTGTTTCCATTTCACAATAACAGCACTTACAGTTGACCGGGTCAGCTCTAGCAGGGCAGCAAATAATTAGGGAGGAGTGAGAATTTGGGCCGAGGTCAGGTCAGAAGAGGTGATAAGGAACAGTCCCCACTTAAGTTCCTGCCTAGCAAGAGAGATGTATTGGCTGTCTAGACGTGCAAGGAGGGGACCACCTAGAAGAAGGGTATACATATATGTGCTTGTGTAAACATGTCTTTGTGTTCTGCAGCTGTTTGACCCAGTGGGTGAATAAACTTGGTTTGAGCTTTGACTAGTTGTCCGTGAGTTTATTCTGTTTGTTCAGAACCTAACTCTACAAAGTGTAAATAGGATAACTTTGGTCATAAAGTCAGTCTCTTCTAGAAACAGAGTTTGGAACCTCAGTGCATCACAATAAGTAAATTAAGATTGGGTTTTGGATTACATGCCCCCTTTTGCCAAGCTCCACATGCAAATTGCCCCTCCGCCCACTTAGCTTCCCTTCATTGAAGAGTTCTATTATGCTGGCCCGGGTTGAACCGTGCAATGGCTCGTCACGTCATCGGGCAAAAGCAGAGAGGGAGGAGCATCCTTCTCAAATCAAACAGTAATCTGCGTCGCTTGGTCATGCTGTCAACAGAGGCAGCCTGGTGCATCGTCCAGAAACATACATCTCTTTTCCATAAAATAAATGCTTGAATTTTCATTGTAAAAGCAGATAAAGCAATCACTTTGAATGTGAAAACACAGAATCCTACTCATCACTCCACATCCTTGATTACGTCACTTTTGTTTTGAGCCGACTTCACAACTGTCTCACGGCCGGCAGGCAGCCTGGTACCAAAACAAATGCAATCACTTTTCACCCGGTTGAAACTCCTCCCACCGTTGTAACCAGGGACAGATTCATGAACCCCCTCATTGCTCCCAACGCGCTCAAAGAATCACGGACGTTTGAGACTGAAAATATATGAAAGGACAAACTATGGTTTGCATGCCCTGCTGAAGGACCCTATCATGCCGAATAGGGTCCTTCGTTGGTCCCCAGTGCTGGTGAGTATACCAGTAGCTAGACCATAGACTGTTGTTTATGTAACATTATCATCGCTAGCATAGCTGATGTTAGAAATAATTGTAAGAAAACCTGTTGCCAGATTGACTTTAGATTCGGTATAACTTTAGCCAGCTAACTAAGATTGAGGGGACCACCGTATTTAAGCTAGCTAACATTAGCATTGCTTGCTATTTTTGACAAACTTTCCTAGCTAGTAACAGTAATGGCAACATTGTCATATCTATGAAGTAAATTTGACGACATGATAATATTTCAAAGTTGTTTCCTAGTAATGATTTGCCTACTATAGCAAAGTCATCATATTTCCATGTTACTCAAAGTTAGTGTATTAGCCTCCGAGGTGCAACCCATGTCTAGGGCACATATAAATATTGGATGCAGCTATGGTGGTACTCACGTCTGGCAACAACAGTGTACTAACTAGCAGCAACAAACGCAAATCAACCCAGGGCCATAGTAAAACATGTCACAGTTGGTTACATAGTGTAACGGCGTCACCGGCCTGAACCTAATCCAATCTGGAGCCAGTCAGTCTACATCTGTAAAGCATAGAATTAGCTTCCAAACAAGATTACATTATTTCTCAAGCTATGTTTATCATTGAGGGATGATGACAATCGTCAGTTTTTCTGTTAGACAGGTGCACAGTTGGGTACCAGACTGATCCTCTGGTCATGAACAGATGCTGGGACCTACCAGAAGGAGAAAAGGTTGGTATCATAACATGTCCAGCACCGTGATTGCGATGGTTTAGCGACCTATCCAACTGGTAGTTAGTCTTTTCCCATCGCTACAACTCCCATACGGAGAGGCGAAGGTCGACAGCCATGTGCCCCCCGAAACGCGACCCTGCCAAGCCGCATTGCTTCTTGACAAACTGCTTGCTTAACCCGGAAGCCAGTCGCACTAAAGTGTCGGAGAAAACACTGTACAATGGCGACCGTGTCAGCATGCATGTGCCCGGCCCGCCACAGGAGTCTCTAGAGCGCAATTGGACAAGGACATCCCGGCCGGCCAAACCCTCCCAAACTCGGACAATGCTAGGCCAATTGTGCGCCACCTCATGGGTCTCCTGGTCGTGGCAGGGATCGAACACGGGTCTGTAGTGACGCCTCAAGCACTGCGATGCAGTGTCTTAGACTGCTGTGCCACTCAGGAGGCCCTTCAAAAATAATTGAATTCACTGTTCACTTGCTATGTTTGAATCAAATAAAATTTTATTTGTCACATACATGTGTTTAGCAGATGTTATTGCGGGCGTAGCAAAATGCTTGTGTTTCTAGCTCCAACAGTGATTGTTCACAGCTTGCTAGGCAATACCTCTGAATAAAAGTGTGTCATGTGACATAAGTGACATACCCTTGTGACACCTCCTCCACTGTTGCCAGTCTCCCTTGACTCCTATGAAAACTCCATCGTGAAGCATCTGATAGTGACCGGAGTTACTGCCCTGATAACACAGATGGCTTCCTCAACAACAACAGGTAATGTGTGTTATGTGAAAAGTTGTATTCAGAAATACCCGGCTTGATAAATTAGTAGATAGACTAATTCCCCAGGTAAGCAGATACAACTAGTAGAGTCATATTGTTTGTGAAGTCCATTAGCAAAAAGCTTTGTCCTTTCTTTAGAACAAAATGCAATTTACCAACTGTCTGACTATTATATCACTCTGTCACAGGCCCTCCCAGTCCACACCATTTCATAAGATTGCCTGCTGCAGTTGTTCGAGAGATGTCCAGTTTGCAGCAGAACATGCAGCATAAACAAAACCACCAAGGGGGCCCTCATCAGCATCATGCAGACAAGCCCTCACTGTGAGCATTCCTATGAATGAAACAGTCAATCACATGTTGGCAAGTATCCGGCGAGCAACCTTCACCTGTAATCGGAAACAGCTTTCACAGGCTAATCATTTGTACAAATGCAGAAAGTACTTTGATACATTTGAGAAGCCAATTGTGAAACATCATTTACAGTGCATTCGGAAAGTATTCAGACCCCTTGAGTTTTTCCACATTTTGTTACATTACAGCCTTATTCTAAATTTGATTTAAATTATTTTTTCCCCCTCATCAATCTACACACAATACCCCATAATGACAGTTTTTTGTAAATTTTTGCAAATGTATAAAAAACTGAAATACCTTATTGACATAAGTATTAAGACCCTTTGCTATGAGACTTGAAATTGACCTCAGGTGCATCCTGTTTCCATTAATCCTTCTTGAGATGTTTCTACAACTTGATTGGAGTGCACCTGTGGTAAATTCAATTGATTGGACATGATTTGGAAAGGCACACACCTGTCTACAGTGGGGCAAAAAAGTATTTAGTCAGCCACCAATTGTGCAAGTTCTCCCACTTAAAAAGATGAGAGAGGCCTGTCATTTTCATCATAGGTACACTTCAACTATGACAGACAAAATGAGAAAAAAAATCCAGAAAATCACATTGTAGGATTTTTTATTAATTTATTTGCAAATTATGGTGGAAAATAAGTATTTGGTCACCTACAAACAAGCAAGATTTCTGGCTCTCACAGACCTGTAACTTCTTCTTTAAGAGGCTCCTCTGTCCTCCACTCGTTACCTGTATTAATGGCACCTGTTTGAACTTGTTATCAGTATAAAAGACACCTGTCCACAACCTCAAACAGTCACACTCCAAACTCCACTATGGCCAAGACCAAAGAGCTGTCAAAGGACCCCAGAAACAAAATTGTAGGCCTGCACCAGGCTGGGAAGACTGAATCTGCAATAGGTAAGCAGCTTGTTTTGAAGAAATCAACTGTGGGAGCAATTATTAGGAAATGGAAGACATACAAGACCACTGATAATCTCCCTCGATCTGGGGCTCCACGCAAGATCTCACCCCGTGGGGTCAAAATGATCACAAGAACGGTGAGCAAAAATCCCAGAACCACACGGGGGGACCTAGTGAATGACCTGCAGAGAGCTGGGACCAACGTAACAAAGCCTACCATCAGTAACACACTACGCCGCCAGGGACTCAAATCCTGCAGTGCCAGACGTGTCCCCCTGCTTAAGCCAGTACATGTCCAGGCCCGTCAAATTTGCTAGAGAGCATTTGGATGATCCAGAAGAAGATTGGGAGAATGTCATATGGTCAGATGAAACCAAAATATAACTTTTTGGTAAAAACTCAACTCGTCGTGTTTGGAGGACAAAGAATGCTGAGTTGCATCCAAAGAACACCATACCTACTGTGAAGCATGGGGGTGGAAACATCATGCTTTGGGGCTGTTTTCTGCAAAGGGACCAGGACGACTGATCCGTGTAAAGGACAGAATGAATGGGGCCATGTATCGTGAGATTTTGAGTGAAAACCTCCTTCCATCAGCAAGGGCATTGAAGATGAAACGTGGCTGGGTCTTTCGGCATGACAATGATCCCAAACACACCGCCCGGGCAACGAAGGAGTGGCTTCGTAAGAAGCATTTCAAGGTCCTGGAGTGGCCTAGCCAGTCTCCAGATCTCAACCCCATAGAAAATCTTTGGAGGGAGTTGAAAGTCCGTGTCGCCCAGCAACAGCCCCATAACATCACTGCTCTAGAGGAGATCTGCATGGAGGAATGGGCCAAAATACCAGCAACAGTGTGTGAAAACCTTGTGAAGACTTACAGAAAACATTTGACCTCTGTCATTGCCAACAAAGGGTATATAACAAAGTATTGAGAAACTTTTGTTATTGACCAAATACTTATTTTCCACCATAATTTGCAAATAAATTAATTAAAAATCCTACAATGTGATTTTCTGGATTTTTTTTCCTCATTTTGTCTGTCATAGTTGAAGTGTACCTATGATGAAAATGACAGGCCTCTCTCATCTTTTTAAGTGGGAGAACTTGCACAATTGGTGGCTGACTAAATACTTTTTTGCCCCACTGTATATAAGGTCTGACAGTTGATAGTGTATGTCAGAGCAAAAACCAAGCCATGAGGTCCAAGGAATTGTTCGTAGACGTCCGAGACAGAAATATAGACAATATCTAACTACTTTGGAATTATACACGACATTTCTAAGCATGGCAGGAACAGGACAGTTACCTAGGCATATACTGTATACATACTGTAAATTCAAAACACAAAGAAGCAGAGCACAACTAAATACATGTTTTGTTACAGATCTTAAACGGGATCCAATCCTTCTAGAAAACATTCTTCCTCGACCGAGTCAAAGTCCTTCTCGTCCAAGTTGCTCCCATCATCTGAGTTTGACTTATTATATTCAGTGTCACTATGTCTGTAAATATCCTCCAACGCCTCTTTATCGGTATACCTAACTTTTGGAAGCAAATCCTCCCTGCACAATATTCTTAGTTTTTGCTTTCTTTTTGCTTCCCTAGGGAGCAATTTTTATTCCAAAGTGATGAAAAGAATCCGTTGAAAATAGCAGGAATGAACCATTGAGCTGCGCACTCAGAGCGCTCCGGATGCCCATAGTCCGTAAGATAACAACAACAAAATGTGTGTGCAAAGATTTAGTCAGTGGGTGGACATTCGATGTTCTAATTCTGTCATACATTATCGGAGAACACTGAAAATAGGTTACTTTTGTTCATAAGAACCAAACAATTCCTTTGAAACATGTAGCTCTATCTCAAACACAGACCAAATCGAAGCTGACCTGATCTTGACTCTCTGGGCTGTTGATAATGCTATTTCACAGGCTGACAACTAAGATATCCTTATGATCTGTGGAGTCTCAGCTTTCAGCTCATATCAACATTCTTTATGACTGACAGTACCAGTCAAAAGTTTGGACACACTTACTCATTCCAGGATTTTTCTTTATTTTTACTATTTTCTACATTGTAGAATTATAGTGAAGATATCAAAACTATGAAATAACACATATGGAATCATGTAGTAACCAAAAATGTACTACACAAATCAACAAAATATTTAATATTTCAGATTCTTCAAAGTAGCCTTCACTATTTTGCCTTGATGACAGCTTTGCACACTGTTGGCCTTCTCTCAACCAGCTCCATCTGGAATGCTTTTCCAACATTCTTGAAGGAGTTCCCACATATGCTGGGATGGGATGAGGTTGGGTGATTGTGGAGGCCAGGTCATCTGATGCAGTGCTCCATCACTCTCCTTCTTGGTCAAATATCCCTTACACAGCCTGGAGGTGTGTTGGGTCATTGTCCTGTTGAAAAACAAATGATAGTCCCACTAAGCGCAAACCAGATGGGATGGCGTATCGCTGCAGAATGCTGTGGTAGCCATGCTGGTTAAGTGTCCCTTGAATTCTATATAAATCCAGACAGTGTCACCTGTAAAGCACCCCCACACTACCTCCTCCATGCTTCACGGTGGGAACCACACATGCGGAGATCATCCATTCACATACTCTGCATCTCACAAAAACACAAAGATTTCCAACGCTCTAATGTCCATTGCTCGAGTTTCTTGGCCCAAGCAAGTCTCTTCTTCTTATTGGGTCCTTTAATGGTGGTTTCTTTTCAGCAATTTGACCATGAAGGCCTGATTCACGCTGTCTCCTCTGAACAGTTGATGTTGAGATGTGTCTGTTACTGGAACTCTGTGAATCATTTATTTGGGTGCAATTTCTGAGGCTGGTAACTCTAATGAACTTATCCTCTGCAGCAGAGGTAACTCTGGGACTTCCTTTTCTGTGGCGGTCCTCATGAATGCCAGTTTCATGATAGCACTTGATGGTTTTTGCAATAGCACTTGAAGAAACTTTCAAAGTTCTTGACATTTTTCGGATTGATTGACCATGTCTTAAAGTAATGATGGACTGACATTTCTCTTTGCTTATTTGAGTTGTTCTTGCCATAATATGGACTTGGTCTTTTACCAAATAGGGCTATCTTCTGTATACCACGCCTACCTTGTCACAACACAACCGATTGGCGCATTAAGAAGGAAAGAAATTACACAAATGAAGGCATACCTGTTAATTGAAATGCCTTCCAGGTGACTAACTCATGAAGCTAGTTGAGAGAATGCAAAGAGTGTGCAAAGCTGTCATCAAGGCAAAGGGTGGCTACTTTGAAGAATAAAATATATTTTGATTTGTTTAACACTTTTCTGGTTCCATGTGTGTTATTTCATAGTTTTGATGTCTTCACTATTATTCTACAATGTATAAAATAATAAAAATTAAGAAAAACCCTTTAATGATGAGGTGTGTCCCAACTTTGACTGACAAACATATAAATGCAACATGCAACAATTTCAAAGATTTTACTAAGTTTTAGTTCATGTGTGACCCGTTTCAGGAAGCTAGGCGTATGTCGCACGTCACTACTTTATAGGAGGGGCCATGTATCATGCTTCTGTCTATAACGTGAGCTGCTCAGTATGTGTTGATAGTCAATTCTACAGCAGTGTTCTTGAAAGATATAACATTAGCGATCGAGAACTACAAAAGTTTTGCTACTTTTCTCAACAACATTGATGCCCTGAATTTAGCAGGCGCTATCGACAGATCGGTTGGAAAAAGTGATGGGCTCCTTTCTGCAAACGCCAGGGTCAGTGTGAACCAGAGTGACTTGACACAACGCTGGCCAAACAAGATGTAGCTACAAACAAAACTGAGTTAAATGGTTCAAGTCTGCCGTGGAGCGTTCATACATGTATACGGGTAAGAGTCTAGCTACATTTTCAGATTCTATAGATTTCTAATTTTGTCAGAAAGTCGTTTTCATTGCAAGGTACAGAGAACAGTTAACTAGCGAGCCAACGTTCGCTAGCTAACATTACGTATATGATCTTTGTAGTAATATTATTCGAATCAGAAATTAGCTAGCTAACATTTAACCTAGTTGGTTATTTTTAGCTACCTGCAGATTCATACTACAGCTATGACAATGTTTGTATTGATAGTAGTATGAGTTGAGATTATACCGGTTCATTGTTTAGCCAGCTAGCAACATGTCTAAACAGAAGACTCCACTTTGTCAGATGATTACATGACCCATCAAGTTAGCCAGGTGTGTCTGGGGAGGGATTACGGACATCTATTGTATTTCATGAACATGTGCACATGTCTAGACAATAGTGACCCATCCACTAAGCTAGATGTGGGTGGAGAGTGGTTATAGCATTTCTTTCACATGACCCATCAATTTAGACAAGTGTGTCGGGTCAGCGTCATCTAAAAATGATGTAATATTTATGACATATTTTGATCTGGACACTTTCTGTTTTTGATATTGCTACTATGCAAGTAACCATTTCACTGTTCAGTTTACACCTTCTGTATCCTGTGCATGTGACAAATAAACTTTGATTTGATATAGTGTGTGTTTACCAGAGATGGTAATGTTTTTTACATTACCGTCTCTGGTAAACACACGCACCTGCACCAAAGTCAGATCAGGATATAGGCCAAGGACTAGATAAAAGTGTATTTTACCTGGAGTTTTTCCTTATTGTAGGCTACTACTTTTACCACTTTTAGTCTTGAAATCTTTGGTTGTTTACTACACTACTCACTCTGTTTAGCACATGACCTCCCTTGTGAATCCTAAAAGAGATGGGTGGGGGTACGGCTAAAGAGGGTGTGAACGATACTGAATGGGTTTACATAAAGAAGAGCCCTCCAGTAGGTGTACCAAAGCATTCAAGGGTCATTTTCTCAAAACGGAGGTTTTGAAAAGCAGAATTACTTTCCCATTGTTCCTTAACTGTAGTGTGTGATATACAATTTTCTAGCTCTGTCTCTACTTTTGTCCAATGTAAAAAAATAAAAAAATAAAAAATGTTATATGAGACCGAATCGAGCCAGTCGGTCACAAATGAGGACACTCCAATAATGATGGGAGAACCAGACACTGTAACATATCTAGCATTCAAAGTCCTCCTGTATGTCCCATTTTGCATAAGTGATGGGTAAGATGGGTAATTCACATTTCACACAGGGGAATACTTGTCAGTTCTCTTATGTTTGATCGAGTATTTATTTCATCCAGTATCAATATGATTGCGTTCCTTGTTGTACCATATCACAATTTCTCTTTGCTAATAAAGCAGAGGTTCTCCGTGGATGACATGACACATTTAATTGAAGAATGTGTATGTGTTTAGCAACAAATGTGTCAACCTCATACTTTGCTATAAGATTCAATAGAGGAATATACGTTTGCGGTCATTTGCTTCACATATGAAACATTATCATAACATCTGGATTTGATTGATGCACGTGACAGCACAGAGTAAATGAGGATGTGTGAGACACAGTGTGCATCCAGATTCCGATCAGCACACCTTGCTATTGAAAGAAAAAAATCTCTCTGCTTTCTGACAGATAGCCAAATATACATAATGCTACATTTACTTGCTGGTTAGTAAAATGCACAGAATATAATCGAAAACAGAACTGGTAATTAGCAACAGAAATGTAATATGTACTTTTTCCCTCACCAAACACATACAATTACAACAATAATGCACAGGAACGGCTTAGAATATCAATAGATTGATTACCTCGGAGGGAGTTAATTGCAATCATAAATAATGATCCCATTGTCTTGACTGTCTGATTGTAATTACATCTAATTACATGTACTAATTGTTATCATTACACGGCATGATGGGGGACTGGATGAAATGTGCTTGTAATAATTTCTCTAAGTCAACACCCTCCCTTTCTGTCTGTGAGTGAACATAAGACCTAACTGTATAATGTAAAAAAAATAAAAAATAAAAGACCTAATATTGTTTTTCGTCCCTTTGGTCAATATGTTTAATTTCCGGTGGATATGTGTCAATGTCATATCACAATATTGCAGTTTGGGCCTTTGGTCAATATGTTTGCTGTGGATGTGTCAATGTCATGTGCAGGGTTTTGGAGTGTATTTTGATTGTTTCAGGAGAATTCATTCATGTAATGAAAAACAATTAAAGCGTTGTTTCAATGAGGTTATGGTAATTTCATGTATATGGTGTAGGAATATTCAAAGATATTCAGGTACGTATGGCAATATCTGATTGGTTCAAACTATCTATACATTGAAGCCTGAAACGGGATACTTTGTATTTGGCCATTGGTCCAATTTTACTGCAATGAATTCTAATTGGTGAACCACAGGCTATGTTTTGGTCAAAAACGAAATCCTTTCTCTTTGTTCAGAGGAAAAACAACAAGAACAGGAAAGAACGAACGTTGAAGATACACTTTCAAGCATAACAACTAAGATTTGTTCTCTTTGAATAAATATATTTTTCACCCCTTGATTTGCTTTGGGGTCTGTGTTGTTGAAGAATAACATCAACTGATAACAACAGTTCACACGGGCTACCAAGTGGCGCAGCGGTCTGCATCTCAGTGCTTGAGGCGTCATTACAGAAACCCTGGTTCAAATCCAGGCTGTATCACAACCGGCCGTGATTGGGAGTCCCATAGGGCGGTGCACAATTGGCCCAGTGTCATCTGGGTTTGGACGGTGAAAGCCGTTCATTGTAAATAAGCATTTGTTCTTAATTAACTGACTTGCCTAGTTAAATAAAGGTTACATTAAAAAATGTATATAATAATTATGTATTGCCCATTAGTTATGATGATTAAATAAATACTGTTGATTGAAAAGGCAAGTAAATATACTGTATGACTGACTAAGATGAAGATGCATTTTACTGGGTGAATCTAACAAATAAAACATGCTTTAGAGTTTTTACTACAAAGTCAAAAATACATGTTCCCACACATCAGGTTTGTTATAAAGAAATGACAGCTCTAGTCCCTACTGATGAGAATTGTTGGCCGTACTGGTCACACTGTCATCTTCTGTATTTCTAACTGCCATTTGAGAGTAGCAGTGCATGCATTCCCACACACATTTTAAATCGCCTTTATTTATTTACTCAATGTCAACTGTAACAAAGGAGCCATAGCAAGGAAAATGTCTGAATATCAAAAGTTTGTACGTCTTTTCTAACATGGCTGTCACGCTCTGACCTAAGATATCTATGTTTTCTTTATATTTTGGTTAGGTCAGGGTGTGACGAGGGTGGGTATGCTAGTTTTTGTATTGTCTAGGGCTTTTGTAGTTCTAGGGGTTTTGTAGGTCTAGGTATTTGTATGTCTATGGTGGCCTGATATGGTTCCCAATCAGAGGCAGCTGTTTATCGTTGTCTCTGATTGGGGATCATATTTAGGTAGCCATTTTCCCTTTTGTGTTCGTGGGTTCTTGTTCTATGTTTAGTTGCCTGTCTGCACTATTCATATTAGCTTCACGGTTTGTTTTGTTAGTTTGTTCAGTGTTCATTCTTTTAATACATATAGAATGTACGCATACAACGCTGCGCCTTGGTCCGATTCGTATGACGAACGTGACAATGGCAGACAAAGAGTAAGAATAATGGACATCTCTCGTCAATGTCAAATTATGATTAACTATGTCATCAAGAACTATGAGATCAACAGCACTAATGGAATGAATCGATAAGGTATTATGTTTTGTGAAGTGTAGAGAATCTAATGACTGCAACAAGTTGAAAGACAAGATAATGATTCTGCAAAAGTATGTATGGTGAGGTATCTGCGATACTTACAAATATTGTTACAGGTCTCCCGAGTGGCACAGCAGTCTAAGGCACTGCATCGCTAAGGCACAGACCCGGGTTTGATCCCAGGCTGTGTCACAGCCGGTCGTGACCAGGAGATCCATGAGGCGCCGCACAATTGGCCCACCATTGTCCGGGTTAGGCCGGCTGGGATTTCCTTGTCTCATCACGCTCTAACAACTCCATGTGGCGTGCCGGGCGCCTGCAAGCTGACTTTGGTTGCTAGCTGGACAATGTTTCTTCTGACACATTGGTGCAGGTGGCTTCCGGGTTTAGCGAGCAGTGTGTCTAGAAGCAGTGCGGCTTAGCAGTTTTGGAGGACACATGGCTCTCGACCTTCGCCTCTTCCGAATCCGTAGGGCAGTTGCAGCGATGGGACAAGACTGTAACTACCAATTGGATATGATGAAAAAGGGGTAACTTAAAAATATATATATATTTTACAAAACAGTGGTGCAGTTGACAATATTGGTCAAATATATTATTGTAATTTATTCAATCCTATGTTGACACTAAGTGCAAATAAAAATGTTAATATAGTTTAACATTAGTGTTGCTATTCAATCAAAACCTGTATTTAGATTTCCATGATATTACAAATAATTGTACACAGCGAGAATGTATCAGTTGAAAGCAGATTTCTTTTACTTATCCCAAAAATCAACATTCTGTTCTGATCAAATAAATGTCTGTTTGTGTGTATTGATTAATACAGGTAGTCCAGTTTGCCATTTTATAGCTATTTAGCAGGCTTGGCGGTAGAAGCTGTTTAGGGTCCTGTTTGTTCCGGACTTCATGCACTGACACTGCTTGCCGTGTGGTAGCAGAGAGAACAGTCTATGGCTTGAGTGGCTGGAAGCTGTAGCACCTTGCAGTTGGGTGCATTGCAGTACCAAGCGATGATGATGCCAGCCAGTCCAGATGCTCTCAATGGTGCACCTGTATAACTTTTTGAGGATCTGAGGGCCCATGACAAATCTTTTCAGCCTCATGAGGGTGAAGGGGTGATGTCATGCCCTCTTCACAACTGTGGGTGTATGTGGAACATGTTAATTCCTTAGTGATGTGGACACCGAGGAACTTGAAGCTCACGACCCGGTCGACTATAGCCCCATCTACTGTATGTGGATGGGGGCGTGCTCACCCCTTCGTTTCCTGTAGTTCACGATCAGCCCCCTTGTCTTGCTGACGTTGAGCGAGAGGTTGTTGTACTGGCAGTCTCTGACCTCCCTATAGGTTGCCTCATTGTCATCGGTGATCAGTCCTACCATTGTTGTGTCGTCAGCACACTTGATGATGATGTTGGAGTCGAGATTGGCCACGCAATCGTGGGTGAATAGGGAGTACAGGAGGGGACTATCCACACACCACTGAGAGACCCCCATGTTGATGGTAAGCATGACAGATGTGTTGTTGCTGACCATCACAGCCTAGGGGCATTCCGTCAGGAAGTCCAGGATCCAGATGCAGAGGGAGGTGTTCAGTCCCAGGTTCCTG
The DNA here is from genome assembly GCF_016432855.1 of Salvelinus namaycush. NCBI lineage: Eukaryota > Metazoa > Chordata > Actinopteri > Salmoniformes > Salmonidae > Salvelinus > Salvelinus namaycush. The sequence goes on along the minus strand of NC_052309.1, from coordinate 40,076,035 downwards.
AGCTTGTTGATGTGCTTAGAGGTGACTATGGAGTTGAATACTGAGTTGTAGTCAATGATCAGCATTCTTACATACAGTTGAAGTCGGAAATTTACATATACTTAGGTTGTAAAACTCGTTTTTCAACCACTCCACAAATTTCTTGTTAACAAACTATAGTTTTGGCAAGTCGGTTCGGACATCTACTTTGTGCATGACACAAATAATTTTCCCAACAATTGTTTACAGACAGATTATTTCACTTGTAATTCACTGTATCACAATTCCAGTGGGTCAGAAGTTTACATACACTAAGTTGACTGAGCCTTTAAACAGCTTGAAAATTATGTCATGGCTTTAGAAGCTTCTGATAGGCTAATTGACATAATTTGAGTCAATTGGAGGTGTACCTGTGGATGTATTTCAAGGCCTACCTTCGAACTCAATGCCTCTTTGCCTGACATCATGGGAAAATCTAAATAAATCAGCCAAGACTTCAGAAAAAATATTGTAGACCTCCACAAGTCTGGTTCATTCTTGGGAGCAGTTTCCAAATGCTTGAAGGTACCACGTTCATCTGTACAAACAATAGTACGCAAGTATAAACACCATGGGACCACACAGCCGTCATACCGCTCAGGAAGGAGACGTGTTCTGTCTCCTAGAGATGAACGTACTTTGGTGCGAAAAGTGCAAATCAATCCAGAACAACAGCAAAGGACCTTGTGAAGAGGCTGGAGGAAACAGGTACAAAAGTATTTTTACAGTTTTGAAATTAACCTATATCACTATAAAAAAAATCAGGCAATAGCCAGTATTGTGCACAAAATTGTGTTTTTGTAACACTGACACTGCACATATAACAACCTGTATACAATTTGCAGACAATCTTGTTTAAAACTTCTTCTCAATAGGGCTGCTGTTTGCACTTTGTAATAATTTCGTTCCCAAATTAAACTGCCTCGTACTCAATTCTTGCTCGTACAATATGCATATTATTATTACTATTGGATAGAAAACACTCTCTAGTTTCTAAAACCGTTTGAATTATATCTGTGAGTAAAACAGAACTGGACTTAGAGCAATTTTCCTATGAGGATGTGAGAATGCTGAAATCTGCTTGCTGTTCTGAGATCTGTTTATAAATCTGCCTGTCTTCTATTGGTTGAGATGCACTGCATACGTCTTCCCCTGGGTGTCAGCGAATAGTGAGAATTGAAATGGCGTTGCTAGGCAGAACTGAGAGGTTATAAATGGCCTGGGAACGTAGGGTCCGGCCTTTGTTCACTTCGCTCTGACGCAGGAAGGACCTCTGGCTGTGGCTCTAGAACGCTCCGGTTATAGGCCTTAGATATATCCGGCCCTGTTTTTATTCGTTATAGGTGTTAAAGACAACATAATGTTGTTATATTAAACCGAGTTATATCAGTTTATATCGGTATATTGCGATTTTCGGATATTTATTTGTCCTGCGTTTTAGTGAGTCGGACACGTCTTTGCCACATGGCTAATGTTTACTGCTAATTCGAACGTTGAAGAGGACAATCTACAACCAAGCAACGATTCTTTTGGACAAAGGACACCTTGCCCAAGATTCTGATGGGAGTTCATCAAAAAGTAAGAAGTATTTATGATGTTAATTCGTTGTTCTGTTGAAAAATGTAGAACAGATATTCTGCCAATAATCTAGGTGCGGTCTCGCTTTAACGCACGCTGTATGTTGTAGTAACGTTAATTTTAAAAATCTAACACAGCGATTGCATTAACCTGTTTGGCGTGCAAGCCCGACGTCGGTACACTTATGACAACAGCCAGCTCAAAGTGCAGGGCGCGAAATTCAAAAGATATTTTTTTTTAAATATTTAACTTTCACACATTAACAAGTCCAATACAGCATATGAAAGGTACACATCTTGTGAATCAAGCCAACATGTCCGATTTTTAAAATGTTTTACAGGGAAGACAAAATATGTAAATCTATTAGCTAACCACGTTAGCAAAAGACACCACTTTTCTTACTCCATCAGTTTTTTACTCCATCAGTAGCTATCACAAATTCGACCAAATAAAGATATAAATAGCCACTAACCAAGAAACAACTTCATCAGATGACAGTCTGATAACATATTTATTGTATAGCATATGTTTTGTTAGAAAAATGTGCATATTTCAGGTATAAATCATAGTTTACATTGCAGCTACAGTCAGAAATTGCACCGAAAGCAGCCATAATATTTACAGACACCAACGTCAAATACCTAATTACTCATCATAAAACATTTCTGAAAAATACATAGTGTACAGCAATTGAAAGACAGGCATCTTGTGATTCCAGACAATATTTCCGATTTATCAAGTGTTTTACAGCGAAAACACAATATAGCGTTATATTAGCGTAGCCACAATAGCCAAAAACACAAGCAATTTCCCAGTAGCAAAAGTAAGCGATCGTAACAAACAGGCAAAAGATATATAATTTTTGACTAACCTTGATTTTCTTCCTCAGATGACAGTCCTATAACATCAGGTTATACATACACTTATGTTTTGTTCAAAAATGTGCATATTTAGAGCTGAAATCAGTGGTTACCCATTATGCTAACGTAGCTACTATTTCCCACAACGTTCGGATATTTTACTGACACTTTTTCTGACACACATATTCTGACCAAATAGCTATTCATAAACATAACTAAAAAATACATGTTGTATAGGAAATTATAGATCCATTAGTTATTAATGAAATCACAGTGTTAGAATTCTAAAAATAACTTCATTACGTTATGCAGCTTCGGTATAGCTTAGAGTAGCCAAAACGTTGGCCGCCCACGACTAGTACACAGTTCGACAGATATATGAAATAGCATCATAAAATGTTTTTTACTTTTGCTGATCTTTCATCAGAATGTTGGACAAGGTGTCCTTTGTACAGAACAGTCGGTGTTTGGATTTAGAACCTTCATTTTCCCTCTCGATTTAGGAAGCGCACTTGCCAAGTGGCACGGATCTCTCCAACGTAAACAAAGTCAGAGAACGGAACACGGCAAAACTCCCGAAAAAATTTCAATAATCTGATTAAACTATATTGAAAAAACATACTTTACGATGATATGGTCACATGTATCAAATAAAATCTAAGACGGAGATGTTAGTCGTCCATAACGAGAGCAAAACAGAAGGCAAATCCATGTCCTCTTTCGCGCGCTCCAGAAACAGGAAGTGGACGGTCACGTCAAACAAAGAGCTTTAATTCCACCTCAGACCAAGATAAACACGACATTTTTTCTCTCACCGCCTCTTGACAACCAGGGGAAGGTGTATGAAGTGTATGTAGACTCTTACGTATCATGCCCATGTATAGGCATGAAGTTGAACAGAGCATCGATTTCTGACATTCCACTTCCTGGTCAGGAAGTGTGCTGCAGAATGACTTCTGTTTCACTCAGAGAAATAATTCAAACGGTTTTAGAAACTAGAGAGTGTTTTCTATCCAATAGTAATAATAATATGCATATTGTACGAGCAAGAATTGAGTACGAGGCCGTTTGAAATGGGCACAATTTAACTGGCTACTCAATACTGCCCCTTGCAGCCATAAGAAGTTAAGAACTAATGTATCTTTCATTTGCTGTCCAACCTGTATTTTTTAGTCAAGTTTATGATTAGTTATCGATTAGATTAGGTGCCTCTCCCAAGATTTCTCCCGACATATTGTTGGCAGCCTGGCTACTTTTCTCATTGTATAACCACGATTTGTGCCGCTAAATATGCACATTTTCGAACAAACTCTATATGTATTGTGTAATATGATGTTATAGGACTGTCATCTGATGAAGTTTTGAGAAGGTTAGTCAAAAATGTAATATCTTTTGCTGGTTTATTCGCTATCGCTAACGTGCATGAATCAATGCTGCTGTGTGGTTGGCTATTGTAGTAAGCTAATATAATGCTATATTGTGTTTTCGCTGTAAAACACTTAAAAAATCTGAAATATTGGCTGGATTCACAAGATCTTTGTCTTTCATTTGCTGTACGCTGTGTATTTTTCAGAAATGTTTTATGATGAGTATTTAGGTAATACACGATGGTCTCTGTAGTTATTCTAGTTGCTTTGGTGAGAGTTGTGATGGTGGCTGCAATGGTAAACTATGATTTATACCTGAAATATGCACATTTTTCTAACATAACATATGCTATACAATAAATATGTTATCAGACTGTCATCTGATGAAGTTGTTTCTTGGTTAGTGGCTATTTATTTCTTTATTTGGTCGAAATTGTGATAGCTACCTATGCAGGAAAAAAATGGTGGACAAAAAAAGTTGTGTCTTTTGCTATCGTGGTTAGCTAATAGATTTACATATTGTGTCTTCCCTGTAAAACATTTTAAAAATCAGAAATGATGGCTGGATTCACAAGATGTGTATCTTTCATCTGGTGTCTTGGACTTGTGATTTAATGATATTTAGATGCTAGTATTTACTTGTGACGCTATGCTAGGCTATGCTAGTCAGTTTTTTTACTGATGGGGGTGCTCCCGGATTCGGGATTGTGTGGAAGTAGAGGTTAACCACAATAGGCCTTTGTTCGACCAATAACATTTGTCTTGGTGGGAACAAAAGGTTAATAAAAGTCAGACAAAGAAAAGTTGGTCAGAAAATACCTAAAACAGTGCACTGAGGGAACTAGGAGGAGAGTTCAGGTGGTGGAGAGAGAGAACATTTGCCAGGGAAGAGTGATGACACGAAGGAGGTTTTGCCACTGATGAGAATTAATTAACGATGTTGAAAAGGTGCAACTAAACATGCAGTAGGAAGGGGAGGGGAGCACAGGACATAATACATTTAGATGCAGGCTGGCATCAGAAGAGGAGGAGCGGCTAGGATTACACTGCAGTGCCAAGGTGGCCGGATATAAAACATTTATGACAATCAATCTCTGTGATTTACGACAACACAGAAAAGATGAAACCTAACTTGTGTTAGATGGATGTCACGGTCGGTGTGAACAGAAGACTGATGTGTGCTCAGATGACTTTCAGAGACGAAAAACACAAAAAAGGCACTCGTGGATAATATCTAATAACTGCAGGTACAGTATCTCCCTGTAAAATGTATTTACCTTCCTTTGAACCAAAAATGTTGAAGGTTGGTTGTTTCATTGATGCAAAACCACTCAAAAATGCAACGGATGATGAAGTTAAGATGTCACCATTTCTATGAACTTGGGTGATGCTGAGGCACCAGTAGTGCACCACCAGTTCTGCGTACACTCTTAGAAAAAACTGGTGCTATCCAGAACCTAAAAGGGATTTTCGGCTGTCCCCATAGGATAACCCTTTGAAGAATCCTTTTTGGTTCCAGGTAGAACCCTTTTGAGTTCCATATAAAACCCTTTCCAGAGAAGGTTCTACATGGAACCCAAAAGGGCTCTACCTAGATCTGAAAAGGGTTCTACCTGGAACCAAAAAGGGCTCTCCTGTGGGGACAGCCCGACGAACCCATTTGGAACTCTTTTTTTCTAAGAGTGTACCTTACAAACTGCTGTGTACCATTGTCTCCAACATATTTAAATGGGATGCAACTTTGGGTCTTACTGTTTCACTATAATTTCAATATTTTGGTCCAGATAATGTCAAATAGAAGAATAAGAGCCAAATATAGTTATATTGTCAATCATCTTCAATGTAGAATTTAGCATGACGATTGTGACGTAATTTTGCCAAACAACAGTTATGGGTGAGATCAAATGTTGACTCAAGCTCTGTATCGTATCCTTCAATGTATCTCCATTCAATGTTCCTACCATATTTTCACATTTTTGTTTATTATGGTGCAAATGTTATCTTTTCAAACCCGTTTTGATTGCTGATTTCTTGGCAACCAATATCAAAATCAAGCCCCTAGAGCCCAGCAGCTCAAGCTAATGATACCCCCTGGTGCTTAAATGAGGGTATGTGGGGCCTCTGCATGTTCAACACTTCATTTATGTTATTACTCTGAGTAATTTGGCTTCATAACAATAACTCATATCCAGCTAAGCTAATAATGGAAACCAGAGCCCAAGGACCATCTGCTTGTTCCTTGGATCCAGCTGTCAATTCTCATTGATAGATTATTATCAAAATATCAATTTTCTATTTTGTGCTCTGACATCCACAACACACAAACAGAGTTTGAGGGAATTCAGTGAGATGTGTTATTCCACGAATAGAGTGCCATTTGAGTAGTGTTATTGTCACTCTAGTGTAATTTGGTTCAAAATAACGATTCATTTCACCTAATGAGCACATGTTAAACTTCATAAAAAACATGTTTTCCCACATAAAGAGATTAACTTCTTATGGCTGGGGGCAGTATTGAGTAGCTTGGATGAATAAGGTGCCCAGAGGTGCCCAGAGTAAACTGCCTGCTACTCAGTCCCAGAAGCTAAGATATGCATATTATTAGTATATGTGGATAGAAAACACTCTGAAGTTTCTAAAACTGTTTGAATGATGTCTGTGAGTATAACAGAACTCATATGGCAGGCAAAAACCTAAGAAATCCAACCAGGAAGTTGGAAATCTGAGGTTGGTCGTTTTTCAACTCATTCCCTATTGAAGATACAGTGGGATATTGGTCATGTTGCACTTCCTAAGGCTACCACTAGATGTCAACAGTCTTTAGAAACTTGTTTGATGCTTCTACTGTGAAGTGGGGGCTCATATGGGCTGTTTGAGCCAGGTGTCTGGCAGAGTGCCATGAGCTCATGACGCTCGTTCACGTGAGAGCGAGCTCTGTTCCATTGCATTTCTACAGACAAAGGAATTCTCCGGTTGGAACATTATTGAAGATTTATGTTAAAAACATCCTAAAGATTGATTCTATACTTCGTTTGACATGTTTCTACGAACTGTAATATGACTTTTCGTTTTAACTTTTGCCTGGACCTGCCCGCGTGTCGTGAGTTTAGATTGTGTACATAACGCGCGAACCAAAAGGAGTTATTTGGACATAAATTATGGACTTTATGGAACAAATCAAACATTTATTGTGGAACTGGGATTCCTGGGAGTGCATTCTGATGAAGATCATCAAAGGTAAGTGAATATTTATAATGCTATTTCTGACATCTGTTGACTCCACAACATGGCGGATATCTTTATGGTTGTTTTGGGCTCTGAGCGCCGTACTCAGATGATAGCATGGTGTGCTTTTTCCGTAAAGTTTTTTTGAAATCTGACACAGCGGTTGCATTAAGGAGAAGTTTATCTATAATTCCATGCATAACAATTGTATCTTTTATCAATGTTTCTTATGAGTATTTCTGTAAATTGATGTGGCTCTCTGTAAAATCACTGGATGTTTTGGAGGCAAAACATTACTGAACGTAACGCGCCAATGTAAACTGAGATTTTTGGATATAAATATGAACTTTACCGAACAAAACATACATGTATTGTGTAACATGAAGTCCTATGAGTGTCATCTGATGAAGATCATCAAAGGTTAGTGATTAATTTTATCTCTATTTATGCTTTTTGTGACTCCTCTCTTTGGCTGGAAAAATGGCTGTGTTTGTCTATGAATAGGTGCTGACCTAACATAAGGATATGTTGTGCTTTCGTCGTAAAGCCTTTTTGAAATCGGACACTGTGTTGGGATTAACAACAAGTTTATCTTTAAAATGGTGTAAAATACTTGTATTTCTGAGGAATTTTAATTATGAGATTTTGTTGTTTTGAATTTGGCGCCCTGCACTTTCACTGGCTGTTGTCATATCGATCCCATTAACAGGATCCCAGCCCTAAGAAGTTAACCTGTTTGGGCTAGGGGGCAGCATTTTCATGTTCGGATGAAAAGCATGCCCAGAGTAAACTGCCTGCTACTCAGGCCCAGATGCTAATATATGCATATTATTAGTAGTATTGGATAGAAAACACTCTGAAGTTTCTAAAACTTTTTGAATGATGTCTGTGAGTATAGCAGAACTCATATGGCAGCCAAAAACCTGAGAAAAATCCAACCAGGAAGTGGGAAATCTGAGGTTTGTAGTTTTTCAACTCATTGCCTATCGAATATGCAGTGTCTGTGTGGTCATATTGCCCTTCCTAAGGCTTCCACTAGATGTCAACAGTCTTTAGAACCTTGTTTGAGACTTCTACTGTGTAGTGGGGGTTAATGAGAGCTGATTGAGTAACAGGTCTGCCAGAGTGGCATGAGTTGATCACGCGCGCTTACGTGAGAGCGACCTGCGTTCCATTGCAATTCTACAGACAAAGGAATTCTACGGTTGGAGCATTATTGAAGATTTATGTTAAAAACATCCTAAAGATTGATTCTATACATCGTTTGACGTGTTTCTACGGACTGTAACGCAACTTTTTGACTTTTCGTCTGGACCTAGTGATCGCGCATCATGAATTTGGATTTGTGAACTCCAGCCATGAACAACAAGGAGGTATTTGGACATAAATGATGGACTTTATCGAACTAAACAAACATTTATTGTGGAACTGGGATTCCTGGGAGTGCATACTGATGAAGATCATCAAAGGTAAGTAAATATTTATAATGCTATTTCTGACTTCTGTTGACTCTGCAACATGGTGGGTATTTGTTTGGCTTGTTTTGGTCTCTGAGCGCCGTACTCAGATTATTGCATGGTTTGCTTTTTCCGTAAAGCTTTTTTTGAAATCTGACAAAGCGGTTGCATTAAAGAGAAGTATATCTATAATTCTGTGCATAATACTTGTAACTTTTATCAAAGTTTATTATGAGTATTTCTGTAAATCGATGTGGCTCTGTGCAAATTCACGGGATGTTTTGGAGGCAAAGCCAAATGTAAACTGAGGTTTTTGGATATAAATATGAACTTGATCGAAGAAAACATACATGTATTGTGTAACATGTTGTCCCGGGAGTGTCATCTGATGAAGAATATCAAAGGTTAGTGATTCATTTTATCTTTATTTCTGCTTTTTGTGACTCCTATCTTTGGCTGGAAAATGGCTATATGCTTTCTGTGACTAGGTGCTGACCTAACATAATGATATGTTGTGCTTTCGCCGAAAATACTTTTTGAAATCGGACACTGTGGTTGGATTAATGCCTGAAGGTACCACGTTAATCTGTACAAACAATAGTACGCAAGTATAAACACCATGGGACTACACAGCCGTCTTACCGCTCAGGAAGGAGACACATTCTGTCTCCTAGAGATGAACGTACTTTGGTGCGAAAAGTGCAAATCAATCCCAGAACAACAGCAAAGGACCTTGTGAAGATGCTGGAGGAAACGGGTACAAAAGTATCTGTATTCACAGTAAAAACGAGTCCTACATCGACATAACCTGAAAGTCCACTCAGCAAGGAAGAAGCCACTGCTCCAAAACCGCCATAAAAAAGCCAGACTATGGTTTGCAACTGCACATGGGGACAAATATCATACTTTTTGGAGAAATGTCCTCTGGTCTGATGAGACAAAAATAGAACTGTTTGGCCATAATGACCATCATTATGTTTGGAGGAGAAAAGGGGAAGCTTGCAAGCCGAAGAACACCATCCCAACCGTGAAGCACGGGGGTGGCAGCATCATGTTGTGGGGGTGCTTTGCTGCAGGAGGGACTGGTGCACTTCACAAAATAGATGGAATCATGAGGTAGGAAAATGATGTGGATATATTGAAGCAACATCTCAAGACCTCAGTCAGGAAGTTAAAGCTTGGTTGCAAATGGGTCTTCCTAATGGACAATGACCCCAAGCATACTTCCAAAGTTGTGGCAAAATGGCTTAGTCAAGGTATTGGAGTGGCCATCACAAAGCCCTGACCTCAATCCTATAGAACATTTGTGGGCAGAACTGAAAAAGCATGTAGGCCTACAAGCAAGGAGGCCTACAAACCTGACTCAGTTACACCAGCTCTGTCAGGAGGAATGGCCAAAATTCACCCAACTTATTGTGGGAAGCTTATAGAAGGCTACCTGAAACGTTTGACCCAAGGTAAACAATTTAAATACAATGTTACCAAATACTAATTGAGTGTATCTAAACGTCTGTCTATTCTGAGACTCTTGATAGATACAGCCCCTGGTCTCCCATCCACAGATTGACCAGGCCCAACCCCAGATAGCTTCAGTCGAAATGTGCAGCATATTCAAGGTGAGCAGAAATACTGTTATCATCATCTCCATACTTTGGAGAAATTAGGTTCAGTGACATTCACTTTTGTTTTTAGCCATAGCGTATAAAATATGAGGGTTACTGATGCAGTCCAGTTAACTATGACATCTCAAAGCACTGCTTATTCTGCAACCGCTTGCCCCCACCAGCTTCCTAATGATATTTTCAGACTGATCACTAGAAATAGATGGGTGATTTGGGACGTTTGAAAAGGTCCCCAGAACGTCGATATATGCCTCACGAAAAAGTATTGCCCAGCACTGGGAGCAAACTCGTGATGCTCAGAGCCGGAGCTTGCTGCTTAGACCACATGCTAGAGTTCACAACGCTCTAGCAAGCCGTAATAATACTTGAAGATAGTTGATAGTGATAGCACGTCATTTTGAATTACTTTGTTTTAAGCCTTCCCCAAACCATAGCCCGAACCATAACCTCTCAGACTAAAAACTTAAACTTAACCCTTTGAGTTGTTTCTGTTTTAACCCATTACAGTCTAAGCCGGGGGGGATCATTTTGCTATTTGATTTGGAATTTTAAGACCCCTTAGGTATCAAAAAAATTTATTTGAAAAAGAATTGATGAAAAATTGTATTTAGCCTTACTGCTATTAGCCCATAAAAACACATTGAATAAAATAGGTTTGTTCTTAAGTGTCTGTCCTATATCTGAGAGATATATGAAAGATAAGGAAACATTTGTTCTTTTTTATACATGTATTTAACCCCTTATTTTTGTCACTAAACAGACTCCATAAGTACTTCCATTAATTTTCTCAACTGGTACCGGGGGACCTTCAGACGAGTCTTGTGAGGCCTGTGGGCATCCTAGAGCACATGTACGTGTTCATGAGAGTCTCCCCCTTCTACCGAGGGGTCATATTAGTGTGTAGCCCAAACTGTTTGGATGCTACAGACAGAAGTTGGCAGATCGGCTGTACCAACTTCAGATGAGTCGCAAGACGCTTGAGGGGGTAGTAGAGAAAAACGTAGGCCAAACCGCAACGCTACAGCTGATTTTGTGAGAAGGCCGATTTTCGGGATGTCTCATGGTCTGACGAACACTGCAGCTCTGTCACCTTTCACCACAGATGCGGAAGTGTGACATCGGCGGATGTGGTGGATTGAGACGCTTCCAATGCAAAAAGATATCTCTAGCTTAAACTGACGGGGGCGTGGATATCGACTCTAGAGGGTTAACCCTGTAACCACGCAGAATTAACCCTGTAACGCAGAATGAATACGTCAAAACATTTCGAAGGGAAATCATAAGATCATGTTGGTTATTTTATAGTACCTCAATAATGTGCCTGTCAACAGCCCAATAGTACAGCAGAAGCAAACTGAAAAAGGTTTGAAATGTTTTGATGCAAAAATGGAAGACAACCTAATGCTTTTATTTTTTACCCCTTTGTATCCCCAATTTTGTGATATCCAATTGGTTAGGTAGTCTTGTCCCATCGCTGCAACTCCTGTACGGACTCGGGAGAGGTAAGGTCGACAGCCATGCATTCTCAGAAATACAACCCTGCCAAGCCACACTGCTTCTTGACACACTGCTCGCTTAACCCGGAAGCCAACCGTACCAATGTGTCGGAGGAAACACTGTACAACTGGTGACCGTGCCAGTGTGCATGTGCCCGGCCTGCCACAGGAGTCGCTAGAGCACGATGGGACAAGGACATCCTGGCTTGCAAAACCTTCCCCTAATCCAGAAAACGCTGGGCCAATTGTCCGTCGCCTCATGGGTCTACCGGTCGTGGCCGGCTGAGACACAGCCCGTGATCTGTAGTGACGCCTGGACCTGGATCTGTAGTGACGCCTCAAGCACTGCAGTGCCTAAGAACGCTGCGCCACTCAGGAGGCCCAACCTAATGTTGTTTGGCAGAAACATGGGATTCATTCTTAGCATTTTGACAGGTTATGCTCCCTAATTGCATATTCTTGGGAGAAACAAATTCTAGCCACAGTCCAAATGTAAATACTGTAGATTCAGATTAAATGTGATGGCTTGTATGTCATTACTCCAAATAGCAGACACTGTAAATTAGCAGACTGCTGTAAATCAGAATTTACTTGCATACAGAAATGTGTAGATAGAATCTTAATACCATCTAAATGTTTATGATTTAAATCAAATCTAATTTTATTTGTCACATGCGCCGAATACAACAGGCTTCACCGTGACATGCTTACTTACAAGCCCTTAACCAACAATGCAGTTCAAGAAATAGTAAATAAAAATCTTGTCAATCAAAAAGTAGTACAATAAATGCACATATCAATAACGAGGCTATATACAGGGGGTACCGCTACCGAGACAATGTGCGGGGGTACAGGTTAGTCGAGGTCATTTGTAAAGAGACTATGCATAGATAATAAACAGCGAGTAGCAGCAGTGTAAAAACAAAAACAAAAAAAATACCCTCTGTAGTGCCTTACGGTCAGATGCCGAGCAGTTGCTATGCCAGGCAGTGATGCAACCGGTCAGGAAGCTCTCGATGGTGCAGCTGTATAACTTTTTGAGGATCTGGGGACCCATGCCAAATCTTTTCAGTCTCCTAAGGGGGAAAAGGTGTTGTCGTGCCCTCTTCACAACTGTCTTGGTGTGTTTGGACCAAGGAACTTGAAACTCTCGACCCACTCCACTTCAGTCCCGTGAATGTTAATGGGAGCCTGTTCGGCCCTCCTTTTAGTGATTAGCATTCCAGCATCCATAATAAGATGTGAAAAATCCATTATGCCTTTAACAGCAGACTACATACATACAGCTTTGTTTAATGGTCAAAATAAAGTTCTCTCAAGGATGGCTCTCCAAGACTCTATTATGTGTCAGGAGAGGCCACCCCACGCAACTTTCTCTTTCCAGAATGGCTCTTACTTTGCATGGTGCCAGGTTCTTGGCAAACCCAGCTGGGATGTGACATGAGATCCACTTTTCCTTCAGTCACCCCAGGCATGAATACACAGTTTGATAGCACTGCTCCTCTCAATTAAGTCTTACATGACTTGGGAGATTCAGATAGAATTTGATCACATTGTTTTCCCTCTCTAATTTTAGTGATTTAGCAGACACTCTTAACTAGAGTGACTCTCCCTCTCTATCTCTGAGTGTATACATTTTCATACTGGCCCCCCATGGGAGTTGAACCCACTATGCTCTACCAACTGCGCCACTTGGGTCTGGGTCTCTCTCTCTCTCTCTCTCTCTCTCTCTCTCTCTCATTCCATCCTGAATAATCCAAATGTTTGCCCTATTCAATATACAATATAACATTGCATTAAGATCATCTGACGACCCCATCCCACCCCTCCCTACCCCCACATAGATAAGAGTATCCCAGCAGCCCACAGCATCCTTAAAAATACATTAACCGAATCAATAACATGGAAGGACAATTATACAAGAGGCGGGTCTGCGTTAAGCATGCTATAGTTATTGCTTGAGATGAACATATGAGGTAGTTATTTTTAAATTGATTATCTCTTACAAATAATAACACTATCACATACCTAAACATCACGCTTGCAACGTGGATATAAAGACGACTTCGTAATGAATTCCAAAACACTTTGACTAACTATAGACCACCACGCAATATGGCACGATTCAACAAGCCAATAAGGTAAAAATTAAATGACTTACTTCAAGACGGCGCTGTCCCCTTGTCTGACAGTGATGTTGTCCTTTGAAAAAGAATCCCCGCTCCTCGCTGGCACTCCTGCAGGTACAAGGAATAGCAGTCTTAGACCGATGACAACAAGGCATTTCCAAGGCGCCACAAAATAACCATAAATGCCCATTTTCCGTCACTGCTCAACTTCCACGGAAACTTGAATGTCAAATATTCCTTGCTCGGTGCAAAGTAGGTATGGCCACAGCAATTCGACTCCACTCAAGATGCTGTTGTGGTGGTCGACCTCTATTTCTTTGCCTCAAATAGAAGGTGAGAATGTGGCGTGTTATCGTTCAATATAATAAAGTAGGCAATATCTGCGGCTCCGGTACTCTTGGATATCTCCAAGAAATGTCCAGCAGCTACAACAGGCGATGTGTTTTTTCGGAAAGCTGATGTAGGCTAGACTGTTTCCCCTGCTCTGTGTATGTTATTTGTATTCGCCAAGAGATGGATGATCGCGCAAAGATGCATCAGCAAAGTCTCCACTTGGGTAGTTCTCCCGATAGCCTACAGCACAACACTGCAGTGACTCCTGAAACAAGTATGCTCTGAAATCAGTTGTGTATTCTTATTTGTCAAGTAGACTACATAAACTAAATCCACCAGACAGCGAGCTCCGCGGAATCAAGTGAAATCACTCCTTCATAATGAGTGTGTGCCTTGCGCAGGCTAGTCAGTGCTCTCTGGCGCGCAGGTTATACAACTGTGAACCATCTGCGCAGCATCCCTACTCCCGCTATTTTTACTACCCCAGTGGATGATCAAGCAAGCGATTTGTATTGATACATCTATAGGCTGTGTATATAATTCTATATATCCTAGTCTGCGTTATAATGGCAATAACCACCACAATTAATAGGCCAATCGGGTTGCCTAAATCATTAACATAATGCAGTCAATTATTTGAATACTGTATTGGGAACGCTTTAGCTAAGCGACTGACATGTACTCACTTTAACATATCAATGATGATCTATGCTCTGCTGAATAGTATAAGTGGAAGGCTATACTATTGTGTGTGTGTGAGTGTGTGTGTGTGTGTGTTGGTGTGACTGTCTGCACATGCGTGTGTGAGAGATGGGAGGGGGGGCATGTATTTGGAGATATATTTCACAATTTATTTTCAAATACTTATAAAACGAACATAATTGTGTACATTTAATGCTTAAATAGTATCGGTAAGAGATTTTGTTTTGTGTGTGCAGCTCATTGCCGAAATGTATATATGTAACCCGGAGACATACTGTCAATGTTGAAATTACACAATATTTGGTCCCAGTGAAGTTTGTGAGTAAATACATTTTACCTATACCTGCAGTAGGTACCATACATAGGTATTTGCAATGTACGGCATGAGCTGGTTGTTGAATAGCTCTGCCCAAACATCGTTCCATAGCATTATCATAAGCACTTATGTGTCCTCAGGGTCTTGGCTGCAAGTAAACCTATTCCTGGAGAGCTGATGACCTGTAGTTTTTCCCTCCAACCCTAATCTAGCGCACCTGATTCTAATAATTAGCTGGTTGATAAACTGAATCAAGTTAGTTACAACTGAGGTTAGAGCGAAAACCTACAGGGGGGTAGCTCTCCAGGAACAGGATTGGAGAGCCCCGAACTAGGGTATGCAGTGCACATCACTGTGCTAGGAGAAGTTTGCATTGTTATTGTAAGCATGTTATTCCATTCTGTTATTCCATCCCAGATCACATATTAACACACCCAAAGCATTGCCCTTCTAATTTCATCCACGGAAAAATGCATATTTGTATGCATGAGGGTTGATTTGGCAGACGGAGCCAGGGATATAGGGGTCACTGTTTGTTTTGACATGCACACAGTCCCTTGGATTTACTGAGGCGGTGTTCAATTTATTATAAGGTTGTTAGTGGGGGAATTATGATGATGACCCGATCCGAAAAAATTGTGCTAAGATAAGAGTTAATTAAAACAATGTCCACGTCGAACTCAATGGCTTTTTAATTAAAACCCCTCATTCTGACCTCAGCAAATCTAAGATATGTGTTCTTAATTAACGTGGGTTGCTAGGTAGGGGGGAACGTCTCGGTGAAACACTTGTTTCCAAAACACCCCCAGCTGATTAGGGTGACAACATTTTGTGTATGATATAGTAAGTCTAACATTAGAGCTGTTTATCAGCTTGAACAACCTCATCTTAATTAAAAGGCCTACTCTGTGATATTTACAGACATTCTGGATAATGTAAATTAATTATACAAATATAACTTATAAATACCCCATGCCATGAGCTTTGAGCAGCTGTCTAACCCCACCATAACCCAACATATAAGGACGTTCTACATCCCTCAACTTTATAGCAAACCAAGTGGCAGGGTTGTGGTTTTACTGTTTTTCGAATTGCGTAGTGGGCCTTAAAGCTACAATATATAGGGCGATGGAACATTACATTTTTAACTATATGGCTGAGTCTACCATTTCGATTACCTGGGGGTTAGGAGTAAATTCACAGGTATACTTAGCAAATGTACAGTACTTTTAAAGAGTATTTAGTCACAGTAAGACTGTGTAATCCAGAGGAAATGATTTAAGCATATGGTGCCCTTCAATTAATTGAATGTGCAGTCATCTTCTTTCTGAATTATCAATAGCTCTATTCACTCAGTTCCCTGGAGAGATATTCAACATAGATATGCTGATACCTTGTATTAGGTAGGCATGGCTCATCTGACCTTTATATGACTTCCCTAGGAGGAAATGATATGCATGCTAACTAGAGTATCATTGATACTGAGCCCAGTCAATGAAGGTCTTGACCTTGAGCTCAACTCTGAATATGGTATCAATTAAGAAGTTGCTCTAATTTAGACTAAACATGCAAGAAACATGATTTTTTGGCAACTTGTTAATTTTCTAAATGTCTGAAAATAAACATTTGTCTGCATATGTAACTTTTGAAGGCAAAGTAATAAAGCGGTACTTTTTGAAGGCTTTAGCGATTTTCCAAAGCTATGCAGTCTACATTTATTTTGACAGTAGGCAAAGCATGAAAGATATCAGCAAGCACATTGATGGGTACACGGCCTGGTGAGCACTAAAGCAAATGAAAGTACTTATTTATTTCTAAGAAGTCCAGGGACAGAGAGAATGTTGGTGTTCTTTCACCCTGAAAGGGCCTGCACACAGTACTTCTTGTGCAACAGTAAATGTTGTTGTTCCTCATCTGTGATTATACTTAGTTGGGTGGAAACTCAACTGTCATCCTAGGATGGATTCCACTCCCTTGAAGGTGAATGCATTTTAGATGTAATTTCCATCAAAATGTTACTCAAATGAAACTATAATCCCGGGATGGATGGAATCAACCACTCTGATAAAATTTGGAATGGCAAAGTGAGCAAAAATATGCTTAAATTGTCAAATATTTCAAAAGAGATTAAGAATAATTTCATATGGATAATTGTCCATATTCAAGAGAGGACACCATTGCAGTTTTGGGCAGCTCATGCAATCGGCAGAGATTATTAATAATGAATGACCATTCTAGGCCAATATAATGGCCCCCTATCGGACCACACTGACAAGCAGAGCCCACACATGATAAAAGCCTTGACCCTCAACCTTTTCTTTTGCTGGTTTTGGGGCATCTTCTACCTTAAGTTGCTTAGAGGTTCATGTTGTTTCTCATAATCAGCAGAAACATACTCCCATGGTAACCGCATGTAGCACGCCATGCTAGGCCTGAAGGCACTGTAGAAATGTTGATGATGAACGAGTAAGACTACACAATGTTATTTACCGTACACTTGCTGTGGCCATACTAAGCTTGCAGATGAACATCAGATTTAGTATAAAGGGACGATTGCATACCTGGTCTATGTGTTAAGGTAATGTATTTATTGAGAAAAGATTTCTTATTATGACGTTGTCAGAAATATGACCCGCCCCAAAAATGATGAAAGCGAAAGTTTGTGTGAGATGAGAAAATTGGCAGGTTGGCCTCCAAAGCTTCCCATAGGAGACGTTTCTGTTAGAGTTTTTTTTTCTACTTGTAGCATGTTAGAACAAGTTTGAAAAGAAGACTCTTTGCAGAAAAAAATATGGAAAAATTATTGTCTTGACAGTACTGGCCAACATGAATTGCTCTTTTCTGCAGTTGGAGACAAACTTTGTCCAGACCATTTTAAAATACAGTACATACAGTAGTAGGATTATTTTGCCTGAATATTTCTAAGTGCCCTCAATGGAACACTGTATTAACTCTGTGTGATGCTAACACACTTCACACACTTTTTGCGGTATCAAAGCTGCCATGCCCCATAATTATAGAGCCCCGCAATGGACTCGTCATAATACCAATAAAACCGGTCAAACACGGAAATGGTTCCAATCGTTTTTTCATCATTCATTTTTCCCATAGGGGATTTTAGAACCACTTCAAACACGGTCTGTGTTTCATGTAGGTTTTCCCCGATGTGACGTTTTGATAACCGTGTAAATCTCTTTCACACAAGGTGACTTTTGTCGATATATTTGTCTCTATTTACTCTCAGATTTGAAAATGTTAATTAGCATCAAAGTAGACATCATGCAAGACTACAAATCCCCGCATGCTCCTGAACTTTATCTCTAGCTGACACCTTTGCTGTCAACTAGCAAGCTAGCTACCTTGACCCAAAACAAAAGACATGTTGAACAATTTCATTTACTGTTCCATAATTTATTTAAATAATATTTGTTGGCTTATTTATGCACTCAATGCAGTCAAATATTATGCAGTCAAATATTTTCAATGTTCCATGAATGCTAAGCAAATTGTTTGCAAAGAACCAAGTTACCTAGCTACCTCCCTAGACAATATTGGGACATACCCTTTTCACGCCATTTCGCCCAGTGGGCGGTGCTATACATCACGGTGGGCATGGATTTCAGAGCGTATATGGGCACACACAGTGTTGAGAATGAGTCAAGCACTCTTTTAAGTCTGAATTGTGGAATCTATTCAACACAACGTTCTAGGTTGGCTATTGTCGGGTGTACACCACGCAATTTTCAAGATCCTAACATTGCTGAGCCTCTCAAATTAAATAACCGTCTGTAGTTAAATACATTTCCTGTAGTTTTTTGTCCTGTAATGGATGCTACTGTTTCATCAGGGAACCACAAAGATTAAGTAAACAACGGGCATTGCTGAATTCACATTATGTTTGATATTTCATGCAGCCACAGAATAGAAAAAAGCTAAACAATGATTTTGTTTTCAAATTTCTAATTGTTTAAAGTTGAAAGATATCACTCACGCAAAAAAAGGGACTGTACAATGAGTCTGAGTTCTGTAAGTATGCCTCCAGGATAATATGGTACATTTGGCCTCATGATAGGACCTCAAGCAAATATATAAGACCAAGGACAAGGTTTTAATGAAGCCAGCGACGCTGATAGCAAATTATTTTTCTAGAAGAAACATTGAGAATTTGGGAGAGAGAGAGTACTTCATCAACTTTTAGATTGCTTAAAACACCAGTAAAATTATGCTAACTGTGAAACCTTTACAATATAATCAGCAGTTCAGACGGTAGGCTAGAGTCAGTTAATCTGATTTTGTTCAATCTAATCTCAAAGAATTCATTTTAGTGATTGATAGTATACAGGTATTGTTGAATGTTGACTAAACAAATGCAGTGAAATTAGTTTAAATCTAGTCATGATCAGTTTTATATATTTCTTTCAGAAAGCAGCATTCATTGATGTTGTTGCAAAACTTGATGTTACACATCGTTCACTTTTGGGAAAAACCGGTCCATTCACTTGGTAGCTAGCTATCATTAGTTCAAATAAAGCAAAATGATGTACTAAAATGAAAGTATAAACCCACTTTAGTGATGTCGGTTAGAAGTTATGAATGAGGTCCCAGGCGAAGGGTTCTCTGTTGAACGTGGACACGCATCGGACAGTCCTTGCACTTTGAAACCCACGCCCACTGTGGCATATAACACCGCCCACAAGCAAAATCCTCTTATTTTACCAGATCCCCTTCTTCAGCCAGTGGAGGTCGATATTATAAAGTCTGCCAAATAAATGAACAAGTTGAAATCTATTTCAATTCATGGTGTCAGAATGCACTGCTGTATTAAAGCAATTCAGAACTAACTTGTTGACCATTTCTTTTACAGATTTAAAGCCAGATTAACACATTGCAGAATGTATCCATAATCATGAATGAATAAGCATATTACCCATCAATTACTTGAAAAACCTGAACTCCAACAATTGTTGTGATTAAATCTAAATAGTAAACAATGCATACATATGCATTTCATACATAACATAACATATAAATATCTGACTCGAAGTAAAGATTAAATTATTTATTCATCAATGCCACAAACCTAGGACATCGAAAGCACCATATGAACTATAATTACTATCCGAGGGCACACAGATTCTTTTGCTTTTCCATTACAGGAATTAGACGAGCACCAACAACACAACATCAGCATATTGTGGTTTTTGGTGGGTGAGTTACAAATGGAGAAACAACTGGATGCATATGGTAGGTTTAATATAAAATACTAGGTCAACTCCAGGAGAACGAGAAACACACTTAACACACTCAAAACAAGGAAGCCATGCGTAAACACAGCTATATTTACACACTTGAACCCTGCTGTCAATTGTGAGCAGTACATTTACCACTGCATTCACTCGGAATAAGCAGGACAGCATAACACAGGTAAATAAAAGATGACAAAAACAGTATACGACAACACTTTTAAACGTGTTACTGAGTCTAAATGCTATTAAATCCGGAGAAGTGAAGGAAGCAGCATAGGGAAAATAGGTGAACGTAGGCTGGGTTTATAGAGATAAGACTGAGTGTTCCAAAGTGATGGAAGTTGAGGGACCATGGGGCATAAAAGGCATATTGTGGAATAAGGGACAGCTAGAGAGATAGTTGGCCATAGAACAAACATAAAATGGGGTGCTGATGTGCTTCTACACCCCTTTTAGGTCGATGTCACAAATCCGGTTCATGTCCAGTAATACTCTTGAGTCTCAGTGTGTGTCCCTCGACGTCCCATTCCGTCTCAGTTGTAGCATTCAAATCGTGGTTATCGTGTGTCTGTGACTCACAACATTAAAGACGATAAGTGATCACAGCATTTCAACAAATTGAGCCATACATAATACAACTTAAGCATTGAGGACAGCATTTTGTTGACATGGACATTTACACTATGTCTACTGTGTGTGAATGATGGAATAATCTTACCCCGGCTGTAGGTCCATTTGTGAGTGTGTGGTCACTAAGGCCTGTACATCAACCAGTACTGAACCGTTGGAGACTTGGGATGCTTGCTCTCTCTCTCAAAGTGCTGCTTGAATGTCTCCGGGTCTGCGTCTATAAAGGTCAAGTACAAAATGGAGGAAGTAAAAAAATCTGTGTCTTAGATGCATTCTATTGCTTTGAATTCCGACAAACTACTACACATATGAAAGACTGTACCACACAGGCCAGTACAATAGCCTACATATGGAGAGGAACCTAAAGGCACATACAGTACCAACCAATACTACTCACCCGACAGACAAGGTAGGTGTGGACCAGTGCTGCCTTGGAAGCAGTCTTCTGGTCTGCAGCTGCTCCCTTCTTCTTAACTCAAATCATATTTTATTGGCCACATACACATATTTAGCAGATTTTATTCCGGGTGTAGCGATATGTTTGTGTTCCTAGCTCCAACAGTGCAGCAGTATCTAACAGTTCACAACAATAGACACAAATCTAAAATTAAAAGAATGGAATTAAGAAGTATATGAATAATAGGACGAGTAATGTCGCTCGTCTTTTCAGTTCGCTGCAGCTTGTTATGTTCATACAAATATTTACATGTTAAGTTTGCTGAAAATAAACGTAGTTGACAGTGAGAAGACGTTTCTTTTTTTGCTGAGTTTATGTGTATGTCAGCAATTCAATTTGATTTGATTTGTCCAGATGGGATAGGGCAATATGCAGTACGATTTTGATTGCATCGTCGGTGGATCTATTAGGGCAGTAAGCAAACTGAAGTGGGTCTAGGGTGTCAGGTAAGGTAAGGTAGCAGTGATTATTAAGATGGCACTGGAGGGGAGGGCTGCTATCTTATTGGCTCTTAACCAACCATGATTTTTTTTTTACGTTGTTCGTAACTTGTTTTGTACATAATGTTGCTGCTACCATCTCTTATGACCGAAAAGAGCTCCTGGACATCAAAACTGGGATTACTCACCTCAAATTGGATGAGGAGTTCTTATTCAAGAGTCGGATGCGAGGGATATACTAGACAGCCGACCAGGCCCAGATCCCTGTGATTCGCTGGAAAAGGAAACGTAGGTTTCGCAGAAAGAGATCAGGATGCCTTGTGAGGATCAGGAGACGAGTGTCTAATCTGCCCTTGCCTTCTGTTCTGCTAGCTAACGTTCAATTGCTGGAACATAAATGGGACCAACTGAAAGCACGAATATCCTACCAACGGGACATTAAAAACTGTAATATCTGTAATATCCAGGTTGAAACAGCTTACCTAGTTGAGAGTTGATAAGACTCAGGAACACCCATTGGCTTCCCACCCCTTACCCACAGACACAAATAAACATTATCAAGAACACCTAGTTTCACCATCTATGTTAGCTAGACTGTTGGTTTATAAAGCCAAAGAAAGCTAAACTCGTTTGTATGAATTTCTAACGCATTTAAATGTCTAGACAAATAGATGGCTAAAGTAGTCATCTAGGCAGGCTAATGTTGCTAACTATCTAACCATGAGCTAGCTAGCTAGATAACAGGTATTGTGTACATTTAGAACTGTCAGTTTAAACAAATGTATTAATTACTTAATTTAGCTAAATTAGACTGTTAATTCCGAGATACTTACCTTCTGCAGTCTCATCCAGATCCCCAAGGCCCTGGTGAGTGACGTGTAGCTTGAGACAGGCATTTGTACTTCTATATGATAGCCACATTAGCAGCTAATTAGCATTTCATTTTTGGGGGTGGGGGGTAAACGCAGGCAAATATATTAATTAAAGTCACCCTTTCCGAGAGCGATTTACACGGTTATCAAAACATCCCGCCAGGCTAAGCTAAGCAGCCAGGGGGCCAGGGTGACGTAAGGGTAATGGCGGACTGAAGGGATTTATGTAGAGCACCTCAAGATAAAACATAATATTCGAAATATCTGCTAAATTAGACTAAAATATTAGCACTACATAATCTGGTGAGTGATAACCTTCAATCTGGACAATAACACAAAACAAATCCTAAAACTAGAGACATTTATCGACAAATATTACGAAAACAGGCAACAACCAAACATGACGGAGAGTAAGACAGGGGAACCGATTACAAAACGAAAACGTGACTCTTCTACAGACACTGATGATTTAATATTCTCACCACCGGGAATGGTAAAGGTCGAAACCGATCTGTTAAAATCAATAAATGACAAACTGGGTATACTTGAATTAGTTAGTAAGGATATAAAAGAGTTGAAGGCAAGCCTAGAGATGAGTGATGAAAAAGCTGCGATATTGGAGAAGGAAACACACAAGCTAAAAGCGACAGTCAATAAGATTGAAACCGAAATGAATGGAATTAAAAAGGAGAACACCGTTCTGAAGGAAGCCTTACTGGACATGCAAACTAGATCCATGAGAGAGAATTTGGTACTTACAGGTATCCAAGAAAAAGAAGGAGAAGTTCCTGAATCTATAGTTAGAGAGTTCCTCCTTACAGCGCTTCAGATTCCACGCGAAGTTATCGACAAAATCCAACTTGAACGCGTTCACCGCTTCGGACAGAGAGGGCAGAGGTACGAATGCCCAATCGTTGCCAAATTTGCTTCATTTAAAGATAAAATAATGGTTAAAAGCCTGGGTAAAAGACTTGCTGGGACCAAAATTGGCATGAATGATCAGTTTCCGAAGGAAATTGCAGAACGGCGTAAAGTTCTGTATCCAATTTTCAAAGAAAATAGATTAAAAGCGAAACGAGTAGCTCTCGTCGTTGATAAACTATATATTGATAACCAGTTGTTCAGAGACACAAAGACTACTCCATGGTTATTTTAAAAATTACAAAGTTCTCATAGACGAGGGAAATAAACACAATTCAAGCCCGGTTACTGATTGTAACAATACAATAAAAAATATAGCTTTTCTATAAATCTTCACATATAACTAATTGAACACACAAGCACTAATTCAACATAGTGAAGATAAAAACTAAGTAAACAGAAGGCACAGTATGTGTGGATGGTATGGTTTGTGTTTATTTTTTATTTTATTTGTTATGTTTGGAAAGTTGAGTGAGTGAGTAAGGAAATGGTTGCATATCCCAGAGCCAATGTATTGCTGTGAGCCGGGTATGAGAGGGCTTTCAATGTTGTTCAGATGATGGATATACTTTTATAATGAATTATACGTCTTATTTATTTATTGTCCTATCATGGAGAACTACATTTTTTTTATTTTTTTTTATAAATTATATCTAATTATTTATTATCCTATTTTAATGGTACGGTCCATGGCACTATACCCTAGACACCCACCTGAATGACCCAGATACTAAGGAGAAGTCCCTAACTGTTTTATGTGCTCGCTGTAAGCGGTCTCTGTATGCAGCTAAAATGAGGTCAGAGACCAAGAGCAGCACTGCCCCCTCAAGATTCTGAGCCTGCTTGGCAGGGTTGGTCCTGCAAAGCCAAAGCCCCCTAAAGGGAGAGCATAATATACAAGGAAATTCTCAAAGCTGCTAATGAGAACCTTGACGACCTTGTACCTAGCCGGTGGGGATTCCGGTGGGGTGCCCCCACCCAGGCAGTGGCAGTGCTGGCAACACTAGCTGCAGTAACCCATGGGGAGGGGGTCACACTCGGACATTCAGAGAGGGGGTATATTATTGTGGCCCTGGCGGCACAAAATCAAAGTCGGACTGCATGGAGATGCGTGGGGACATGGTCATGACGGGTGGCCGTATTGTGGGTGTTTCAGGAATAAGGTGTACATTTGACCTCCATTATCTAGGATGTGACAATGGTAAATAAATCTCTCAATTTTTGCTCATTTTTTGTGCGGTCTTGCAGGCCTTCTCATGTAGCTGCAACTGCAAGTGCATTTGTAAATCATGACCCATCTTGAGTTGGGCTCTGGGATGGTGCAATTGTTGAGAAAGTGAGCTTATGGTTGTGTGGGGGTAAGGGCTGAGTGTGTGTGGGTGTATGTGTGTATCCCACAACTGTTGCGAAGGAAGAAGTAAAAGATGTTAGGGACAATAGAGGATGATCCACAGATATATATAATACAAATCGAGGTGAGGGCAATGGAAATGCATATGGCAATTGATCTACTTCAATTCGGTAAATGACATTAGCAGCTAATTAGCATTTCATTTTTGGGGGTGGGGGGTAAACGCAGGCAAATATATTAATTAAAGTCACCCTTTCCGAGAGCGATTTACACGGTTATCAAAACATCCCGCCAGGCTAAGCCTACACAAAACACAGCCCTTATTGGAAGTGTTTATAAAATCCCCTATGAGAAAAATGAATGGTGGAAAAACAATTAGAACTATTGCCATGTTTGACTGCTAGGTTTAATGGGTATTATGACTCATACTGTGATACTCTATAATCACCATGTACTGTAGGCAGACTATCTTAAGTCTGCCTGTTAGGAGGCTCATCAAACACACACACACACTACTGACTACTCTGGAATTGCGACAGTCTGACATGTTTCATTCCTCAACCACTCTCTCCGCCACTCTCACTGAGACAATAACAAATACAATCTCAACCAAAAGACAATGAAGTAAAAAGCCAAGAGAGCCCACAATGACATGCACTCGACATGCAGAAATGTATTTCACAATTCTTCCAGACAGTTATCCCTTTGGAAGAATGGGTGGTAATCAGGTAATGAAATTTGATATTTTCCGTATTTAATTTAACTTCTTACGTGTAAATGGATTAAGTTATTTGGCAAAGTTTTAAGTTACTTGTTTATGAAGCCAGAACCACATTTTTCTCTTACTGTCACTAACATTTCCATATTTGATTATATTAACTCAATAAAAGATGATTGCTTTCCAGCATATTTCACTGTAACACAGGCAAATGGCCTGCCCACTATGTTATTTTCTTAGGCTAACCAATTGCAGAGCACTGTTATATGAAAGACTGGGGGGCACAATTACAAATGGCAATTTAAAGGAACATTGAGAAGAAAAATGGGGTTAAACGTCTACATTTTCTTATCTCTGAAGTAGTCCAAGAGGCCTGAGAGAGTATATTGCATAAGTGGCCTGATATCATCTACTTCCATAAACACCATACTACCATATTTTTACTTTTTCACTAGCCTATATTGTTATCTGTTAACTAACTTCTGACATTTGATGTCAGTTTAACAAATGTCCTTTCTTTGAGCCAACTGCATTATGAATGCATAGGAATCGATTAGATATTATGAAACAATACAGCATGTTATATAATACAATGCATTATACTACCTGTCTGTGATTCAAATAGTATTGTATGTGGGTCATTGCACCAATTAGGTGCCTTTTGAGAAGTGTAACTTAAAAAAAAAAAGAATGTTTGATTTCATCTAATTTTAATATTCTAATTTCAACTTAATAAAAAACAAGTTTGCCCATCTGAAGAGTCTAACAAAAACAAATACTATAGTAAGTGCCTATTAAGTGCCAAATAACGAAACAGGGTTGATGCCTGCCTTAAATCCCCTTGTGACAGGGGGAATGGAAGCTTGATGTGTGCATTTTTTAAAATTGTTAAAACATTTCTACGCTCTTAGAAAAATGGGTTTCAAAAGGGTTCTTTGCGGAGGGATAGGGTTCTACCAAGAACCATTTTGATCCGAAGAACCCTATTTGGAAGACAAGGGTTCTTTGTAAGGCAAAAGGTTCTACTTAGAACCTTTAACATCCTAAGAGACATTTTTGGAAGAAAAGGCTCTTTTATGATTCTTTGGAAGTCTTCTTTGGAATGTAAGAAGGGTTCTACATAAAACCGTATATAATATTTTCATGCTCTATTGCAGGGATATTTTCAGAATTGTTTGTTTTAATATAATATTTGTGTTTTTGCATGTACATTGATGGGTTGATTAATTGTATACAACACAAAGATAAACAACATACAGTTTTCTAAACTAATCCATTCTGTTAGTAATTGCACTTATTGCACCCGTTACTGATAAAGTTGATCCAGTTAAGATGATTGAGGTAGTCTCAGTACTCAATGTTCTCTACCCTGGCAATCATTCTGAATGCAGATTGCGGGTGATTAACAATTCCACATGTTGGATACCCTAACTCTGGCTGGATTCCAATAGGAATTACACATCACTTTGCAAGCCAGTATAATGTGACTTGCAGCATGATGTGGCCTGTAAACCAAGACATTCCTAACACCACTGTGTTTGGGTATAACTAGGCCCTCTTAGCAAGGCATTATGATACGCTACATGACCAAAAGTATGTGTACACCTGCTCGTCGAACATCTCATTCCAAAATCATGGGCATTAATATGGAGATGGTCCCCCTTTGCTTCTGTAAACCTCCAGTCTTCTGTGAAGGCTTTCCACTAGATGTTGGAACATTGCTGCGGGGACTTGCTTCCATTCAGCCCCAAGAGCATTAGTGAAGTCGGGCGATTAGGCCTGGCTCGGAGTCGGCGTTCCAATTCATCTCAAAGGTGTTCGATGGGGATTTAAAAAAAAAGTATATGTCTTTTTTTAACCTTCATTTAACTAGGCAAGTCAGTGAAGAACAAATTTTTATTTACAATGACGACCCAAACCCAGACGATGCTGGGCCGATTGTGCGCCACCCTTGGGACTCCCAATCACGTCCGGATGTGATGCAGCCTGGATTCGAACCACGTACTGCAGTGATGCCCCTTGCACTGAGATGCAGTGTCGTAGACCACTGCGCCACTCGGGTCAGGGCTCTGTGCAAGCCAGTCAAGTTCTTCCACACCGATCTCGACAAAACATTTCTGTATGGACCTTGCTTTGTGCATGGGGACATTGTCATGCTGAAACAGCAAATGGCCTTCCCCAAACTGTTGCCACAAAGTTGGCAGCACAGAATCGTGTAGAATGTCATTGTATGCTGTAGCATTAAGATTTGCTTTCACTGGAACTAAGGGGCCATTCTACTTCCAAAGTTTGTCTATAGAGCTTACATGGCATTGTGCTCAATTTTATACACCTGTCAGCAACGGGTGTGGCTGAAATAGCCAAATACACTAATTTGAAGTGGTGTCCACATACTTTTGAATATATAGTGTATATGTAATATACTGTCAAAAATAATAAAAATGTTATGTCTAATAAGGCTGGTGGAACTGTTCATAGAGGGTTCTAGGTAGAACCATATACAGAGGGTTCTTTGAAAAACCTTACATGGAGGGTTCTAGATAGAATATAATGTTTTGTAGTGTAGCCTGTCTATCTATGGGTAATAGGATTGACGTGTTTTGTAGTGTAGCCTGTGTAACAGGATTGACGTGTTTTGTAGTGTAGCCTGTATATCTACGGGTAACAGGATTGACGTGTTTTGTAGTGTAGCCTGTCTATCTATGGGTAATAGGATTGACGTGTTTTGTAGTGTAGCCTGTCTATCTACGTGTAACAGGATTGACGTGTTTTGTAGTGTAGCCTGTCTATCTACGGGTAACAGGATTGACGTGTTTTGTAGTGTAGCCTGTCTATCTACGGGTAACAGGATTGACGTGTTTGTAGTGTAGCCTGTCTATCTACGTGTAACAGGATTGACGTGTTTTGTAGTGTAGCCTGTCTATCTATGGGTAACAGGATTGACGTGTTTTGTAGTGTAGCCTGTCTATCTACGTGTAACAGGATTGACGTGTTTTGTAGTGTAGCCTGTCTATCTACGGGTAACAGGATTTGACGTGTTTTGTAGTGTAGCCTGTCTATCTACGGGTAACAGGATTTGACGTGTTTTGTAGTGTAGCCTGTCTATCTACGGGTAACAGGATTTACGTGTTTTGTAGTGTAGCCTGTCTATCTACGGGTAACAGGATTTACGTGTTTTGTAGTGTAGCCTGTCTATCTACGGGTAACAGGTTTGACGTGTTTTACCCGACCAGCTCAGTTTTCCACCAGAAAACACCAGAAAATGGCCAAGAAGAGTAGAACCAACTCACCTGCTTTTACACTGTTATTTGACTGTTAGATGTTCAATGTTTCTATAAAAAACAGGCTCGACCTTAAAATGAGGGACAGACGTAAATTAATAACTAATCACATTAAATATATAATCATCTTAAGAAATAACTTTGTCAAAGCAACAAAATAACTAGCACTTTACAACGATGGTGAATTTGGAGAAATGTTGGGGTTAAGAGGGTTAAAATCTTCCTACAAGTCACAGAGGGTTCACGGAGGGACAAGCAGAAAAGGGTACCATGCAGCGATACCATGCACAGATTCCAAACAATCTTAATATTGAAGAATGGTTGGAGAATGGTGAAAGATAAGATCTATGAAGTTCCAATGATACCAGGAAAGGACATTAACTAAAATTGACTTTAGTCAAACCCTCATAGATCTCAGCATGGCCATGTACAGTGCATCTGGAAAGTATTCAGACCCCTTCTCTTTTTCCACATTTTGTTACGTTACAGCCTTATTCTAAAATTGATCAAATAAAAAAATGTCCTCAGTCTACACACAATACTCCATAATGACAAAGCAAAAACAGGTTTTTAGAATTTTCTGCAAACGCATTAAAACAGGTAAACAGAAATACCTTATTTACGTATGTATTCAGAACCTTTGCTAAGAGTTTTGAAATTGAGCGCAGGTGCTTCCTGTTTCCATTGATCATCCTTGAGTCCATCTGTGATAAATTCAATTGATTGAACATGATTTGGAAAGACACACACCTGTCTATATAAGGTCCCACAGTTGACAGTGCATGTCAGAGCAAAGACCAAGCCATGAGGTTGAAGGAATTGTCCGTAGAGCACCGTGACAGGATTGTGTCAAGGGAAAGATCTGGGGAAGGGTACCAAAACAATTCTGCAACATTGACGGTCTCCAAGAACACAGTGGCCTCCATCATTCTTAAATGGAAGAAGTTTGGACGTACCAAGACTCTTCCTAGAGCTGGCCGCCCGGCCAAACCGAGCAATCTGAGGAGAAGGGCCTTGGTCAGGGAGGTGACCAAGAACCTGATGGTCACTCTGACAGAGCTCCAGAGTTCCTCTGTGTAGATGGGCGAACCTTCCAGAAGGACAACCATCTCTGCAGCACTCCACCAATCAGGCCTTTATGGTAGAGTAGCCAGTAGGGAGTCACTCCACATTAAAAGGCACATGACAGCCCACTTGGAGTTTGCCAAAAGGCACCTAAAGGACTCTCAGACCATGAGAAACAAGATTCTCTGGTCTGATGAAACCAAGAATGAACTCTTTGGCCTGAATTCCAAGAATCACATCTGGAGGAAACCTGGCACCACCCCTACGGTGAAGCATGGTGGTGGCAGCATCATGCTGTGGGGATGCTTTTCAGTGGGAGGGACTTGAAGACTAGTGAGGATTGAGGGAAAGATGAACAGAGCAAAGTGCAGAGAGATCCTTGATGAAAATCTGCTCCAGAGCGCTCAGGACCTCAGACTGGGACGAAGGTTTACCTTCCAACTGGACAACATTTCTAAGCACACAGCCAAGACAACGCAGGCGTAGCTTCGGGACAAGTCTCTGAATGTCCTTGAGTGGCCCAGCCAGATCCCGGACTTGAACCCGATCGAACATCTCTGGAGAGACCTGAAAATGACGCTCACCATCCAACTTGACATAGCTTGAGATGATCTGCAGAGAAGAATGGGAAGAATTCCCCAAATGCAGGTGTGCCAAGCTTGTAGCATCATGTAGCATCATACCCAAGAACACTTGAGGCTGTAATTGGTTCCAAAGGTGCTTCAACAAAGTACTGAGTAAAGGGTCTGAATACTTATGTAAACGCGATATCAGTGTTTTATTTTAAATACATTTGCAAAAATAAAAACCTTTTGTTTTTTCATTATGGGGTATTGTGTGTAGGTTGCTGAGGTGGAAAAAAATAATTGAATCATTTTTAGAATAAGGCTGTAACGTTACAAAATGTGGAAAAAGTCAAGGGTTCCGAACACTTTCCGAATGCACTGTAGATCGACTTTGCGTCAACTTGATTTGCTCACAAGAGTCAACGCAAGTCACTTTTGTTAAAGCTGGAGGTCATCATCCCATTTGAAACATTTTCCTTCAAGTTCACGATTTCAAATGTACTACTTAAATTGTAGAGTTTGAATATTCTCAAAGGACAAAACAATGCTCTTGTCTATTGCTAAGTTACAGATATATTACGATAGATACATTGCATGACAGCAAAGGCGGCATCATAGTGGAAGTATTTTCAGCTTAGCTCTTTCCATGGTAATAATAATGCAACATTAGGTTTTATGACTTTTAAATTGAATGTTAAAGCATGTCTGTTCACAGAGTCAATGTAAGCAATTATTAAAATCTTCATCGTTTTAATGTCAATTAATAGGAAAGATGCATTTCAGCCTTTTAAGTGTAGGCTGACAGTATTTTCCCTTTCCTCTTCCTGTCAACAGACAATCTTTCATAAGTGTATATTTTAATAGCTCCGAAGGCAACATTTAACAAATTGTTCTTCCACCAGCCAAAAGTATCTGATTTAGGCACCAGTGTGCTTACAAACTTTTTTATGACAGAACTGAGGATGCATTGAAGCCCTTTCAATTTTCTCAATGTCTCTGACAAGGATGAGTCAAAAAGCCTGAAGGACGTTTTTTTTTATCCTTATCAATAGCAAAACCGCAAGTAAATATAAATCATTCGTCTTCTATTCTCTGCCTCTCTTGCAGCGGAAATGCCTGAAGGACGGGTTTTTTATCCTTATCAATAGCAAAACCGCAAGTAAATATAAATCATTCTTCTTCTATTCTCTGCCTCTCTTGCAGCGGAAATGCCTGAAGGAAGCAGCGAACGTGGCAAGACATGGATATCTAAAAAAGTATATTGGAGAAAAGGCTATAAACTGTTGCACTAACATGATAAAGTATATAAAATATTACACTGTAGCAGTCATATTATAGTCTCTCTATTAAGCCTATAGTGGAACATTTAATACTATGATTGACTGGTTTTGTGACAATGTTCCAGAAATGGTTTATTTGTCTTTATTAGCATTGTGGCATCCTTTTGGTGATCTACTTGCCATCACAGCCAGGTGTGATCTGCGCTTGTTCAAACATGAGATAATTGCCAGAATAAATGACTTAAAAGTCATATTCTGTTAAAAGGACATACAGTTCATTCGGAAAGTATTCAGACCCCTTCACTTTTTCTACATTTTGTTACGTTACAGCCTTATTCTGAAATGGATTAAATCATTCCCCCCCCCCCACCTCATCAATCTACACACAATACCCCATAATGACAAAGCAAAAACAGGTTTTTTGATTTTTTTGCAAATGTAAAAAAATGATATATTTGTAATTATTTTCTGGTCTCTTCAGAGATGTTCAAGTCCGGGCTCTGACTGGGCCACTCAAGAACATTCAGTGACTTGTCCTGAAGCCACTCCTGCGTTGTCTTGGCTGTTTGCTTAGGGTCATTGTCCTGTTGGAAGATTAACCTTCACCCCAGTCTGATGTCCTGAGCGCTCTGGAGCAGGTTTTCATCAAGGATCTCTCTGTAGTTTACTCCATTCATCATTCCCCCGACCCTGACTAGTCTCCCAGTCCCTGCCGCTGAAACACATCCTCACAGCATTATGCTGCCACGACCATGCTTCAGGAATGGTATCGGCCAGGTGATGAGCGGTGCCTGGCTTCCTCCAGACGTGACGCTTGGCATTATTTGTTTCATCAGACCAGAGAGTCTTGTTTATCATGGTCTGAGAGTCCTTTAGGTGCCTTTTGGCAAACTCCATGTGGGCTGTCATGTGCCTTTTACTGAGGAGTGGCTTCCGTCTGGCCACTCTACCATAAAGGCCTGATTGGTGGAGTGCTGCAGAGATGGTTGTCCTTCTGGAAGGTTCGCCCATCTCCACAGAGGAACTCTGGATGACCATCGGGTTCTTGGTCACCTCCCTGAAAAAGGCCCTTCTCCCCTGTTTGCTCAGTTTGGTGTTCTTGGGGACCGTCAATGCTGCAGACATTTTCTGGTACCTATCCCCAGATCTGTGCCTCGACACAATCCTGTCTCTGAGCTCCACGGACAATTTCTTCGACCTCATGGCTTGGTTTTTGCTCTGACATGCACTGTCAACTATGGGACCTTATATAGACAGGTGTGTGCCTTTCCAAATCATGTCCAATCAATTTAATTTACCACAGGTGGTCTCCAATCAAGTTGTAAAAACATCTCAAGGATGATCAATGGAAACAGGATGCACCTGAGCTCAATTTCAAGTCTCATAGCAAAGGTTCTGAATACTTATGTAAATAAGTTATTTCTGTTTATTTTTATTTTTAGTACATTTGCAAAAATTTCTTAAAACCAGTTTTCGCTTCGTCATTATGAGGTACTGTGTGTAGATTGATTAGGAAAAAAACATATTTAATACATTTTAGAATAAGGCTGTAACGTAACAAAATGTGGATAAAGTCAAGGGGTCTGAATACTTTCCGAATGGACTGTATGCTACAATATAGTAGCAGTTGTGTTTAAACTGATTATAAAGTATGACAATTCAATGCTAAACTCAATCAGCGGTCTTGAGAAAACCTAAGAGACCTACTGCAAATACAACTTGATGGATGTTCCTTCCTTCTAACGTCAGCTCTACTCATTCCAAGATCAGCTCTGTGCTGTATCAAGAAACAAGACTACACTGCCCTTTCATCAAAAAACACTTTTTGTGATCTTGAAATGATTGCAGGACTATGGCATTAGCCTATCATTTTCCCTCTTAGTCAACAAATTGCTGTCCCAGTGATATACAGTGCAATCAGAGCGGCTGCTCCAGTGAAGGTGTGAAATCATTATGCTATGGACATGCAAGATGACCTCATAAAGATGGCTGCCACCCAGAATGAAGCAAATAGCTTCAGGCATGGAAGAGAATTTCAGCTCTCACATTAATTCGACAAGACATTCACCCTTT
Source organism: Salvelinus namaycush (assembly GCF_016432855.1). Lineage (NCBI taxonomy): Eukaryota > Metazoa > Chordata > Actinopteri > Salmoniformes > Salmonidae > Salvelinus > Salvelinus namaycush. The sequence continues at coordinate 40,042,032 of NC_052309.1, read as the reverse complement.
TTTCCATTTCATTGGAAGGTCTGCTGTATTGTTATCCTACAGTTGTCCCATCTTGAGAGATAGGGTCCTTTTGATTTACCGAAGATTGTACTTGAAGAGCATGCATTACCGACTATCGAACATATTTGCCTGTTTAGTGAACGATTTGAAAAATACTGTCCTACTTGGGAAGGTAAAATACTCTAACCTTGGCACAGACTGAGAAATGGTCCTTTATATAACCAGCTTCAACAAAGATCAGAGTTGGTAGGAAGAAATGTACTTGTCAATGTCTTTTACATAGGAGTATTGAATAGCTCTGTTAACTATTTCATTCCCATGTATTATCAAATGTTGATTAGCTGTTCAAATGTAGTTACTATGTCATTACAACAATCATTTTTAATCTGGTGTACATTTTGCTGGACTTTCCTACGAGTTAACGTTTTTGTTAATAGAACTCAGGAAAGAAGTGCATGCTTCACTTAGTTCCAAAAGTTTGCCCATTAACAGTATTAGGTACAGTAAAGTTCACACCGGTCCTAATTTAGGCTTAAATTGGGCCTATTCTCAACGGGGAGGGAAAGTAGACCAGAGAGATGGGACATGACTATCAAACATCTTACTTAAAACTGCCCCCATAGACAAAATCGGCAAACCCTATCAGATATGGTTTGAGTTTGGGATTAAAAAAATCTCATTGGTATGCAAACACTATCTTTGCGCTTTTTACTCTGACACTCAGGAGTATTCCTGGAGATGCTTGGGACCACAGTGTGTGGTATTGGGGGTAATATTTGAGCTCCTCTTTCGAAAATTACCTTTCTTCATGTAAGTGCCTCTGAGGTTTAGGCAATGTGAGAAGTGGTTAGTGCATTGTGGAAATGAGGTTGTTCTGTTGTTCATTCACTGCCTGCAGGCAGAATATTTGAAACAAATACGGGTGAAGAAAATTTGAATCTGTCTTGAACAGAATAACATTTATCTTGGAATATTGAATGTTCTCAGAAGCAACCGTTGAATTTTTTGTCATGAAGTCTTTGTATCATTTATTTCAGAGCCATTTATAGAGACATGGCTCTGGATCTTATGTATAGTATTTCAATGCTTCTGTAATCCAGGAATGTTGGCCTTGAATGTTGCAGACCAATTTCAATAGTATTATCTTATAAGGTTTATGCAGATATGAGTATGGGTAAAATCCTATTCTGTTCAATCCAGGATGTTACCTTTTGTGTGAGCCTCATACAGCTGCTCAATAAACAGATCTGGCATTCCTGACTATTCAATTATAAGAAAATATAAAAAATTGAAACATTTGAGATGTTAGTTTGTGACAATTGTTCTATCCATCTATTCTCTAGATACGTGGCAGCGGTGGGGAGGTAGGGAGGCTTTCATCATAACAAAAAAATAACCCTACAATCTGTCTGACCTCAGTTTTGAACCACACATTGTAAATAATGAAGGTCGTCTGTGACCTGATGCAACACCGACTTCTCCCGACCCCACCCCAAGCCACCGGGGCATTGGTTGTGTTGTTCATAAATGCCTGAATCCTAGGTCGTACTGTCACTCACCCAGACTCTCTCAAGTCATCCCAAGATGAATATGTGCCCTAACCCTGAAATGATTGAACTGGAGATTGATTAATATTGCACAGGGAAGGACGCGCAGTGCCCCAATCCTTCACTGTCACAAAGTTGTGCTCATCCCCAAACTGCACAGAGGGGAGACAGTCAGTGATAGCCATCTTTGATGGTGGCCATATTGGGTTAAGCGGCTGCATTTTTGGGAACAAGCAAGGGGATGTTGTGTAAAGGTTTTTATGACTCCATGTTCTGTTGACACCACACAGTAAAGTTTTATAACAGAGACGTGACTGGTTTATTAAATGTTATAGCACAGCAGGGAGTTGTAGAGATGCCTGTCTCTCTGTTATGTGGAGGAATTGTAGAATTCTACCCGAAGATTCTCCACACTCCACTTTCATTGCAGCGCCTTATACATACAGTGCTTTCAGAAAGTATTCACACCCCTTGACTTTTTTCACATTTTGTGGTACAGTCTGAATTTGAAAATGGATTCAATTCAGATTTCTTGTCACTGGCCTACATCATGTCAAAGTGTAATTATGTTTTTTGGAATTTTTACAAATTAATAAAAAATTAAAAGCTGAAATACCTTGAGTCAATAAGTTCAGGAGTAAAAATGTGCTTAACAATTCACATAATAAGTTGCATTGACTCACTCTGTGTGAAAGAATCATGTTTACATGATTTTTGAATGACTACCTCATCTCTGTACAACTATCTAAGGTCAAATATCTAAGGCCCCTCAGTCGAGCAGTGAATTTCAAAAAACAGATTCAACCACAAATACCAGGGAAGTTTTCCAATGCCTCGCAAAGAAGGGCACCTACTGGTACAGTAGGTGAGCATGGTGAAGTTATTAATTACACATTGGATGGTGTATCAATATACCCAGTCACTACAAAGATAAAGGCATCCTTCCTAACTCAGTTGCTGGAGAGGAAGGAAACCGCTCAGGGATTTCACCATGAGACCAATGGTGACAGTTACAGAGTTTAATGGCTGTGATAGGAGAAAACTGAGGAGGGATCAACAACATTGTAGTTACTCCACAATACTAACCTAATTGACAGAGTGTACAGAATAAAAATATTCCAAAACATTGTATTCAATTTGTATTCATTAAGGATCCCCATTACTCTTCCTGGGGTCCAGCAACATTAAGGCAGTTACAGTATACACAATAAAAAATATTTCATGACATTACATTTCATAACACTTTTCACAACACATTAAGTGTTCCCCCAGGCCACCACTCTACTATCACATATCTGCAATACAAAATCCATGTGTACGTGTGTGTAGAGTGCCTGTCTTGTCATGTGTATGTGTGTCTGCGTGTGTCTCTTCACAGTCCCCGCTGTTCCATAAGGTGTATTTTTATCTGTTTTTAAAAATCTGATTCTACTGCTTGCATCAGTTACCTGATGTGGAATAGAGTTCCATGTAGCCATGGATCTATGTAGTATTGTGCGCCTCCCATAGTCTGTTCTTGACTTGGGGATTGTGAAGAGACCTTTCCTATCTTGTGGTGTATGCATGGGTGTCCAAGCTGTGTGCTAGTAGTTTAAATAAACAGACACCTCGGTGCATTCAGTATGTCAACATTTCTTACAAAAACAAGTAGTGATGAAGTCAATCTCTCCTCCACTTTGAGCCATGAGAGATTTACATTCATATTACTAATTTTAGCTCTGAGTCAATTGTAATTTTCAGACGACCCTCTTTGTGGCACCTGACGACACGACTGAACAGTAGTCCAGGTGCGACAAAACTAGAGCCTGTAGGACCTGTCTTGTTGATAGTGTTGTTGTTCTCCCCATCTTAGCTACTGTTGTATCAACATGTTTTGACCATGACAGTTTACAATCCAGGGTTACTCCAAGAAGTTTAGTCACCTCAACTTGCTCAAATTCCACATGATTTATTACAAGATTTAGTTGACGTTTAGGGTATAGGGAATGATTTGTCCCAAATATAATGCTTTCAGTTTTTGAAATATTTAGGACTAACTTATTCCTTGACACCCATTCTGAAACAAACTGCAGCTCTTTTTTAAGTGTTGCAGTGATTTGACTTGCTGTAATAGCTGACATGTAAAGTTGAGTCATCCAAATACATACAGTGCATTCGGAAAGTATTTGGACCCCTTAACTTTTTCCACATTTTGTTACGTTACAGCCTTATTCTAAAACGGATTAAATATGTTTTTCCCCTCATCAATCTACACATAACAGGTTTTTAGAATTGTTTGCAAATGTATAAAACAAAAAAACTGAAATATCATATTTACATAAGTATTCAGACCCTTTACCCCTTACTTTGTTGAAGCACCTTTGGCAGCGATTACAGCCTTGAGTTTTCTTGTATATGACGCTACAGGCTTGGCACACCTGTATTTGGGGAGTTTTTCCCGTTTTCCTCTGCAGATACTCTCAAGCTCTGTCAGGTTGGATAGGGAGCGTTGCTACATAGCTATTTTCAGGTCACTCCAGAGATGTTCGATCGGGTTCAAGTTCGGCCTCTGGTTGGGCCACTCAAGGACATTAAGAGACTTGTCCCGAAGCCACTCCTGCGTTGTCTTGGCTGTGCGCTTACAGTTATTGTCCTGTTGGAAGGTGAACCTTTGCCCCAGTCTGAGGTGCTAAGCACTCTGGAGCAGGTTTTCATTAAGGATCTCACTGTACATTGTTCCGTTCATCTTTCCCTCAATCTTGACTAGTCTCCCAGTTCCTGCTGCTGAAAAACATCTCAACAGCAAGAGGTTGTGCCAGGTTGTCCTTCTGGAAGGTTCTCCCATCCCCACAGAAGAACTGAAGCTCTCTCAGAGTAAACATCAGGTTCTTGGTTACCTCCCTGACCAAGGCCCTTCTCCCCCAATTGCTCAGTTTGGTTGGGTGGCCAGCTCTAGGGAGTCTCTTGGAGGTTCCAAACTTTGTTAATTTAAGAATGATGGAGGCCACTGTGTTCTTGGGGAGTGTCAGTGCTGCAGAAATGTTTTGGTACCCTTCCTCAGATCTGTGGCTCACCACAAACCTATCTCGAAGCTCTACGGACAATTCCTTCGACCTCATGGCTTGTTTTTTTGCTTTGCATTTCAAAATCATGTCCAATCAATTAAATTTACCACAGGTGGACTCCAATCAAGTTTTAGAAACATCTCAAGGATGATCAATTGAAACAGGATGCATCAGTTACATTTTGAGTGTCATAGCAATGGGTCTGAATACTTACGTAAATCATTTATTTCTGTTTAAAAAAATATATAAATTTGCGCAAATTTCTAAAAAACTGTTTTTGCTTTGTGATTATAGGGTATTGGGTGTAGATTGATTAAGAATTATTTTAGTATAAGGCTGTAACGTAACAAAATGTGGAAAAGGTCAAGGGCTCTGAATACTTTTCTCAAGGCCAGTGGCATGTCATTAGTAAAGGTTGAAAAAAGTAAGGGGTCTTGACAGCTGCCCTGGGGAATTCCTGGGGACTTTACCTAGATTATGTTGGAGAGGCTTCCATTAAAGAACGCCCTCTGTGTTCTGTTAGAAAGGTAACTCTTTATCCACAATATAGCAGGCGGTGTAAAGCCACAACACATGTGTTTTTCATTTAGTTCTGTTATCTTTGCCTTCTTGGGTACAGGAACAATGGTGGCCATCTTGAAGCATGTGGGGAGAGCAGACTGGGATAGGGAGCGATGCTGGTCTGCGCATGCTCTGAAGATGCGGCTAGGGATGCCGTCTGGGCCAGCAGCCTTGCGAGGGTTAACACATTTAAATGTCTTCCTCACGTCGGACACGGAGAAGGAGAGGGGTTTGCCCGCAGTCCCTGGTAGCTGGCCGCGTCGGTGGCATTGTATTATCCTCAAAGCGGGCAAAGAAGGTGTTAAGTTTGTCTGGAAACAAGACGTCAGTCTCTGTGACGTGGCTGGTTTTCTTTTTGTAGTCCATAATTGCCTGTAGACCCTGCCACATATGTCTCGTGTCTGAGCCGTTGAATTGTGACTCCACTTTGTCCCTATACTGACATTTTGCTTGTTTGATTCCCTTGCGGACGGAATAACTGCACAATAAATGCAGCCTCAGGATATATGGTTTCCAGTTTACATAGAGTCCAGTGAAGTTCCTTGAGAGCCGTCAAGGTATCTGATTTGGGGGGGGGGGGGGGGGGGGGGTATACACGCCTATGACTGTCATCGAAGAGAATTCTCTTGGGAGATAATGTGGTAGGCATTTCATTGTAAGAAATTCTACGTCCGGTGAACAAAAGGACTTGAGTTCCTGTATGGTGTTATGATTACACCATGAGTCGTTAATCATGAAGCATACACCCCCGTCCTTCTTCTTACCAGAGAGATGTTTGTTTTTGTCGGCGCGACGCATGAAGAAACCCGGTGGCTGTACCGACTCCGACAACATATCCCGAGAGAGCCATATTTCCATGAAACAGAGAATGTTACAATCTCTGATGTCTCTCTGGAAGGCAACTCTTGCCCTAATTTCGCCCACCTAGTTGTCTAGAGACTGGACATTGGCGAGTAATATACTCGGAAGCGGTGGGTGGTGCGCACGCCTTCGAAGTCTGACCAGGAGGCCGCTCCGTCTACCTCTCCTGCGGCGACATTGTTTTGGGTTGGCCTCTGGGATTAGATACAATGTCCTGGGTGGTGGTCCGAACAAAGGATCCGCTTCGGGAAAGTCGTATTCCTGGTCGTAATGTTGGTAAGTTGACGTCACTCTTATATCCAATAGTTCTTCCCGGCTGTATGTAATAACACTTAAGATTTTCTGGGCTAACAATGTAAGAAATAATACATTTAAAAAAAAAATACTGCATAGTTTCCTAAGGACTCGAAGCGAGGCTCATCTTATTTATGCTAGTGCAGGGTGAGATGCACACAGTGGACTTCCTACTAGAGCTCACCGCCTCTGTGCTAACAGTAGAACTCTGGTTCATAGGCACATGATTACTGCATACAATAGCTGTAGGATCAGCAGAGGCATTCAGGGCAGTTAGAGGGACATAAATTAGGTTACTTACCCCTGGGAAAATGTATATTTGCTGGAGCATTATGATAACTCAGCGACACAATGGTAGGGAATAACTGAGCTGGGCTTGGGTAATTGATCATTCATTGTCTCAACGCAGCCTTATAATGCTGTGAAAGGATCCAGGAACCTAAATGATTTGGGTGGATCCCATCCTCCTTATAAAACGAGCATTGTTTCCAAAAATAAAAGGAATAGAGCATTGGCACAATCCTAGAGGAAAACCTGGTTCACTCTGCTTTCCAACAGACAATAGGAAAATACACTGGGGTTACTTACCAAGAAGAGTGTGAATGTTCCTGAGTGGCTGAGTTACAGTTTTGTCTTAAACCTTGGAATAGCTCCATTCAATGTATTTTTTAACCTGAAAAAATACCCATAACATGATGCAGCCACCACTAGTGGTACCATAGTGTGTTGTTCAAAACAACACTTTGTATTCAGGAGAAAAAGTAAATTGCTTTGACACATTTTTGGCAGTATTCCTTTAGTGCCTTTTTGCTTCCAGGGTGTATGTTTTGGAATACTTTTATTCTGTACACTTTTATTCTGTTCAGGCTTCCTTTTTTCCCCACTCAATTAGGTTAGTATTTTGAAGTAACTACAATGCAATTGATCCATCCTCAGTTTTCTCCTATCAAAGCCATTAAACTCTTTGGCCTCATGGTGAAATCCCTGAGCGGTTTCCTTCCTCTGAGTTAGGAAGGACGCCTGTATCATTGTAGTGACTGGGTATATTGATACACCAACCAAAGTGTAATTAATAACTTCACCATGCTCAAAGGGATATTCAATGTCTGCTTTTTACATTTTTACTCATCCTTTACCCATTTTGACTCAAGACATATACTTTTTTCATTTTTATGTAAAATGTATATCACACATGTTAAATGCTTTGGAAAATGTAATTTAAAAAAAATCACATGTATTTGTATATTTTAAAATGTGTTTGGAAATGTTTTGTAAAATATATTCCAACATGCATTTGAATGTATTTGTAAGAAATATGTTATTTTTAAATTAAAATGTATGCAAACATAACTAATTAACCAAAACATAATGTAACAAAATGGTGACTGTCTTAAAAACCAAACTTTACTAGGTGCTTTGGTATCACATGCACTTATGTCAGTTTCATGAATATGTCTGAAGAACTATCCGTGTACAAGCTTAACCTTTAAACACATAACATATTAACTGTCATGACAATCCATCTTCTGGGAGGCCCAAAAACACGAAGCTACGCCCCCAACACCTCTCCCCTATTTGACCTAGATAGTTTGTGTGTATGCATTGATCTGTAGGCTACGTGTGCCTTTTTAAAAATTTATAGTTTTGTCCTTGAGCTGTTCTTGTCTAATGATGTTCTGTATTATGTCATTCTGTATTATTTTTCATGTTTTGTGTGGACCCCAGGAAGAGTAGCTGTTGCTTTTGCTAATTGGGATCCTAATAAAATACCGAAAATACCAAATACCAACACTAACATGTATTTAAGTTAATATAAAAATGACTACAAACATGATACATTATAGGTCATGTGGTGACTCCATGTCTTTCATGTGCATATGACAAATATACAAATGAACTTGACAAGAGCATTGCAACCAACATCCAAAACTTAAAGGCAGTGCAGTCAAAAACATGATTTATGTGATACACACTGAGTATACAAAACATTAAGAACACCTGCTCTTTCCATGACAGACTGACCAGGTGAATCCAGGTGAAAGCCATGATCCCTTGTTAAATCCACTTCAATCAATGTAGATGAAGGGGAGGAGACCGGTTAAAGAAAGATTTTTAAGTCTTGAGACAATTGAGACATGAATTGTGTATGTGTGCCATTCAGATGGTGAATGGGCAATACAAAATATTTAAGTGCCTTTGAATGGGGTTTGGTAGTAGGTGCCAGGCGCACCGGTTTGTGTTAATAACTGCCACGCTACTAAGTTTTTCACGCTCAACAGTTTCCCGTGTGTATCAAGAATCGTCCACCACCCAAAGGACATCCAGCCAACTTCACACAACTGTAGGAAGCATTGTAGTCAACATGGGCCAGCATCCCTGTGGAATGCTTTTGACACCTAGTCCATGCCCTGATAAATTGAGGCTGTTATGAGGGAAAAATGGGACGGGTGCAACTACATATTAGGAAGTTGTTCCTGATATTTAGTATACTCAGTGTATATTTCCACTATAGAGGTTGGAATAATACTGTGAAATTGTGAAAATTAGGATAATTCCCTTTAAGTGTAAGAGTTGTTTGAAAAGTGCCAGAAATTTCAGCCAGTTTTGGTGGGTTGGAGTTTTGGCCTGCCTGATGACATCACCAGGCGGTAAATTAGTTAATAGACAAATAAGAAAGAGAGTTCCAAACCTCTCTGCCAATAACAGCTACATTGAACACAAATATAAACGCAACAGTTTCAAAGATTTTACGGAGTTACAGTTCATATAAGGAAATCCGTCAATTGGCCCTAAGTCCTTCATTAGGCCCTAATCTATGGATTTCACATGACTGTGAATATAGATATGCATCTGTTGGTCACAGATATATTTAAAAAGGGTAGTGGTGTGGATTAGAAAACCAGTCAGTATCTGGTGTGACCACCATTTGCCTCATGCAGTAACTCCTTCGCATAGAGTTTATAAGGCAGTTGATTGTGGCCTGTAGAATGTTGTCCCACTCCTCTTCAATAGCTGTGCGAAGTTGCTGGATACTGGTGGGAACTGTAACACATTGTCGTACACGTCGATCCAAAGCATCCCAAACATGCTAAATGGGTGACATGTCTGGTGAGTATGCAGACCATAGAAGAACTGGGACATTTTCAGCTTCCAGGAATTGTGTACTGATCAATGCGACATGGGGCCGTGCACTATCATGCTGAAACATGAGGTGATGGCTGCGGATGAATGGCACGACAATGGGCTTCAGGATCTTGTAGCGGTATCTCTGTGTATTCAAATTGCCATTGCTTTCTTCCATCTGCCCGGTACAGTTGAAATCGGGATTTATCCGTGAAGAGCACACTTCTCCAGCGTGCCAGTGGCCGTCAGTTACGACGCCAAACTGTAGTCAGGTGAAGAACCTGTGGAGGACGACGAGCAAGCAGATGAGCTTCCCTGAGACGATTTCTGACAGTTTGTGCAGAAATACTTTGGTTGTGCAAACCCACAGTTTCGTCAGCTGTCCGGGTGGCTGGTCTCAGACGATCCCGCAGCTGAAGAATCCAGATGTGGAGGTCCTGGGCTGGTGTGGTTACACGTTGTCTGCGTTTGTGAGGCCGGTTGGACGTGCTGCGAAAGTCACTAAAACAACGTTGTTGGTGGCTTATGGTAGAGGAATTAAATTATCCTCTGGTGGACATTCCTGCAGTCAGCATGCCAATTGCACGCACCCTAAAAACATAAGATATTAGTGGCATTATGTTGTGTGACAAAACTTCACATTTTAGAGTTGCCTTTCATTGTTCCCAGCACAAGGTGCACCTGTGTAATGATCATGATGTTTAATCAGCTTCTTGATATGCCACACCGGTCAGGTGGATGGATGGATTATCTTGGCAAAGGAGAAATGCTCACTAATAGGGATGTAAACTCATTTGTGCACAGAATTTGAGAGAAATAAGCTTTATGTGAGTATGTACAATTTCTGGGATCTCTTATTTCAGCTAATGAAACATGGAACAAACACTTTACATGTTGCGTTTATATTTTTGTTCAGTATAGTTTTCAGTTTTCCCCTCCCCACCCAGACAGTCCTAGCAAAATTCTTGTATGAGAAATTGCTCGTTGCTAAGAATCTATTTTTGTTTAAATTTTATCATTTCAATTTAGAACTGTCACAGTAAGGTACTTGATTGTTACCCTGAAAGGATTTGATATTGAGATTAAAAAAACTGCTGTATTGGACCTTTAACATGCAACTGGGTCATTCCACGAAGTGAGTCCCTTTTGCATTTGTTTGATATGAAAGATAGATAGAAATTATATTGAAATTTTAAAAATCTGTTGTATGAAATGAAGTGCCCTTTAATATAGACCTTGTGGAGAATTCAATAAAACAAATAAAACAAACATTTCAATATGAATAAAGACTTGCTAAAGTTCCAAAATTCAGCATTTTGACATTTCCCTCCTTGCACCCTCTGTGACTTCTTAACCCACTAACCCCCAGAAATACTTCATGTTTTCACCATCATTGTAAAGCCCAAGTTTTGGTAACTGAATTAAATTACTATCGCCCGTAGCACTCACTTCTGTCATGATCAAGTGCTTTGAGAAGCTAGTTAAGGATCATATCACCTCTACATTACCTGACACCCTAGACCCACTTCAATTTGCTAACCGCCCCAATAGATCCATAGACGATGCAATCGCCTTCTTACTGCCTTATCTCATCTGGACAAGAGGAATACCTACGTCAGAATGCTATTCATTGATTGTAGCTCAGCCTTCAACACCATAGTACCCTCCAAGCTCATCATTAAGCTTGGGTCCCTGGTTCTGAATCCCACCCTCTGCAACTGGGTCGTGGACTTCCTGACGGTCCGCCCCACAGATGGTGAAGGTAGGAAAAACATCTCCACCTCGCTGATCATCAACACAGGGGCCCCACAAGGGTGCGTGCACAGCCCCCTCCTGTACTCCCTGTTCACCCATGACTGCGTGGCCACGCCTCCAACTCAATCATCAAGTTTGCAGACGACACAACAGTAGTAGGCCTGATTACCAAGAATGAGAGACAGCCTACAGGGAGGAGGTGAGGGCCCTGGCAGAGTGGTGTCAGGAACATAACCTCTCCCTCAACAACAACAAAAGGAAGGAGCTGATCGTGGACTTCAGAAAACAGCAGAAGGAGCACGCCCCTATCCACAGACAGGACCACATTGGAGAAGGTGGAAAGCTTCAAGTTCCTCGGCGTACACATCACTGACAATCTGAAATGGTCCACCCACACAGACAGTGTGGTGAAGAAGGCGCAACAGCGCCTCTTCGACCTCACGAGGCTGAAGAAATTTGGCTTGGCGCCTAAGACCTTCACAAACATTTACAGATGCACAATTGAGAGCATCCTGTTGTACTGTATCACTGCCTGGTACGACAACTGCACCGCCCGCAAACGCAGTGCTCTCCAGAGGGTGGTGCGGTCTGCCGGGGGCACACTGGCCACACTGGCATCACCGGGGGCACACTGGCTGCACTCCAGGACACCTACAGCATCCGAAGTCACAGGAAGGTCAAAAATATCATCAAGGACATCAACCAAACGAGCCACGGCCTGTTCACCCCGCTATCATCCAGAAGGAGAGGTCAGTACAGATGCATCAAAGTTGGGACCGAGAGACTGAAAAGAGCTTCTATCTCAAGGCCATCAGACTGTTAAATAGCCATCACTAGCCGACCACCACCCGGTTACTCAACCCTGCACCTTAGAGGCTGCTGCCCTATATACTTTGACATGGAATCACTGGCCACTTTAATAATGGAACATTAGTCACTTTAATAATGTTTACATTATGCTTTACTCATCTCATACGTATATACTGTATTCTATTCTACTGTATTTTAGTCAATGCCACTCCGACATTGCTAGTCCAAATATTTATATATTTCTTAATTCCGTTCTTTTACTTTAAGATTTGTATATTGTTGTGTATTGTTAGATGCTACTGCACTGTTGGAGCTAGGAACACAAGCTTTTCGCTACACCCGCAATAACATCTGCTAAATATGTGTATGTGACCAATAACATTTGATTTGATTTCATTGCTTTGACTAAGTTATTTCTCAAGATTATTATTTATTTCATGTGAAAAAAATAAAAAATGCCCCTCATTTTAAGGTCAACCGTGAACTGAACTCTTATTTTAATATGGTCAAACTATTCATATTGTCATATCATAGTTCAAAGCATCCTAGTGCCTGATAATTTAAAATCACGCAATGATTACATCAAGCTTGTGACTCTACAAACTTGTTGGATGCATTTGCTGTTTGTTTTGATTGTGTTTCTGATTATTTTGTGACCAATAGAAATTAATGGTAAATGTATTGTATAATTTTAGAGTCATTTTTATTGTAAATAAGTAAATAATATGTTTCTAAACACGTATGCATTAATGTGGACGCTACCATGATTACAGATAATCCTGAATGAATATTTAATAATGATGAGTGAGAAAGTAAATTTGTTTGGGGGGGGGGGGTGATATTTGTTCGTAGCAAGCTTAATGTAATTATCACATGCTAGGAATATGGGACCAAATACTAAACTTTGGACTACTTTAATACACATAAGTGAATTTGTCCCAATACTTTTGGTCACCTAAAATGGGGGGGGGCCCATGTACAAAAAGTGCTGTAATTTAAAACAGTTCACCCGATAAGGATGAAAATATCCTCAAATTAAAGCTGACAGTCTGCACCTTAACCCCATAGTCAGTGTATCGTTTCAAATCCAAAGTGCTGGAGTACAGAGCCCCAAAAAAACAAATATGACACTGTCCCAATACTTTTGGCGCTTACTGTATATCACTGCCTATGTTTTGGATTGGTAGCCCCCCCAAAAATATCACCTTTCATCAATCCTTAAAGAGTAATTTAAGAAGCTGAATTCAGAACCACTTTGGCCACCCTGTAGACTAGATGTCATAGCCATGCATTTCTGGAATAATGTCAGCCATTACATGGATTTGAGCAAAGATGCAAATGTGTCTGCATGCATTTGAAATAGATTTTAAGTGACGTTAAATATATAGAACTTTTTTTTCTTCAAAAAGGGAAGAGTTTAATTCCAAAACGCTAGATATCAATTTTCTGAGATGTTGGTAAATTAGCTATTTTTTATTTATTTTTATGAACTTACGAAAGAGGTTGTTAAATGACAGACATGTATTTGTTTGAAACCTATCACTACATGGTTTCATTTCAGAGAGACAAACAATCACATTTTGTGGCAAAATGAGATATATCCACCTCACTCTCTGAGAAAAAAGTTGCACTGCAAAGTTTTACACAGTCAAATGTGACAACTAATTACATTTTTAGTAAAGAAGTGTACAAAGGATACATGTGTGACATCATATTTAAATACATACACTACTGTTCAAAAGTTTGGGGTCATTTAGAAATGTCCTTGTTTTTTAACCTTTACTGCTCCAGCGTTCCGCCAGCGGAACTCCTCCCACATTCCACTGAAAAGGCAGAGCGCGAAATTCAAAATATATTTTTTTGAAATATTTAACTTTCACACATTAACAAGTCCAATACAGCAAATGAAAGGTACACATCTTGTGAATCCAGCCAACATGTCCGATTTTTAAAATGTTTTACAGCGAAAACAGCACGTATATTTATGTTAGCTCACCACCAAATACAAAAAAGGACAGACATTTTTCACAGCACAGGTAGCATGCACAAAGCCAACCTAACTAACCAAGAACCAACCAAACTAACCAAGAAACAACTTCATCAGATGACAGTCTTATAACATGTTACACAATAAATCTATGTTTTGTTCGAAAAATGTGCATATTTGAGGTATAAATCAGTTTTACATTGCAGCTACCATCACAGCTACCGTCAAAAATAGCACCGAAGCAGCCAGAGTAATTATAGAGACCAACATGGAATACCTAAATACTCATCATAAAACATTTCTGAAAAATGCATCGTGTACAGCAAATGAAAGACAAGCATCTTGTGAATCCAGCCAATATTTCCGATTTTTTTAAGTGTTTTACAGCGAAAACACAATATAGCATTATATTAGCTTACTACAATAGCCTACCACACTACCGCATTCATTCATCAAGGCACGTTAGCGATAGCAATAGGCACGTTAGCGTTAGCGAATAAACCAGCAAAAGATATTAATTTTCACTAACCTTCATAAACCTTCCTCAGATGACAGTCCTATAACATCAGGTTATACATACACTTATGTTTTGTTCGAAAATGTGCATATTTAGAGCTGAAATCAGTGGTTATCCATTATGCTAACGTAGCTTCTTTTTCCCAGAATGTGCGGATATTTCTATTAGACTCTCACATATTCTTACCAAATAGCTATTCATAAACATTACAAAAAATACATGTTGTATAGGAAATGATAGATACACTAGTTCTTAATGCAATAGCAGTGTTAGAATTCTAAAAATATCTTCATTACGACATAAGGCTTATGTTATAGCGAGAGAGTGGCCAAAACCTGGGCGCAAAACTACTAGTACACAGTTCGACAGATATATGAAATAGCATCACAAAATGGGTCCTACTTTTGGTGATCTTCCATCAGAATGTTGGACAAGGGGTCCTTTGTCCAGAACAGTCGTTGTTTGGATTTAGAACATCATTTTTCCCTCTTGAATTAGCAAGCACACTGGCCAAGTGGCGCGAAGCTCTCCTTTCTGAACAAAGGCACACAACGTAACACGCCTAACGTCCCGAATAAATTTCAAAAATCTAATAAAACTATATTGAAAAAACGTACTTTACGATGATATGGTCACATGTATCAAATAAAATCAAAGCCGGAGATAGTAGTCGCCTATAACGACAGCTTTTCAAAAGGCAATCCCACTGTCCTCCTCGCGCCTTCCTGAAAACAGGAAATCGGTGACACGTCATTCCAAGAGGACGTATTCCATCTCAGACCAAGATAAACACTCCATTTCTTCTCTCACTGCATCTTGACATCCAGGGGAAGGTGTATGACGTGCATGTATACTAATAGGTATCATGCCCATTTATAGGCAGGACCCAGAAGAGAGCATCGATTTCAGATTTTCCACTTCCTGGTCAGGAAGTTTGTGCCAAATGAGTTCTGTTTCACTCACAGATATAATTCAAACGGTTTTAGAAACTAGAGAGTGTTTTCTATCCAATAGTAATAATAATATGCATATTGTACGAGCAAGAATTGAGTACGAGGCCGTTTAAATTGGGCACGTTTTTCCCCCAAAGTGACAACAGCGCCCTCTGTCTTCATCAGGTTAAAGAAAAGCAAATATTTTGTCCATTAAAATAACATCAAATTTATCAGAAATACATTGTTAATAATGTAAATTACTATTGTAGCTGGAAACAGCTGAAATTTCTAAGTGATCCCAAACTTTTGAACGGTAGTGTGTGTGTATATACACTGCTCAAAAAAATAAAGGGAACACTTAAACAACACAATGTAACTCCAAGTCAATCACACTTCTATGAAATCCAACTGTCCACTTAGGAAGCAACACTGATTGACAATAAATTTCACATGCTGTTGTGCAAATGGAATAGACAAAAGGTGGAAATTATAGGCAATTAGCAAGACACCCCCAAAAAAGGAGTGATTCTGCAGGTGGTGACCACAGACCACTTCTCAGTTCCTATGCTTCCTGGCTGATGTTTTGGTCACTTTTGAATGCTGGCGGTGCTCTCACTCTAGTGGCCTGCTGGAGGTCATTTTGCAGGGCTCTGGCAGTGCACCTCCTTGCACAAAGGCGGAGGTAGCGGTCCTGCTGCTGGGTTGTTGCCCTCCTACGGCCTCCTCCACGTCTCCTGATGTACTGGCCTGTCTCCTGGTAGCGCCTCCATGCTCTGGACACTACGCTGACAGACACAGCAAACCTTTTTGCCACAGCTCGCATTGATGTGCCATCCTGGATGAACTGCACTACCTGAGCCACTTGTGTGGGTTGTAGACTCCGTCTCATGCTACCACTAGAGTGAGAGCACCGCCAGCATTCAAAAGTGACCAAAACATCAGCCAGGAAGCATAGGAACTGAGAAGTTGTCTGTGGTCACCACCTGCAGAATCACTCCTTTTTTGGGGGTGCCTTGCTAATTGCCTATAATTTCCACCTTTTGTCTATTCCATTTGCACAACAGCATGTGAAATTTATTGTCAATCAGTGTTGCTTCCTAAGTGGACAGTTTGATTTCACAGAAGTGTGATTGACTTGGAGTTACATTGTGTTGTTTAAGTGTTCCCTTTATTTTTTTGAGCAGTTTATATATATATATATATATATATATATATATATATACAGTAATATGACATCTGGGCTCTGGTCAAAAGTAGTGCATTGTACAGTATAGGGAATAGGGTGCCATCTGTAATGAGGCTAGATTTTTAAATGATATGTTAAATATAGAGGATACGAACATTCCATTCCAGCTAAACAACGGATATACTGTATAGTGTTTTGCAACAAAACCAGTTGTAATACATATCTCAAATCTATACATTTTAAATCTGAGGACAGTAATATTTTACACACACACAAAGGTACCCGTAAGCATTCATTCCTGATGAAAGAACACAAATGTGAAAAATTGGTGGATAATAACTAGGCCACAACATCCTATTCCTTGAATTCATTTACAATTACTTTCAAGTCCAAAAATGGCTGTAGGAAAATTTAAAAAAAAAATCGCAATAGCCAAATAGTGCTTTATGATATAATTTGAAGGAGTACAGTGTCTGATATCTAACGTTTTGTAACTGCAAGAATTGGGAATGTTTCAAAGTGCATAACATGATTTACTCAAGGAATAAGGGCCGAGGGTGTTTGGTATATGGCCGATGTACCACTGCTAACGGCCGTTTTATGCACGACGCAACGCTGAGTGCTGGGACACAGCCCTTAGCTGTGATATATTAGCCATATACCACTAACCCCAGAGTTGCCTTATTGCTATTATAAACTGGTTACCAACGTAATTAGAGCAGTAAAAATAAATGTTTTGTCATACCCATGGTATATGGTCTGAAATTCCACGGCTTTCAGCCAATCAGCATTCAGGTCTCGAACCACCCAGTTTATAATGTAGTTTATACTTAATTGGGTACTGGTTGTAAAATTGTCTTTAGCTTGGGGAAAAATAGATTTAAATTACAAACTGAATCACCTGTAATGAATTCTTCATGCTTCAGATGATTAATTTGTGAAAGAATGATGTCATGACGACTTGTTAAATTAGCCCTTGTTGACATTAACTGGCTACACTGTGCCCAACAGTAATTATTATTCAAACTTCTTGCTGTGTTTTCCAAAGGTGTCTAATACCGAGATATGGTATTAATTTAAATTGTCCCCATATAAAGTTTAAATTCAATTTGATATAGGAAGTTGTCACAATAGTTAGCCAAGTAAAAGCAATTTAATGCTCCCTTATTAGTCGTTATTATGCAGTATATGGCATTGTCTTTCTCGCTTCTCATTTCAAAGTCATACATGCGAAGTATTCAATTTAGTTGTCCATAACAAATAAAGACTATTACGGTTGGCCATGATTCCACATAACCTTGAACGAAATGCTAGGTAACCTGCGACGAGAATAGGGCTGTGAGTGAAGGATGTTGAACAATGTACAGAGTTCTTGCGGTCGCAGTATCACTGATTTCGCTCTCGCAAAATGGACTGAAGCTTGCTTGGATAAGCAGCTGTCATTTAAAGCGCTGCTATCTACTGACAGTTTGCAAGGCTCATCGAAAATAGGATGGGATGCTTGTGTTACTGGTAAGGAAGGGTCTACAAAGACGGACAACTTGGCTGAATTCAGACTAAGGGCCGCAGTCAATCAAAATAGTCCTTTCTACGCTTAGTCAGTCTGTGTTTACAGAGGGGCTAGCTATAAGGTACACACAAATTGACACGTATGCAGGCAGGCACAGACACACACACACATACACCTCATTTAACCCTCACCCTAACCCTAACCTTAACACTTATTCTGAACCTAACCATAACCTTAGCAAGCATTTGTTTATCAACTGATCGCTTGTTGATAGTATGACCATCTGTAGATCATCTATATGGGACTATCCAAATATAGTGTGACCAAACTATGTAACAACCACAGATAGTCAGACAGACACATACATGAAAAAATATCTGGCTGTGAGGGAGGGCAGTCAATCAGGGGGCTTATTCAGTGGGCTGCAAGATAGGAAAGTGATGTATAGCACTGATACGATACTTTATCCTACCTGCCAGAGAAGCATGTGGGCTCTACACAAAGCATTTCTTCCTGAACATTCTGTAAAGCTGAGTCCTCCTGAAGTAATGCCTGGTGTCCTTGGAAACCAGACTGCAATTGTATTCAACAACAGGAAAAAGAAAAGCTATTCCTATTGCATAAACACTACATGTGTGGGTTTAACTGAATAGAGCAATGAGTGCACTGCAATAATTTGCGAGGGGCACAAAAAAAATACAACCTACGATAAGGTATAGCCCCTTACATTAGCCAAAGCACAATAGCCACTAAGCAGACAATTTCAAAAGCATACGATCTCATACCTACATCCAGTTACCTTAAGTGTGTCGAATCAGAGCAGGAAAATTAAAAAACATACCTTTTTCAACGTCTCATTCTTCAAGGTGTGAAATAAGAAATGATAACAGTTAATCATTCACACACATCTACTTTATTTAACATCAAGCAAGTCATAGAACTGTTCTTATAAGCTGTAACATTTCAATGCTACTCTATAATCAACAACAGGAGAGGGGAGCACAGCTTGAGAGTCCATAGTCACAGCCTTGCTGTATTTCAGATTACAAACAAAACTAACCATTTTCTCCACATACAATATCTACCATATTAAATAATAACCAAGTCAGAGAAATGTTCCTCAAAGGTTACCATATAATTTTGATCAGCTTAAATGAAGAGAAGAAAGAGCTGTACATTAATCATTTATAAGAAAACAAACAAACAATGCAGTATAGACAGGTCCCCAGATGGAGCCACAGATTTCTCAAGTGCAATGACCTTGGAGATACAGTCAAGGCTAAACTGGTTGCCAGATTCTGTCTGATCCAATCAGCATCTTACAAGAAATCAAGGGCTCCTGTTTCACTTGCTGTTCCAGCAACTGCCATTCCCTTTGAAACTAACAAGCTGAGGGAAATACAAATAATACCAATAGTTTTGTACACACTTGTGTCCATAGCATCTGATTTCTGTGTGTGAATCCAGCTAAAGTCTACCCACTAAAATAACCCCAAGTGACATGTACTGGAATTGTGTATTATAGTGTATATAGTGGTTGGACAATCTGTTTGCAACATTTAGCATTCTCAAAAAACACAACATAACCTATATGATATGTTACAAATGATGCCCGCAAATTAAAATACTGCTAATTAAATAATAGCTATTTGTGGGGGAACAAAGTACATCTGACTATAATTTACCGTAAAACTGAAAGTACAGTAGGTGATTAAATTGTAATCTCTAATTCCAAAAAAGGTACACAACAATTAGGGCATGTGTGTGTAAACATGTGGTACCACTTTGAGGTGTTTGAGCAGTACTGCTGCTGCCTAATCATCTGAATTCAGCGATTGTTTTTGTATAGCCTAAAAATAGCTAATAATTCCATGCCTCAAACAGCTGTAGCTGCTTACGTACCATACACAAACACTGTGATGAGGGCGTACAAGTGACCTTACGTTTCTTATCTGCGAAGGCGGTGAGTGGACCCGCACCTACAAGAGGTTTTCAAACATCCAATTCCGTTATGTTTACAGAGTGCGATTCACATGAAGACGCAGACAGCATCGCAGCCTGGATGAAATCTATAGGTCTCGGAGTGATGGATATTTCCGTAGGGTAATCGGTAGCGGAAGGTGGATGGCAAGCTTTGGTTACAACTGCCATGATTCTATAATGTTAAGAAAGGAGCATGCTGCAGTTAGATGTGGTGTTTATTTGTGTGAAGTGTATGGTAGCAGCATGTGTATATGTCTATATACAGTACTGTAGCATCTACAGGTACTTTCTTACAATTATAAAGCGGGAGAGAAGGGTATTGACAAAGCACTTCATAGCCTTGGGGAGGGGTTAAACTATGGACTGATAAGAGCCTTTTTATCTAAGCCCTGATGATGCATAGTACTGCAGAGTAGAACAATATGGATTGCGGATTCTGTGATCTATTAAGCCACTGCATGATCGTTTTTTGATGACGATTTTAAGGCAGATACAATGCACTGTGATTTTATTTTGTGATTTTATTCATGCTTGGATATTTTTTTAATCTACTGAGCCAAACATAATTCCCCAATGTCATCACAGTGTCTGGTACAAATGTGTTCATGTAAAAAGGCTCCTGTGATGGTTTTTATGAGAGAAGGAGGGAGTGTTAGTGGAGAATGAGGGTTGTCACCAGATCCCTTGAGACCACACTAGGCTGTACTGTCCTACTCCGTTCTGTGCTTGTCCCACAGGAATAGAGAACACGATAAATCAAATACAATTCGCTGCTTAGATGCCCCCAAAGTATAGTTCGGCAATATTTTTAATTCCATCATATTTTGCATACCGTTCAATTCAATGTGATTCTGATGGCTAAGTTCATTTGAGCATGGTGTTTGCAAGACCAATGTCAAGGATTTGAATTAATATGGGCTGATATATTATATTGACTGAGTGGCTTTGAATTTTTAAAAAAACATGTTCAGGATTATTGAAGGCTAAAACAATGCAATACACAGTGTAGAGATGAGCTTGACCCTTGTGTTTCAGACATCCACCCATCTGACAAGACACTAAACCGTCCATGTAGGGGGAAGGTATTACGCTAACAGCATATATTAGCTCAGGTCTGTTTGGTTTACTATATTGGTTTTATGATACAATCATTCCATGTTTTACTCTTTCTGCTTGGGTATTACCGCTGAGGCAGTGGTCAAATAAAATCTTTATTTTACCTTCAACTCAGGCACTGGTAATGGCATAGGTCGATCAACAGTGATGGTGAGAGAGCGAGCGAGAGAGAGAGTGAGCAAGTGAGACGGAGAGAGGGGCATTTACCGAGAGAGTGAATCGGTCGCGCTAATTATCTGGTGGTATTAACAACAACCTTGCCTCCATCAATCTCTCTTTTCAGATTACCAAGCAGATTTTGGTAAACGACGCAGGGGTATTAAAACTAATGGTGACGATTTAAGGCAGGCGGTAGGGGACCTGGCATAGGAACGTGATCTGAATTCGCGATAGCAGTAACTACTGAGAGGAAGTAAGAAGGACACAGATAATCATGTTGAGGCCTTCCATTCCCCTCACTTTCCTCTTGTAGTTTGAAAAATCTGTATCAGCTTTGACCATGGGAGGATTTCCTAACTAAAATTCCTCTGGGTTGGGAGAGAATTTCTTAAATATTTTCAAATGCACAGTTTTAGGTTTAAATTAATATAAACATGAAGTTGTCTACCATGCATTTCAATTGATTTGGGACCCTTTTCTCCCCCTCCTCAAATACGGACTTTCAACAGAAGCCCAAATCTAATGGGGCAAACATAACACCCCCTTGCCATATGGCAGAACTGAGTAGCTGTGGATGTGGACCTGTTGAGGAGGAACTTGCGAGACTAGCAGTGACGCAAGGCTCCTTTGAAGGATGACTCTCTGTTATATTAGGTTTGGGAAATTGGAAAGCACTTGACAGATCCCCTTGATCTTCATTGACTTTCATCGAAGGTTGCGGACTGCATAGGAAGATTGGAGGATTACTTCAGAGTGTTTGTAGGCTTTGGTGTTAAATTAGTCATGGTTTAGAACACAGAGAACCTTCCTGCCATTTAAAAGCTACACTTGTTCGGATATCTAGGAGGCAGGCTGCTGCTCCTGCCGGGGCAAGGGCTCTGTGGATGATTACCCTGTGAAAGCATGAACTGAGATCATTACAGTTCCCTGCTCTCCTCATACACCAAACGAAGAGTATCATCAGTAGCCAGATGGAGGTAAAAAAAAAAAAAAAAAAAGTGGGATTAAATTAGGTACAGTATTCAATTCTATATTCCTTGTTTGGAAGAGAGAATGTTTTAGTTTATATGCACGTTTTCCATTATTATCCTTAAGCCTTGTTTTCAATTTGCATAAAAAGACAAAATTATACACTGATGAATTCTGTTTTGGTCCAGAGACACACTTAACTTTATTTGAAACGTGCAAAATTACATTAAACCATTGTACACCGGATCTGAGGCTTTTTTTCAAAGACATGCTGTATTTCTTACAAGACCCACGGAACTATTGACGGGCATGTGGTTTTGATGCTCTAAATAAAGAAATGTTAATTATCTTTCTTCAGAAAAATCTACAAGAGGCGTATTGATAAAAGGGCTGTTGTGCTTGAGAGTGAGTGATGTTGTTTCCTCACGAGGCATAAATACAGTATTGATTACCCATCTCCAGAGTTTTGGCTGTCATTTTTCTCTCCGTTCACAGTGGGACTACTGCTGGACTGTAATCACTCGGCACTCCACTGGCACTAATGTCGTCCATTAGAGCTATACCGAAATAACGAACACAATATGGTATTCCATAAATCACACGCAGCCACTTCCAGCTGTCTCGCCGAAAAGATTTACGAAGTAGTGCATGGAATGTTAGACTTCGCTCTCGTTTGCTGGCCTGAGGACGAGGTCAGGGGATATTTTTCTGATGTATCAACTTTTGGGTTCTTAATTTATGTGCTCGGAACAAGGAGACCACGTATCGCATTTCTACCATGTCTTGTTTCGTTTGGGGTGCTAATTTGCCACAAACCAAAAGTGGCTAAATTAGTCACACAGACAACAGGATTATGCAAATTAAGCCCAACGACTCCTATCATGGTTAATAGGGTCTTGAGGCTCTCCTTTGCGTGGGTGCTTTAAAAGGGGAATTTAGTCCTGGAATGACTCCTGCATTTCTTGGAAAGAAACAAATCCTCCACTAGAACGTGTAAATTGTGGCTGGCTGTGTTGTTGTTGAAGCCACCTGGGAGCAGCCCTGCTCTGTTGGGAAACCTAGTCTGTCTGAGGAAGAATGAGATGCAAACTTAACATGAATAACTAATGTAGCCTACCATTGGGGCTGGAACTGCCTTTTAAGGGGCCAAACAACACAGACAATGAGGTTTCGATCATAGAAATATGCCTACTGAATTCTGAACAGCCTCCTTTTACTTCCTGGTATGGGGATAATCAATATGGTTGCCGTTTCAGCCATCACGGAACATGGACATGGAAAGCCAATGTTAGTCATCCTGTACCTATCCAGGGAGTTGGTTCCATCCTATACAGATCTGTGCTGCTCTGAATGACTCTGGCAGTCGCCATGACAGAAAGGCACACACACCTCACACTTAATGATGTCATCTCTGCCATCTGGTGGCGGTACGAAGTGTCATGGTCCCTCATGCTGTGATCACTGATGTTGTTGATCTGAATCCATTACTGGAGGCCTACAGTACATGACACCATTTCCATTTTTTGGGACTGTAAAAAACTGTTGTGATGGTTGTGTGTGTGGTGATGCAGTGTGATGAAATGTCAAACTGTGTTTTCGACGTGATATCAGCGTATTAGACAGCTTGTGAGTCACCTGACTATGAACATCATTCCTGTGGTTCCCACTTAGCCCTTCTGCTAATCTTTTCTTACTTTTCTCACTGACGCGACTCTATGTTATGTTTCCAAACTGAGATAGATTACAGAAGATTACAGGATCAAGCTCCGATTCCGAGCAAGTATACGAGGGTAATCACAAGTATTTTGTCCTTGGAAGACTAGACTTGGACGATTATAACTCACTAATGACACACTTCTGCGGGCTAAAAGAGATGCTAATAACCGTTACACACCAATGTTCATGACCAGCTACAGTATATAAGACATTCTCAAAGACATGCATCATTCAGTATTAATGACAGGATTTTTTATTTCTTAATAATTAATCTTAAAATTGGAAGTATGGCATTTGAACGTGTTTTTATTGATATTACTGATATTAGCCATTCAGGCTTTTTTATTTTACAATAGATGATTGATCTCATCATGGGGATTTTTGCATTCCTCTGTTACAGCCTTAAGTATAGGTTTTACTTTTTAAGGTTATTAGTGGCCTCGTGTTCGTATCTGAAAAGATGTACTCCTTGCCGCTCTATTTCAAAATTTGGTGATTAATAGCTACTTTAAAACAGTAAAAATGTACATGTATCTGGCCAGGAAAGTGGGGATTAACATATATCTATTAAATGAATCATGCCCATGATACGTTCCATGAACTGATGTCCTTATGAACAAGTTATTTTATTCAATATATCCCTTTGTATGGGTCTCTGAAAAAAATGGAAATAGGAGCGGCAAGGGATGAAGAAAAGAAGAGGGGAATGACAAGAAGAATAGCCTTTGTAGAGAAGAGTAAAGCAGAAAGAAACTAGTTACTCGTCGTTCTCTCTGCACCTGTTTCCAATTCTCCCGGACAGTAGTTGATTCATCTCTCTTCTCTATATCTGTTTCAAAAGATTTTCAACTTTATTTTAACCAACTGGAGTACCATTGTTTGTGCTGCAGTTTGAGGCATTAGATAGTATCTGCGGGGTTGTGTCATTCCCTGCTGTGACAGAATTGCCTACACAATAAATGAGACGGATGATTTAACATCCACAATACCCCAACTGAAACATAGCTCGAACCTGGTGCGCCATCTTCCATGAAGGGAGAATAACATGACGTCAACAGTGAGGGAGTGGCGTGCAGACTTGACGTAGGGGGAAATTCTCATTTCACTCGT
The DNA here is from genome assembly GCF_016432855.1 of Salvelinus namaycush. NCBI lineage: Eukaryota > Metazoa > Chordata > Actinopteri > Salmoniformes > Salmonidae > Salvelinus > Salvelinus namaycush. The sequence continues at coordinate 40,016,849 of NC_052309.1, read as the reverse complement.
TGAATATACAGATACAGTAGCTCTATATTATGTGGAAAATATCAACTGGTTTGTCATGTCCAGTGGTGCATTTGAATTCCCTTCTCTCTGTTATATTCCTTGTGTGGTATCTATATATGCAGTTTATAGCACACGCCATACATAGAAATAGGAGCTGCAACATGTTTTGTCTATTTTACAGTGTTTGATGGATCAATACACTATTTCTCTGTAGACTCCGAGAAAAAAAGGAGCTATCTCAAACCGAAAAGGGTTCTTCAGCTGTTCCCATAAGCAAACCCTTTGAAGATCCCTTTTACCTCCAGGTAGAAAGAATCCTTTTGAGATCTGTGTAAAAACCTTTACACAGAGGGTTCTACATGGAACACAAAATAGTTCTACCTGGAATAAAAAAGGGTTCTACCTGGAACTACAAAGGGTTCTCCAATGTGGACAGCCGAAGTACCCTTTTGGAACCCTTTTTTCCAAGAGTGTACTTTGGTTGTCAAAGTACAGTATACTGTACACTTGGGATGGAGCTATGGGGGGGGGGGGGGGGGTGATCCACTTCAATCAGTGTAGATGATTATCAATGAGGGAGCATAGCTTTCACCTGAATTCATCTGGTCAGTTTATGTCATGAAAAGAGCAGCTGTTCCTAGAGGAGGAGACAGGTTAAACATATTTTTTCAAGCCTTGAGACAATTGAGACATGGGTTGTGTTTGTGTGCCATTCAGAGAATGGGCAAGACAAATGTTTTAAGTGCCTTGAACAGGGTATGGCAATAGGTGCCAAGAGCACTGAATTGAGTGTGTCAAGAACCTCAACACTACAGTTTCCCGTGTATCAAAAATGGTCCACCACCCAAAGGACATCCAGCCAACTTGACACAACTGTGGGAAACATTGGAGTCCTGTGGAATGCTTTCGACACCTTGTAGAGTCCATGTCCGACTAATTGAGGCTGTTCTGATGGGTAAAGGGGGTGCAACTCAATATTAGGAAGCTGTTCTTAATGTTTTGTACACTCAGTTTATGTACACCATAATATGTGACTCATTTTAGGAAATGACTGTGTCGCGCGTCACTACTTCACAGGAGCGCCATTTGATCGTAAACTTTTTTCTTTTTTTGGCAGGGGTACCGGTACAGAGTCAATGTGCGCGGGCACTGGTTATTTGAGGTAATTGAGGTAATATGTACATGTAGGTAGAGTTATTAAAGTGACTATGCATTGATAATAACAGAGAGTAGCAGCAGCGTAAAAGAGGGGGGCAATGCAAATAGTCTGGGTAGCCATTTGATTAGATGTTCAGCAGTCTTATGGCTTGGGGGTAGAAGCTGTTTAGAAGCCTCTTGGACCTAGAGTTGGCGCTCCGGTACCGCTTGCAGTGCGGTAGCAAAGAGAACAGTCCATGACTGGGGTGGCTGGAGTCTTTCACAATTTTTCGGGCATTCCTCTGACACCGCCTGGTATAGGAGGTCAAGCATGGCAGGAAGCTTGGCCCCAGTGATGTACTGGGCCGTACACACTACCCTCTGTAGTGCCTTGCGGTCGGAGGCTGAGCAGTTGCCATACCAGGCAGTCATGCAACCCGTCAGGATGCTCTTGATGGTGCAGCTGTCAAACCTTTTGAGGATCTGAGGACCCATGCCAAATATTTTCAGTCTCCTGAGAGGAAATAGGTTTTGTTGTGCCCGCTTCACGACTGTCGTGGTGTGCTTGGACATAGTTTGTTAGTTTGTTGATGATGTGGACACCAAGGAACTTGAAGCTCTCAACCTGCTCCACTACAGTCCTGTCGATGAAAATGAGGGCGTGCTATGTCCTCCTTTTCCTGTAGTCTACAATTATCTCCTTTGTCTTGATCACGTTGAGGGAGAGGTTGTTGTCCTGCACTACACGGCCAGGTCTCTGACCTCCTCCCTATAGGCTGTCTCGTTGTTGTTGGTGATCAGGCCTACCAATGTTGTGTCATCGGCAAACTTAATGATGGTGTTGGAGTCGTGCCTGACCGTGCAGTCATGAGTGAACAGGGATTACAGGAGGGGACTGACCACGCACCCCTGAGGGGCCCCCGTGTTGAGGATCAGCGTGGTGGATGTGTTACTACCTACCCTTACCACCTGGGGGCGGGCCGTCAGGAAGTCCAGGATCCAGCTGCAGAGGGAAGTGTTTAGTCCCAGGGTCCTTAGCTTATTGATGAGCTTTGATGTTGAACGCAGAGCTGTAGTCAAGGAATAGCATTCTCACATAGGTGTTTCTTTTGTCCAGGTGTTAAAGGGCAGTGTGGAGAGCAATAGAGATTGCATTATCTGTGGATCTGTTGGGGCGGTAGGCCAATTGGAGTTGGTCTAGGGTTTCTGGGATAATGGTCTTGATGTGAGCCATGACCAGCCTTTCAAAGCATTTCATGGCTACAGACGTGAGTGCTATGGGTCGGTAGTCATTTAGGCAGGTTACCTTAGTGTTCATGGGCACAGGGACTATGGTGGTCTTCTTGAAACATGTTGGTATTATAGACTCAGACAGGGAGAGGTTGAAAATGTCAGTGAAGACACCTGCCAGTTGGTCAGTGCATGCCCGGGGGAACACACGTCCTGGTAATCCGTCTGGCTCTGCGGCCTTGTGAATGTTGACCTGTTTAAAGGTCTTACTCACATCGGCTGCGGAGTGCGTGATCACACAGTCGTCCGGAACAGCTGATGCTCTCATGCATATTTCAGTGTTACTGAATATAATTAATTTAGCTCATCTGGTAGGCTCGTGTCACTGGGCAGCTCTCGGCTGTGCTTCCCTTTGTAGTCTGTAATTGTTTGCATGCCCTGCCACACCCGGTGAGCGTCGGAGCCGGTGTAGTACTATTCGATCTTAGTCCTGTATTGACGGTTTGCCTTTTTAATGGTTCGTTGGAGGGCATAGCGGGATTTCTTATAAGGTTCTGCGTTAGAGTCCTGCTCTTGAAAGCGGCAGTTTAGTGAGGATGTTGCCTGTAATCCATGGCTTCTCGTTGGCGTATGTATGTACAGTTACTGTGGGGACTGAGGACAGAAGCTGGGAGACGAGAAGTAAGTACAGGTTGTGAAAATGTAATACATAACAGACACGAAACAAAACACGGACAGCGTCTGGACAAGGGAAAAATATTGATATTAATGCTGACACAGGGATGCAACTGAGAAATAGACAGATCTAGAGGAGGCAATCAATAAAGTGATGGAGTCCAGGTGAGTCCAATGAAGCGCTGATGAGCTTAACGATGGTGACAGGTGTGCGTAACGATGGGCCGCCTGGCGCTCGAGAGGGGGAGCAGGAGCAGGCGTGACAGGGACGACGTCATCGATGCACTTATTGATGAAGCCAGTGATTGATGTGGTGTACTCCTCAATGCCAACGGAATAATCCCAGGAACATATTCCAGTCTGTGCAAGCAAAACAGTCCTGTAGCTTAGCATCTGCTTCATCTGACCACTTTTTTATTGACCGAGTCACTGGTTATTCCTGCTATAATTTTAGCTTGTAAGCAGGAATTAGGAGGATATAATTATGGTCAGATTTGCCAAATGGAGGGCGAGGGAGGGCATCTCTGTGTGTATGCATCCACACACAGAGATGCATCTGTTTGTATGTGTGTAGTAAAGGTGGTTTAGAATTATTTTACCTCTGGTTGCACATTTAACATTCTGGTAGAAATGAGGTAAAACATTTTAAAGTTTCCCTGCATTAAAGTCCCCGGCCACTAGGAGCGCCGCCTCTGGATGAGCGTTTTCCTGTTTGCTTATGGCCGTATACAGCTCATTGAGTGTGGTCTTAGTACCATCATCGGTCTGCGGTGGTATATAGACAGCTACGGAAAATATAGATGTCAACTCTTGGTAAATAGTGTGGTCTACAGCTTATCATGAGATACTCTACCCCAGGCGTGCAAAACCTTGAGACTTCCTTAGATTTCGTGCACCAGGTGTTGTTTACAAATATACATAGACATAAGTTATGAGCCTAGTTGGTTTAGCCATGGAAAAAGTCAGCAACCTTCCCACTAGCCATGATTGGCTGAGATAATGTGGGCTGGACATGCCAAAAGATGAGTTCGGATTGGTCTGTCATGCAGCACCCTTCTGTCTATAATATGAGCTGGTCAGTATGTGTAGGTATTCCTTTCTAACACAGCTTCTTTTTTTAAAGATATCATGTAGTAGAACTGCATAAGTGTTACTCCACTTTCTGGAGGACCTAATTTTGAAATCAGTAGAATTAGAGTATGATAGCTAAGGAGATGGAAAAAGTTCTGCTGTTTGATTGCAAATATGCAAACGACATAAAATGTTATGATGGGAGTGAAGTGTTATGCTAGAGAAAACACACAGCTCCATACCGTTTCCTAAACCCTGACGGGTTGTTCTCTTTAGGAAGGAGGTGGAGGGAAGGAAGGAGGGATGGATGAAGGGAGAGTGGGGAGGGCAAAGCCCATGTCTGCTGAAATGACACATCCCTAGCTCAGTGGGTTCTGTAAGCCTCTTTTCAGCCTCTTTTCTCTGGCATATCCCCATCGGCTGCCTGTACGCAAATATGAACGTGTGTGGAATAAGTCATGCTCCTCAGTGATTATGTCCCAAACATTGCCTCTATCCCCACCGCTTTAGGGTGCCGCCTCCTCTCCATTTTGTGCGAGGGACAGCTTTCTCCTCTTTTTCAAGAGAGTTAATTGCTTGACAATAAAAGCAAGGGCACGGAGAAGGTCATGACAGCTCCAATGCCAGTAAAGAACATTTCACCATCATAATGTACCCACATTCAAATAGAATGTATTGAGAAAGCCTTGGCACTGAGGCTAGCATTGTCAGGCCTCACAATGATTTATCTGCTGTTGGCTCAAAATTGTTCTCCACCTGCCCTGTGTTTAGAACGCCCATCATTTTGCCAGATAGCTATTTATGAGCCACTCAGAGGGCGTTAGTTGTTTAAGTACAGCCAAACCACACTCTCCTCTCTCTCCAACTGCTGTTTCTCGGGCCAGTCAACCCTGCGCTACAAGTGGAGGTGGATAGGACGTGTTCTTTTGTTCCCGGGTGAACTCCGAGTGGCTCGCCACATCCTACCACGTAAAAAGCATTTATAATGGATTAGTACATTGTTTATTCAACATTTATTAATCATTACCCCCACATTTGTAAATGTTAGTAACCTAGTTATTCACACTCTTATAAAAGCATTTAATAATGATTCAGAAAAATGCTCCAGAACATGCTCAATTGCACTCCACACTACCCTCTCCCACCTAGACAAGAGGGATACCTATGTTTGAATGCTGTTCATTGACTACAGCTCAGTGTTCAACACCATAGTGCCCTTCAAGCTCATCAGCAAACTCGTGACCCTTGGACTGAACACCTCCCTCTGTGACTGGATTCTGGACTTTCTTACCCCAGGATGTGAAGGTAGGCAACATCAAGTCTGCCACACTGACCCTCAACACGGGACCCCAAAGGGGTTTGTGCTTAATCCCCTCCTGTACTCTCTATTTACCCACGACCGCGTGGTCACGCACGACTCCAACTCCGTCATCAAGTTTGCTGATGACACGACGGTGGTAGGCCTGATCACCGACGGCGATGAAACGGTCTACAGGGAGGAGGTCAGATACCAGGCAGTGGTGCCACGACAACAATCTCTCCCGTAAAGTCAGCAAGAATAAGGAGGTGACTGTGGACCACAGGAAACAAGAGGGGCTGCACACTACCATCCACATCGACAGGGCCGCAGTGGAGAGGGTCAAGAGGTTCCTCTGCGTTCACAACACTGAGGACCGAACATGGTCCTCACACATCAGCACAGTCGTCAAGAAGGCACAACGTGTCTCTTCCCCCAAAGGAGGCAGAAGAGATGTCATGACCCCTCAAATCCTCAGTGACTTTTAAAATGTGCCATCGAAAGCACCCTGACAGGTTATATCCCCACCTGGTTATGCATCTGCTTTGCCCTCAACCGCAAGTCCCTACAGAGGGTGGTGCGGACGCCCAGCGCATCACTGACATTTATCCAAGACATCACTAACAATCCAAGACATTTATGCCAGGCGGTGCCTGAGAAAGGCCCAATAAATTGCCAATAAATTGCCAAAGACTCCAGCCACCTTAGCCTGTTCTCTCTGCTCCCGTTTGGTAGGCAGTACCGGTTCTACAGGTTCTACTAAGCTATATGGAATTGTTTTTTTAAAAGGTCATACCAAGGATCATTTTTCTATTTGATTCTGAATTTTAAGACCCCTTGAAGTATACAACAATATAGATTTTGTTCTTTATTTGGCCTTACTGTTATTAGCCCATACAAACGGATTGAATAACAGATTTTTGGGGGGAATAGTTTAACATAACTTAGCCTACTTCAATATAATCAATCAATCATTCATTCATGCCATTAAACAGCATACGGGTCATTCATGCCTTTAAATACAATCAAGCGTTTTATTATTATTCCTCTTTCGTAAAATGTGCAATTAAAGGGGTATTAAAAAACCCAGAATTAGTTTTTTTTGCCCTCAAAAATTGTCTTATGTGATTTAAGCATTGACATGGACTCCCTATGAATAATTGTAATATTGAGAGTGAAAAACTGGAAAAATAATCCAAAACATGGAAAATGGAATACGGGAATATGCTATTTGAAAGCAAGGGGAAAAATGAGTAGCTCGCAACATGTTTCATAATTTAAAAGTAGCTCTCCTGCTAGAAAAAGGTTGGCGATCCCTGCTCTATACCCAACCACACGTCTCTACCACTCAGCCACACTGACACTCTTCTAATTCCCACATACAGTAGACACACACACATGCACCAGCGCTCACACACTCACTACTGACAACACACACTCATTACCATGCATACACCACATACGCTGCTGCCATAATTGATTATAGTGATTTATATTACCATTTGCTGCTGCTATATTGTTTATTACAATTACTATTGCCATTAGTATTTATTCTGCTACCAGCACTTTATCACCAGTGGGTGGTGAAGACGGCCCAGTACATCACTGGGACCGTGCTTACACCCATCCAGGACATCTACTGGAAACGGTGCCGGAAGGCACGCAGCATCATCAAGGACCCCATACACCCCAGTCACGAGCTGTTCTTGGATAAACATTATTGGAGCATGAAGTCTGATACCAACAGGCTCGGAGACAGTTTCTATCTAACCCATCAGACTGCTGAACACTTGAACTGGACTGACCACCTATTCGGATTCTCCTCACCTAAGCACACATGCACTCACTCAAGCACACAACCATACACATATACATTCATTCTACACAGACACACATCACAACTGCTGCTACCAGACTCTGATTGCCCTGCTCAGTTTATACACCGTGCCCCATCCCCCCTTTCCCCAATACAGGTGTAAATATAGGACTATTAATTGTGCCTTCCTGTACTATACTTATGCTAAAATGTATTTTTTTCTCTTCAACTGCCATTTACTTTATGTTTGTATTCTTAACTTGTAATATTTCTTATTTTTGTTGAATTGTCGAGAACGAACCTGCAAGTTGAAGTTCAATAAAACTTGAACTGTTCTATTATTATAATTGATATTTAAGCTACCAGTAATTTTTACCCATTTACAGTGCATTCGGAATGTATTCAAACACCTTGACTTTTTCCACATTTTGTTACAGCCTTATTCTAAAATGGATTAAATCGTTTTTTTCATCAATTTAGACACAATACCCCATAATGACAAAGCAAAAACAGGTTTTTAGAAAGTTTAGCAAATTAATAAAAAAAAATTATAATAATATGAAATATAACATTTACATAAATATTTAGACACTTCACTCAGTACTTTGTTGAAACACCTGTGGCAGTGATTACAGCCTTGAGTCTTCTTGGGTATGACACTACAGGCTTGGAATGGGGATTTCTCCCATTATTCTCTGCAAATCCTCTCAAACTCTATCAGATGTCAGATTTGGATGGGGGGTGTCGATACACAGTTATTTTCAGGTCTCTCCAGAGATGTTAGATCGAGTTCAAGTCCGGGCTCTGACTGGGCCACTCAAGAACATTCAGAGACTTGTCCCGAAGCCACTCCTGTGATGTCTTAGCTGTGTGATTAGAGTAATTGTCCTGTTGGAAGGTATACCTTCACCCCAATCTGAGGTCCTGAGCACTCTGGATCAGGTTTTCATCAAGGATCTCTCTGTACTTTGCTCCGTTCATCTTTCCCTCAATCATGACTAGTCTACCAGTTCCTGAAAAACACCCCCACAGCATGATGCTGCCACCCTTCTTCTTCATCAGACCAGAGAATCTTGTGGTTCCAAACTTGTTCCATTTAAGAATGATGGAGGCCACTGTGTTCTTGGTGACCGTCAATGCTGCAGACTTTTTTTGGTACCCTTCCCTGCCACCAACACGCACCCATTACATCTACGGACAATTCCTTCAGCCTCATGGTTTGGTTTTTGCTCTGACATGCACTGTCAACTGTCAGACCTTATATAGACAGGTGTGTGCCTTTCCAAATCATGTCCAATCAATTGAATTTACCACAGGTGGACTCCAATCAAGTTGTAGAAACATCTCAAGGATGATCAATGGAACCAGGATGCACCTGAGCTCAATTTCAAGTCTCATAGCAAAGGGTCTGAAAACGTATGCAAATAAGGTATTTCTGTTTTATAAATTAGCAAAAATGCCTAAACACCAGTTTTCGCTTAGTCATTATAGGGGAGTGTAGATTGATGAGGATTTTTTGTATTTAAATACATTTTAGATTAAGGCTGTAACGTAACAAAATGTGACTAATTTCAGGGAACTCTGCGTATGTCGCGCGTCACAACACACAGAAAAGAATGCAGGAAGACAACACACAGAAGGCTGTTGTATAAAACACCTGTCTCCGGATTACATCTTCAAACTAAGGGCAACCATGGCATCCGTGACAGAGAGGGAGAAGCATCCATCCATGTATACGGGAAAGAGAGTCTAGCTAGCTACATTTTCATATATTACTAACATTACGTGTATGATCTGTGTAGTAATAATCTTTTTCACTCAGAGTCATTTGCATTGCTAGATATAGCCTAATGTTAGCTATCTAACATTGAACCTGGTTTGTTAGCTACCTGCAGATTCATGCAGGGTAGTAACGTTATGAATTTGGATTATGGTTCATTGTTTAGCTAGTTAGCTACATGTTTAAACAAAATACTCCACTATGCAAGTAACTATTTCAATGGAATGTTTATGATGTCACTGCGACAACTGTCGATAGACATAGCTGGTAAATTCGCTCTGGCTATCTTCTCCGATTTCAGAGCTCTCTCGTCTGAGTGTGCCAGAGTGCAGAATAACTGACGAATTTACGAACGCTGAACACCATTTGAATATGGCCGGTGTCAGTAAACGTTGGCAAAAAAAAGCGTATTTCAATTGTTGCCAGCAGCATAGTTGCAGTCACCAATGCTCTGGATAACATAAAAACAGCCTGCCCAGCTCTGCTAGGGCGAGTAAAATGGTTAGAGTGAGCAGTTCTCTCATTTGTGTCTGGAAGTAGCTAGCAAGCCTGCCAACACTAGCCAGTTAGCTTGGGTGCTGTCGTTAGGTCAGAACGCTCAACCCTACTCCTCGGCCAGAGCTTCCAGTGTGCGCTCTGAACACTCTGAGAGCGAAACGCTTTTACCTGCACACTCCTGCACTCCAGATTAAATTGACGAACACACCCGTAGTATAAGACAGCCTTTAGTCTTGAAATCCTTGGTTGTTTAGTACAAAGCCTCACATGTGAATCCTTAAAGGGATGGGTAGGGCTGAAGCTTAAGAGGGTGTGAACAATGCTGAATGGATGTAGACAAAGAAGAGCTCTACAGTAGGTACCAAAACATTCAAAGGCGATTTTCTCAAAAGTGAGGTTACAAGTTTATCAACTTTCAAAGCAGAATTACTTTCCCATTGTTATTCAACTGTATTGTATGATATACCATTTTCTAGCTCTGAGTCTCTACTTTTATCAAATGTAAAAAACACAGTTTAAAATTTTGCTACATAAGACCGAATCGAGCCGGTCTGTCACAAATGTGGAAAAAGTAAAGGGGTCTTTCCCAATGCACTGTAATAACGGTACTGGCACTGCACTGACCTGGATATAAATGCATTTCTCTGTTTCTCTTCTTTTCTTTTTTATTCTCTCGTATTTTATGTGGTTTTCTTCTTATCTATATTATTACCTTATTGTGCATTGTTGGGAAAGACTTTGCAAGTTAAGCATTTTACTTTCTGCTGTATCCTGCGCATGTTTTATGATTAGTTCATGTTCACAAGGTTGACAACACTAGCAAAACATTCACATTACAAATCTTCCTCAAGTCCTTGCAACAGTTATAAACTGATCAATATATTTCCTTTCACATCCTGTGTTGTGTGCTTTGTCTTTTACCATTGATATGTTCTAGGCTATTTTGAGACCTTAACGAACGTCAGGTAATGCTGGAATTTCTACCAATGGCATGTCTATCTTTTGTGAGAAATTACACTGGTCACTCAAAACATTTAATAAGTGTTTATAAAGTATAAATAGCCCACAGTTTAAACGAGGCCACATAGAAATACTTATCTAATGATAAGTAAATGGTTTATAAGAACCTATATTAAACATCTTCTGAATGGATTAAAGATGAATAAAGATGAATAAACAATTTGCTAATCCATTATAAGTGCTTTACTAAGTGGAGTTATTATAAAGGGCTACCTGTACTGTCTTACAGTAACATTACAATAACATATCTCCAGTGTAGCAGGCCTGTAATAAATGAAGCTAGTTGGAGGACCTACATTGTCAGCTTGCATTATAGCTATGACAATTAAAGATGCAACATGACTGCCTTTACGTATTCATCCAAGAGGATAAATAACAAGCTAGAGGAGAAGTGACCGGAAGAGATGAGATGAATATTGTTCATATATTGACTAAGCCTCAAAATATCCGCTAGAACAGCCAATTAACAAAACATGTCAAATCAAATGTGTATTTAGAACATTGCAACCACAGAAACCGGTGAAAAGTGTGCTCAATATAATAGTTTTGCTGAGCGTGACATGTGCCGTAGATATTGTAGCACCTGCCATGCTTACTTTTGTCTGGAGTCTGGTGCTTTTATACAACAAAAAAACAACACTTTGATTATCTCAACGCAATTTCCGAGACTGTGACAAGAGTGCCAAAAAGTTAAGTGGAAGAGCTTCCAGTGGGAGATACTTTGCTAATTAGCCCACTGCATAACTATAGGGCGCCCATCCCATTCTCTCAGTGGCACCAATCTGCCAGTGCCAAGCTCATTCAATGCCTCATCCCGCAGGAGTGTAGATAAAGGGTGGGCATTGTCCCTGCACGCTATACTGTAGCTAGTTAATTCCGTCTCTGCCAATCCCTCTCTCTCTCTTCCCCCTGTCTCTCTCTCCGTCTTTCTCGCTCTCTCCCTCCACCCCGACTTTTTCTCTCTGTGTGTCTCAGTCTCTTGCCCTCTATCTCTCTCACCCTCTCTCTCACTCTGTCCCTCTCTCTCAAATGCCAACATTCCCTCCCATTAGATAAGCTGCAGCTGGATCTCCCTCTCCCACCTTAAAATTGCCAAGCAAGAGGTGATTGACATCTGAATCGAGGGTGTCAAAAAAATCTGAATATTAATCTGGAGTGTAGGTGAAAGCATGTACGTGTCTTCATGTCACCTGCTCACTTTCATTACGCTAAATCATTCTGAAACCCTACCTTTCTGATCCTCCGGGGATTATAAACAGTCTGTCATGTTTCATGAGCTCTCCAGCTAATATTGCTCTGCTCCAGCTGTTTGAGGGATGTTTGAGAACCAAAGGAGCAATTTGGAAAAACTATTATCTACTTTTTGCTCCCGTCGACTGGAGATGTCAGCTCTGGTGGAGAGGAGCTTCATGCTCAAAAGGCCTTCTTTCAATATGATATCAAATATTTAGTACTAATGCGATGTAAGCAGAACATTTAGGACAAAACTCCACTTGTTTATGCCAAGACTATTACTTTGACATTACTTGTTGAGATTCACTGAACGTCATTTTCTGAGCAATTAAATATGATTATGATAACTACTGGCTTGGCTGGTTGCCAGCTTGTTTTAGTTTCAGCAAATGATTCTCCATGTTGTTGTCTTGCAAACAATCTGGCTACAGCAGAAACAGACTGACAACCAGGCTACTCTGATAGCCATGTAAACAAGTATGGAGTGACTGGTACAGTGCCTTCGGAAAGTATTCAGACCCCTTGACTTTTTCCACATTTTGTTAGGTTATAGCCTTACTCTAAAATGTATTAAATTGTTTTTTCCCCCTCATCAATCTACACACAATACGCCATAATAACGAAGCAAAAATAGCTTTTTTGACATTTTTGCTAATTTATTAAAAACAATTTAAATGAAATATTACATTTACATAAGTATTCAGACCCTTAGTACTTTGATGTAGCACATTTGGCAGCGATTACAGCCTTGAGTTTCCCTGGATATGACACTACAAGCTTGGCACACCTGTATTTGGGGAGTTTCTCCCAATCTCTGCAGATCCTCAAGGTCTGTCAGGTTGGATGGGGAGCAATGTTGCACAGCTATTTCCAGGTCTCTCCAGAGATGTTTGATCAGGTTTAAGTCTGGGCTCTGGCTGGGCCACTAAAGGACATTCAGAGACTTGTCTCGAAGCCACTACTGCATTGTCTTGGCTGAGTGCTTAGGATCATTGTCCTGTTGGAAGGTGAGCCTTCACCTAAGTCTGAGGTCCTGAGAGCTCTGGAGCAGGTTTTCATCAAGGATCTCTCTGTAGTTTGCTTCTCAATCCTGACAAGTCTCCCAGTCCCTGACGCTGAAAAACATCCCCACAGCATGATTCTACCACCATGCTTCACCATAGGGATGGTGCCAGGTTTCCTCCAGACATGACACTTGGCATTCAGGCCAAAGAGTTCAACTTGGTTTTATCAGACTAGAGAATCTTGTTTCTCATGGTATGAGAGTCTTTAGGTGCCATTTGGCAAACTCCATGCAGGCTGTCGTCATGTGCCTTTTACTGAAGAGTGGCTTCCGTCTGGCCACTCTACCATATGATCAATGGAAACAGGATGCACCTGAGCTCAATTTTCAGTCTCAGAGCAACGGGTCTGAATACTTGTTAAATAAGGTATTTCTGTTTTTATATATTAATACATTTGCAAAAAATTCTAAAAACCTGTTTTCACTTTGTCATTATGGGGTATTGTGTGTAGATTGCTGAGGATTTGTATTTATATAACACATTTTAGAATACGGCTTTAAGGTAACAAAACTTGGAAAAAGTCAAGGGGTCTAAATACTTTCCGAAGGCACTGTATATCAACTCAATAAAGTGGCATAATATACAATACATGCAATCATCCATTGTAGATTGGAAGACACGTGGGACTGAAAGTGGAAGATATTACATGAGATGTGTGCAACAGTTATTTTGATATGAGTTGTGTGCATTGAGCATTGCACACGTAACAACCATGCTGAATAGAACTGCCAGAATAGAGTCAGCTAAGAGGTATGCGTAGGGTTGCAAAGGGAGGGTATATTACTGGAAACTTTCTAAGTTTACCAGTAAAATACCAGAACGTTGGTATCTTTCAAGTATTTTCAACCAACGAAGAAGCTAAAAGTTATTTTGTTTGTCTCTATTGTACAAATATACCCAATGAGAAATTCCTCTCGTCTTGTCTGTTTGTGAGAAGGTGATTTCCCCAGCTGTGATTAAGTAAACTCAATGTTTTGTTTACCGCTCAACCCCATCTCGGTGGATTTAGCAATAGGGCATTCTCTAATTGTTCTCAGTGGCTGTAAAAAACACAGCACGGAATGTGGTTGACTAGACGTAAAATTTAATAAAAGCGTATAAACCGTCAATGCCTGTTTATTTCCTTTTATAGATTAATCTATAAGTAGTGCAACTGCAAAATTTGGTTTTGGGGAAAACAGCCAACAAACAGAGGCTATGATGATCTAATGTGCCCTAAATCAGAGGTTGACGTTTGTCCGTGAACTAAGCAGGCTGCTGACTGTGGGACTGAGAGCCGCTGCAGCAAAGATGACAGTTGGCGAAGCTAATCCACTGCAATAATTTGGTCTGCCGTTTGAACTTTAGCATTATCTTCCTCCTCCTTCCGCGTGCCGCCAACGACTTAAACGCCTAAGCCCGATTTGACAGGTAAATTCCAAGTCTGGAACTTTCCTTATAAGAACGCAGTCAGACATTAATGAATAGCCCTGTTTTTTGGCCCCAAGTTTTCATTTCTGTGATATGTCAGATGTGAGACGAGAGTTATTCTTTTAGATCAGGGAAAGTTTTGGCCAGGCTGAGAGAGCCAGCGGGTGCTGAGCCACAGAGCTGGAATATGCTTGCACAGCTACTTCTTTGGTTTCAAGGCATCAACCGGTGACAGCGGATGGCATTATTTACTGGTTACCCGTCAGTACACAAACACGACAACATATCTTTATTTAGTATGTTCCCTCAAGTAAGGAGGAACTGCAACACTTGCTAAGCTAAGGATGGGGAATTGTTGATTATCTAGTCAGGTAAGTAAATAAACACGTCACTCAAAGGAAAACAAGTGAGGATGTAATATTGCTTGCATATCTTTATTGCAATCCATTTCACATGAAAACATGAAATGGATATAGCATTGTAATAATACTAATAATAATATTTGTCCTGTTACACATAATTGTGTAATGGAAATGTCATTAACTCCACCAAGACACCCTCAGGGAGTAAGGTCACGGCCAGAGTCACCATTGTACAGCGCCCCTGGAGCAATTAGGGATAAGTGCCTTGCTCAAGGGCACAGCCAGATATATATATTTGTTTAACTTATCGGCTTCGGTATTTGAACCATCAAACTTTCGGTTATTGTGTTATAGCTTGAATTAAATTGATTCAATTGAGAGTTTGTGTTACTGGCCTACACACAATTCCCCACAATGTCAAAGTGGAATTATGTTTTTCATGTTTATGTTTTTTTACAACAACAAAAATGAAAAGGTGAAATGTCTCGAGTCAATAAGTATTCAACCCCTTTGCTATGGCAAGCCTACATATGTTCAGGAGTAAGAAAAAGTATTGTTGACAAAAATTGTGCAATTAAATACATTTTAATCCCACCTCGTAACACAACAATGTGGAAAAAGTCAAGGGGTGTGAATACTTTCTAAAGGCACTGTATATTTCCTGCACTATGAATGCTGTCTTCTGCCATTGTCATTCACCTGTATGGCTGAATTGTACTCCTATATTCGGATTTGAATTCTCTGCGGTATCCACAAACTAGCAGAAGTCGATTTATTTTGACATCGAGCTTTCTAGCTAGAGTGCATTATTTCCTTACACCAGACAAGTGACTGTAAACAAGAGAGCTCAACTGCAAAGATCTAGCCTGTCTTTAAAGCGAAGCAGAGAAGCACCAGGGGCTGTCTCGCACTGTAGCCCCACATCACACTGCATCACACGCCACATGCAGTCTGCCGCCCTGTGTTTTTCCTCCACAAACACCAAGAAGTAGGCTAAGGCCTTGAGAAGTCCCCCAAGTTACTTATCTCAGCAGTACGGCTGAGGATGAGCCTCCGCATTCCTGGGATTACTAAAGTTTTAGAATGTCACAGTGTTGTCCTGCAACCTGCAGCGCATGTGTGTATAGTTGCACAGCTATTGTTTCTCTGCACAGCAGCAGCACAGCCTACAGAGTAACAAATACATTTGATTTTAAATCACTCGACTAGTCTTCGCTAATGCATTATTGAAAAGCACATTTCTCTCGCGGTTTTGCTCATGAGCAAGGCTTCTATTTGTAGCATTAACATTGAATAATCATGTTCATTCGATGTGCATAGTTTAAAAAACAAATCAGTCTCTTTTTACTTGAATAAAAGAGACAATTATTTGCATGAAAAAAAAAACGGTCTTATCGAACCAGCTCTATTGGAACACTATGTTCTCTCAACAGATTGAACAGACCCCTGGTGTCCGAGAGACTGACCCTCAGCGCCATCCATCCAACCTCCAGCTAATTTCTCACACGCCCCAGGTGCCTTCCATCTCCTCTGTCTAATCCCGACCGCCGCTGTGTGGTCTTTTCATGCCCTAGTTAATGCTCACGCATCCTCCTCTCCCCTCGGTCTGGGCTGCAGTATAGCCCAGCAGAGCAGGCTGCCTCTGAAGATTTCAGACACAATCAGTAGCCACGCTGGAGCACTCGCTAGCTGGAACACATTTCAATTTGCCTGCTTCCGGGTGCTTGGGGTTCATCAAGATTTCATGGAGGACGCAAACAATTAGCCGCGAGCCATGCAAATGACCCTAGGGGACAGCCTTGCCTGGTACACAACTGACAGTAAGCAAACATTAAGAGTGGAATAACTTTACAGTCATATAGCCAAAGGATGCATCTCTCTACCAAACTATTTATAGTCCTTTCCCCCCTTAGTGAAAGCAAAAATGCTAATCTTAAACCGACATCTCTTTGAAGTGTAAGATGATACTTGAGGTGGATTATTTATGGCCATGTAGATGGAGTTGAAATCCAGTTGAGTATGCACAAATGGTCTCCCAAGGACCCAACTGACAGGACGTTAGAGAAAAAAATAAAACAACATTGCCATCCATTTTGATGTCATGGCGCATATGCGTGTCAGTTACTGCGAAGTCAGTAATCAGGCGCACACCCTTTTTAAAGCCTCTGCTTTCTCCTTCCCCCTGACGTTGGCTCTATCTGTCCCCTCTAATGACGGCTCATCATGGAGTCTGTTTGTTCCTCAGTAGTGTTTGATGCAGGTGCATTGTTAATGATATGCTTGGCCTTTCTGCTATGACACAGCAGCATCCGGGCTTGCAAAGAGGATATGGTAATGGTATTATTGTATGTTTATGCGCACGTACACATTTTAATTTCAAAGAAAGACAACAAATACCTGAGCTCTGAGCACAAGCGTTTGAAAAATAGGTCATTGCCACAACTTCTCGGTGCGTCCGTGGCACTACTTTGCCCCCCAGTGGCGCACAAGTAAGCAGCAAGTATAGATATTATTTTAATATCCTGCAGGCTTGACATTTTCTGTCTAAGACCCTATGGAGTAAATGCATATATTATCTTGCTTTCAGGGGTCAAATGGGATGTGTTGGCACACATTGAAATTGAAATGGTGTGTGTATTAGTATGGTGGTTCTAAGAGGCAAAGTAGCCAAGTAGTAGTAATGAAACGCATCAGACCAGATCATTTGTAGGAGTCCCAAGTAATGAATTACTGTTATTGCCTAACTATTTTGACCGCTATCTAGCTTACATTATATGTAGGTAGTGGTAAACGACAGATCTTTTACAACTGTTTCAACAATCAATCCCTTTAGGAGGACCAAAGAGTATACAGTATGTAGATGAGCAAGTGCCAAGGAATTTGGACAATCTTGTGTCACCACTCAAATAGTCAAGGGCAGCTTATTTTATGGAATACTTTGCCCTTAACAAAAGTCCACCCTATGATAGCACAAACATATTCACAGCTAAAAATAAACAATAACAAATGGTGTTTTAATGATTTATGCTGGAGTTTCTTTACTGTAACAATTTCTCTACTCCAATATGATAACATTGATTGCTTATTTTTCCCCATCTAATTGAGATGAGTTGATATTCGCCTCGTGGATTTAAAATCATGCCCGTAGCTTGAGGTCCCGACTATGATTCCCTCAACTAATTAGTCCAAAGCCTTGAGAAGCACCATGGGTCACTGAAGGATTTACATATTTGAACTAGGGTGGAGCTTGGCACGTATGGTGTTTACCCATCAATGTGTCGTGCACCTATGACACTAGAGCAGAAAAAATGAACATGATGGATGCTGTTCTGCATGACACATAGCTTTAGTCTTTTTATAGAACTACAGATGTATGTTTGCTGTTGAGGCAAACGAAGAGACAAGTCTCTCTCTCGCTCTCTCTGGCTGTGTGACTCACTGTCACGCCTCAGTCCTGCAGTAGCCAGCCTTGAACAGCAACACAATTAGCTGGCTCGGTGGTGTGTCTGTATTCTGACCCTGCAGTAAGTCATGTGAACTGGCTGTCACGAGTGTGAAGGGTCTGGCGAGATGTAGATTGTGTCACATCATTGACAGCTATGTAAATGCCCTTGGGAATGTGAGATTTTTGTGTATTTTGTTTTGCTAGTCTACCATCTTTCTTCCAAAGTTTCTCACACTATTTTATAGCTTATGAGATTTAAATCTGAAACAGAGTACTCCCTCTTTATGGGTGATGCCAGCCCCTAAGAAGCAAGCCATTGTCATCCCTTATCATTCCAATCCCTTCAAAAACAGAGAATCCCCTCATATTCCAGTAACATCTCGAAGTGATAGAAATATCCACAGTCATCCGAAACCACAACATCACCATTTCAATCGTACTCTCCTCCACCCAAAACATTTGAGATTCACTATTTGATTGTGTTGTTTTGTTTTAGTAACTCCAAAGATGGCTATGACGTTGGGTCTTGAATACAGCATCTAATACAGGCTCAGTTTGAGACAATTAGACTGTTCCAGACTGCGATTACCCACTGATGAAAGAGAGAGTGGAAATGATAGGTGTGAAATTCAAATGGGCCGGACTCCTCATTAGAGGAGGAAGAAGGCAATCTTGTGCTTTTTGGTTTACATAACATTACTCCACAGCTGCTAGGTCATCAGACATGGAAACGTGCGAAATGTGAATCGATCCCGGTAGACTACAGGTTTAAGTTGTTTTAAAGTCGTTTGTACCCAGATAAAGTCACAAATGTGTCAAAATGGAAAGATAGTGCATGTGTTATTACAGGTGGGAATTGTCATGTATTTTACTGGTGTATTCATTTCTGTAAAGTAACATCTTCATGAGAAACACAGTCGTAACATTCATGATTGCTTAAAGGGATACTTCGTTATTTCCTTCTTAGCCAGATTCAGATTAACTCATGGATGTTAGCTTAGCGCAATTGCTGGAAGTCTATGTGTATCTACTAGCCAGCTCCTCCAGAAATAGCTCCTCTCTAACTACTCCAAAGCGGGGTGGTTGGTCATTTATACTCTTACAAAGCTACACATACAGTTGAAGTCGGAAGTTTACATACACCTTGACCAAATACATTTCAACTCAGTTTTTCACAATTACTGACATTTAAACATAGTAAACATTCCCTGTCTTAGGTCAGTTAGGATCACCACTTTATTTTAAGAATGTGAAATGTCAGAATAATAGTAGAGAGAATGATTTATTTCAGCTTTTATTTCTTTCATCACATTCCCAGTGGGTCAGAAGTTTACATACACTCAATTAGTATTTGGTAGCATTGCCTTTAAACTGTTTAACTTGGGTCAAACGTTTTTGGTTGCCTTCCACAAGCTTCCCACAATAAGTTGGGTGAATTTTGGCCCATTCCTCTTGACAAAGCTGGTGTAACTGAGTAGGTTTGTAGGCCTCCTTGCTCGCACACGCGTTTTCTATAGGATTGAGGTGCTTCACGATTGGGATGGTGTTCTTCGGATTGCAAGCTTCCCCCTTTTTCCTCCAAACATAACGATGGTCATTATGGCCAAACAGTTCTATTTTTGTTTCATCAGACCAGAGGACATTTCTCCAAAAAGTACGATCTTTGTCCCCATGTGCAGTTGCAAACCATAGTCTGGCTATTTTTATGGCGGTTTTGGAGCAGTGGCTTCTTCCTTGCTGAGTGGCCTTTCAGGTTATGTCGATATAGGACTCGTTTTATTGTGGATATAGATAATTGTGTACCTGTTTCCTCCAGCATCTTCACAAGGTCCTTTGCTGTTGTTCTGGGATTGATTTGCACTTTTCCCACCAAAGTACGTTCATCTCTAAGAGACAGAACGCGTCTCCTTCCTGAGCGGTATGACGGCTGCGTGGTCCCGTGGTGTTTATACTTGCGTACTATTGTTTGTACAGATGAACGTGGTACCTTCAGGAATTTGGAAATTGCTCCCAAGGATGAACCAGACTTGTGGAGGTCTACAATTTTTCTTCTGAGGTCTTGGCTGATTTCTTTTGATTTTCCCATGATGTCAAGCAAAGAGGCACTGAGTTTGAAGGTAGGCCTTGAAATATATCCACAGGTACACCTCCAATTGAATCAAATGATGTCAATTAGCCTATCAGAAGTTTCTAAAGGCATGACATAATTTTCTGGAATTTTCCAAGCTGATTTATGGCACAGTCAACTTAGTGTATGTAAACTTTTGACTCACTGGAATTGTGATACAGTGAATTATAAGTGAAATAATCTGTCTGTAAACAATTGTTGGAAAAATTACTTGTGTCATGCACAACGTAAATGTCCTAACTGACTTGCCAAAACTATAGTTTGTTAACAAGAAATCTGTGGAGTGGTTAAAAATTTGTTTTAATGACTCCAACCTAACAGTATGTAAACTTCCAACTTCAACTGTAGTAATCAATATTTTATTAATCCGTAAATATTACCGATAAATGTAAGGAATTAGATTATATCAATTTCCTAATTTATAGACTACTTTGGGTTCTGCCTGCGCTCTCTTCCTGTGAGATTTTGCGTGGTTTGGTAAACAAAACTCCCTGAAGGCAGCCAGCTGTTGCCTACTCTAGTAGCTAAAGTAACTAGCTTGCTTGCTTCTTGGCAAATCATCATATTAACATTTGATCAATCATGTCAGACTTTGAGGTAGAAGAAGAAGATCAAGGGTTGGAACCGGATGAGGGAACAGAATCAAAAAGCTTAAAATAATGTAATCTTTCGAGGAACAGAATTAGAACCGGGAGCGATAGTGATCTATACTCGTCCAGAACAGGGCCCAGTTTCCCAAAAGTATCTTAAGGATACATTAAATTGGTAGAACCTTCGTAGGTGCATCATTAAATCTCGGAGCTGGTTCCCAAAACCATCATTATTAATGTTGCACTTGAGAATGCTCGGAATCTAACGCCTGCCTCAGACCTCTCGTAGAAGTTCGTCATTCTATGCTTTTTCGCACTCCCGCACTCCGCTAAAAATAGAATCACATGGATTATCCATCTCTATGTGACCACCGATAACTTCAGAACAAAATTGACTATAAACACAAAGTTGTGAATGTCTTTGCAACAAGCGACGTATACAAATATGCTTAAAATGAAAACCGAGAGGAATGCATTAAAATATAAACAATCGGCTATAGGTCTATTTCAATGATATTGAAAAACATTTCATGTTTAATCAACTGAGTTCTATTTTGCTACTTGTAGACTACTGTCTGTAATTTGTCTCAATTTATTTCATGATGTGTAGCCTAACATGTGTGCAATGATGTGCCAAATCAATGATTTAGTGCATTTTCATTGGGTAAGCATTATAATAAGCCACCTCAATATTTGCAGCTGTAGATGGTAATATCCCTCTGGGAGTTGATCCATTGTTAGTATTGTGAATTAATTCTAATTAATTCTAAATATTTTAATTGAGAAAGTTGACCCGAGAGCAGCGATGCCTTTCTTTCGATCCTATCAGTATTGACAACACTGAGATATAATAAGAACTGGAGACTGCATCCAAGATGTCCGACCATTTTTTTCAAGGTAATCTACTCATGTTCGCTTACGCCGATTCATGGACCGTATATATCCGGGTTGCATTCGGTTTACAGACCAACATCACATGTTCACTAGCACAGGGAGCAGCGTCGACGTCATCACGCCACCAAAAAACATGGCAGACATTGGATGAATATAAAATGTTTATATCTTCAGCTTCTAAGAGAGATAGCGAGAGAGTTGGTCAGAGACAGCACACTCAAGTAGCTTTTGACATCAGTGGGGTTGAGTGTTGGTTCCTTGAGAAGGGGAGCAAATTGGGCCACTTTGAAGTCAGAGGGGACGCAGCCAAAGGTCATGGATGAATTTATGAGGGGAGTGAGGAATGGGAGAGAAGGGAGGAGGTGATGGGGTCGGGCGGGCAGGATTTCAGGAGGCCTCACCTCACTATTCGCAGGATTTGATCTGGAGAGAGAGGGGAGAAAAAGGTCAAGACGTAGGGTAGTTGTGTGAGTGGGACTAGTCGATTCAATAGGCTGAGTGAATGAGGAGCGGATGTCCTCAACCTTTTTTTCAAAGTGGTTGACAAAGTCGTCCGCAGAGAGGGAGGAAGAGAAGGTGGAGGATTCAGATGAAAAAAAGAGTTTCCTAGGGTTAGAAACAGAAGCTTGAAATTTAGTGTGATAGAAAGTGGCTTCAACAACGAATACAGAGGAAGATAAAGTAGAGAGCAGGGAGTGAAAGGATGATAGGTCTTTTTAGCTTTAGTTTTCCTCCATTTTCACTAAGTTGCCCACAGCCCTGTTTTATACGTTTGTAATGAGTCACTCAGCCAGGGCGCAGGAGGGGAGGGCCGAGCCGGCAGGGAGGAAAGGGAACAGTGCGAGTCATAGGATGTGTAACGGGAGGATAGTAGGGTGGAAGAGGCAGAATCAGGAGACAAAAGGGAGAAAGATTTACCAGAAGGGAAAGATGATAGGATAGAAGAGGAGAAGAGTAGTGGGAGAAAGAAAGCTAAGTTTGCTATGGTGCATAACCATCTGGGTAGGGACTGAGTGGCTAGGGTTGGACGAGAGGGAGACAGAAAAGGCAACAAAGTAGTGATCAGAGACCTGGGGGGGGGGGGGGGGGGGGTCCGTGAGATTAGAAGGCGAACAGCCTCTAGTAAAGATGAGGTCAAGCGTATTGCCTGTCTTGTAAGTGGGGAGGGACTGGGAAAGGGGGAGGTCAAAAGAGGCAAGGAGGGTAAAGAACGCGCTGTAAAGAAATTAATCAAAGGCAGAGGTCGGGAAGTTGAAGTCGCCCAATATGAAGAGCGGTGAGCCATCGTTAGGAAATTAGTTTATCAAGGAGTCAATCTCATTGAGTAACTTTCTAAGGGCACCTGGTGGGCAATAGATGACAACAGTAGCAAAGCAAAACTGTAGGCGCAGATCTACACATCCAACGACACACTTAGCGACCGTTCTCTCTGCATGGTGTTTTGGGAAAAGCATGTTACAGCTTTTGGTCGTTGTAGGAAAGAAGCATCATTAAAAACACTCGTAAGACTAAATTCCACTGCTATCAGGAAACCGGATCTGAACCGTTATTTTAAAAGCACGGGAACTGATTAATAACGTTCTTTAACGTTCTGGCATTTTTCAGTCCCACAAAAAAAAGCACCTACGCAAAGCCCTCACTCTGTCACTCAAACGTATTACAGTGTCTGCCTGCCAGCTGAAAATCTTTGCCAATGTGTGTGGGTGTAGGCCCCTCCTCCTCCGAAGCATAGTCTAGTAGCCTATTGACGTTACAAGCGTGATTCAAAAATTAGGGACGGAGATGTTTTTATTATTTATAAATAAAACCCCATTTGCTGCTGCCAAGGCAGCAGCTACTCTTCCTGGGGTCCAGCAACATAAGACATTAACATACAGTTTAAAATACTGCATGACATTACATTTCATAACACCTTACCCAACACATTCAGTGTATTTTCCTATTCTCAGAGAAGAATAGATTGACATTTTAAATGCTAGTTAAGAATACTATAGTTATCACGTCACACATTGGATTTATTAACTACAAAAAGGTAAGACGTTTTGATTCTAGCTAGCTGGTAGAAGCCACTCCTCTGCCCAGCGCTTCAAGCCAAGCCTCCTCCTCCTCCACCCTCTCTCCCCATCAGCAAAATCTCAGTCGCATCTCGTGCCCTACACTCCGCTGTTGAATGCATATGAATAGATTGACCACTCCATAGCAAGCTGCTCTATTCACACTGATTGCTTAAGTAATTTAATGTTGAGCTAAATGTGCAGATTGCCATGCCTCATTTTCGATTACTTGATAATGAAACCTTGTTCAAAGTATCTCTCTTTTTCAAACAAGCATTGCAGAGCTGGTTACAATTTCAATGTCATCCCCTAGAAAAGATAGAACAAATATTCCAACAAATAAAATACCTGTATTTATGGAAAATGGTATTTTGTTTTTACATGATATTGTAAATTGGAATGGTAGAGTTGTCCTTCATGGAGTTATCAGAATTGTATGGAAAGGTCTGCTCAATCCAAGAATACAATAAATTGATTACAGCATTACCCCAAAAATTGAGGAGGCAGGTGGCAGTAGGTAGGGAACTGGTCTGTCTGCCTAATATAAAGGATCAAAACTGGAACAAAAATAGCATAAATAGGAAAGTATACCAGTTTCCTTTAAGGACCAGGAGGTTGACAGCTGTGCCATACAGATTGCAAAGAGACCTTTGATGTACAAATGCCATGGCACATAGTGTATGAATTGATATATAAAACAACGGAAGATTCAAGACTTCGTGCCTTTCAGCTAAAATTATTGCAAAGAATTCTTGAATATTTGGAGCATACAATCATCACAGCTCTGTAGATTTTGTTGGGAGGATGCAGAATAAATGGACCATTTGTTTTGGTATTGCTTCAGCTAGCCTGTTTCTGGTCTCAGGTTCAGGAATGGCTGAAAAAGCATAACATTAATCTAAAATTGACCCTAGAAATAGCATTGTTGGGAGATCTGGAGAGACCTGGTCAGTCAATTACTAATAATCTTAGTAAAATGATTTATCTTCAACTCGCAATCTGTGAATTCTATTCGATTACATCAGTGGTGGAAAAAGCACCCAATTGTCATACTTGAGTAAAAGTAAAGATACCTTCATAGAAAATGACTCAAGTAAAAGTCACCCAGAAAAACACCACTTTTTAATTCATTTTATTTAACTAGGCAAGTCAGTTAAGAACAAATTCTTATTTACAATGACAGCCTAGGAACAGTGGGTTAACTGCCTTGTTCAGGGACAGAACGAGAGATGTTTACCTTGTCAGCTCAGGGATTCGATCTCGCAACCTTTCGGTTACTGGCCCAACACTCAAACCACTAGGCTACCTGCCGACCCACTTGAGTTTAAGTCAAGAAATATTTGGTTTTAAATATACTTAAATATCCAAAAGTAAATGTAATTGGAAAAATACACTTAAGCATCCAAAGTAAAAGTATAAATCATTTCAAATTGCTTATAATAAGAAGATCAGACTGCACAATTTTTTTTTTCACGGATAGCCAGGGGCACACTACAACACGCAGACATCATTTACAAATGAAGCATTTGTGTTTAGAGAGCCCTCCACATCAGTCCTCCAGATCAGAGACAGATCAGAGACAGTACGGATGACCAGGGATGTTCTCTTGACAAGTGAGTGAATTGAACCACTTTCCTGTCCTGCAAAGCATTGAAAATGTAACAAGAACTTTTGGGTGTCAGGGAAAATGTATGAGAGTAAAAAGTACAATAGAAATGTAGTGAAGTAAAAGTAAAAGTAGTCAAAAATATAAATTGTAAAGGACAGATACCTAAAAAAAACTACTTTAGTAGTACTTTAAAGTATTTTTACTTTACACCACTGGATTACATAGATTAAAACTGTATGTTAAATATCACAGCATAGTTGAAAGATATACGGCGCGTAGAAATTCGAAGAAGGTGGCCAGCAGAGATAGGTGGGATACGCTGAGGGAAATGGAAGGTTGGGATGTGGAACTGGAGACAAGTGGGAGTGGTGGACGGGGGATGTAATAACAGTCAAAGATAAAAGTAAAAAAAAAAAAAAGTAAGTTTGAATGACACTGAAGGGCAACACTGTTACATCCTATGCCTGTTGTTTCCTGAAGCTGATGCCCGCGGAGGTAATTGTATGTGTGTACACATGCATACAGTATACACACACACTCACATTCAAAACGCACACATGTGCACACACACGGACACACATACAAACATGTAAATAGTGCCACACATGCACTAAAACATATACAGTTGGCCTTGCTGTTTTGTTTTTGCATTGTTGTTTTCCTTTGTATCTCTTTTTTTTCTATTTTGTTAATTTTGTTGTTTGTTGGTTCATTGCGGAATGGAGGGAGCGGTGTTGTTTTGTTGTTTTTTCGTGAGGGGGGAGACTGTGGGGGTGGGTCACAGATGGTTGTTGGCCTGGCGGTTGGGAGCTTGGGCTTGTGGCCGATGGGTCTCTGGTTCGGGTCAGTTAAATGACTGAATGTAACGTAAAGGTTGAGCGGCTTCACTGCAGGTATGTTTTAATATAAAAAATAATAATATATACATACATACAGGCATTCGGAAAGTATTCAGATACCTTGACTTTTTCCACATTTTGTTACGTTACAGCCTTATTCTAAAATCTATTAAAAAAATGTTTTCCCCCTCATCAATTGAAACACAATACCCCATAATGACAGAGAAACACAGGTTTTTAGAAATGTTTTGCAAATGTATTAAACATAAAAAACAGAAATATCACATTTACATAAGTATTCAGACCCGTTATTTAGTACTTTGTTGAAAGAACTTTGGCAGCGATTACAGCTCCTAGTCTTATTGGGTATGACACTACAAGCTTGGCACACCTGTTTTTGGGGAATTTCTCCCATTCTTCTCTGCAGATCCTCTCAAGCCCTGTCTGGTTGGATGGGAAGCATCGATGCACAGCTATTTTCAGGTCTCTCCAGAGATGTTCGATTGAGTTCAAGTCCAGGCTCTGGCTGGGCCACTCAAGGACATTGAGACTTGTCCTTGAGGCTTATAGTGCTATAGAGAGCACCTACCAGACTCCCCCCTTAACGTTCAGAGACGAGATGTTCCACAAGACTCCTGCATTGTCTTGGCTGTGTGCTTAGGGTTGTTGTCCTGTTGAAAGGTGAACCTTTGCCCCAGTCTGAGGTCCTGAGTGCTCTGGATCAGGTTTTCATCAAGGATCTCTGTGTACTATGCTCTGTTCATCTTCGAGTCTCGATCCTGACAAGTCTCCCAGTCCCTGCCGCTGAAAAACATCCCCACAGCATGATGCTACCACCCCCATGCGTAGGGATGGTGCCAGGTTTCCTCCAGACGTGACGCTTGGCATTCCGGCAAAATAGTTCAATGTTGGTTACATCAGACCAGAGAATCTTGTTTCTCATGGTCAGCGTCCTTTAGGTGCCTTTTGGCAAATTCCAAGCGGGCTGTCTTGTGCCTTTTACTAAGGAGTGGCTTCCGTCTGGCCACTCTACCATAAAGGCCTGGTTGGTGGAGCACTGCAGAGATCGTTGTCCTTCTGGAAGTTTCCTCCATCTGGAGCTCAGTCAGAGTGACCATCGGGTTCTTGGTCACCTCCCTGACCAAGGCCCTTCTCCCCTGATTGCTCAGTTTGACCTAGCGGCCAGATCTAGGAAGAGTCTTGGTGGTTCCAAACTTCTTCCATTTAAGAATGATGGAGACCACTGTGTTCTTGGGGACCTTCAATGCTGCAGACATTTTCTGGTACCCTTTCCCAGATCTGTGCCTCGACCCAATCTTGTCTCAGAGCTCTATGGACAATTATTTTGACCTCATGGCTTGATTTTTGTTCTGACATGCACTGTCAACTCTGAGACCTTATATATACAGGTGTGTACCTTTCCAAATCATGTCCAAATCAATTGAATTTACCACAGGTGGACTCCAATCAAGTTGCTCAATTTCAAGTCTCAGAGCAAATGGTCTAAATACTTATGTAAATTAGGTATTTGTTTATTATTTTTATACATTTGCAAACATTTCTTAAAACCTGTTTTTGCGTTGTCATTATGGGGTATTGGGTGTAGTTTGATTAGGATTTTTTTTCATTTCATCCATTTTAGAATAAGGCTGTAACATATTAAATGTGGGAAAAGTCAAGGGGTCTGAATACTTTTCGAAGGCATTACGCATGTGCAAAGTGTACTATATGTTACAAATTCTGGCTAGCTGGCTAACGTTAGCTAGCTGGCTAATGTTAGCTAGGCTAGGGGTTAAGTTTCGGGTTAAGTTTCGGGTTAAGTTTAGAAGTTAGGTTAAACGGTTACGGTTAGAGTTAGGGGAAAGGTTAGCTAAAAGCGTTAAGGTTAGGGGAAGGGTTAGCTAAAAGGGTTAAGGTTAGGTTTAGGAGAATGGTTAGCTAACTTGCTAAGTAGTTGCAAAGAAGCTAAAAAGTAGTAAGTAGTTGAAAAGTTGCTAATTAGCAAAAATGTGAAAGTTGTCCTTGATGAGATTTCAACTCGCAACCTTTGAGTTGCTAGACCTTCGTGTCTTTTGGGATGCTATGCGTTCACGTTATACGCACACCCATCCAATTATCTTACTTTCGTTATTGCCTTATGTAACCATGCCAAACATAACATATGATACTAATTTGAGTGTCCAGGATTTACATTTACTATGTTACGCCTAGTCTATGACACAAGGCTGTTTAGAGAGGAGCTGGCAAGTAGATACCCATAGACTTCCAGCAATTGCACCAAGCTAAAGATATGTTACCTTCAACTTCCTTCAAACTGCATGCAGGGACATAAAAATGGTGTCCTTGAGTTTGTCTGACTGGGTAAGTAGGGAATTACCCAGTATCCCTTTAAAATCTTAGCAATGCAGGATGGTGTTTATCAACAGTTTTGCTAGAATTTGAATGACGTGTTTCTGTATGTACCGGTAGTACAAAAATATATTTTTTAAATGTGAGACAATGTATGCATCCTTATTTTATTCTTGCCATAAAAAGGTTAGCAGTGTTTGGGATTATCCTTTTCAAATCCAAGCAACAGTACAACAACCTGGAGAAGGCCTGGATTCCTAAGCAGTAAACATTGTGTGTTTCACAGTGAGTTTCCTCCTGTAAATACTGTGTCTGTTTGGAAAACATTTCAGCAAAGCAAATGGAGTTGGTTACCCTGCGTGACAATGTTCGGTGACCTTATCAGACAGTGATAAACTGGAAATGGGAAACAGAAATCAAAATACCATCGGAGACAGGCTACATCAGTCGCTGGATGGGCTTTTGGCCGGTGAAAAATGGGTTGCCTTGTTGAAAAACAGACAGTAGGACTGTATTCCATTGCCCACACCAATACTCTATAGACAACTTGATTCAACCAGTATTTTGCTGTAGTATGTCACAGTCTGCCAGCACTGCCTGTATATACTATTCAGATAACGTCAAATTATTCAAAATCAGAAAACATTTTAAAACATTCGCTCTGCTATCTATGGGCAGTGTAGAGAAGCTTAATAGGAGAGCACACTCCAAAAGCAAAGCTTGTTGTCGGTTTTCTGACTGAAAGTAGTTGAATGTCAAGATGAACCAACCCAAAATTAATGGAAAAGATAAGCACCACAAATCTGGAAATGGCAGGGTGCCTATCTTTTCCATTCATTTTGGATTTTGACATACACAGTGCACAAAACATTAGGAACACATGCTCTTCCATGACAGACTGACCAAGTAAATCCAGGTGAAACCTATGATCTCTTATTGATGTCACTTGTTAAATCCACTTCAATCAGTGTAGATGAAGGGGAGGAGACAGGTTAAAGAAGGACTTTTAATCCTTGAGACATGTATTGTATATGTGTGCCATTCAGAAGGTGAATGAGCGAGACAAAAATATTTAAGTGCCTTTAAACGGGGTATGGTAGTAGGTGCCAGGTGCACCGGTTTGTGTCAAGAACTGCTATGCTGCTGGATTTGTCACACTCAACAGTTTCCCATGTGCATAAAGAATGGTCCACCACCCAAAGGACATCCAGACAACTTGACACAACTGTGGGAAGCATTGGAGTCAACATGGGCCAGCATCCCTGTGGAATGCTTTCGACACCTTGTAGAGTCCTTGCGCCGACTAATTGAGGCTGTTCAGAGGGAAAAGGGGGGGTGCAACCCAATATTAGGAAGGTGTTCCTAATGTTTTGTACACTCAGTGTTTAGGCCTATCTACAAAACAAATGGAACCTGGGACATGGACGTATCTCTACAGGAGACAACGTTTGACATCTGTAACACGAGACTGAGGTTATCCTAATATGGACACCGTACAATTGACTGGCAATGATCCATCGCAGCTCTACACATTTTTAATAACACACCTTCAGACTGTTGTACCGATGCTAAAGTCACTTGATTGATGTGATCGTTTTATCTTGTTGAATGGATGTCCTTGTTGACAGCCAATACTTCATATCTCCAATTATTTTCTCCAGTCTAGCCGAAGGACTTCAACAATCTGAGATATTATTGATTTATTTGTTGTCCTCCTTGAGACTTAATGACTGATCCAAGCAAATATTAGCTCTGACTCACAATTATCACCCCGACACTTTTGACATGTAAAAGTGACAGCTAAAACCCTATAATTTATGATTTTGTTTGGGTCGTTCTTGAATTGCGGGTGTATTTGGCATCCCTTGCCTTTGCAACCATGATAAACATGTTCAAATAACAAATAGTTCCACATCTTGTTTTTGTTTATATTGAACTAATCAATGATAAAGCATAAGTCCTTTATGCTGTAAAACTTTATGTTAATGCATTTTTTTTAGTACTTGACTTGTTCCAGTAGTGACATGTTTTGGGGATTTAGAGATATCCATCAATTATTTTGAATGCTAGAATGTGAACAAAATGATTAAATATATTATATTGATCAATAAAACAAATAAGGCTTTTGAAATACCTATTTTTTTTACCAGTATAATGTGTACCTCAGCATTATAATTGCTGTAACTACCTTGAAAATCATTCATTACAAAGATAGACAAGGACCTTGAGCATTTTCTCCAGAAAAGTATTAGCTACTCACACCCGTTCAATATGTCATACATTTGAGGATTCAATAATTAGGTGTGTTTAAATCCAAGGTGTCACATGGTGTTATTCAATTTAAATTAACATTGTGAGGCAAATTATTAATCATATCACTTTAGTAAATTATTTTTAAAGGATGGATGACCATAGCATTAATAAACTCATTCAGTATGCGTCTTTTAGGCCAACAACTAAGGTCACAGACGACTGAGAGTCTCAGTAGTTCAGAATAATTCTAAATTGCAGCGATGCATATCAATAGAGGCACACAGACTTGAAATAAGCGGGGAGCAATGAAAGAGCTCGTCATAACCTCTCCCACTCCACCAACAGGGATATGTGGACTAATTCACCTTAAGATTGATTTATGTGTTTAAATGAATCAGATTGAAGTGTCAAAGAGTTGTATCTTGAGCATGATCAGCAGCTCCATCTTACTGTACAATACCCTATGGAGATAGAGGTCGCTCTTGGCTGTTCACAGTTCCACTGCTGATAGGGAGAAAGCTTTCTTACCTGAAAAGAGAGAGACATTGCAATCAGTGCTGGGAAGCTTGAACACATAAATACTGCAATATAAATGAATGAATTTGTTTTGTATGGAAAAATGTACTATCGCTCCTCACAAACGAATCATTGTAAACAACTCCTTACTGTCTCAATTCGGTTTTGATTTCCTTTTTTACTTCCATATTGTCCCAGCAGGTGTCAGTATTACTCAAGGCAAATACAATTTGAGTAGATTGCACTACAACTGCCTTTGACAGAAAACAATACACTTCTGGTTCAATTTTCTATCCAATGTGCACAACAAGAATGGCTCAAATATCCTAACCAATTTCAATAACATTAATATGGAAAGCAAGTAGGTCACTATAGTGTTTAACAAATTAATGTTAAAATACACCAGCAGATTGTTGCAGTTGGCTGCCAACTACAGCTTATAATTCATTTCTAAAGGTATAATTCCATTCTAAAGGACTAAGTTGGAATGAAGGACTTGATTTACTGGGTCTCATCATTGATTTGCTTGTCAGCTTTTAATGAATGAAGGAGTGATTAACTGGTCCTGGAACTTTGCAGTAGCCGGGAGGTCATCATTTGATTAAAGATAAAAGGACACGAGACAGAAAAGGAAAATGGCTAGACTATTACATTCCTATTATCGTGGTGCAAAGTCTTCCTGTCTCCATCTCAAAATGAAGGGTAGTTACTGTCCCAGACAGCCACAACAACGAACCATCAATATCCTCCCATCACTACCAACTACAGTCTTTCATTGTTTGAAGGATTTTTTTTTTACTCCATATAAGTCCTGCTGTTCAGGAATCATTTCAATTAATTACAGAAAAACATTGGTTATTGGAGAATGCAACTTATTAAAACTGTAAAAGTTAAACTTTGTACAGCTGTCTTACAAAATGATTACCAAATAATACCATATTAAACAAAGTGTCAGGCTGTTCTGGCTTTAAATGTATTTATCTTTCAATTCAATTGATATTTGATGACATTGAAGTGAATGAT
The DNA here is from genome assembly GCF_016432855.1 of Salvelinus namaycush. Classification (NCBI taxonomy): domain Eukaryota; kingdom Metazoa; phylum Chordata; class Actinopteri; order Salmoniformes; family Salmonidae; genus Salvelinus; species Salvelinus namaycush. The sequence goes on along the minus strand of NC_052309.1, from coordinate 39,984,556 downwards.
TTTAAAGCTATTAAAATCCAATTTGGTTTCATTTGGTATGTAGAATAATCAAGTCCCCTTAAGAAGTTGTCTTGACAAAGGTCTATCACTGTCACATTTGTTATTGAATGCTTACTCCACAACAACAGTGTGTGGAAGCCTACTCCCTCTGAATTCTCTCGAAGGAAAGTATGGCTACAAATTCAATGGAAGAATCATATCACTCATACAGTGATCAAGCTTTTCTTTCTTTCATACCGTGTAAACACACCAGTCAGTCATAAGCACTACAACAACAATAACTCTCAAGTGTGTGGTCTGTGGTCTGTGTATTTGGGATTCTCTCCATACAGTTTTTTCTTGACACCAAATGTCAGCAGGAGGGAGTGGGGAAGCGATATGAACAATTGTCTATGCACAATACTCCAGCGGCTATTGCTTGTTTCATCCTGTTTAGGCACAATGGAGTCAAGGCCCTGGAAATACGGCAGACAGAGACTAGCTTAAGTCACTGGAGCGCCAGTGTGACCCCCCAAACCCTCATGTGCTGGCACACAGCAGCTGGCACACAGCAGCCAGACAGCCATGCTAGCCTTCAGGGGTGGCAGAGGAAGGGGCACAGCTTGGCAGCAGCTCAGGATGCCATCCATCCTTTTGAAAGGCAAATCATATTACATGGGTCTGAGCATTACCTTGCCAGCTAAATTGCCAATTTAATAGGATGTAATTGATTTATGGATACAAATTAAGGTAATTATCATCTGGGCCATAAGAGCAATATGCAGGAGGGGTTCATTAAAGGGAAACTTCAACAATTTTCAGCACCACCCCAAAATCATCATAGTGTAGTTGTCTGCATTTTGTGTTCCTGTTTGAGTGTTGTCAGCTTCTGTAGAGAATAAGGTATTCATTTGGTCATTGAAGACAGTGGATTTTTTGCATTGCACTTTCAGAAGTATGTGTTTCATTTATGTGTCGTAAATGGAGGGACATGATTTAGGGATTGCAGTCTTGTTGCTCACGCGAAATAGCTTCTCAGCTAGGTCCACCGTCAGTACGGAACCAATCACACCAAAGGTCAAATCAAATTTGTCACATGCTTCGTAAACAACAGGTGTTGACTAACAGTGAAATGCTAACTTACAGGCCCTTTCCCAACAACGCAGAGAGTGAAGATAAATAATAGAAACATTTAAAAAGAATAACACAAGGAATAAATACACAATGAGTAACGATAATGTCATTTGTCAAACTATTGTGAAGTGGAATCTACGTGGAAAACTCATTTGGATTTGCAAAAAGTCATCAACCAGTACAGTACTCATTTCAAACAGTGTTGTAAACATTGACAGTAGGATAAAATGTAAACTCAAATACAATGACTTTACATCAATCTAATTTCAACATAATCATCAGAAATATGTATACTTTGGAATCACGTTGAAAATTACACGGAGAAACGCTAAAACATTCTTTCATCCTATATTCAATTGGGTGGTTGAAATTATGTTGAATTTCATATTGGATAAGACATTTTATTTGACCTCGTTTCAATGTGGATAGTAAAATGGTATGTTTGAATCAACGTCATTGTATCAACGTGATACCATCAATCTAAATAAAGAGGTATATTGACGTAAAACGTGAAACCACAGTCCAACGATTCCGGACTGACCAGGGACTCCTACTGACACATGAGGGGTAATGCACTTCAGTAGAACAATTCTACCATCCAGATGCTTACCTTTATGTACCCTGTTTGGCTTTGGAAACGAGCGGTTTTCGTTTCACCTGAGCTATCGTGTTACATTTAGACATTGATCAGTTACCATACTCACATGCGTGACTACCTAAATAACATTGAATAGTTGAAAGCAACATTGTGAAATTCAGAGTGAGGTTGGGTTTATGTGGGCTACATTGACATCTGATTTGCCCAAAGGACACCGTCATTTCAACGTGTAGCTAGGTATAGTATCATTCATCCATCGATCTTTGGAATAGTAGAAGTAGTTCACAGTAGCCCTATAAATAGGTTGTCAAATTCATGACAATAATAATAATAAAACCTTTACCTTGGGATATTTGACTTCACTTCCTCAAATCCACCATCTGCAATGTGTGAGTTACAGCCTTAGTCTCCGCACAACAAAGTCAGTGTATGGCCAAGGTCCCGTTAGGGTGGCACTCTCCACTGCTGTCGCCTTTTCACCCCTCAATAAACAATTTGTTTTTGGCCAGGGGAAAACCAGGTTAGGGGATTCTTTCACAAATACTACTTTAAATTAAATCAAAAGTACTGAAACATAGAAATCCAGATCCACTAACGCCAGGACCCAGAAGGACATTTATTTACTTCAAGTCTCTTTGTGGTGAATCGTCAAGTATCTAGATACAGATTTCAATGTATATTGGACTGAATGGCAATTCCACCTTGACTACATCAATATGCATATGAGAAAAACACACTGCAGCCTGTAGTCTCTTTCAGTCTATTCAATGTCATTCTAACGGTCCTTTACAAAGAAAGAACCCCAAGGCTGTCATTTATATAAACTGCCAATATTTTCAAGTCACAGTCAGGTACTGGTCAACTGCTGGCCACAGTAGTTAGAGCACGAACAACACTACCATCTCTTGACCCAGCATCACCCTTTGCTCTCTGTCTGACACAGTCACTGGTGGTCACTTCATGCTGCCAGGATTTGGGCCGAAGTCACGTTGTATTAGGCCCAAATACCGGTACAGTATGGGAATAAGTACTAAAGTTGCACTTACGTGCAGTATGATGATGTAACATCTCAAGGACATGACAAAAACCAGTCGGTTGAAATCTGGTTGAAATTACATCATTGCAATGACTTTTGTCCGCTGGAAAAGTCTATCATGTTAACACATTTAATCCCGATTTTTTCCCCAGACATGAACATTTCTAAATCATGTGTCATTAGTAGCCCTTTGAAATAATCAATCATTCTTTTTTAAAATGTTCATGGAAAGTAGGTGAAAAAGCGTGTTTTATGGTCGGTCACAATGGGATAATGTGATGTATACTGAATTAACACATTTCTCCTATGCAGTCAACAAAATGCTTTTATATCCCAGCCCAGTTATTAACACATTTAAATCTCTGTTACTGGCAGTCCCCAGCATTGCCACTAGGATGCCCCATCACATTCTAGTGTGACTATTTTACACATCAAAAACACTTATACAACGTCGATATGAATACTGAGAGCAAAGACAAAAAAACAACCATCAACGTATTTCAACATTGTTACTTTATTGCAATATTCATTGTAACATTGTTACTTTAGTGCAACATATATTGAAACATTAATATTGTAACGTTATTGTAACATTTGAACTTGTACTTTAGTGCAATATTCATTGTAACATTGTTACTTTAGTGCAACATATATTGCAATATTCATTGTAACATTGTCTTTGACATTATGCATTCAAGTAAAGGGCTACACTGAAGAAGAAAAAAAATAATATATATATATACACATATACATCCACAGCTGAAGTTCAGAAGTTTACATACAGTTAGGTTGGAGTCATTAAAACTCTTTTTTCAACCACTCCACAGATTTATTGATAACAAACTATAGTTGAGGCAAGTCGGTTAGGACATCTACTTTGTGCATGACAAGTAATTTATCCAACAATTGTTTACAGACAAATTATTTCACTTATAATTCACTGTATCACAATTCCAGTGGGTCAGAAGTTTACATACATTATGTTGACTGTGCCTTTAAACAGCTTCGAAAATTCCAGAAAAGATGTCATGACTTTAGAAGCTTCTGATAGACTAATTGACATCATTTGAGTCAATTGGAGGTGTACCTGTGGATGTATTTCAAGGCCTACCTTCAAACTCAGGGCCTCTTTGCTTGACATCACGGGAAAATCAAAAGAAATCAGCCAAGACCTCCGAAAAAAATTGTAGACCTCCACAAGTCTGGTTCATCCTTGGGAGCAATTTCCAAATGCCTGAAGGTACCACGTTCATCTGTACAAACAATAGTACGCAAGTATAAACACCATGTGACCACACAGCTGCCATACGGCTCAGGAAGGAGACACATTCTGTCTCTTAGAGATGAACGTACTTTGGTGGGAAAAGTGCAAATCAATCCCAGAACAACAGCAAAGGACCTTGTGAAGATGCTGGAGGAAACAGGTACAAAAGTATCTATATCCACAATAAAACGAGTCCTATATCGACATAACATGAAAGTCCGCTCAGCAAGGAAGAAGTCACTGCTCTAAAATCGCCATAACGAAGCCAGATTATGGTTTGCAACTGCACAACTGGACAAAGATCATACTTTTTGGAGAAATGTCCTCTGGTCTGATGAAACAAAAATAGAACTGTTTGGCAATAATGACCATTGTTATGTTTGGAGTAAAAAGGGGGTGGCTTGCAATCCGAAGAACATCCTCCCAACCATGAAGCACGGGGGTGGCAGCATCATGTTGTGGGGGTGCTTTGCTGCAGGAGGGACTGGTGCACTTCACAAAATAGATGGCATCATGAGGTAGGAAAATTATGTGGATATATTGAAGCAACATCTCAAGACATCAGTCATGAAGTTAAAGCTTGGTCGTAAATGGGTCTTCCAAATGGACAATGACTCCAAGCATACTTCCAAAGTTGTGGAAAATGGCTTAAGGACAACAAAGTCAAGGTATTGGAGTGGCCATCACAAAGCCCTGACCTCAAACCTATAGACAATTTGTGGGGAGAACTGAAAAAGCGTGTGCGAGCAAGGAGGCCTACAAACCTGACTCACTTACACCAGCTCTGTCAGGAGGAATGGGCCAAAATTCACCAAACTTATTGTGGGAAGCTTGTGGAAGGCTACCCGAAACGTTTGACCCAAGTTAAACAATTTAAAGGCAATGCTACCAAATACTAATTGAGTGTATGTAAACTTCTGACCCACATGTATGTATGTATGTATGTATGTATGTATGTATGTATGTATGTATGTATGTATGTATGTATGTATGTATGTATGTATGTATACATACACACACACTATTCCAAAAACATTTCAGTCATTTTGATTGTCTTTTTCATCAACTTTTCATTTCTTCATCGAGTCCGTTGTACTGCTTCTCCTCACTCTTTATTGACTTTTATATTTTTATCTTATTGGCTTTTTCAGACATTTTTCATTTACTCCTATCTCCTTTTCTATTGTCCGTGGTATATCTTGAAGCACTCAATGTGCAGTGGCGCTTTGCATTTCTCACATGCATAGGTAGTGTGTTTGTCAGAATCACGACATCTCTGGAACCGGTGCATCGTGTTGATTGGCCAGTAAGAAGCTTTGTCATATCTTGCCTGATCTTCAACAGTAGCAGCCAGTAGAGATCTCCATCCGTGGCTCAGTGGTTTTGTGCCAAACTCTTGCATAAGAGACTGTGCCACTATCCGTGAGAAGGTCGATGGTCCTTCCCATAACGTCTCTGTAAAAGAAATGGCTGTTTACGAGTGCACTGTTGAGAGACCATGCAAAGATGGGCCACCACCACTTCTTAGACATGATCGAGATATGGTATCTTGAAACCTGTAGGTCATGAAGGTCAACACCACCCATGTTCTCATTGTATCGGTTGATGCATTTTGGTTGTGGGACTTTGTCAAAGGCACGTTGCTCCTTGTTCCATCTCTTGACAGAGGTCTCACTGTATTTCTCCTCCATGTTTGTTGCCACTGTGACAATGTTATTGTCTTTCTAACAGACCAACAACTTGTCTCCTTGGTTCAGAACCTCAGAGGTTCCCCGGGGTAACTTCATGAATTCCTTCTGTGGCTTGAATGAGACATCAAACAGACAATTTTGCCTCATCGTTCCAGAGCTCCCATATCCTCTTCTTGTCATTTCATTGAGGAGTGCAAGCGAAGTGAAGAGGTTGTCATGAAGGAACTTGCAACCTTGAGGCACCTGAGACTGCTCTGCAAGTCCAAGAATGACACTGGGTCCCTGACCCAGCCCAGTCAAAGGGAGGAGAGTGTGGGATCCACCATATGGCTCCATGTAATACATGTAACCACTGGATGAGGCAAGGCTCCATAGCTTGTAACCAAAACGGATTGGTTTACCTCTTATGAATTGCTTACATCCATGTCGGCCATAGTATCGGATCATGCATCATGTATCGGATCGACTGAAAGCCATTCCTGAAATTGCATGACTTTGTATGACTGATTGAGCTCGGAGAAGATGGGCCTAACCTTAAAAAATGGGTCGTCAGAGATCTTTGTGTTGTCAACCACATGAACTGAGTCCATTATTAAATCAAATTGCTTTATCCGCATTGCATCTGAAATGCTTTCATTGTGTACATCACTGTCAAGTGACCAGTACATGTGTCATCTTGGAACAGAGCTGTACCCAGATGGGATAAGGATCCCATAGAATGTAAGGAGCTCATCCATTCTCAGATACAGTTGCTTGTCCTTGGTCTGGGTGTAGAGGTTGGACATTTCAATGGTGATTTCTCGTAGGGTGGGTGGATACATTAGTAGGAAAACATCCATTGGGTTGGGGCAGCTTTGTTTTACACATTCTGCAGCATTTGGGCTGTATACTATGTGTTTTGGAATCACAGCGGTGGCAGGCCTCTTCTATCATTTGAACACTCAATCTTTATTTTTGACCACCTGCAGCTTTGCCCATGGCTCTTCTGGCTGGCCCCAATGGCTTGTAGAGGCCCTTGGCTCTTCTGACTGGACCCTCTGGCGGGTAGAGGCCCTTGGCTCTTCATGATCAACAGTGGAGGGGGGTGGGGGAGGGCGGGTGATGAGGGGGAGGTAATCATCATTTATAACATTGTTCCTGTCATGATCTGTTTGCATAGGTTCAGCATATGCATTCAACAGCCTGGCTGGCAAATGGCCTGTCTCCCCCTCATAGTCCACATCTGACCCATCGCTATCACAATGACTGAGGACAGCATCTTTCTAATTTTGAGGGATAACTGCAATGTTGCATGCTTTGTCTGGGCGGTCACCTAGATCCAACATATCCAGAACTTGACTCAAAGTGAAACTGAAAGAAAAAACAGAGTAGAAAGTTGGGTAGAACAATAACTATGTATGTGTATAAGTATGTGTATACCTAGACGCACTGTGTTATCCCGCCGGTCACTATTGTTGCTGCCAACATGTTTACTCATTCTATAACCACACTGAACAAAGTTGAGTAATTGCAAATGCATATATCACTACTAGACACCTTAAAGATGATGTGTACTAAAAATATTTGTCCTATCTTTATGTTAACATACTTTACTAACCTTTTGTTTGGGAGCTTTGATGCAGCCATCCTCTTCTCATGGTGCAACCAGGAAGTAAACAGCTCTGGTCATGTGACAATTTACACTAAACGTGTGACACTGCACATATTTCATTGAGACCCTTTTATTATTTCAATATTTGCTGTAAATGCATTGATTCAGTAATATTTTTAGAGCCTGAAAACGTTTTTTTTATGGTCACTGTTGTGACTGATGGGATTAAAAGTGTTATTTTTGCATCAGTATGGCGTGTGCCTTGTGTACTTGTGGATGATTCCCAGTACTGCTTATTTTTAGGATCTGGCCACCTGTACCAACACAGCTGTGTGGCACTGCCAGGGAGAGTCTGATTAGACTTGCCGTTCCTCTTCCCAAATTGAATTATCAAAAGGCTGCAATCTTCATATTCTCCCAAAAGTACATCTCAAAACTGTGTATTCCTCTTTTCTTATCTAAGGGGCAGCAATCAGAGGCAAGGTGCAATCTATACCGCAATTACTGCTGATTACAGTCTGGTCTTCATGTATAATTACAAAGGCATTTGCTGCTAGTAGTCAAAGGAGTGACCATTTGTTATAGAAAAGTCAGTTTTACTTTGAAAGCAACTATTTGATCAAAGCAAATGCATTTACAACATTGTGAGATATGCAGTAAACATTTACAACCCAGTCTAATTGTTACCACAGAACAGTTAAATCAATACTTCGGTGTTGGATTTTTTGTGTTTTACTTGTCAAAACACCGTAACTAAAACATTAATACATTTTCACAAAATAAATTCATGCTCACAGCACTGATTCTGTGACACATTCATTCTATACTTGGTCTTCAAAATCCTAAATTAGATAGTTAAGCTGTTAAAAAATTCTGATATGACCAGTGGCGATTTAAATATGTAAATCTTGGTGGGGCAAACTCAAAACATTTGTTTTAGATGCATGACAGCAAAGCCACTACACAACACTAAACAATACATTGATTGGACTATAACGGTGACCACAAACTGTTAGGGCCTGCATTAAGCTGTCCCAACAGCAGTCCCAACACCTTACCACCGCTACACCTGGCTATCAGCGGAGTCTTGTCTGGCAGCGAAACAGTTCATTCAGCCTCATTCACTGCCTTTTAAAAAAACATAGCTGATATGACTGACTTTCTTAAAAAAAATTGGTTTCTACTGACAATTGAGATGTACAAACTATGGCATATGGGGACGACGAGCAGATAAGAGGCAATCTGCAAATTCGATTAAGACATTAATGAGCGAGCTAGGACAGACGTAGTCAATATAACTATCTGTTCAGCACTTTTGAAATGTACAACGACAGAATTCAGAACATGGGGCCGTTCTTACACTATTTTTCCTGTACATAAAGTCAGAACTGTAGGATAAATAAAGGGGGCATAATAAGCAGACAATGAAAGCTCTAACAGTATTTGATGATGACATTTCTCTAAAACAGGCTATAGGCTACATGTGCATCACCAAGTCAGAACAGTAGGCTAAATTATGACGGGAGAAGGGAGCAAATTATTAGGGTGAGGCAGATGGGCTACTAACAGCTTACTACACAACATACACTTACAGTATAACTACTTTCTTAGCTACAGAAAACATATCTCCCTGGCATATAACATCATTTATACAGCAGCATACAATACATTTCTGGACTTTCCTTGTTGTGCTGTGCTTACTTGATCAGGAAGGTGGCGCGACTTCCTTCGTGGGCAAATTTTGTCATAAAACTCGGGATCTCGGGAAAAAAAAACAAGGTCGAATCATGACATTAGTGATATTCAGGTCGGAGCTCTAGAAAGAGGCCAGAGTTCCCGACCTGGAATTCAGAGTTGGATGACCGTTCAAAACGCATTGTCCCTGTCGGAGCTCGTTTTTTTTCTGAGTTCCCAGTTGTCTTGAACTCACTGAAGTCTGAGATTTCCCAGTTCCAAGTTTCCAGTTGTTTTGAACGCAGGAGAAGTCAAGCTGGATTGACAGCATGGTCAATGTTGAATGTTTATCCTTTTAAGGTTGGAAAAGAGACCCTTAAACCCAGACTTGGACCAAGCATACACTCAACTGAATAGCAGGCTAGTAAATGCTTTGCAGTGCTTGTAGTTAGCCAATGATTCCTTGCAAACCACTCATTGTTGAATTTCCAACTTGATGTGTAATGTTTATGTCCAATGAGCACTGATATGTTTTATCTCTAATTTCTCTATATCATTTCTCTTCATATGACAAGGATTGAAAAGGATTTAACAGTAGATTGTCAACTTGATTCATGATGATGACTGCTAGCTTGCTAGCTAAGATTTTGAAAGTATGATGTTGACATCAGTCAAATCAAAGTTACTGTAGATATAACATAATTTGACATCGTTTTATCTGTGGCCAATGACCTTTAGCCTTCTTGGATGGGCACTTCTAATCTAACTCTATGGTAGCACCCAAGGGGTTTGAATTTTTGAGCTCTCCCCGTATATTTTGTGGTGATGTAGTGTCCCCATGAGTGACAGAACACTGAGCCAATCACGGCACAACTAGAGAACATTACAAACCCCTACGCTCCGTGTTTTCCTGCATTTTGGAGTTGCCTTACTAAAGAAAGCAAAAAAGAGACCATGTTTGTATGCAGCTTTATTAACTCAATTACATACTTATTTTTTTTACATTGCTTGCAAACTGATATGTGACACATATTAATGCCAAAATAACATGCAAAACAGGCAACAAAAATATCCAATGACGGGTCGCCACTGGATATTATAACCGTAATAATTGTTTCGGTCCTTTCGTCAATATTATGTAATGGCATGTCCTTTGCTCAAGGCAATGACATTCCCCCAGCATTATGGCCAAGCTGGGGTATATTTGATACACAAGCTGAGGTCATTTCAATCTTTCTGCACTCTGTAGCCCAGAGATTGACTGAGACAACAGAACTAGGAGAGAGAAAGAACAACTGAGAACAAACCAGACAGGCCATTTGAATTAAGCAGGCTTCATCCACCACACATTTCCTCTAACTGGCACCCAGTCATATCTCACAAACGGATAACAGCATCATAAACTCCCCTGCCATCGCAATATACTTGCCCCAAATTCAATAACAAAAAGGTGAATAGACGTCTAGTTAGATATCACGGACAGGAGCCAAAAGCCCAATGTCTTTTCTGGAACTCTAAGTGAGGTGTAATGGACTGGCTATTTGCTATTTTATTCATTTTATTAGCTTTTGTGGCTTTTACAGAGTAAGAAAAATACAAATATATCATACAAGAAAACAAGGTTGAAAACAATAGACAGGGTTATAAAGAGCATAATTTACAGATACAAAATATACAAGCAGATGCATAAAGACGTCAAACAGACAGACAATAAAAAATGTATAAAAAAGACCATGCATAACTATACAGATCAGACACACAACAAGTGTCTGTCAGAATATGCAATCACAAAGGCCAAGTATATAAATAGCCTACATAGATTAGGGTTATTCTCAAGTAGCCAAATCAGGCCAGGCCCGACAGTCCTGAAATTAAAACTTGGGCTTGTTGGCACGGATTATTTTTCAATGCTGTAGGAAAAGCCTCAATGGGAATTAAATCAATGACTCTTTGTTCCCTTTGACTATTTGACTATCTGACGTTTCTAAAACCAAATTATCAACTCCATTATACTCCACTCTGTCTGTGTGATGTCGCTTTTTCTTCCCCAAAAGCCGAATGAATGCTATGACTGGTTAATTCACTGGACTGGCTAGAGCCAGCCCTTCTAATCAGCACTGACACACACAGACAGTAAATGTAATGAATTTTGCAACAGAGTGAGCAATTGATGCATTGCTAAGTGAATCCACTTGGCTGTCTCTGATTAGATACTCTATAGCTACTAAGCACATTATCATCCCATCATACGGGTCCAGGTTAAATGTCATTATTACCCACCTGGGGCCTACTTGAGTTCATTCTGACCATGCACCTGTAGTACTGAATATGTCTCTCTTGAAGGAAGGGAGTGACTTGCCCTTTAATTAGGTTGACCAAATAATAATTGTTCCTGAAATGTATGCATTCATAAGCCATATTTACATATACTGAGTATAGAAAACATTAAGAACACCTGCTCTTTCCATGATAGACTGACCAGATGAATCCGGGTAAAAGCTATGATCCCTTATTGATGTCACTTGTTAAATCCATTTTAAATCAGTGTAGATGAAGGGGAGGAGACAGGTTAAAGAAGGATTTTTAAGCCTTGAGACAATTGAGACACGTATTGTATATGTGTGCCATTCAGAGGGTGAATGTGCGAGACAAAAGATTTAAGTGCCTTTGAACAGAGTATGGTAGTAGGCGCACCGGTTTGTGTCAAGAACTGCAATTGCTGCTGGATTTTTCATGCTCAACAGTTTCCCGTATGTATCAAGAATTGCCCACCACCCAAAGGATATCCAGCCAACTTGACACACTGTGGGAAGCATTGGAGTCAACATTGACATAGTCCAACCCTAAACATGAGCACAAGTGTTCACTGCACTCCTTCAGCCCACAGTTGGGGGCTTGTAGGGTCTACATTCATTTATATTCCTTTAAAGTTTATCAGTCGTGTTTCAAGTGCATTTTAAAGTCCCTGGAAGAAATGGAATGTCAGTCGAGAGAGGAATTAGGAATCCAGGAAGGTGACTTCTGGAATGTAATCAGACCCAAAACTCAGCTAAAAGCCATGATGACGCCATGAGGTGTTGACTGAATTTAGATCGTATTAACATAATAGACCTAGACGTGACACCAATATGGCCAAGAAATAGAAAGTCTGCCAGTCTTGACAATACTGCTGGCAGAATACAGATGATTTTGGATATCAAACAAGAAGTTGTTTGGGAAAAACCGGAAACCTGAACTTCTGCTTTGAATTCAATGTATTTTTTTTGTGTGTGTGTCTTCTTAACTTCAGCCAACGGCATGCTCTCACAATCTGACTAAAGCCACCATCCAGACTCTCATGTAGAATTCCCTCTAACATATTATTTATTCTTCTCTGAACATCATAGAGTAAGACACCAGCATGGGGTGATACATGTTCTTTAAATAATATCACTGAATAACAAATGTCCTCTTAAACCAAAACCTTAGTTGCTATGGAGAAAACATGACAGGCAGATCAAAGGGAAATTGTCTCACTTTTCTGCAGGCTGTCGCTTCAGACTGAGCGTCATAAATCAATTCATCAATTGCTTAGCATCCTGTTATCTCTTTCTGTCTGTTCCTACGGAGAGCTAAAGCCTTTAGATCAGGGCACTAATTAAGAGGGTCTTCACATTTACTAGACATTTTGCAAAAATACCCTCAGCTACACATATACTGGCGTAGCAGTCAGACGTCTTTGTCCTGTCGTGTCCCTTGTATATATTTTTCTTCGCATATCTTTTTAAAATATTTTCCTAAACCTCAACTTCTAAATACTCTCCTGCAACCCGCCTCACCCAATGTGGCGTGGATCTGTTTTTTTTTCTAAAGTATTTATACTTACTTCGGATCTGGAATCCCTCAACTGAAGCTAGCCAGCTAACTACCTACCAGCTATCAGTCAGCAAACCACTGCTAGCGGTCATCAGCTAACCTTTAGCTCGGAAAGCTCTCGCCAGTTTGTACAACGTGACTCAAACCAGAGCATAACGGACCTATTTTTTCTCTCCATATCCCCAGATTCCTACCGCAAACTCTGAAAATGTTCATCTGGATCTTCGCAACTAGCTAACCGCAATCCCGGGTGACAACTCCTGGCTAGCGTTTCCATCCCGGAACAAGCACCAAAGCCCACTGCCGGGCTACAATATCCGGACCCCTTCTACTGCCGGTACGGGGCACGGAACCCAGCCGATTCTCTACGACTGGAATACCAACAATCTGCCCGAGGATTCCAACAGGCCCCTCAGGCGCGACGTCCTCTGAAGGCCCATTCTGCTAACCGCGGCCTGCTAGCTACCTAGAGCTACTTGGAACCCTACTATTCCAAGACTGGTCTATCGACGTCACCGCACGAAGAGGCACAAATAGACTTACCTCCATCGCGACGTCCCCCAAAGGCCCTTCTGCTAACTGCTAGCCCCGGTCTGCTAGCTTGCTTACCCCGGTCTGCTAACTGCTTGCTTGCTAACCCGGTCTGCTAACTGCTAGCTTGCTAGCCCCGGTCTGCTAACTGCTAGCTTGTTAGCCCGGGCCTGCTAATTGCTAGCTTGTTAGCACCAGCCTGCTAACTGTCTGAATCGCCGTGTCCCCAGCCAGCCCAACCACTCACTGGACCCATATGTTCACTTGGCTACGCATGCCTCTCTCTAATATCAATATGCCTCGTCCATTACTGTCCTGGTTAGTGATTACTGTCTTATTTCACTGTAGAGCCTCTAGCCCTGCTCAAAATGTCTTAACCAACCATGTTGTTCCACCTCCTACATATGCGATGACATCACCTGGTTTAAACGTCTCGTCGAGAGACTATATCTCTCTCATCATTACTCAATGCCTAGGTTTACCTCCAATGTACTTGCATCCTACGTTACCTTTGTCTGTACATTATGCCTTGAATCTATGCTATCGTGCCCAGAAACCTGCTCCCTTTACTCACTGTTACGAACGTGCTAGACGGCCAGTTCTTCTAGCCTTTAGCCGTACCCTTATCCTACTTCTCCTCTGTTCCTCTGGTGATGTAGAGGTTAATCCAGGTCCTGCAGTGCCTAAATCCACTCCCACTCCCCAGGTGCTCTCATTTGTTGACTTCTGTAACCGTAAAAGCCTTGGTTTCATGCATGTTAACATTAGAAGCCTACTCCCTAACTCCCTACTCCCTGTTTTACTCACTGCTTTAGCACACTCTGCCAACCCGGATGTCTTAGCCGTGTCTGAATCCTGGCTTAGGAAAACCACCAAAAATCCTGAAATCTCCATCGCTAACTATAACATTTTCCGTCAAGATAGAACTGCCAAAGGGGGCGGTGTTGCAATCTACTGCAAAGATAGCCTGCAGAGTTCTGTATTACTATCCAAGTCTGTACCCAAACAATTCGAGCATCTACTTCTAAAAAGTCACCTTTCCAGAAACAAGTTTCTCACTGTTACTGCTTGCTATAGACCTCCCTCTGCCCCCAACTGTGCCCTCGATACAGTATGTGAATTGATTGCCCCCCATTTATCTTCTGAGCTCGTGCTACTAGGTGACCTAAACTGGGACATGCATAACACCCCGGCCATCCTACAATCTAAGCTTGATGCCCTCAATCTCACACAAATGATCAATGAACCTACCAGGTACAACTCAAAATCCGTAAACACGGGCACCCTCATAGATGTCATCCTAACTAACTCGCCCTCCAAATATACCTCTGCTGTTGTCAATCAAGATCTCAGCGATCACTGCCTCATTGCCTGCATCCGTAATGGGTCTGCGACCAAACGACCACCCCTCATCACTGTCAAACACTCCCTAAAACGCTTCTGCAAGCAGGCCTTTCTAATCGACCTGGCCGGGGTATCCTGGAATGACATTGATCTCATCCCGTCAGTAGATGATGCCTGGCTATTCTTTAAAAGTGCCTTCATCACCATCTTAAATAAGCATACCCCATTCAAAAAATGTAGAACTAGGAATAGATATAGTCCCAGACCTGTCTGCCATTGACCAGCACAAAAACATCCTGTGGCGTTCTGCATTAGCATCGAATAGCCCCCGTGATATGCAACTTTTCAAGGAAGTTAGGAACAAATATACAAAGGCAGTTAGGAAAGCTAAGGCTAGCTTTTTCAAACAGAAATTTGCATCCTGTAGTACTAACGCAAACAAGTTCTGGGACACATTAAAGTCCATGGAGAATAAGAGCACCTCCTCCCAGCTGCCCACTGCTCTGAGGCTAGGAAACACTGTCACCACCGATAAATCCACTATAATTGAGAATTTCAATAAGCATTTCTCTACGGCTGGCCATGCTTTCCACCTGGCTACCCCTACCCCGGTCAACTGCCCGGCACCCTCCACAGCAACCCGCCAAAGCCCCCACCATTTCTTCTTCACCCAAATCCAGATAGCTGATGTTCTGAAAGAGCTGCAAAATCTGGACCCCTACAAATCAGCCGGGCTAGACAATCTGGACCCTCTCTTTCTAAAATGATATGCCGAAATTGTTGCAACCCCTATTACTAGCCTGTTCAACCTCTCTTTCGTATCGTCTGAGATTCCAAAGATTGGAAAGCTGCCGCGGTCATCCCCCTCTTCAAAGGGGGTAACACTCTAGACCCAAACTGCTACAGACCTATATCTATCCTACCCTGCCTTTCTAAGGTCTTCGAAAGCCAAGTTAACAAACAGATTACCGACCATTTCGAATCCCACTGTACCTTCTCCGCTATGCAATCTGGTTTCAGAGCTGGTCATGGGTGCACCTCAGCCACGCTCAAGGTCCTAAATGACATCGTAACCGCCATCGATAAGAGACATTACTGTACAGCCGTATTCATCGACCTGGACAAGGCTTTCGACTGTCAATCACCACATTCTTATTGACAGACTCGACAGCCTTGGTTTCTCAAATGATTGCCTCGCCTGGTTTATCAACTACTTCTCTGATAGAGTTCAGTGTGTCAAATCGGAGGGCCTGTTGTCCGGACCTCTGGCAGTCTCTATGGGGGTGCCACAGGGTTCAATTCTCAGGCCGATTCTCTTCTCTGTATACATCAATGATGTCGCTCTTGATGCTGGTGATTCTCTGATCCACCTCTACGCAGATGACACCATTCTGTATACTTCTGGCCCCTCTTTGGACACTGTGTTAACTAACCTCCAGACGAGCTTCAATGCCATACAACTCTCCTTCTGTGGCCTCCAACTGCTCTTAAATGCAAGTAAATGCATGCTATTCAATCAATAACTGCCCGCACCTGCCCGCCCGTCCAGCATCACTACTCTGGACGGTTCTGACTTAGAATATGTGGACAACTACAAATACCTAGGTGTCTGGTTAGACTGTAAACTCTCCTTCCAGACTCACATTAAGCATCTCCAATCCAAAATTAAATCTAGAATCTGCTTCCTATTTCACAACAAAGCATACTTCACTCATGCTGCCAAACATACCCTCGTAAAACTGACCATCCTACCGATCCTCGACTTCGCCGATGTGATCTATAAAATAACCTCCAATTTATCTTGCTCCTTTGCACCCCAGTATCTCTACTTGCACATTCATCTTTTGCACATCTACCATTCCAGTGTTTAATTGCTATATTGTAATTACTTCGCCACCATGGCCTATTTCTTGCCTTAACTCCCTTATCTTACCTCATTTGCACTCACTGTATATATACCTTTTTTGTTTTCTTTTTTTTCTACTGTATTATTGACTGTATGTGTCACGCCCTGGCCTTAGTATTCTTTGTTTTCTTTATGTTTTTTAGTTAGGTCAGGGTGTGACATGGGGAATGTATGTGTTTTTGTAGTGTCTAGGGGTGTTGTATGTGTATGGGGCAGTGTCTAGTGTAGTTGTCTAGTTATGTCTATGGCTGCCTAGATTGGTTCTCAATTAGAGGCAGCTGTGGTTCATTGTCTCTGATTGAGAGCCATATTTAAGGCAGTCATAGGCATTGGGGTTTTGTGGGTAATTGTCTATGTTGAACGTTTGTTGCTTGTCTATGCACTTACGTCATTTAGCTTCACGGTCGTTTGTTGTTTTGTTTAGTTTGTATTCAGTGTTCGTTTCGTGTTTTTCCCTTCTCTCAATAAAAGAGAAATGTATTTTGCACACGCTGCGCCTTGGTCCTCTCTCTCACCCATAGACGATCGTGACAGAATTACCCACCAGAATCGGACCAAGCGGCGTGTGAAACAGCAACAGGACCCACCTACACAGGATTTCTGGACATGGGAGGACGAATTGGATGGTAAGGGACCTTGGGCTCAACCAGGAGAATATCGCTGCCCCAAAGCTGAGCTGGAGGCAGCGAAAGCAGAGAGGCGGCGATATGAGGAGGCAGCACGGAAGCAAGGCTGGAAGCCCGCGAGTACAACCCAAACATTTCTTGGGGGGGGGGGGGGGGGGGGGGGGGGGGGGGCTAAAAGGGAGTGTGGCGAAGTCAGGTAGGAGACCTGCGCATACTCCCTGTACTTACCGTGGAGAGCGAGAGTACGGGCAGACACCGTGTTACGCAGTAGAGCGCATGGTGTCTCCTGTACGCGTGCATAGCCCGGTTCGGTACATTCCAGCTCCACGTATCGGCCGGGCTAGATTGAGCGTTGAGCCGGATGTCATGAAGCCGGCCCAACGCATCTGGCCACCAGTGCGTCTCCTCGGGCCGGCTTACATGGCACCAGCCTTACGCATGGTGTCCCCGGTTCGCCTACATAGCCCGGTGCGGGTTATTCCACCTCCCCGCACTGGTCGGGCGACGGGGAGCATACAACCAGGTAAGGTTGGGCAGGCTCAGTGCTCAAGGGAGCCAGTACGCCTACACGGTCCGGTATTTCCAGCGCCACCTCCCCGCTCCAGCCCAGTACCACCAGTGCCTACACCACGCACCAGGCTTCCAGTGCGTCTCCAGAGCCCTGTTCCTCCTCCACGCACTCTCCCTGTGGTGCGTGTCTCCAGCCCAGTGCCTCCAGTTCCGGCACCACGCATCAAGCCTCCTGTGCGTCTCCAGAGCCCTGTACGCACTGTTCCTTCTCCCCGTACTCGCCCTGATGTGCGTGCCCTCAGCCCGGTACCACCAGTGCCGGTACCACGCATCAAGCCTATAGTATGCCTTGAGAGTCCAGTGTGCCCTGTTGCTGTTCCCCGCACTAGCCTGAAGGTGCGTGTCTTTAGCCCGGTACCTCCAGTTCCGGCACCACGCACCAGGCCTACAGTGCGTCTCAGCCGGCCAGAGTCTGCCGTCTGCCCAACGGCGCCTGAACTGCCCGTCTGCCCAACGCCGTCTGAACTGTCCGTCTGTACTGAGCCTTCAAAGCCGCCCGTCTGTACTGAGCCTGCAAAGCCGCCCGTCTGCCAGGAGCCTTCAGAGCCGTCCGCCAGACAGGAGCCGCTAGAGCCGTCCGCCAGACAGGAGCCGCTAGAGCCGTCCGCCAGACAGGAGCCGCTAGAGCCGTCCGCCAGACAGGATCAGCCAGAGCCGTCCGCCAGACAGGATCAGCCAGAGCCGTCCGCCAGCCAGGATCAGCCAGAGCCGTCCGCCAGCCAGGATCAGCCAGAGCCGTCCGCCAGCCAGGATCAGCCAGAGCCGTCCGCCAGCCAGGATCCGCCAGAGCCGTCCGCCAGCCAGGATCCGCCAGAGCCGTCCGCCAGCCAGGATCCGCCAGAGCCAGCCAGCCAGGATCTACCCCTCAGTCCGGAGCTGCCCCTCAGTCCGGAGCTGCCCCTCAGTCCGGTGCTGCCCCTTAATCCAGTGGGGTTAATTTGGAGGGTGGCCATTTGGAGGAGGCTACCAAAGCGGGTATTGACAATGGTGGAGTGGGGGCCACGTCCCGCACCGCCGCCATGATGGGGCCCACCCCGGACCCTCCCC
Source organism: Salvelinus namaycush (assembly GCF_016432855.1). NCBI lineage: Eukaryota > Metazoa > Chordata > Actinopteri > Salmoniformes > Salmonidae > Salvelinus > Salvelinus namaycush. The sequence goes on along the minus strand of NC_052309.1, from coordinate 39,965,710 downwards.
TTTCTATGTCAGGTTGTGCGGTCGGAGTCCGCACCTTTGGGGGGGGGGGGTACTGTCACGCCCTGGCCTTAGTATTCTTTGTTTTCTTTATGTTTTTTAGTTAGGTCAGGGTGTGACATGGGGAATGTATGTGTTTTTGTAGTGTCTAGGGGTGTTGTATGTGTATGGGGCAGTGTCTAGTGTAGTTGTCTAGTTATGTCTATGGCTGCCTAGATTGGTTCTCAATTAGAGGCAGCTGTGGTTCATTGTCTCTGATTGAGAGCCATATTTAAGGCAGTCATAGGCATTGGGGTTTTGTGGGTAATTGTCTATGTTGAACGTTTGTTGCTTGTCTATGCACTTACGTCATTTAGCTTCACGGTCGTTTGTTGTTTTGTTTAGTTTGTATTCAGTGTTCGTTTCGTGTTTTTCCCTTCTCTCAATAAAAGAGAAATGTATTTTGCACACGCTGCGCCTTGGTCCTCTCTCTCACCCATAGACGATCGTGACAGAATTACCCACCAGAATCGGACCAAGCGGCGTGTGAAACAGCAACAGGACCCACCTACACAGGATTTCTGGACATGGGAGGACGAATTGGATGGTAAGGGACCTTGGGCTCAACCAGGAGAATATCGCTGCCCCAAAGCTGAGCTGGAGGCAGCGAAAGCAGAGAGGCGGCGATATGAGGAGGCAGCACGGAAGCAAGGCTGGAAGCCCGCGAGTACAACCCAAACATTTCTTGGGGGGGGGGGGGGGGGGGGGGGGGGGGGGGGGGCTAAAAGGGAGTGTGGCGAAGTCAGGTAGGAGACCTGCGCATACTCCCTGTACTTACCGTGGAGAGCGAGAGTACGGGCAGACACCGTGTTACGCAGTAGAGCGCATGGTGTCTCCTGTACGCGTGCATAGCCCGGTTCGGTACATTCCAGCTCCACGTATCGGCCGGGCTAGATTGAGCGTTGAGCCGGATGTCATGAAGCCGGCCCAACGCATCTGGCCACCAGTGCGTCTCCTCGGGCCGGCTTACATGGCACCAGCCTTACGCATGGTGTCCCCGGTTCGCCTACATAGCCCGGTGCGGGTTATTCCACCTCCCCGCACTGGTCGGGCGACGGGGAGCATACAACCAGGTAAGGTTGGGCAGGCTCAGTGCTCAAGGGAGCCAGTACGCCTACACGGTCCGGTATTTCCAGCGCCACCTCCCCGCTCCAGCCCAGTACCACCAGTGCCTACACCACGCACCAGGCTTCCAGTGCGTCTCCAGAGCCCTGTTCCTCCTCCACGCACTCTCCCTGTGGTGCGTGTCTCCAGCCCAGTGCCTCCAGTTCCGGCACCACGCATCAAGCCTCCTGTGCGTCTCCAGAGCCCTGTACGCACTGTTCCTTCTCCCCGTACTCGCCCTGATGTGCGTGCCCTCAGCCCGGTACCACCAGTGCCGGTACCACGCATCAAGCCTATAGTATGCCTTGAGAGTCCAGTGTGCCCTGTTGCTGTTCCCCGCACTAGCCTGAAGGTGCGTGTCTTTAGCCCGGTACCTCCAGTTCCGGCACCACGCACCAGGCCTACAGTGCGTCTCAGCCGGCCAGAGTCTGCCGTCTGCCCAACGGCGCCTGAACTGCCCGTCTGCCCAACGCCGTCTGAACTGTCCGTCTGTACTGAGCCTTCAAAGCCGCCCGTCTGTACTGAGCCTGCAAAGCCGCCCGTCTGCCAGGAGCCTTCAGAGCCGTCCGCCAGACAGGAGCCGCTAGAGCCGTCCGCCAGACAGGAGCCGCTAGAGCCGTCCGCCAGACAGGAGCCGCTAGAGCCGTCCGCCAGACAGGATCAGCCAGAGCCGTCCGCCAGACAGGATCAGCCAGAGCCGTCCGCCAGCCAGGATCAGCCAGAGCCGTCCGCCAGCCAGGATCAGCCAGAGCCGTCCGCCAGCCAGGATCAGCCAGAGCCGTCCGCCAGCCAGGATCCGCCAGAGCCGTCCGCCAGCCAGGATCCGCCAGAGCCGTCCGCCAGCCAGGATCCGCCAGAGCCAGCCAGCCAGGATCTACCCCTCAGTCCGGAGCTGCCCCTCAGTCCGGAGCTGCCCCTCAGTCCGGTGCTGCCCCTTAATCCAGTGGGGTTAATTTGGAGGGTGGCCATTTGGAGGAGGCTACCAAAGCGGGTATTGACAATGGTGGAGTGGGGGCCACGTCCCGCACCGCCGCCATGATGGGGCCCACCCCGGACCCTCCCCTTTCTATGTCAGGTTGTGCGGTCGGAGTCCGCACCTTTGGGGGGGGGGGTACTGTCACGCCCTGGCCTTAGTATTCTTTGTTTTCTTTATGTTTTTTAGTTAGGTCAGGGTGTGACATGGGGAATGTATGTGTTTTTGTAGTGTCTAGGGGTGTTGTATGTGTATGGGGCAGTGTCTAGTGTAGTTGTCTAGTTATGTCTATGGCTGCCTAGATTGGTTCTCAATTAGAGGCAGCTGTGGTTCATTGTCTCTGATTGAGAGCCATATTTAAGGCAGTCATAGGCATTGGGGTTTTGTGGGTAATTGTCTATGTTGAACGTTTGTTGCTTGTCTATGCACTTACGTCATTTAGCTTCACGGTCGTTTGTTGTTTTGTTTAGTTTGTATTCAGTGTTCGTTTCGTGTTTTTCCCTTCTCTCAATAAAAGAGAAATGTATTTTGCACACGCTGCGCCTTGGTCCTCTCTCTCACCCATAGACGATCGTGACAGTATGTTTTGTTTATTCCATGTGTTACTAAATCTGTGTTGTTGTATGTGTCGAATTGCTATGCTTTATCTTGGCCAGATCGCAGTTGCAAATGAGAACTTGTTCTCAACTAGCCTACCTGGTTAAATAAAGTTGAAATAAAACAAATAAAAAATTAAAACGTGTCACGTCTCGACCTCTACTTCAAAAGGTAATGTAAACTCACCCCATTCCGTACAAATGTGCGCAACCGCAACATTCAAACGAGGCTACAAAGAAAACTAATGGGACTGTAGCGACTGTGTTGACTCCAAAATTGGGGGTGTGAACTAGGTTTCTATTCAAGCGTTGATCGACATGGTAATGGCTCTATAGTATTGGAGAAAAGTTGAAAAAATGTACCCTCCGTTACATCGTGGCGTGTCATGTCGTAACGTACAGCACGCATAAAGCAACTATTTCTGTCTTACAATCTCTCTCCACCACAAGAAATTAACAGTGACGGGGGTAAGGGGGGATACCTAGTCATTCATTGCCTGCTTGAATTATGCAGAAACGGGCAGCGTTTAGGTCATGTAAATGATTCTGTTGGAAAGGGGAGAAATTGTGGTATTGACAGTACAGTTGATCTGGAAGTATTACGTTTTTGGGGCGCTAAAATAAATGCAGAAATGATTCTGTTTAGCTAGTTAGCTCGCTAACGTTACCTAGCTGTGTAGCCTATATTATAATATGAATGACCCTGTATGATAATGTTACTGTACTTTTATATTTGTTGTTAAATGTTACTGTACATTTATTATTGATATGCTAACGTTACTTGATCATGAAGCATGCTGCTAGCTAGTTAGCTGTGTGTTGTTAGCTAATTTAAGGTGTATGGATGCGAAAATAAACAATTTAGGAAATTTTCCTCACATGCTTGTGAATTGTTGCATTATTCAAGAGTGCAATATGGTTCGGTTGCATTATTCCATTTTGGAATATGTTTTAGAAGAAAATTTGCTTTGATTGTTAAATAGTTTGTGCTTACTGACTAGTGGCTACATTGATATTTGTGGCATCTACTGTGATATTGACGCCACAACGAAGGTAAGGCAATGATATAATGTGAATTGAAAAGTAGAAATCTCTTTCGCCAATCTGCTCCTCTGATATCTCTCGTGGTGGGAATAGGGCCTAAAACAGGATAATCCTCACAAGGCTATAACAATCATCTCCTGCACTTGTATGACAGTCATCAGAAAGTAAAGACTGTTTGCACACCGTGTACTATGTTCACATGTGATGTATTGGAAAACAACAGGTCTTTATCAGGTCCTAAGGGTTGAAATGTTGTTTGATAAGCCACATGGGAACAATAGATCACAGGGTGCTTAGTCTGCTTTTACTTTTTGCTGGAACATTTTCTTCGATCTCAAACACCTAATAATGTACTCATTGTACAATATGTGATCCTTTCATATAGTAAACAATAACATTTGCATGAAATTCCACACAGAGGCACTGTAGTCAAAAATAGCACTGTGAAATGTCATGCTCTCATTCTCTATAGTACCAAGAGCCACTAAGGATCAACCGCAGGCCAGCCCCCCTCTAAGCTGAGGATGAGAAGTCCAGTTTTAAAGTTTGAAACAGAGCTATCGGCTGGTATTGGCCATGAAAAACCTGCAGCTGACGCTGATAGGCATGTCAAGCATCTCTGCAGCAAAATACTGTGTGTATTATTCCTTGCACACATCCGATGACTGAATGGGTTTGTGTGGTTCGTGTTTGGTGCCAGTTCTTTTCATTCTGATCTATAAGAATGTATTTAATGGACCTATACTGATTCAAAGATAACAGTTGATGATATAAATGTAATGTGTTACCATAAAATGGGAGAGGATTCTCACTTGAGGATGACTTTCCTACGCAAAAAATACTATTTGACAAAATACTTAACCCTCCATGTGAGGCGCGCGTGTGTGTGTGTGTGTGTGTGTGTGTGTGTGTGTGTGTCCATCTGTCTGTCTGTAAGATATGTCCATTTGTCTATACGAAAAACATTTGGCACATTAGTAGATTATTTATTCCCTCATGATAATTCATTAGCCGTAAGCGAACACCTTACGTGGTACTATGGATTGGCAAATAAGAGATCCGTTAGCTTGTTAGTGCTAAAATCACATTTAGATTACACTATGAACACCACAGAGGTTGCATGGGAGGCTATTGGGCCTGTGTGGGAGACCGTGAGCAGTGTGAGGAGTCTCACCACTTTTAGCGTTCCAGCCCTCCTGCTGTCTGCAGGCTGTTCAGAGAACAATAATGCTCCCCTGTCTTAGAGCCGGCGCAACACGACCATCTGCCGTGTCATATGAGATTTCGGCTGAGAAAAGGTTGAGTCGTGTTCTGTCGCTGCATGCATATTACATAATAGTGGGCTGCCATGTTCCGTCTCAGGGGTTCAGGGGATTTGAGTCATTGACTCTAAGGTTTCGACCCGAGTGTGATATTCAATCGGCCGTAGATCATCCACGAACAACTATTGAAGGACGTATTGTAGATGAGTATTTCTCAGTGGTCCTGGTTTTTGTCATAGCCTTCTAATCACCAAGCCCTTGACTTGTTGAATCAGGTGTGTTTGTCCAGGGCTACTAACCAGTCACTCCAGAAGCAACAGATCTCAGGATCTCAGGAAAGGAACACGACATTAGATAACCAATTAGCAAATCGGCTTGACTCCGCCACATCTGCTTGCCAGTGTTTAAAATAAGCAAAGACATTCTGGCACGACATAACTGAGCCCATGCTGGCCAAGAGAAGACTAACAATCAAAACGTCAACAACAACAACAAAAAATCTTTATTTCACCTTTTTTTTTTGTCCAACGACAACCCTGCTTTTTTGGAGATTCTGATTTCAAACCATTGTAGAGGAAGCCGGAATCATATAAAACTTTTAAAACTAACTTATAAAACTATAAAACGTTTTTTTTAATACCAAAACTACTGTTGTTCTTTTGGACCTGAGCTGATAATGTTCACACAGATCTGGACTGAGATACCTCAGTTCCGGTCCTCAAGAGCAGCAGTAGCTGGACTTTTTGGGTCATTTCAGCAGAATTTTTAAATGTCTAGACCATAGAGATCCTATTACATTACATACAAGAGGGGCTATGTCACAAACCCTCAAGGTTCCAGAATGGGGTGAAAATGGCAGCCATATTGGTCAGGGAGAAATCCTAACCTGTTTAATTGGAATGCAGTAGAAGCATAATGCTGATTTTACTTATGCAGGAACTTAAAAGTAAGGGATGTGATATCAGACATTTTGTAATAGAATGAATGTAAATGTAAAAGAGTCATATAATAATAAATACAGTTTATACGAGTTTTATAGAAATGTTCTGTATAGCTTCTAAAACATACAGCGAGTTTACAAAACATTAGGAACATCTTCCTAATATTGAGTTGCACCCCATTTTGGCCTCAGAACAGCCTCAATTTGCCAGGTATGGACTCTACAAGGTGTCCACAGGGAGGCTGGCCAATATTGACTCCAATGCTTCCCACAGATGTGTCAAGTTGTCTGGATGTCCTTTGGGTGGTGGACCATTCTTGATACACACGGGGAACTGTTGATCGTGAAAAAAAACAGCAGCGTTGCAGTTCTTGACACAATCAAACTGGTGCACCTGGCACCTACTACCATACACCGTTCAAAGGCTCTTAAATCTTTTGTCTTGCCCATTCACCCTCTGAATGGCACACATACTGTACACAATCCATGTCTCAATTGTCTCCATGTTTAAAAATCCTTCTTTAACCTGCCTCCTCCCCTTCATCTACACTGATTGAAGTGGATTTAACAAGTGACATCAAGGGATCATAGCTTTCACCTGGTCTGTCTGTCATGGAAAGAGCATGTGTTCCGAATGTTTTGCCCTCTCAGTGTGTGTAAACAGACCATAAAAGGTTAAAATGTTATGTGCTATTACATGACACTATCAGTATTTGTAGCATTTACATCTCATCTACGTCCTGTCATCAACTGATTTCAGCCAGTGTTTGGCTTTGGATTGACTGCATTGTTTGAATGGAATGTTGGCATTTTGGCAACATTATAATGCCTATAAAACTGGTTGGCTAGCTAGCTAACAAACATATAGCGCAGATACATTTCAAATAAAATGTTCTAATAAAATTCAAATTCATTGTTTTACACTATCACAGCACTGGCAGACCATGGTTGTACAACTCCCTGACCAAGATGGCTGACCTTTTATTCCATCATAAGAAGGTTCAAGTCCATTCTATTATTCTAATTCCTAATTCTATGGTTTTGACTTCCTCCCCAACGGTTAACAATCGAAAACTATACAAACAATAATAATAGCAGTAGGCCTATGTGTTTCAATTATCAGTCTCACCTCAGTCTGAGCCCACCACAATCATGTTATGCGAGAAAGTGAGACATTTGCAGATGGCGTTTCGTGATGAGATTGTTTTGAACATTTGTTTTATAAGGATGTCGAGCTGTTCTCCTTTGGGGAAAGCTGTGGTGAGGTGTTCTCTCAGTGACTTGCTGTGCCCGGCTCCTGGAGAGCTTCCTTACTTTTCTATTAAATAATGAATTACTAATTGTGAAACAGAGAAGCTCAGCAGGACTTACACCGAGGCTGAGATGGAAGTCTGTTGCTCAGCTAGAGTGATACATCAATAGTCATACATCAATTGATGATAGCAATAAGATGTTTACTCAGTGGTAAGATGAATCACAGTCTTTGCCTTTTGAGTCTTAAATACTTAAACACCCTGTCGGGAAGTTTGGGGTGGCCTCGACTACACAAGCGGCAATGAGTAAACAAACAACAAAAGAGTTTCAAATGCTTTTACTTTAGCTTTTAGTCTTACAGCTTTTACAAAATAAGCTTTTTATTGTCGCTGGAGTTTTAGTCCACAAAGCCGTTCTGGCAAAAGGGTAGTTAAAGATGGATGCCACCTGTAGTCTCTTGCGTCGGCGTTGCTTCGCTAGAGATGTTATGTTTGATACCGGAGCTCCGATGAATGCTTTGAAATCGCTAAGCAGTTTACTTCGAAGCAGTGTGTCAATGCCTGTATCACTTTATCAGAAGCACGTGATCAATGACGCCCGACGTTTCGTGTCGTCAATCAACCACCTTATTGGTTTGGTATTGGCACGGTAGAAGACAAAAAGGCTACCCTGCGCATGCGCTATGGCATGTGGCACATCATCTATAATAATTTGGCTGCTCTAAATTATTTCGGCCAGCAGGTGCCACTAGTGTACACTGTGTTAATCAAACTCTTGAATAATGAACCTACAGTGACTTCAGAAAGTATTCACACCCCTAGACTTTTTGTGTTAAAACCTTCTTTTAAAATGTATTAAATTGAGATTCTGCTTCACTGGCCTACACATAATACTCCATAAAGTCAAAGTGGAATCATGTTTTTAGAAATGTTTAATTAATAAAAAATGAAAAGCTGAAATGTATTGAGTCAATAAGTATTCAACACCTTTGTTATGGCAAGCCTAAATAACATCAGCAGTACACGTTTACTTAACAAGTCACATAATAAGTTGCATGGACTCAATCTATGTGCAAAACATGATTTTTAATGACTACCTCATCTCTGTACCGCAAACATACAATTATATGTAAGGTGCCTCAGTTGAGCAGTAAATTTCAAACACAGATTCAACCACAAAGACCAGGGAAGGTTTCCAATGCCTCACAATGAAGAGCTCCTATTGGTAGATGGGTAAACATTTAATAAAGCAGACATTTAATATCCCTTTGAGCATGAAGTTATTAAATACACTTTGGATTGTGTATCAATACACCCAGTCACTACAAAGATACAGGCTTCCTTCCTAACTCAGTTGCTGGAGTGGAAGGAAACCGCTCAGGGATTTCACCATGAGGCAAATGGTGACTTTAAAACAGTTACAGAGATGAATGGCTGTGACAGGAGAAAACTGAGGATGGATCAACAAAATTGTAGTTACTCCACAATACCAACCTAATTGACAGTGTCAAGAAAGAAGCCTGAACAGAACAAAAATATTACAAAACATGCATTCTGTTTGCAACACAGCACTTAAGTAATACTCCCCAAAAAATTGAAAAGGCAATTCACTTTTTGTCCTGCATACAAAGTGTTATATTTGGGGCAAATCCAATATCTTACTGAGTACCACTCTCCATATTTTCAAGCATAGTAGTGGCTGCATCATGTTATGGGTATGCTTGTAATCGTTAAGGACTGGGGAGCTTTTCAGGATAAAAAAGAAGTGGAATGGAGCTAAATGCAGGCAAAATCCTAGAGGAAAACCTGGTTCAGTCTGCTTTCCACCAGACACTCAGCAATGAATTCACCTTTCAGCAGGATGAGAACCTAAAACACAAGGCCAAATAAACTGTACACTGGAGTTGCTTACGAAGACGACATTGAATGTTCCTGAGTGGCCTACTTCCAGTTTTTACGTAAATCGGCTTCAAAATCTATGAAAGTAGAGGTCGACCGATTAATCGGAATAGCCGATTAATTAGGGCCGATTTCAAGTTTTCATAACAATCGGAAATCGGTATTTATGGGCGCCGATTTGCCTATTATTATTATTTTTTATTATAATTTTTTTTACACCTTTATTTAATCTTTATTTAACTAGGCAAGTCAGTTAAGAACACATTCTTATTTTCAATGGCGGCCTAGGAGGGCAGAACGACAGATTTTTAACATTGTCAGCTCGGGTGACCCAATCTTGCAACCTTACAGTTAACTAGTCCAATGCTCTAACACCTGATTACATTGCACTCCACGAGGAGCCTGCCTGTTACGCGAATGCAGTAAGCTAAGGTAAGTTGCTAGCTAGCATTAAACTTATCTTATAAAAAACAATCAATCAATGACTGTCATTGCTCCAGTGTGTACTTAACCATATATATTTTTTTTTTTACAAAATTCACTTTGTCATTATGGGGTATTGTGTGTAGTTGGGTGAGAGAAAAAAAAAGGTGTAATCCATTTTAAATTCAGGTTGTAACAACAAAATGTGGAATAAGTCAAGGGGTATGAAAACTTTCTTTAGGCACTGTATTTGACACAATTGGCTTGACACAAATGCTTCAGGAAGGTTCGTTTCCCCATCACTAGGCTTCAACTGGCAGAGTCTGTAACTCTCCTTCTGAGCAGTCTGTCCTAGGGGAGAGAGAAACAGTGTACGTTGGAGAGTAGGACGCTGTGTCTTCCTAACTGCTCCAGTTGAGTGAGGTCCAGCCTGCACTCTTGTGCCAGTCAGTTAATTAGGGAATGCCTTGCAGGTGTGCTGATTAGTAATCCTACACAGGTGTGTGGGTGAGCAGCACTGGCCTGGTGCTGAAGGGACTGCAGCTTTCCACAGTGCTGAACTGAGTGCCGCTGTCCATTGTGCTGTAGCCAGTACTGCTGTCCTTGGTCCATGGCCCTGAAGTGAGCGCATCGGTCTCCTGTACTGAAGTGGGTAGTTCTGTCCATGGTGCTGAACTGGGCATACATGTCTTCTGTGCTTTCGCTTGTGGCCCTGTCCATGGACCTGAACAGGGCATCCTTCAGCCACAACTATGCCCATGCCTCTCACGGTACGATATACCCAAATACCCCAATTATGTGATGTTTATTTACAAGACCATTATAAATGATTACATTTACTCCACAGAGAACTAAATGTAAGACACCAATTCTTGAAAATTCCTTCTTTATGCTACAGTATTAGTTGATAATGTAACCACAACAAAAATCATTGATTGATATAACATTAATTTAAAAAAATCAATGATCCAAAGTTTCAATGTAGATTAGTTAATGTATAATGAGCTAACACCTTGTTTCCTTTTCAAAATGCACGTTATGCCGAATCCTTGCATGAGACATCCAAAGTCATGTGAACACGTTAATAGCCGTTTGAATCTGCAAGGAAGCTGCGGAGCGAGATATTATTTCCTCAATGAACATTAAATTAAATCACCATGAGGACAATGAGGCCTGATTGGGCTCTCAGACTCCCAAATGCATGTAATTGCTGTCTAATACCGCATTAGATCTAGACACTGGTCACAGGCATAAAGGTAGACTATCATTTTCCGACCCAGGAAACACCAATACAAAAACCTGGCCACTTGAATCAAACCACTTTCAGGCCACTTGGTCACAATTTATTATGATCTGTAGAGGGAAACTCAATTTTTAATAATACATATAAAGTTGGCTCTATGAGTTTTAAAAGTAAAGTTACGTCATTATTGGAATTGAGCTAATTTAGTCATAAAGCCTTGCAGATTACAGTCACCAGTATCTGTTCTTCCAATATTAACCCCAAATATTTTTGTTTGTCTGCTTAAATCCCTCCAAAATAGCAGTCAATACAAATAACCCCAAGAGCATGCGCTTGAGTCAACCCCACTCCCGTCCAGTCCTCTGGCAGGTACCCCATACTGTCACGTCACGCAGGTGCACCTGAGATTAGGTTAGTTGATTTGTACTGCTGAGTTGCAGGTGCATATTTTCTACTGGCATACTGTCAAACCTGCCTTGTCCCAGTGCAAGCTATATAGGAGGCTTTTATGTATTCCCTAGAGCTTCTCTAATCATACAACAAAATGATATGCATTTTAAGCAAACAATAAGAAGAATCCATTTTCAAGCACCACATGTAGACACTTTACAAATGGTTATATCAACTATGAGCATCATCAGTTAGCTACTGCCATCTATCATTGAGTACCACTGGGATGCATCCAGTAGTCTAAAGTTGTTTCCTCTCTGTGACTCCTCTTCCTCATCTGCACTGATGTGAAAAGACAGGATGAAAGCATTGGTCAATCTGATGGCTTTGGCTGATGCTTCGGCACCGCACCCAACGCTGACCCTAATAGATAATGGAACCAATTCATCAACGGTGTCCCGTGACTTTAAGCAGAGGCCTCTAAGGTGGTAATAATAAATCAACTTGTATGTCTCCTTGACATCTCATTACGCCCAACATAAATTGAAACCTTGATGATCATCCAATGACTAAGTGTGTCCTTAGCTGGTGCACCCTAAATACTCGTATTTTCCTTTTGAGTCTGTCGTCGCTGAGGACTGACAAAGGCTGCTTTTTGGATCCTTTCTCTGAGCATTCAGTTTGACTTGGAAGGTGTTCTCTCTTTTCAGTATCTCTCTGTCCTGAACATTTTCTCACTAATGAGGTACGGGTCTCAAAATGCTGAGGAAGGTTTTGTACTAACATCTTTGTTTAAGCAGACAATGGTCTACTAGAGGATAAAAGAATGCTTGACAAAGTGATGGTAACTGTGGCATATTTATATAGTCTCTGTGATTGTGCCGATTCAGGTGAATCACTGGGCAGCTTTGGACACAGGTCTGTGTTTTGAACTTCTCCTCTACAAAGGTGTCTGTCATGAAGGAAACCGCAAGGGAGGGATGGCATGGCCTTAAGTAAAGGGTTAAGACACGACATGACCAAAAGTATGTGGACACATGCTCGTCGAACATCTCATTCCAAAATCATGGCCATTAATATTAATATGGAGTTGGTCCCCCCTTTGCTGCTATAACAGCCTCCACTCTTCTGTGAAGGATTTGCACTAGATGTTGCAACATTGCTGTGGGGACTTGCTTCCATTCAGCCACAAGAGCATTAGTGAGGTCAGGCACTGATGTTGGGTGTAGTCGGCGTTCCAATTCACCCCAAAGGTGTTCGAAGGGGTGGGGGTCAGGGCTCGATGCAGACCAGTCAAGTTCTTCAACATCGATCTTGACAAACCATTTCAGTATGGACCTCGCTTGGTGCACATTGTCATGCTGAAACATGAAAAGGCCTTCCCGAAACTGTTGCCACAAAGTTGGAAGTATAGAATCGTCCCTTCACTAGAACTAAGGGGCCTAGCCCAAAACATGAAAAATAGCCCCAGACCATTATTCCTCCTCCACCAAACTTTACACTTGGCATTATGCATTGGGGCAGGTAGCGTTCTCCTGGCATCCGCCAAACCCAGATTAATCCGTTGGACTGCCAGATGGTGAAGTGTGATTCATCACTCCAGAGAATGCGTGGCATTGGCCATGGAAACCCATTTCATGAAGCTTCCGATGAACAGTTATTGTGCTGACATTGCTTCCAGAGGCAGTTTGGAGCACGGTAGTGAGTGTTGCAACCGAGGACAGACAATTTTTACACGCTATGCGCTTCAGCAATCGGCGGTCCTGTTCTGTGAGTTTGTGTAGCCTACCACTTCACACCTGAGCCATTGTTGCTCCGAGACATTTCCATTTCACAATAACAGCACTTGAAAACTGACTTGTTGGAAAGATTTGAAATTCACTGAGCCCTTCAGTATGGCCATTATACTGCCAATGTTTGTCTATGTAGATTGCATGGCTTTGTCCACGATGTTATACACCTGTCAGCAACAGGTGTGGCTGTAATAGCCCAAATCCACTAATTTGAAGGGGTGTCCACATACTTTTGTTTATATACTGTACCTTAAACCACCTCCCCATAATGGCCTGTTGGTAACTCTTCCTATGAATACCCTCTTCTAATTTAATTAGGAAGCTATTATAATGCATTATGAAGAGGGTATTCATGGGAGGTTTTACTGACGTGTTGTTGTAAGTGAATAGTTAAAAGTCTTATTACTTGGCACCAAATTATGAACAATACTGCTCCTGGTGAGGACAGTGGTGGGTATACAGGAGTGACGGCACAGTTTTCTCAAAGGCATAGAGCCTGCACTGCACACATCTTTAGCATAAAATAAATTGCCCCATGAAACAAATAGACACATTTGAAATGAGGTTGCATATCTACTGCTGTCATTTATATGAGCTCATAAATCCTCAAAATGAAAATGTAATTTAGATTTCATTATGTTTCATGAGAAGAATGATTCTTAAATGTTCTCATTAGGCTTTGTAGATAGGAGTAGGCTACTATATTACAATATCAGATCTGCCATTCATTTGCATTTATTGTAAAAAATTTAATGTACTTATTTACTTATTATTTGAATATATTTTTCACAACAAGCAATTCCCAATCCCAAATAGTATACCATGAAACAACTATCTTTGATAGCTTTTAAGATGATTACAATAGTTAGAAATGAATTCAGTACAATCCCTAGCCATGTAGCATACACATCAGACCTTTTGGCTTCTAAAGTTGCGATCAAAGTTCCAGGAGTCCGGATTCAGACCATGCATGAATTAAAATCACGGGTGGCACGCACCACCATCTCCCGGTTGGGCGCCAGCCACTTTGCCTCTAGATTTATTCATCCTGCATCACCAAGGCATTGGGGCTTGTTTGATTGCTCAAACCTGGGCTTGATTTTCAATGTTTTTCTTTTTAGCATTTGGTGAACATGTCAGTAAGTTTCTCCTGAGGTGTACATAATAGTTTCCTTCAGTAGATGATTCAAAATAAATGTATTTAGTATACATCTTCCTTACAATTTGCCAAAAATAGCCACTAAGTAATGAATGCAGCAGCACATACACGCTTTAATGACATACTTCCTTTGATTACAAAAGTGTAATTATTACAAAGTACACAATGCCTGATTTTCCTGAGAGGCACTTTGTGTTTTCAAGGGCTTTCAGGTCAAGCATGCTGCCTAACATTAGGAGATATGATATTTCTTTGTAGCATCTCTGAAAGCACGCAAATCCTGTCAGTTAAGCTCTGAAAGATTTACCCATATTGTTATCAGTAATTCTTTAAAATTTGTCCACACGGTTAACAATGCTCTCTGGTCCTTTCCCCTTTTCCTTCTTCATGCCAGAATCTCTTCAGCCTCTCAAAATAACATTGACACTCCCCTCCAGTTACATTTGTGACATTTTAAATAGTTTGCCTTTTTCTTACCCTTCTAAGTGCATTACCCAGACTGTTAAACAAACCATAAAGACAAGCAATCTCTTCACAAACTGAGCGCTTTCCAAACACTTTTCTCATCTGATCAAAGTGGCTATACAGGTGTTATACACAAGGCTGTATTGCCTTCTCTGTAATTCTGTAGATACGTTTATATTGTTTTGTTTAACATTTACTGCAGCTGACAGAAAATGTGATGGGAAATATTAGGTTTCTTTTCCTATACTGAAAACCTGCAGGGCCAGATGGGGGAAAATGTTACATTTTTGGGATGGCTCTTATACTAGTAGTTCGTCTTGGCAAACATAGTTATCAGTTACTGTTTACATTGTTTGAAAGTGTAATGGTTTCTCTGGAACAGCAAATAAGGATTTTTTGGTAACATTTTACTTGACACCCAGTGTCATAACACGGTCATAACCATGTCATAATCACTGTGCCAATATATCTTCCAAACACCGGCTTCGAGGACATAATCACTTTTATACGGGTTACCAACATATTCAAATAATAATTGACATATTTTAATTAAAAACCTTATTTGGACGAATTTATTCATACTATTTCATCCTTCCACAAGATTTAGTCCCAAAACAAATCTAGGGTTGTTACCCAAGCCGGCTGGTCACTCATTTACCGGTTCGGTTGCCAGAGACGCGACCCAGTCGTTCAGTCTTTTTGTTCGGTATTTATGGAATCAACCCAGTCGTTTGTTCTAAATGTTCCATTGCCATATTGGCTGGCAACATTCTTATCCCTTCATTGCTTGCTAGCCAACTACGGCTAACTTACAGTCATGTCAAACAGTGCAGCCAGAATAACAATGAGGTAGCTGCATTTGCATTTGTTTAAGCTGTTTTCTAGTGACATTTATTTGGATACATCCATAACAATGAGCTAATGATGTGCGAGTTCACCTGGCATAGAAAATGTGCTCTTTCGTCAGGACACTGTTGTTCACAGGAGCTAGCCAACACAGCTAACACAATCAGTTCAAACTGAAGCTGGAAAGACTTCAAACTAGCTGCACTTCGTTTCATTTAACTGTTCTCTATTGATAGTTCTTTGTATATATCCATAAAAAGTATGCTGATTCATGACTTCGACTGGCTGAGAAAAGCTGCCTACCTCGATCTCATCAAGACTCACGACAAGTTCATTACCATGGGACAGCTGGAGATCAAACTTGAATACTGAAACAATGTTGAAAATTTCAGAGAGACAAACAACAAGGTTTATACAAATCTCTGCTGTTGAAAACTAAATGTTAGTCTAAAAGAAATGTGAGATAATGTCTAGATGCTTTTTATAGTGATCAAGTTAAAAAATTGAGATCAAATTTATAAATTGCCTGGCTGGGCTGATGAGACAGTGGATTGCGCACTCAGATGGAACAGAGTAAATAGGCATTTTAACGTCATAGATTTAGCTGGTGGTAATTTAGCTGTTGGTAACGCGGTTTTAACCAATCAGCATTCAGGATTAGACCCACCCGTTGTATAATATGTCATAACAGCTGACATATTTATCATAATATGGTCATAACACTGTCATGACTCAAATATTTACACCTGTTGTGACATATAATACGTTATTTTATGGCTGGTTATGACACATACATAAGTGTCAAAACCCACATTTATTCAAATTAATGAATTCTATAAAGTCTTATTTTTTCATCATATTTTAAATATACTTTATGACACTGCCTTGAAACATTATGACCATCCTGTGTCACTTTACTTGGACTAAGAAAATATTCTTTAAGACACTGTCAAGAAGCATTATGACCATCATAATCATATAAAACTAGAAAGGCCTATCACGTACATGCCCTTATAAACTGGGTGGTTCGAACCCTGAATGCTGATTGGCTGACAGCCATGGTATATCAGACAATATACCAAAATACAAAACATGTATTTATACTGCTCTAATTACGTTGGTAACCAGTTTAAAATAGCAATAAGGCACCTTAGGGGTTGCGTCGTGCCTAAAAACAGCCCATAGCCGTGGTATATTAGCCATATACCACACCTCCCCGGTAATGGAATGTTTTGCCTTGTGTTGTAGCTTTTGTGGGTTTTTACACTCTTATGTAGGTGTCATAACAAGTCATAAAATAATGCAATAAATATGTCACAACAGGTCTATATATATTTGTCATGACAGTGTTATGACCATATTATAGCAAGTTATGACAAGTTATGTCAGCTGTTATGAGCTCAAGATGGTGCCGACAGAGATGGTCGCCTCGCTTCGAGTCCTAAGGAAACTATGCAGTATTATTTTTTATGTATTATTTCTTACATTGTTACCCGAGGAAATCGTAAGTATTTTTTACATATATCCAATAGTTCTTCCCGGCTGTAAGAGCGACGTCAACGTACCAACATTATGACCAGGAATACGACTTTCCCGAAGTGGATCCTCTGTTTGGACCACCACCCAGGACAATGGACCTAATCCCAGAAGCTGACCCAAAACAACAGCACCGCAGAAGGGGCAGACGGAGCAGCCTCCTGGTCAGGCTCCATAGACGTACACATCGCCCACCGCTCCCGAGTATACTGTCCAGTCTCTTGACAACAAGGTAGATGAAATTCGAGAAAGGGTTGCCTTCCAGAGAGACATCAGTGATTGTAACATCCTCTGTTTCACGGAAACATGGCTCTCTCGGGATATGTCGTCGGAATCGGTTCAGCATGGCTTCTCCATGCATCGTGCCGACAGAGATAAACTCCTCTCTGGGAAGAGGAAGGGCAAGGGTGTATGCTTCATAATTAACCTCTCTTGGGTAGGGGACAGTATTTTCACGTCCGGATGAAAAGCGTGCCCAAAGTAAACTGCCTGTTACTCAGGCCCAGAAACTAGGATGTGCATATAATTGGTAGATTCGGATAGAAAACACTCTAAAGTTTCTACAACTGTTAAAATAATGTCTGTGAGTATAACAGAACTGATATGGCAGGCGAAACCGAGGACAAACCACCCCCCCAATTTTTTTTTACAAATTATATTTTCAATGGCTGTCACTTTTATTATAAGGCAAAGTCCTCCCATATTGCAGTTCCTAGGGCTTCCACTAGATGTCAACAGTCTTTAGAAAGAGTTTCAGGCTGGTTTTTGGAAAAATGTGCCAGAAATTGTAGTTTTTCAAGGTGGCTCCCATTTTGACGGTAGTGTTTCCAAGCGCGTGAATGAGAGCGTGTTCTTTGGTATTTTTCTCCGGTAAAGACAATAACGATTCTCCGTCTTAAATTGTATCGTTTATTTACGTATTAGGGTACCTAAGGTTTGATTATAAACATTGTTTGACTTGTTTCGAAAAGTTTATTAGTAATGTTTGGGATTCATTTTGTATGCATTTTGATGGAGGGAAACTGGGTGGATTATTGACTGAAGCGCCAGCTAAACTGAGTTTTTATGGATATAAAGAAGGACATTATCAAACAAAAAGACCATTTGTGATGTAACTGGGACCTTTTGGAGTGCCAACAGAAGAAGATCATCAAAGGTAAGGCATTTATTATATCGCTGTTTCTGACTTCCATGTCGCACCTGCCTGGTTGAAATATGTTTTTCATGTTTTTCATTGTATGCGGGGCTCTGTCCTCAGATAATCGCATGGTGTGCTTTCGCGGTAAAGCCTTTTTGAAATCTGACAGCAGCTGGATTAACAAGAAGTTAAGCTTCATTTTGATGTATTACACTTGTGATTTTATGAAAGTTAAATATGTATAATTCTGTAGTTTGAATTTCGCTCTCTGCAAAATAAGAAGTTAACGACTCATGGTGTAATCATAACAACATACAGGAACTCAAGGCCTTCTGCACACTTGACCTAGAATTTCTTACAATCAAGTGCCGGCCATATTATCGGCCAAGAGAATTCTCATCAGTTATCGTCACAGCAGTGTACATTCCACTTCAAGCAGACACCAAGACGGCCCTCAAGGAATTTCACTGAACTCTATGTAAACTGGAAACCATATATCCTGAGGCTGCATTTACTGTAGCTGGGGATTTTAACAAAGCAAATTTGAGAACAAGGCTACCTAAATTCTATCAACATATTGTTTGCACTACGCAGTAATACACTCGATCACTGCTACTCTAACTTCAAAAGTCCTCCTCCACCCTCCCTTTGACATATCCGACCACAACGCCATCTTGCTCCTACCATCTTATAGGCAGAAACTCAAACAGGATGTACCAGTGACGAGAACCATTCAACGCTGGTCTGACCAATCGGAATCCACGCTTCAAGATTGTTTTGATCACGCGGACTGGGATATGTTCCGGTCAGTCTCAGATAACATCCATCTATATGCTGACTCGGTGAGTGAGTTTATAAAGAAGTGCATTGGAGATGTTGTACCCACTGTGACTATTAAAACCTACCCTAACCAGAAACCGTGGATGGATGGCGGCATTCGTGCAAAACTGAAAGTGCGAACACCGGCATTTAACCATGGAAAGAGGTCTGGGAATATGGCTGAATATAAACAGTGTAGTTATTCCCTCCGGCAAGGCAATCAAATGTGAAATGCCGGCTCAGGGACAAAGTCGAGTTGCAATTTGATGGCTCAGACACAAGATGTATGTGGCAGGGTCTACAGGAAATCACGGACTACAAAAAGAACCAGCCAAGTCACGGACACCGACGTCAAGCTTCCAGACAAACTAAACACCTTCTTTGCCCACACCCCCCTCTCCTTCTCCGTGGCCGACGTGAGTAAAATATTTAAACGTGTTAACCCTCGCAAGGCTACTGGCCCAGACGGCATCCCTAGCCACGTCCTCAGAGCATGCGCAGACCAGCTGGCTGGTGTGTTTACGGACATATTCAATCGCTCCCTATCCCAGTCTGCTGTCCCCACATGCTTCAAGATGGCTACCATTGTTCCTGTACCCAAGAAGGCAAAGATAACTGAACTAAATGACTACCACCCCGTAGCACTCACTTCTGTCATCATGAAGTGCTTTGAGAGACTAGTCAAGGATCACATCACCTCCACCTTACCGGCCACCCTAGACCCACTTCAGTTTGCATACCGCTCCAACAGGTCCACAGACAATGCAATCACCATCACACTGCCCTATCCCATCTGGACAAGAGGAATACCTATGTAAGAATGCTGTTCATTGACTACAGCTCAGCATTCAACACCATAGTACCCTCCAAACTCCTCATCAAGCTGGAGGCCCTGGGTCTCAACCCCGCCCTTTGCAATTGGGTCCTGGACTTTGACGGGCCGCCCCCAGGTGGTGAAGGTAGGAAACAACATCTCCACTTCACTGACCCTCAACACTGGGGCCCCACAAGGGTGCGTGCTCAGCCCCCTCCTGTACTCCCTGTTCACCTACGACTGCGTGGCCATGCACGGCTCCAACTCAATCATCAAGTTTGCAGATGACACAACAGTAGTGGGCTTGATTACCAACAACGACGAGTCAGCCTACAGGGAGGAGGTGAGGGCACTCAGAGTGTGGTGTCAGGAAAACAACCTCTCACTCAATGTTAACAAAACAAAGGATATGATCATGGACTTCAGGAAACAGCAGAGGGAGCACCCTCCTATCCACATCGAAGGGACAGCAGTGGAGAAGGTGGAAAGTTTTAAGTTCCTCGGCGTACTGAAATGGTCCACCCACACAGACAGTGTTGTGAAGAAGGCGCAACAGTGCCTCTTCAACCTCAGGAGGCTGAAGAAATTTGGCTTGTCACCCAAAACCCTGTCAAACTTTTACAGATGCACAATCGAGAGCATCCTGTCGGGTTGTATCACAGCCTGGTACGGCAACTGCACCACCCTCAACCGCAAGGCTCTCCAGAGGGTGGTGCGGTCTGCACAACACATCACCGGTGGCAAACTACCTGCCCTCCATGAGGTCAGTACAGGTGCATCAAAGCCGGGACCGAGAGACTGAAAAACAGCTTCTATCTCAAGGCCATCAGACTGCTAAACAACAATCACTAACTCCGCGAGGCTGCTGCCTACATTGAGACCCAATCACTGGCCACTTTAATAAACGGATGACTAGTCACTTTAAACAATGCCACTTTAAATAATGCCACTTTAATAATGTTTACATATCTTACGTTACTCATACCACCTATTGCACATTGCCTATGCCGCTTGGCTCATCCATATATTTATATGTACATATTCTCATTCACCCCTTTAGAGGTGTGTGTATTAGGTAGTTGTTGGGAAATGGTTAGATTACTTGTTTGATATTACTGCACTGTCGGAACTAGAAGCACAAACATTTCGCTACACTTGGATTAACATCTGCTAACCATGTGTATGTGACCAATAAAATGACATGGTTATGACAGTGGGTGTCAAGTAAAGTGTTACAGATTTTTCTTCATACAGTAAGCAAAATCCTGGCACATTGGTAATTATCTAGGAAAGAAACAGTGAAGGCCACTGTCTTCTAAAGCTCTGTAGTATACAGAAGAGAGACAGACAGACAGACAGACAGACAGACAGACAGACAGACAGACAGACAGACAGACAGACAGGAATCTAAAAGACAAGAATTGTCCATGTGTAGTTTCAATTTAACTTCCCAGATTGCTTTTTGGCAGTAAAATATCTTCAAGTGTCAGTACTCTGCAACCGCTGCCCCCTGACACATCCCTCTGTGTGTGATTTCATATTGCTGTCCATGCTACCTCTAGCCCTGTAGTGTGTGTCCGCGCGCGGGTGCCTGCAAGTGTCCATCCTCTTAGCCTGTAGTTTGTCTGCCTGTGTATATACAGTAGCAGTCCATGCTACCTCTAGCCCTGTGGTGTGTCAGCTTTGGCACAGGGGAGTGTATGCTGAGGCCTGCAGGTTCTGCCTGCACTGGGGCTGCTGTCTAATTAGATGCACACGCTGGGGCTTCCGCTCAGAGGCCTCCAATGCCTGGGTCTGCACGCCCGCATGCCTTACCTCCACGCCTGGGTCTGCACGCCCGCATGCCTTACCTCCACGCCTGGGTCTGCACGCCCGCATGCCTTACCTCCACGCCTGGGTCTGCACGCCCGCATGCCTTACCTCCACGCCTGGGTCTGCACGCCCGCATGCCTTACCTCCACGCCTGGGTCTGCACGCCCGCATGCCTTACCTCCACGCCTGGGTCTGCACGCCCGCATGCCTTACCTCCACGCCTGAGTCTGCACGCCCGCATGCCTTACCTCCACGCCTGGGTCTGCACGCCCGCATGCCTTACCTCCACGCCTG
Organism: Salvelinus namaycush; assembly: GCF_016432855.1. Classification (NCBI taxonomy): domain Eukaryota; kingdom Metazoa; phylum Chordata; class Actinopteri; order Salmoniformes; family Salmonidae; genus Salvelinus; species Salvelinus namaycush. The sequence continues at coordinate 39,943,871 of NC_052309.1, read as the reverse complement.
GGTCTGCACGCCCGCATGCCTTACCTCCACGCCTGGGTCTGCACGCCCGCATGCCTTACCTCCACGCCTGGGTCTGCACGCCCGCATGCCTTACCTCCACGCCTGGGTCTGCACGCCCGCATGCCTTACCTCCACGCCTGGGTCTGCACGCCCGCATGCCTTACCTCCACGCCTGGATCTGCACGCCCGCATGCCTTACCTCCACGCCTGGATCTGCATGCCCGCATGCTTAACCTCCACGCCTGGGTCTGCCTGACAGCAGCCTGGGTCTGCCTGTCCCCAATACCTGACTGGGCCCCACACCTGGGTATGCATGTCCACCCGCTTGCCTCACATCTCTGTTGTCATCCTCTTCCAAAAAGCCCATTCATTCACACACGGACACACACGGACACACACACACACACACACACACACACACACACACAATTTGGAAATTACCTTCTGCTACTCCTAAACACTCTTCCCTCTTCAACAAAAGCTGCAGTTGTTGGTTTATATCATTCTGACTGCAAAGTGGGAACCCAACAACTGTCCTCGTAGTGCACTTGTGAATTTCACTTGTACTCAAAAGGTCACTGCAGTCATCATTGAGTGGCCTAACTATACCGAACAAAAATATAAATGCAACATGTAAAGTGTTGGTCCCACGTTTAATGAGCTGAAATAAAAGGTCCCAGAAATGTTCCATACGCACAAAAAGCTTATTTCTCTCACATTTTGTGAAGAAATTGATTTACACCCCTGTTAGTGAGCATTTCTCCTGTGCCAAGATAATCCTTCCACTTGACAGGTATGGTATTTCAAGAAGCTGATTAAAACAGCATGGCCATTACACAGGTGCACCTTGTGCTGTGGAAAGTAAAAGGCCACTCTAAAATGTGCAGTTTTGTCACAAAACACAATTCCACATATGTCTCAAGTTTTGAGGGAGTGTGCAATTGGCATGCTGACTACAGAAATGTCCACCAGAGAGCTGTTGCCAGAGAATCCAATGCTCATGTCTCTACCAATTTGTTTAAAAGAAATTGGCAGTACGCATAACCAGCCTCACAACCGCAGACCACGTGTAACCACATCCGGCTTCTTCACCTGCGGGATCATCTGAGACCAGCCAACCAGCTGACGAAACTGAGGAGTATTCCTAGCCATTTTGTGGGGAAAAACCTATTCTGATTGGCTGGGCCTGGTTCCCCACTAGGTGGGCCTGGTTCACAAGTGGGTGGGCCTATGCTCTCCCAGGCCCACCCATGGCTGCGCCCCTGCACAGCCATGTGAAATTCATAGATTAGGACATAATACATTTATTTCAATTGTTGATTTCTTTATGTGAACTGTAACTCAGTAAAATCATTGCATGTTGCATTTATATTGTTGTTGAGTGGTTCTGCTGTCTTGGTTGAGTCATATTGTATATTTATTGGCTTGGGAAACAGAGACACATACCCTAATTTACGGCTTACACTTTTAGACATTTTATTTAATTTTCAACCGTGGTCTACAGACATAGATTGCCACCGCCAACTGGGCATTAACTGCCATGTCGTCTGCAGCCTCGTTTGTATTTTCTCCCACTTGGTAAATGTATCCAGCATGATATCTGTTACATAAACACTGTCTGACAGAGATGACCCCAAGTCATACACGTAATCTGTTAAATTGTTTTGCAGCCCCCTTATTAATAAACTACCTCTCCGTCCTCGACCTTGTGCCACTCCAACATTGCTCGCCATAATATTTATACATTTCTTAATTCCATTCTTTTTCTTTTAGATTTGTGTGTATTGTTAGATGCTACTGCACTGTTGGCGCTAGGAACACAAGCACTTTGCTACACCCACAATAGCATCTGCTAAATATGTGTATGTGACCAATAAAATATGATTTATTTTTGGCCTCCTCCCCCCGACTTCTCCCCAGCAGCCTCTAAGCATAAATCAGCAAGGTGTCTTTCTATGTCTAAGCACACCACTGGTACTCCTCTCTCTCACCAGTGCCAACACCAGGAGGGCGAAGCAAGCGCCAACAATTAGTGAGCAGGTGCTGTCGTGCGACTTCTATGATATCATTGCCTGTGCCTTTATTGCAATGATGCGTCACTCACCTAGTGGTTTAGCAGGCATTTGATATTTGCTTAGACATAGAAAGACACAGTCTGACTCTCAACATCTGACGGACACATTTCATTCACCAATGGGTTCACCAAACAATTACAGTGAGATGTGTTCCACTCTGTAGTTCCACTTTCAAACTGTGCTGAGCTGATCTTATTGCTGGTGGTATTGTTGGTCATGATGTTCACTTCAAAGCACTGGCTGTAAGTGCATTGCCACTCTGTACTTCATCTCCAGCTCGCTCTGCTGTATTTGGCATTTTCTCTCTTAGTCATGTCCTTTTCCTGATTTGACCTTGTGTTACATAGAGACTCCAATAGAGCATATTATGAACTCCTACTTCTTCCCTATTCTTCACGACATTTCAAACCTCCTCCCAATAACCTGAGTGATGTATGTGGCAACTGTTTACCCTCACCGCAATAAACACATTTCCATTGTAAGTCACAAAGATGCTTTTGTTGTCATTTTCCAAGTCATTTGCATCGTCCTACTGCGGGGACACAATACATTCCAGAGGACTGTTGATCTCTATCTGGAGAAGAAGAATTGAAGGACAGAGAGCAGTTATAGAGTTACAGACTTTTCGAAAAGTACTTTGTCTTTCTGCAGTTTGAGCCCCTGCTTGACCCTGAAAAGCCGAGCTATTTACATACTCACACATAGGGTACTCTCCTCTCTCCTGAGGTAGTGATGGGATGTCAAAAACTCCTGCCGTTTATGACAAGGTCATACAGTTTACACATGAAACCAATGGCAAAGGAGCCACAACTTTCTTCAATTCTAGTATGCCAGTGTCTTCTAATAACAATTACATATTAACTATCATATTATTATTTTATTGATGGCGATATAAATGATGCAGTAAATGATCTCATACTGTCACGCCCTGATCTGTTTCACCTGTCCTTGTGATTGTCTCCACCTCCTCCATGTGTCGCTTATTATCCCCGGTGTATTTATCCCTGTGTTTCCTGTCTCTCTGTGCCAGTTCGTCTTGTTTGTAAAGTCAACCAGCTTTTTTGTATCTGCTCCTGCTTTTCCCAGTCTCTCTTTTCTCGCCCTCCTGGTTTTGACCCTTGCCTGTCCTGACTCTGAGCTCGCCTGCCTGACCACTCTGCCTGCCCCTGACCTCGAGCCTGCCTATCGTCTTGTACCATTTGAACTCTGACCTGGTTACTGAGCCCCTGCCTGTCCTGACCTCGAGCCTGCCTATCGCCTAGTACTGTTTGGACTCTGACCTGGTTTATGAACTCTCGCCTGTACCCGACCTGCCTTTTGCCTACCCCTCTTGTTACAATAAATATCGGAGCTCAACCATCTGCCTCTCGTGTCTGCATGTGGATCTCGCCTTGTGCCCGTATTCATACATGTGTAGGGCTTCCAAATTCCAGTAATTTAACAAAAATTCCCAGATTTTCCAGAAATCCTGGTTGGAGGAATCCAGATTATTGCACCCAGATTATGGGAATCTTCCAACTAGAATGTCTGGAAAACCTGGGAATTTCTGAAAAAGGGGAAAATAAAAAATACAAATAAAAAAGAGTGTGTAAAGCTGTCATCAGGGCAAACGGTGGCTACTTTGAATAATCTCAAATATAACATATTTTAATTTGCTTAACACTTTATTGGTTACTTCATGATTTCATAGTTTTGATATCGTCACTATTATACCACAATGTAAACAAATAGGAGAGTTTTTTCCCTTATCGACATGTGATGTGATTGGTGTGAAGCCAAATCCAAACTGTCTTCCATTGACACCTTTTTTTGTGCGCCAGGACCATTCAGAGTAGAGCTCACTCAGTTTAGCTCAACACTGATTGGCTATTCTATTATCTATTTTTTATCAATTGAGGCCAAATGGATGCTGATGTCCCTTGCATTCAATGCAACAATGTTATACTATTGTTGAGCAAATTGCATCAGATAGATGGGCTACACATACTGAGAAAGATTTCATTCACGGTCTTGCGAATTGAAGGAAATGTATGCATCACAGAGAGACGAACGATACACGTTTTTGGTACATTTTTTGGGGAAGCCTGGTTTCCCTTGGCATCCATGAGTACACGCCACTGTGTATGTGGTCATCAGAAACAGATAATGCTCCATTGATATTCTACTGCACTGTTTCATTATCATGGTCTTTCCCACTTTCAGAAAATCTCTATCTCAATTTGTTTTCAGCACATACCAGCATGAAACTGAGGATCCGCGATCACTGCACTGCTTGACTCTTACAACTGTATTTTCTGTGATGACCAATTCAGACCGATACCTCAGCGAAGTGCAGTGAACCATTTCATTATTTAGAATGGCATGTCTCATGGCTCAGTGGAAATGAGCATCTGACGTATTGACAGGATCTGATTATGTATTTCATTCACTGTGAAATATATCACTGCATGTAAAGTCATTTAGACATTTGGCAAAGGTGGGCACAGATTGAAGACTATACCTACTATGTTGCTCAAGCCCTAATACCCATTCAGTTGTAATGTTTCATGTTTCCTAATACCCATTTCATCATTACAATTTCAACTTATGAAACAAAGACTATAACAATGTTCTGAAGATGATATTAAACCTACCAGCCCACAGTAGGCTTGATAGAAGACAATGGATATAGAGAAGAGATAAATAGAAAGGCTCACTGCAGACTAGTGAATAAATATGTTTTTCGGAGCAGTAGAAAATACCCCCAAAGCATTCCGACCCATGCATGCCACTGTTTCAGTGGTTCAGCATTATCAGGGATGCCAGCAAAGGAGAATGTACAGTACATGTCAATGTCTTGCTTTCTGTAAACAACATTAGCAGGGGAACTGGACTCACTCTACAACAGCTTCCCTGATGTGGAGTACAAGTTTACTCCACTCCCTTCCATTGCTCTCTCTAGTGAGTTATGGCAGGAACACAAGAATACATGATACACACATCTGTTCCCTAGTGCTAGCGGCTCTTGGCTCATTTAGTGGGCATATCAAAAGGCATTCATATTCAAGTCTGCCACTGGGGGCCTGAGATGTGAGTTTTTATTAAGGTTTGGGTTCAACTGTCTAAGTGTAGCTGTGTTCTTTTCATTATAGCTGACATTTCTAAGGGTCACTGTCTGAGACACTATCTATCCACAAATAGCCAGTGGTGTAAAGTACTTAAGTAAAAATACTAGTAGTTTTTGGGGGTATCTGTACATAACTATTTATGTTTTTGACAACTTTTACCTTTACTTCACTATATTCCAAAAGAAAATAAAGTACTTTTTACTCAATAAATTTTCCCTGACACCCAAAAGTACTCGTTACAAGTAAAAATACTAGTAGTTTTTGGGGGTATCTGTACATAACTATTTATATTTTTGACAACTTTTACCTTTACTTCACTATATTCCAAAAGAAAATAAAGTACTTTTTACTCAATACATTTTTCAGTGGTGTAAAGTGGTGTAAAGTACTTAAGTAAAAATACTAGTAGTTTTTGGGGGTATCTGTACATAACTATTTATATTTTTGACAACTTTTACCTTTACTTCACTATATTCCAAAAGAAAATAAAGTACTTTTTACTCAATAAATTTTCCCTGACACCCAAAAGTACTCGTTACATTTTGAATACTTAGCAGGACAGGAAAATTGTCCAATTCACGCACTTCTCAAGAGAACATCCCTGGTCATCCCTACTGCCTCTGATCTGGTGGACTCACTAAACACACATGCTTCGTTTGTAAATGATGTCTGAGTGTTGGAGTGTGCCACTTGCTATCTGTAAATAAAATAAAAAAACAAGAAAATGTTGCTGACTGGTTTGCTTAATATAAGGAATTTGAAGTGATTTATACTTTACTTTAGATACTTAAGTATATTTGAGCAATTACATTTACTTTTGATAGCTAAGTATATTCTAAACCAAATACTTTTAGACTTTTACTGAAGTAGTATTTTACTGGGTGACTTTCACCTTTACTTGAGTTTGACAATTGGGTACTTTTTTCCACCACTGCAAATATCACAAACAGAATATTCCTTCCTTCAGAATAGTTTCTCATTGTCTACTATTTGCTGCTGTGGACAATATGTCGGTGTCAGAAAATCTGTCTACTACTTACTTAAACTACAAACTGTGTACTAATCGTACTACATACTATTTAGAACACACTGTTTAATAAAAATTTATGGAGTAAGCAACACATATCACATTACTAGGCTCACTTATACTATGTCATCTAATGTGCGATTGCGTTGATTCCTACTATTTGTTCATTTTGGTACAGCCCGTCTGATTATCAACTGATTATCAGCTGTTGTCAAACACACGTGGGTCTGAAAAAACTATTCTCTTCCAGCAATAGCATGTAGATAATTCATACTACATGAAAAGCCAAAATGAGTATGACATCCTGGCATCGAAAACATACTACATTTAAAAGAAATTCACATACTATAAAATGTTCTATTTAGCATTACCCAAAAGGCCTACTATTCACGATGCAAATATGGGTATCCGGACACGGCCTATGACATTCATTCCAAAGTCGTTTTCCCGCTTGTAATTTCTTTCCAGACGTAAATTCCCATTTACAGCTACTTTTGTATAAAGACCCCAAAAATATATTTGATTGCTACTTTTTATACAGTATGGGCCTCAGAGAACAAAGCATATATGTTTGTATTAAAAAGACAATATCTATACAAAATACATACATCCATACTTACCAACAGTATCTGAGTGGAATCCATGATTCTCTCACAAATCCCGACATTATTCCTCTATAATATAGTTTAAATGGGAAAAGAGTGTTACTGCTCAGCCATTCAGCTAGTGACGCATCATTTCCAATTATATAACGTATGACAAAGCACTCTGAGCAGGTTGTGAAAATGAAGTTTTTCGGGTGATTTGATGGCCCTTATCCAGATGGAGGAACATCTTTCCCTCCGAGAGGATCGTTAGCAGATGAGACCGGTTTGCTGAACAACCACTTCCTGATGGGGGAAAAAACAGTGCACGTACAAACTTCAATTTGAAAACCACAATTGCTGCAGTCTGTATAGGTGAGGGATTCTTAAGGATCGGAATGCTGCATACCAATTGCGTGGACGGAAATACTGGACCCATCTCATTATCATATCACTGATATAAGTTATGCGAGAATCATCCATTTCTGCTATACGTTTTCTAAACAGCTAGGGTTGCATTTCACAATACACAAATGCATTGTGTACACTTCACTCCAAATGGAAAAGTTGCAGTTAGTTTCAAACTTTTTTCTTCATCATCCCCAGTTATGGCTCTATAGCTTTCAAAGTCATCAACCACCACAATGCTTTCCCAAAAAGTCTCAGCGGAACAACAAAGCAACAACATAGAGGGCAATTCCATATCCCCAGCTAATTCTATTTGGTTAATGGTGCATGTCCATACATGACGGAATAACACATGTTACTGCACCAATGTGAGTCAGTAGTGTCATGGAGGCAGGACACACCATAACAACAACCAAGCAAGGTCCACCCCAAACCAAACCTCAGCCATGACATTGCCTAATGGAAGATGTTCCTTTTAACATGGATGACATAATCGCCCTGAAGAAGCACTGGCTCCACCAATCACAGAGGCTCTTTGTGCACTGTTTATGACAGCAACCCCAGAAGCTACACAACACTAAATGCAATCTGACAGCTGAAAACATAAACGGACCAGCTGATTGGGCTAAAAACGGGTCATCTCCCAGTGCTAGAACATTGAGTACAAAGCCAAAAATAAGTCGTTTTTGTGTGTGTGAAATACACGAAAGGTCAAATAACGCTTGTTAGATAAGTAAACCTATTTCAGAGACTAAATGAACCATGGCTAGAATAATGACACAAGAATACTTAAATTACGAATCATCCTTACAGCCCAGTCCAGCTAGAGTGTCTTTGAATTACCCTGAATGTGTGATGCCTTGTACACCTGGCAAGTTTCACATTTGGAACAGGATTGTCTGTCAGCCAAGATCGGAGCTGTCACCATGATACAAGGGGCGACTCTGAATGTGAAATAAACAAATCATAAGAGGCAAAGCGCTGATTACCGGCGTGACTCTGATGTACAATCAGAAAGGTCTGTTGTCCTGCTTTCAGACTGCTAAATCCATACTGTCATTATGTGTTCCCAATTGTTGGTATTTTATAGATCTGAAGGAACATGCCACTAGTTCAGGATGTGAATACTGGTATAACTTCATGAAGCGAGGCAATGATAGTTTGAGATTCCAACAGTGGAGGCTCCTCAGGGGAGGAAGGGGAGCACCATACTCCTCAGTGAATTTTCACCATACTCCTCAGTGAATACTCCTCAGTGTATAGTTGACTCAAAGAGAGAGAAAGACTATAGTTGAACAGTTAAGAAATTAATTTCTTCAAAAATAAAGGAGAAGCGAGAGATCACTATCGAATGCAGCTAGCTGTTTCTTTAGGGTTTTGTTTGGTGTGGGCTACGGCAGGACAGTAGCCTGTGAGAGTTTGCGTTCAATAAACTGTTTTAGTTCGAGAACTGGCATTCGTTCATTTGTGATTTATCGAGGTCATTACAATATGTAAAATATGCGTTTTTCCCATTCAGTTTCACTCTTGACCCCCCCAGAACCTTCTCACTTTGAGAACCACTATGCTAGCTCAATCGACCTGTGTTAACTGACAGTTTGCTGGTGCAATCAGAGGGGCGAGTTTGCGTTCGACTAGCCAATCTGTTTTTGTAAGTTGATGCTGCGTATACAGTCTCTGGCTGCGTGGAGAGTATTGTACTGAGTCTGTGCCACAAAATGAGTGACACAATATTAGAAAACCTAGCCAGATAATTTCAAGTCCTCAGTCTCAAGTCAAAGATGTGTCCCGAGTCTTGAGGCTCCAAGTCAAGTCTCAAGTTATTTTATATTAAGTCATTCAATTTGGGACTTGAGCCAGACTCGAGTCAAGTGACTGGAGTCCACACCTCTGAAAGTACCTAAACTTTCACATATAAACCACATGCCACAATAGCATATTGTGACTTGATTGCTATATTTCTGCTCTCAACACGTTTTTATCTAACAAAAGTAGAAGCCAACTGACAGCCATAAAAAGATGAGTGAAATGTGTGATTCCTTTAAGGCCTAGATTCAATCAGATCAAAAGTTAACCGACACCCGCATACTAGGTGCTTTAGTGGTGTCGGAGGTGTAACTGCATTAGAGCTGTCAAATCTGTGAGCGGCTGCTCGTGTGGTCATTGTCAACAAGCCTTAGGGTTACACCTTGCCAGCAGCATACCACCCTGCATCCCACTCCTGGCTTGCTTCAGAAGCTAAGCAGGGTTGGTCCTGGTCAGTCCCTGGATGGGAGACAACATGCTGCTGGAAGTGGTGTTGGAGGGCCAGCAGGAGGCACTCTTTCCTCAGGTCTAAAAAATTATCCCAATGTCCCAGGGCAGTGATTGGGGACATTGCCCTGTGTAGGGAGCAGTCTTTCAGATGTCCTGACTCTCTGAGGTCATTAAACATCCCATGGCACTTTTCGTAAGAGTAGGGGTGTTAACCCTGGTGTCCTGGCTAAATTCCGAAGCTGACCCTCACACCATCAGTCACCTAATCATCCCCAGCTTACAATTGGCTCATTCATCCCCCTCCCCTGTAACTATTTCCAGGTCATTGCTGTAAATGAGAACGTGTTCTCAGTCAACTTACCTGGTAAAATAAAAGCCACACTCGAGTTAGAAGTTCTGAACGAGAAAGTGTAGGCTATATAGAAATGACACTCAAATTGAAAATCATTAAATAGAATAATAAGTATTTATATCAGTGTTGGAACTTGTAACAAGGCTGCATGGGATTAATACTAATGCGACTCTGTGCTTCAAATGGCAATGTCCATGATAGGTATAGCGCCAGGAGACATTTTCTGATTTGACAGCTCCAATGCTATTACACCTCCAAAATCGCCTAAATAAAAACAATGAAACTGCTATGCAGTTCTCAGTTATCACGGGCTAATTGGGGCAGAACTGATTAAATTTAGCCCTTAGGGCTCTATTCAATCTGTACTGCTGAAGTGTTACAGATTGCGCGATAGAAATGTAAAAAGGTAATATCTGATTGAGCCGACATATGCAGCCTTCACATTTCAGTCATGCTGAACGTCGGTGAAACTGAATAGAGCCCTTAGTTTCCTCACACTCCTCTGAATCTCTTTCATTTTCTCTCCCTTCTTTTCTCTTACCCCCACCCACTCCGCATGAGGCAAGTTCTTAAACAACGTTTTTTTCCCTTCACGTTTCTCTTCAACCCAGCAAGCGATGACGTCTCTGACCTTTCTCTCTTTTCATATACTTCACCACCATAATGCCATTCGGGCATGAACAAAATTCATCCACATGTATCTCTCTATATTGCTCTTTTCTCATATCTATGCCTTGGTGCATTTAATTCTGATTCATATAATAAAATGTAACTCTTCTTAACGCTCCAGGTGAAGATGATGGATCGTCCGATAACTGACCTTTATCCAACCTGAATTTATAGTCTGCTAGAAATGTAAGGACAATTTAGAACATCCACTGGTTGTATCTCCCACTTTCACGATGCTTCCAAATTAGAACACACTTGGTAACAATGTGTATTTATTATGATTGTGTAGACTGAATGCATTATGACTTGTTGCTATGTAATTCGTGACATTTTGTTCCATGCTGGAATTTTACAGTGATAAATACATGACCAAACCAACAAACTAGAAAACCATAACTAGCTAACATATTTTCCAGAGGGGAGAATATGACTCTTATTCAAAGCGTTTCAGTCATCCAACTCCTATGAATCTGTTAATAACCTGTGAGTAAACCTTGCTGTCAAATAGAGCAACATGTAAAGTGAGTGTGGTGCCCTTCAAAATGATGCCTCTAGGGCTGTTCTCGCTTTCCTGTCTTATGAACTGTAATCACACAGATGGTGGCACTCGTACCGGGACTGTCCTAATATGGGCACCGTACACTTGACTTGATATCCTGAGAGAAAATCTATACTGAGAAAAGGGTGTCTGCAATGTAAGCCTGTTGAAACTTTCTGAGGGGTTAAACTTTTCTGCCCTCATCTGGGAAAGGCTGGCACTCAGTCGAATGCTTATCTCTGGTATTACCAGTTAGTCTTTCTCCTCAAAATGTTCTACAGCTACACCATTGAAAGCATTCTTGACTGGCTGCATCGTCGCTTGGTATGGCAACTGCTTGGCTTCCGACCGCAAGGTGCCACAGAGGGTAGTGTGTACTGCCCAGTACATCACTGGGGAAGAGCTCCTAGACATCTAGGCCCTACATATATACAAGGCGGTGTCAGAGGAAGGCCCATAAAATTGTCCGACTCCAGCCGCCCAAGTCATAGACTGTTGTTTTCTCTGCTACTGCACTGAAAGCGGTACCAATGCACCACTATGGAACCAAAAGGACCCTGAACAGCCCCCCAGGCAATAAAACTGCTAAATAGTTAACCAAATAGCTACCCGGACTATCTGCATTGACCCTTTTTTCACTATCTCATTTGACTTATCACATACTCTGCTGCTATGGTTTATTATCTATCCTTTGTCTTGTCACTTTACCCCAACCTACAGTATATGTACAGTGCCGTGAAAAAGTATTTTCCCCGATTTTCTATATTTTTGCATATTTTTTTTACTGAATGTTATCAGATCTTCAACCAAAAACAAATATTAGATAAAGGGAACATGAGTGAACAAATAACACAACAATTATATACTTATTTAATTTATTTCATTCAAGTTATTCAACACCCAATGCCCCTGTGTGAAAAAGTAATTTCCCCCTTACACTCATTAACTGGTTGTGTCACCTTTAGCTGCAATGACTCCTACCAAATGCTTCCTGTAGTTGTTGATCATTCTCTCACATTGCTGTGGAGGAATTTTGGCCCATTCTTTCATGCAGAACTGCTGTAACTCAGCAACATTTGTTGGTTATCAAGCATGAACTGCTCGTTACAAGTCCTGCCACAACATCTCAATAGCGATTAGGTCTGGACTTTGACTAGGCCATTCCAAAACTTCAAATGTGTTGCTTTTTAGTCATGTTCATGTAGACTTGATTGTGTGTTTTGGATCAGTGTCTTGCTGCATGACCCAGCTGTGCTTCAGCTTCAGCTCACAGACGGATGGCCTGACATTCTCCTGTAGAATTATCTGATACAGAGCAGAACTCATGGATCCTTCTATTAAGGCAAGTCGTCCAGGTCCCGAGGCAGCAAAGCATCCCCAAACCATCACACTACCACCACCATGCTTGACCGTTGGTATGAGGTTCTTACTGTGGAATTCAGTGTTTGATTTTCGCCAGACATAATGGAACCAATGTTGTCCAAAAAGGTGTACTTTGAATCATCTGTCCATAAAACATTCTTCCAAGAGTCTTGATGATCATCCACGTGCTTCCAGGTGCTCTTTGGCAAACTTGAGTCAACTTTTAGGATGACATGGGTCCCATTTTGCCTGGTGAAAACCAAACACTGCATAACCCTAACCCTCCACAGCGACGTGAGAGACTAATCAACAACTACAGGAAGTGTTTGGTTGCAGCTAAAAGGTGACACAACAAGTTATTGAGTGTTAAGAGGGCAATTACTTTTTCCACACAGGGGCATTGGGTGTTGAATAACTTTGTTAACGAAATGTCATTGTTGTGTTATTTGTTCACTCAGGTTCCTTTTACCTTAAATTAGGATTTGATTGAAGATCTGATAACATTCAGTATAAAGATTTGAAAAGGGGCAAATACTTTTCGAAGAACTGTAAATATCTACGTCAATTACTTCGTACCCCTGCACATCGACTTGGTACCAGTACCCCGTGTACATAGACAAGTTATCGTTACTCATTGTGGATGTCTTCCTTGTGTTATAATAATAATAATAATAATAATAATTAGTATTTGTATTTTTTTTGCATTGTTGAGAAGGGCCCATAAGCATTTCACTGTTAGTCTACACCTGTTGTTTACAAAGCATGAGATTAATCAAATTTGATTTGATTGATATCAGCAATCTCTAGTCCATCTTGATTCCTGGGCCTGATAGCGAAGCTAGTTCTAGAACCATAAAGAAATGGTATACAAAGGTCTAAGACGATTTCATTGGTCCTCCAGGCTCCAGCTAACTCAATATCCATGCATTTCTAGTTGATAGGCGTGTATTGGGTGGCACTTTACTTAAAGGTAGACTTAGCAAAATGACGTGGTCTGGTCAAGAACTACAGGAAACGTATGATCTCTGTAATTGCAAACAAAGGTTTCTGTACCAAATATTAAGTTCGGCTTTTCTGATGTATCAAATACTTATGTCATGCAATAAAATGCAAATGAATTACTTAAAAATCATACAATGTGATTTCCTGGATTTTTGTTTTAGATTCCGTCTCTCACAGTTGAAGTGTACCTATGATAAAAATGACAGACCTCTACATGCTTTCTTTGTAAGTAGGAAAACCTGCAAAATCGTCAGTGTATCAAATACTTGTTCTCCCCACTGTAGTATCTGCACGAGTTCGCTTCACACTGTCTACAACGTGGTAGCCAGTTGTTGCGTAAATTAACCCAATATGCGGTTTACTTTCTGGATCTCCATCATATTACTGGGTCTACCTTTAACGTTAATAAATATGATCCATTATGATCAGGGATGTAGCTCTGATCGAGATGGTGGGAAGAAAATGTGATCATGAGAGAGAGAGAATGCCTTAGTAATAGCTTATTAATGAGTGAATAATGGATATCATCATAGCTTAACCAAATCATAACTTTGAAATGTAGTGCAATTAGCCACAAACTGCTATTTAGAACACAAAACATACCTAGGTATAGTATTCAACTTCTATTCAGGACTTGTTCATTTAAATCCTCCTAATTTAAATATGTGTTCAGGAAATATGTGTTCCCATTTAATTGCTGGTTGTTTGCAGATCGAACCTGGAAACTGCTGTTCTATTCATTCCAATGCCACATTTTTTTGCGCTAGCCTCATTCCCACTGCCCTTGAATACTGCTACAGGCAGCAGATGTCAAGATTTCTGTTTGAACAAAACAGAACAAAATGCCTATTTCTCCACTTTAAATAATGACATTTGCTACAGCGGGAGTGCTTTGTTATGAGCCCCCCAGTGAATGTCATTCTAACTGGAAACAATGTCAACTGTAGGACATTAGTCTGAGCATATAATCAACGGAATTACACACAATCTCTTGATATTACTTTTTCTCCTATTTAGGTACATAAACAACATGTGGTAGATGCAAGTATGTCTGGATAATAATTATACTCTAAATTGTTTCTGGTTGTGATCATTCGTTTACAACACGCATTTGCAAGTGCGTGAAAAAGCCCAACCCCTTTTATGATATTAAGTCATCTTTAGATAGTGGGTAGTTGCTTTAATAAGAGAGTTGACTATGCACTCATATCTAAAAAGTTATGTTATCAACCATTCACTTCCATTTAGGGATATTGAACAAGAGTTTAATTGAGGCAGAGATAAATAATTCATGGCGATGAACAATTATTTTCCAAAGGGAAAGGAACATTATCACAAGTGCAGAAATATTCCCCGTGGCTTTTGGCAGGTTGATTGATAAGGTTTGCCTTTGAGAAGTAAAGTGAGAGCGAGAAATAAGAAGGGCGAGGTAAAATAAGAATGATAAAGAGAGCGGGAGGAAGAAAGAGAGAGTGCTGAGGACCTGAAGTGGCTCCACCGGGGGAACGTGAGACAGGATAACAGCTCGTCTGAGTGGAGCCATCTCTACCACCATCACCTCCACTTTCATCCATATAAATGCATTATGCATTGCTCATAAGGTTTTATACATGTGCTTATTTCATTTACATTTAAGTCATTTAGCAGACGCTCTTATCCAGAGCGACTTACAAATTGGTGCATTCACCTTCTGATATCCAGTGGAACAGCCACTTTACAATAGTGCATCTAGATCTTTTAAGGGGGGGGGTTAGAAGGATTACTTTATCCTATCCTAGGTATTCCTTGGGGTTTCAGGTGTCTCCGGAAGGTGGTGATTGACTCCGCTGTCCTGGCGTCGTGAGGGAGTTTGTTCCACCATTGGGGTGCCAGAGCAGCGAACAGTTTTGACTGGGCTGAGTGGGAACTGTACTTCCTCAGAGGTAGGGAGGCGAGCAGGCCAGAGGTGGATGAACGCAGTACGCAGAGGTGGATGAACGCAGTGCTTATAACCATAAAAACGGGTGTTCAAATTAAGCGTTACCAAAAATGTGTTATTAAATTATTTATTTTAAAAAAAACATTCCATAGCTGAAATTGCACATGCACCAAGAGTGTGCCTACATTCTCTAGTTATGCTTCCTTCCATATGCATCCCCAGTCAGGGATAAAAGCACTGTATCCTCCTTGCTTTCCTCAAACCAGCAGCAAACAGCCGGTGCTCAACAAAGTGAGGTCCTTTTTGAAGGCACAGGGTGTACACAGTGGCATATGGGGCTTGGCATTGAGCTTGTGGGCCTGGCACTCACTCCAGGGTTTCTGCCCCAGCACTCCAGCCTTAGACCTTGCAAGGATGAGTGGGCAAATGTGTATCTGTGCATGGAAGGTACCAGGACATTAGCAATGCAGTGTGCCCGTGCTTTGTCCTGCCTATCTGCCTGCCTGCCTGTCTGTCTGTGTGATTATGCAATACACATTGTGGATAGACAAGCTGTCAATTTCTGGCTCTCCCTTGCTGTGACAATATATCCAATACACACCATGGTCTCTCTGGAATTATCGGTTCAATATTCAAGTCCATGCTGTGATCCCATGAAATATTTCAGATGGTGACTTTGTTCAACTTCTTTTGCACAGAAGTAAAGTAATGTATCTGTCCAAAGGGCCTACAACAATAGCACAGCAGTGAGCTAAATCCATTATCTTCCTGCATATCCCCTCAGTTAGTTGGCTGATAGAATAACAGTTAGGTTTTTATCTCACTCTGACTCACATAATCAATTCTCCAGTGAATGATGATGCATTGTCACATTCATTCTGAATGATGGAGCTTTCACTGGTCCCACTTTACATTCATGTTAAACACTAAGCCACTGACATCTAAACTCTAGCACTCATTGCTTGATGATGCAACAGGACATCGCCTTGTCTCTAGGCTGAGAGTGAAACATGGGCGAACTACAGATGTAGGATCTCAAATTAGACCTACACTCAACAGACAGTTTATTAGGTACTCCACCCCTATCAAGAAAATGGATCTCTCCTACAGACAGTGAGTCACGTGGCCATGGCTTGCTATATAAGCATGCAGACAGGCATCGAGGCATTCAGTTACTGTTTGATTGAACGTTATAAATGGGCAAAACGAGTGACCTAAGCGGTTTGAGTGTGGAATAATTGTCGGTGTCAGGCACGCCGGATCCAGTATCTTAGAAACGGCTGCCCCTCCTGGGTATTTCACTCCTGACAGTGTCTAGAGTTTACTGAGAATGGTGCAACAAACAAAAAACATCCAGTCAGCGGCAGTCCTGTGGGCGAAAACAGCTCTTTCATGAGAGAGGTTGAAGTAGAATGGCAAGAATCGTCCAAGCTAACAGACGGGCCACAAACAGACAAATAACGGCGCAGTACAACATTGGTGTGCAGAACGGAATCTTGGAACGCACAACTCGTCGAGCCTTTTCACAGATGGGCTATTGCAGCAGACGACAACACCGGGTCCCACTCCTATCAGCTAAAAACAAGAAGAAGATGCTCCAGTGAGCACACAATCACCAACACTGGACAATTGAGGAGTGGAAAAACATTGCCTGGTCCGACGAATCCCGGTTCCTGTGGCATCATGCTGATGGCAGAGTCAGGATTTGGCATAAGCAGCATGAGTCAATGGACCCATCCGGCCTGGTGTCAACGGTACAGGCTGGTGGCGGTGGCGTACTGCCGTCCAATCTGCAGCAACTGCGTGATGCCGTCGCATCAGCATGGACCAACATCCCTGTGAAACGTTTCTGACTTGTAGAATCCATGCCCCGAAGAATTCAAGCTGTTGGAGGCAAAGGGGGGTCCAACCCAGTACTAGATGGATGAGTCTACCTAATAAACTGTCCATTGAGTGTATATTGTCACAGCAAAATAATCCTGCAGCAAAAGGATTTGAACATTTAGTCCATAATGTTGCTTGATTGGTGGTTAGGCTATTAGCTGGCCAAAAGTAGGCTGCATGAAGTGTTTTCAGTGAATTGATGTAAATCACAAAGCTCATCGGCATTTCCTGTGCTGCAGGAAAATTCTCAGCAGCAAAAGAGTCAAATTAAGATCCTGCATCTGTATTGGCTATACTCTCTAAGAATGCTAGTGAGTGCTGGACAATGTTCTTACGGTATCAATGTCACCATTAGTGCTGAATAACTCACAGCAATGATGTGTGTCTCCTATTTGTCTAGTGTCGTCCAAGTGTGTGTAGAGTTTAGAGTGTGTGTTAAGTCTTACACAGTAACCCATTAGCTGGCCCTCCCTTCTCAGTAGAGGTGAGAAATTACAGCATTCCCAGAGGATAGGAAAGCACACTTCACAGCATCTTAGCCACATAATTAAATTTACACTGCCTCCATTTTAGGACAGCCTCATGAGACTGACACAAGTCCTGCTGAGACTAATGTTTTCCTATTAAGGACACCTTAAATTTTATTTAGAAGTCAGCAAAGGTGGGGCTACCCACAGACAAGCTTATAAAGAAGAATATAAGATTATATGTTTACTTCTAACCTGTGGTGATACAAGGTGTTGGATCTGTGCTGACAAGAGTTGAGTTGTTTGTCTCATTAAACTGCCTGTTTAACAATCCGTAGCTGTCAATGGTACCATTCAAATCGAATCAAACGTTATTATAAGTGCATCTAAACATCTCAATAGGCTTCACAGTAAAGTAGACAATTCCCAGCTCTCTCCAACGTTATGGGTATTTCAAATCAAATCAAATTTTATTTGTCACGTACACATGGTTAACAGATGTTAATGCGAGTGTAGCGAAATGCTTGTGCTTCTAGTTCCAACCATGCAGTAATATCTAACAAGTAATTTGAATCTGTAATGTGGATAGATTTTACTTGATTTTAAAACGTGTACTTTAGAGAGGATATATTTTGACAAAGTATACTAAATAAACTGAAGCCTCATTTTCACAACCAATTTGATCCCCCGATCATAGCAATCCATCATGTTAAGCCTAGCGGATCAATGAGCAGAAACAACCTGTGCTGTGTGTTAGAGTTAGCAGGCTCTTAGCGTGATATTTTGATTAGTGATTCTATCAATTTAGACAGAAAAAAAAAACTTGATTGTTCTTCGCAACTATGTCACTTAAATCAACCATGACCATCTGCTTCAACAAACAAGAATGGATAGATAGATACATTAATGAATACATTTAGGAAAAGTTAAGAGTGTGGAAAACAAGTCGCTGGCTTCTATGCTCTCAAGAGTGGTGGAGGAATTGTAGCTCATAAACCCACTACTTGACATCGTAGGTCAAACGGCACAAAGGACATACATATTCCGCTTCATTTTTCTTGACATGCTTTGACAGATAATGGCAACCCACCTAACAATTATTTATAGTGCATTCGGAAAGTATTCAGACCCCTTGACTTTTTCCACATCTTGTTACGTTACAGCCTTTTTCTAAAATATATATATATTTTAATCAACACACAATACCCCAGGTTTTTAAAATTGTTTTCAAATGTATTAAAAATGAAAAAAAACTGATATCACATTTACATAAGTATTCGGACCCTTTACTCAGTACTTTGTTGAAGCACCTTTGGCAGCGATTACAGCCTCGAGTCTTCTTGGGTATGACTAATCGTATTACCGCCACACCGGCGGTCACAAGTCATGAAGGCAGTCAAATTCCACGTGACCGTTTAGTCATGGTAATTAGGCTTCTCCAAGTTCTGATGCTGCTCATGGTCATTAGTAGCCTACCAAACTTGCTAACTGCCTGGTACTCTGCACTCTATTGTCCCTCTAATCACTCTGACAACACGGCAAATGTAATCTAAAATTTGCCATAGCCACATCAGGACAACTCTAAGTATGCTATTATTTTCTTCTGAAATACACTACATTTTCTTCCTATCATGCTTCATTAGACCGATCTAAAATAAATAATGGATTTATTGTGAAGGTGTAGGCTATATTACATGGATTTATTAGACTTTTTAAATGAAGATGTTCCAAAGGTCTGCATCAGTGGCTTGTAGGCTATGTGTGGAAGACAGGAGATGCTAAATGTGTTTATGTTAACTAACGGTCAATTACCGTGAGACCGACAGTTATTTGCTTGACAATCACCGGCTGACAAAATTGTGACCGCCACAGCCCTAGGTATGACGCTACAAAATTGGCACACCAGTATTTGGGGAGTTTCTCCCATTCTTCTCTGCAGATCCTCTCAAACTCTGTCAGGTCCGATAGGGAGTGTCGCTGCACAGCTATTTTCCGGTCTCTCCAGAGATGTTCGATTTGGTTCAAGTCTGGGCCACTCAAGGACATTGAGACTTGTCCTGAAGCCACTATGCTTCACTGTAGGGATGGTGCCAGGTTTCCTCCAGATGCGACGTTTGGCATTCAGGCCACAGAGTTCAATCTTGGTTTCATCAGACCAGAGAATCTTGTTTCTCATGGTATGTGAGTCCTTTAGGGGCCCTTTGACAAACTCAAAGCGGACTGTCTTGTGCCTTTTACTGAGGAGTGTATTCCATCTGGCCACTCTACCATAAAGGCCTGATTGGTGGAGTGCTGCAGAGATGGTTGTCCTTCTGGAAGGTTCTCCCATCTCCAGAGAGAAACTCTGGAGCTCTGTCAGGTTCTTGGTTATCACCCTGACCAAGGCCCTTCTCCCCCGATTGCTCAGATTGGCCGGGTGGCCAGCTCTAGGAAGAGTCTTGGTGGTTCGAAACTTCTTCCATTTAAGAATGATGGAGGCCACTATGTTTTTGGGGAACTTCAATGTTGCAGACATTTTTTGGCACCCTCCTCAGATCTGTGCCGACACAATCCTGTCTCTGAGCTCTACTGACAATTCCTTCGACTTCATGGCTTGGTTTTTGCTCTGACATGCACTGTCAACTGTGTGACCTTATAGACAGGTGTGTGCCTTTCCAAATCATGTCCAATCAATTTAATTTACGACAGCTAGACTTCAATCAAGTTGTAGAAACATCAAGGTTGATCAATGGAAACAGTATGCACATGAGCTCAATTTCGAGTCTCATAGCAAAGGGTCTGAATTTATGTAAATAAGCTATTTGTTATTTTTTTTATACATTTGCAAAAAAATAAAAATTAAGTTTGCACTTTGTCATTATGGGGTATTGTGTGTAGATTGGTGAGTAATTTGTTTTATTTAATTGATTTTAGAATATGGCTGTAACGTAACAAAATGTGGAATATGTGAAGGGGTCTGAATACTTTCTGAATGCACTGTAAATAGACAATGATATGTTGCTGAAAATAAAGGCAGACAAACGGCCACTGTTTTGTTAGTCACAAAAGTCAATAACTTTCATTATGGTGTTATAAATGTGCACCTAAAGTGCCTTTCACACATTTCTTTTGACTGAGAGAATGAGAGAAATTGAGAATGTACGTTGTCACTTCTTATACAAATCAAATGTATTTTTTCATGTCTAAATGGCAATTCAAATGTTGTCAGAGCGTTAATTGTGTGGAATTCCATATACAGCTATAGTCGGAAGTTTACATACACCTTAGCCAAATACATTTAAACTCAGTTTTTCACTATTGCTGACATTTAATCCTAGTAAAAATTCCCTGTCTTAGGTCAGTTTGGATCACCACTTTATTTTAAGTATCTGAAATGTCAGAATAATAGTAGAGAGAATGATTTATTTCAGCTTTTATTTCTTTCATCACATTCCCAGTGGGTCAGAAGTTTACATACACTCAATTTGTATTTGGTAGCATTGTCTTTAAATTGTTTAACTTGGATCAAACATTTTGGGTAGCCTTCCACAATAAGTTGGGTGAATTTTGGCCCATTCCTCCTGACAGAGCTGGTGTAACTGAGTCAGGTTTGTAGTGCTCCTTGTTCGCACACGCTTTTTCAGTTCTGCCCACAAATTCTCTACAGGATTGAGGTCAGGGCTTTGTGATGGCCACTCCAATACCTTGACTTTGTTGTCCTTAAGCCATTTTGCCACAACTTTGGAAGTATGCTTGGGGTCATTGTCCATTTGGAAGACCCATTTGCGACCAAGCTTTAACTTCCTGACTGATGTCTTGAGATGGCACCGCAGAAGGGGCAGACGGAGCGTTCTTCTGGCCAAGCTCCATAGACGGGCACATCGCTCACCGCTCCCCAGTATACTACTCACCAATGTCCAGTCTCTTGACAGCAAGGTAGACGAAATTCGAGCAAGGGTTGCCTTCAAGAGAGACATAAGAGATTTTAACATTCTCTGTTTCATGGAAACATGGCTCACTCGGGATACCTTATCAGAGTCGGTACAGCCACCCAGTTTCTTCAAGCATCGCACAGACAGAAACAAACATCTCTCTGGTAAGAAGAAGGGCGGGGGTGTATGCCTTATGATTAACGAGTAGTGCTGTGATCATAACAACATACAGGAACTAAAGTCCTTTTGTTCACCTGACCTAGAATTCCTTACAATCAAATGCCGACCGCATTATCTACCCAGAGAATTCTCTTCGATTATAATCATAGCCATGTATATCTCCCACCAAGCAGACACCTCGACGGCCCTGAAAGAACTTCATTGGACTCTATGTAAACTGTAAACGACATATCCTGAGGCTGCATTTATTGTAACTGGGAATCTTAACAAGGCTAATCTGAAAACAAGGCGCCCTAAATTTTAGCAGCACATCGAATGTGCGACCAGGGCTGGAAGAATTCTGGATCATTGCTACTCTAACGCGACGCATACAAAGCCCTCCCTCGCCCTCCTTTCGGCAAATCTGACCATGACTCCATTTTGTTGCTCCCAGCCTATAGACAGAAACTAAAACAGCAAACGCCTGTGCTCAGGTCTGTTCGACGCTGGTCCCACCCATCTGATTCCACGCTTCAAGATGGCTTCGATCACGTGTACTGGGATATGTTTCCAGATAGCCTCAGACAAAAACATTGATGTTTATGCTGATTCGGTGAACGAGTTTATTAGCAAGTGCAACGGTGATGTTGTACCCACGGTCACTATTAAAACCTTCCCCAACCAGAAACCGTGGATTGATGGCAGCATTCTCGCAAAACTGAAAGCGCAAACCACTGCTTTTAATCATGGCAAGGCGACCGGAAATACAAAACAGAAATACCAAACAGTATAGCTATTCCCTCCGCAAGGCAATCAAACAAGCTAAGCGCCAGTATAGAGACAAAGTAGAGTCGCAATTCAACGGCTCAGACACAAGATGTATGTGGCAGGGTCTACAGTCAATCACGGATTACAAAAAGAAAACCAGCCCCATCGCGGACACCGATGTCTTGCTCCCAGACAAACAAAACATTTCTGCTCGCTATGAGGACAATACAGTGCCACTGACACGGCACGCTACCAAAACCTGTGGGCTCTCCTTCACCGCAGCAAACGCGAGTAAAACATTTAAACGTGTTAACCCTCGCAAGGCTGCCGGCACAGACGGCATCCCCAGCCGCGTCCTCAGAGCATGTGCAGACCAGCTGGCTGGTGTGTTTACGGACATATTCAATCAATCCCTATCCCAGCCTGCTGTTCCCACATGCTTCAAGAGGGCCACAATTGTTCCTGATCCCAAGAAAGCTAAGGTAACTGAGCTAAACGACTGTTACCCCATAGCACTCACTTCCGTCATCATGAAGTGCTTTGAGAGATTAGTCAAGGATCATATCACCTCCAACCTACCTGTCACCCTAGACCCACTTCAATATGCTTACCACCCCAACAGGTCCACAGACGACGCAATCGCAATCACACTGCTCTAACCCATCTGTACAAGAGGAATACCTATGTAAGAATGCTGTTCAACGATTACAGCTCAGCATTTAAAACCATAGTATCCTCCGAACTCGTCATTAAGACCCCCCCCTGTGCAACTGGGTCCTGGACTTTGACGGGCCGCCCCCAGGTGGTGAAGGTAGGAAACAACATCTCCACCCCGCTGATTCTCAACACTGGGGCCCCACAAGGGTGCATTCACAGCCCTCTCCTGTACTCCCTGTTCAACCATGATTGCGTGGCCATGCACGCCTCCAACTCAATCATCAAGTTTGCAGACGACACTACAGTGGTAGCCTTGATTAACAAAAGATTTCCTAAAGATTGGAAAGCTGCCGCGGTCATCCCCCTCTTCAAAAGGGGGTGGCACTCTAGACCCAAACTGCTACAGACCTATATCTATCCTACCCTGTCTTTCTAAGGTCTTCGAAAGCCAAGTTAACAAACAGATTACCGACCATTTCGAATCCCACCGTACCTTCTCCGCTATGCAATCTGGTTTCAGAGCTGGTCATGGGTGCACCTCAGCCACGCTCAAGGTCCTAAACGACATCATAACCGCCATCGATAAGAGACATTACTGCGCAGCCGTATTCATCGACCTGGCCAAGGCTTTCGACTCTGTCAATCACCACATTCTTATTGGCAGACCCGACAGCCTTCGTTTCTCAAATGATTGCCTCGCCTGGTTTACCAGCTACTTCTCTGATAGAGTTCAGTGTGTCAAATTGGACGGCCTGTAGTCCGGACCTCTGGCAGTCTCTATGGGGATGCCACAGGGTTCAATCCTTGGGCCGACTCTCTTCTCTGTATACATCAATGATGTTGCCCTTGCTGCTGCTGATTCTCTGATACACTTCTACGCAGACGACACCATTCTGTATACTTCTGGCCCCTCTTTGGACACTGTGTTAACTAACCTCCAGACGAGCTTCAATGCCATTCAACTCTCCTTCCGTGGCCTCCAACTGCTCTTAAACGTTAATCTAAATGCATGCTATTCAACCGATCACTGCCCGCCCGTCCAGCATCACTACTCTGGACGGCTCTGACTTAGAATACGTGGACAACTACAAATACCTAGGTGTCTGGTTAGACTGTAAACTCTCCTTCCAGACTCACATTAAGCATCTCCAATCCAAAATTAAAATCTAGAATCGGCTTCCTATATCGCAACAAAGCATCCTTCACTCATGTTGCCAAACATACCCTCGTAAAACTGACCATCCTACTGATCCTCGACTTCGGTGATGTCATCTATAAAATAGCCTCCAACACTCTACTCAACAAACTGGATGCAGTCTATCACAGTGCCATCCGTTTTGTCACCAAAGCCCCATACACTACCCACCATGGCGACCTGTACGCTCTCGTTGGTTGGCCCTCGCTTCATACTTGTCGCCAAACCCACTGGCTACAGGTTATCTATAAGTCTCTGCGAGGTAAAGCCCCGCCTTATCTCAGCTCACTGGTCACCATAGCAGCACCCACTCATAGCACGCGCTCCAGCAGGTATATCTCACTGGTCACCCCCAAAGCCAATTCCTCCTTTGGTCGTCTTTCCTTACAGTTCTCTGCTGCCAATGACTGGAACGAACTGCAAAAATCTCTGAAGCTGGAAACACTTATCTCCTTCACTAGCTTTAAGCACCAGCTGTCAGAGCAGCTCACATATTACTGCACCTGTACATCTATAATTTAGCCCAAACAACTACCTCTTCCCCTACTGTATTTATTTATTTTGCTCCTTTGCACCCCATTATTTCTATTTCTACTTTGCACATTCTTCCACTGCAAATCTACCATTCCAGTGTTTTACTTGCTATATTGTATTTACTTCGCCACCATGGCCTTTTTTTGCCTTTACCTCCCTTATCTCACCTCATTTGCTCACATTGTATATATACTTATTTTTCTACTGTATTATTGACTGTATGTTTGGTTTACTCCATGTGTAACTCTCTTGTTGTTGTATGTGTCGAACTGCTTTGCTTTATCTTGGCCAGGTCGCAATTGTAAATGAGAACTTGTTCTCAACTTGCCTACCTGGTTAACTAAAGGTTAAAAAAAAATAAAAAAAATTAAATACCATCTACTGCATCTTGCCTACACCGTTTGGCCATCGCTCATCCATATATTTATATGTACATATTCTTATTAATTCCTTTACACTTGTGTGTATAAGGTAGTTGTTGTGAAATTGTTAGATTGCTTGTTAGATATTACTGCACGGTCGGAACTAGAAGCACAAGCATTTAGCTACACTCACATTAATATCTGCTAACCATGTGTATGTGACCAATAACATTTGATATGCTGCTTCAATATATCCAAATAATTTCCCCTCATGATGCCAGCTATTTTGTGAAGTGCACCAGTCCCTCCTGCAGCAAAGCACCCCAACAACATGATGCTGCCACCCCCGTACTTCATGGTTGGGATGGTGTTCTTCGGCTTGCAAGCCTCCCCCTTTTTCCTCCAAACATAACGATGGTCATTATGGCCAAACAGTTCTATTTTTGTTTCATCAGACCAGAGGACATTTCTCCAAAAAGTATGATCTTTGTACCCATGTGCAGTTGCAAACTGTAGTCTGGCTTTTCTATGGTGGTTTTGGAGCAGTGGCTTCTTCCTTGCTGAGCGGCCTTTCAGGTTATGTCGATATAGGAATTGTCTTACTGTTGATATAGATACTTTTGTACGCGTTTCCTCCAGCATCTTCACAAGGTCCTTTGCTGTTGTTCTGGGATTGATTTGCACTTTTCCCACCAAAGTATGTTCATCTCCAGGAGACAGAATACGTCTCCTTCCTGAGCGGTATGATGGCTGTGTGGTCCCCATGGTGTTTATACTTGCAAACTATTGTTTGTACAGATGAACGTGGTACCTTCAGGCGTTTGGAAATTGCTCCCAAGGATGAACCAGACTTGTGGAGGTCTATAATTTCTTTTCTGAGGTCTTGGCTGATTTCTTTTGATTTTCCCATGATGTCAAGCAAAGAGGCACTGAGATTGAAGGTAGGCCTTGAAATACATCCACAGGTACACCTCCAATTGACTCAAATGATGTCAATTAGCCTATCAGAAGCTTCTAAAACCATGACATCATTTTCTGGAATTTTCCAAGCTGTTTAAAGGCACTGTCAATTTAGTGTATGTACACTTCTGACCCACTGGAATTATAAGTGAAATAATCTGTCTGTAAACAATTGTTGGAAAAATGACTTGTCATGCACAAAGTAGATGTCCTAACCGACTTGCCAAAACTATAGTTTGTTAACAAGAAATTTGTGGAGTGGTTGAAAAACGAGTTTTAATGACTCCAAACTAAGTGTAGGTAAACTTCTGACTTCAACTGTATCTGTGGACTATTTTACACTGTGCGATTGAGACAAGGATGAATACTATGAACATGTCTCTTACTGTGTCAAACACATTTCTGAGTAAACACACACCTGGGAATTCCACACCTTGTCTTTTGAAAGTCTTAATTAGATGTTTCTGTACATTTGAGACGATGTTATTTCAAGGCTCATTATCTTACAAATAACAGAGAGCAAAATATTGTGCTCCAATTTCACAGAGCTGTCAACAATAATGAATTGCGTTGAGTATGCAAAATTGATGAGAACGCTTTGTAAATCCACCTGCAAGTTGCATTATTTTACGGAAATTAACAAGAGAAACCCAAGATTTAATAGGATCATATTAATCTGCCCTCTCATACATGTAATGAAAAGCTTCCTGCAAGGACCATATAGACAGCTGGAGTACAAAACAATATAATACATCATAGTTATATGATGTATTAGGGACAGATCACAATTTATTGGGGATGAGGAGTGGTCCAAAATAAGGGAGGGTTGCTTTGAGGAGGGTTGTGTGTTTTTTTTATTGGGCACAAGGGAGGGTAGTGTTTTTTTCCTTCTGGTTAATATTTGCTCTTTTGCAGGTTTTACTATATCATTTCTTCTATCCCAGACACATTTCCTCATCTTCTTACATGCGCCTCCCCAATATATCACGGTGTTTTGGTACTTCCCTCATGCACTACGCTTTTCAGTGAGCTAACTTTTACTATACCACAGGTCAGTATAGTCTACCAGTCTGACTGTCTGTCTGTCCTGCCCTCTATCCACCATTCATAGTGACAATAGTGGTAAGTAGATCGTTTGCCCCGATCTGCAATAGTCTAACTAGTAATCATAACGCACATAAAAGCATTCAAAGCTGCATCAAATTTCTTAACTAGTAAGATGTTGGCCTTCTCCATTGGCACCATCTTTTCATCTTTACATGACAAGGGAACAGGGCTGTGACGGTCATGGAATTTTAGATGACGGTGATTGGTAAGCCAAATGACTACAGTCTCTGTAATAACTGTTCAAATAACAGTCAAAAGTGTGAACACACCTACTCATTCCAGGGATTTTCTTAATGTTTACTATCTACACTGTAGAATAGTGAGGACATCAAAACTATGAAATAACACATGGAATAATGTAGTAACCAAAAAAGTGTTAAACAAATCATAATATATTTGAGATTTGAGATTCATCAAAGTAGCCACCCTTTGCCTTGATGACAGCTTTGCACACTCTTGCATTCTCTCAGCCAGCTTCATGAGGTATTCACCTGGAATGCATTTCAATTAACAGGTGTGCCTTGTTAAAAGTTAATTTGTGGAATTTCTTTCCTTAATGTGTTTGAGCTGTGTTGTGACAAGGTAGCGGTGGTATACAGAAGATAGCCCTATTTGGTAAAACACCAAGTCCATATTATGGCAAATAAGCAAAGAGAAACGACAGTCCATTACTTTAAGACGTGAAGGTCAGTCAATCCGGAAAATGTCAATAACTTTTAAAAGTTTCTTCAAGAGCAGTGGCAAAACCAAGCGCTATGATGAAATTGGCTCTCGTGAAGAATGCTGCTGCAGAGGAAAAGTTTGTTAGAGTTACAAGCATCAGAAATTGCAGTCCAAATAAATGCATCACAGAATTCAAGTAACAGACACATCTCAACATCAAATGTTCAGGGGAGACTGCATGAAATCAGCCCGTCATGGTCAAATTGCTGCAAAGAAACCACTACTAAAGGACACCAATAATAAGAGACTTGCTTGGGCCAAGAAACACAAGCAATGGACATTAGACCGGTGGAAATCTGTCCTTTGGTCTGGAGTCCAAATTTCAGATTTTTGGTTCCAACAGCTGTGTCTTTGTGAGGCACAGAGTAGGTCAACGGATGATCTCCGCATGTGTGGTTCCCACCATGAAAAAGGAGGTGTGATGGTGTGGGAGTGCTTTGCTGGTGACACTGACAGTGATTTATTTAGAATTCAAGGCACACTTAACCTGTTGAGGACAGAGGGCGCTGTTTTCACTTTGGGGGAAAATCGTGCCCAATTTAAACGGCCTCGTACTCAATTCTTGCTCGTACAATATGCATATTATTATTACTATTGGATAGAAAACACTCTCTAGTTTCTAAAACCGTTTGAATTATATTTGTGTGTAAAACAGAACTCATTTGGCAGCAAACTTCCTGACAGGAAGTGGAAAATCTGAAATCGATGCTCTGTGTCTAGGGCCTGCCTATAAATGCCCTTCATATATATCAGTATACATGCACTTCATACGTCTTCCACTAGATGTCGACAGGCAGTGAGAGAAGAAATGGAGTGTGTAACTTGATCTGGGGTTGAATAATAGCTCTCGGCATGACGTGTCACCAGTTTCCTGTTTTCTGGAGAGCGCGTGAAGGGACCTGGATTTGCCTTCTGATAAGCTGTCGTTATGGACGACTAATATCTCCGGCTTTGATTTTATTTGATACATGTGACAATATCATCGTAAAGTATGTTTTTTCAATATAGTTTTATTAGATTATTGAAATTTATTCGGGACGTTAGGCGTGTTGCGTTGTGTGCCTTTATTCAGGAAGGAGAGCTTAGCGCCACTTTGCTAGCTTTCCGTGCTAATTGACTGGAGAAGAGGACATTCTAAATCCAAACAACGATTGTTCCCGACAAAGGACCCCTTGTACAACATTCTGATGAAAGATCATCAAAAGTAGGACCCATTTTATGATGCTATTTCATATATCTGTCGAACATGTTGTACTAGTCGTTTTCACCCAGATTTTGGGTACTCTCTCGCTATACCTAAGCTGGATGTCGTAATGAAGTTATTTTTTAGAATTCTAACACGGCGATTGCATTAAGAACTAGTGTATCTATCATTTCCTATACAACATGTATTTTCTAGTAACGTTTATGAATAGTTATTTGGTCAGAATAGTTGGAGTGTCATAAAAATATCCGCACATTCTGGGAAAAAGATGCTACGTTAGCACAATGTATAACCACTGATTTCAGCTCTAAATATGCACATTTTCGAACAAAACATAAGTGTATGTATAACCTGATGTTATAGGACTGTCATCTGATGAAGGTTTATGAAGGTTAGTGAAAATTTATATATTTTGCTGGTTTATTCCCTATCGCTAACGTGCCTATTGCTATCGCTAACGTGCCTTGATGAATGAATGCGGTAGTGTGGTAGGCTATTGTAGTAAGCTAATATAATGCTATATTGTGTTTTCGCTGTAAAACACTTAAAAAATCGGAAATATTGGCTGGATTCACAAGATGTTTGTCTTTAATTTGCTGTACACCATCAATTTTTCAGAAATGTTTTATGATGAGTATTTAGGTATTTGACGTTGGTGTCTGTAATTACTCTGGCTGCTTCGGTTCTATTTCTGACGGTAGCTGTGCTGGTAGCTGCAATGTAAAACTGATTTATACCTCAAATATGCACATTTTTCGAACAAAACATAGATTTATTGTATAACATGTTATAAGACTGTCATCTGATGAAGTTGTTTCTTGGTTAGTTTGGTTGGTTCTTGGTTAGTTAGGTTGGCTTTGTGCATGCTACCTGTGCTGTGAAAAATGTCTGTCCTTTTTTGTATTTGGTGGTGAGCTAACATAAATATATGTGGTGTTTTCGCTGTAAAACATTTTAAAAATCGGACATGTTGACTGGATTCACAAGATGTGTATCTTTCATTTGCTGTATTGGACTTGTTAATGTGTGAAAGTTAAATATTTCTAAAAAATATCTTTTGAATTTCGCGCTCTGCCTTTTCAGTGGAATGTGGGAGGAGTTCCGCTAGCGGAACGCCAGAGCCAGACAGGTTAACCAGCATGGCTACAACAGCATTCTGCAGCGATACTCCATCCCATCTGTTTTTCAACAGGACAATGACCCAACACACCTCCAGGCTGTGTAAGGGCTATTTAACCAAGATGGAGAGTGATGGAGTGCTGCATCAAATGACCTGGCCTCCACAAATCCCCTGACCTCAACCCAATTGAGATGGTTTGGGATGAGTTGGACCGCAGAATAAAGGAAAAGCAGTTAACCTTTTCTCAATAGGGGGTGCTGTTTTCACTTTGTAAAAAATTCGTTCCCAAATTAAACTGCCTCGTACTCAATTCTTGCTCGTACAATATGCATATTATTATTACTATTGGATAGAAAACACTCTCTAGTTTCTAAAACCGTTTGAATTATATCTGTGAGTAAAACAGAACTCGAGTTGGAGCAATTTTCCTGTCAGCAAGTGAGAAATCTGAAATAAGGCAATCTGTTCCAGGGTCGGTTTATTAATTTGCATGTATCCTATTGGTCGACATGCACTGCATACGCCTTCCCCTGGATGTCAGCAAATAGTGAGAATTGAAATGGAGTTGCTAGGCAGATCTGAGGGCATATAAAGGGTCTGGGAACGTGGGCTCCAGTCTTTTCATCTTTCGCCATGACGCAAGACAGACCTCAGGATTGCGTTCTGGAAAGCTGCCGTTATAGGCCTTAGATATATCCGGCTCTGATTTTATTCGATATAGGTGTTAATTCTCAATAGGGGGTGCTGTTTGCACTTTGTAATAATTTCGTTCCCAAATTAAACTGCCTCGTACTCAATTCTTGCTCGTACAATATGCATATTATTATTACTATTGGATAGAAAACACTCTCTAGTTTCTAAAACCGTTTGAATTATATCTGTGAGTAAAACAGAACTCAAGTTGGAGCAATTTTCCTATGAGGATGTGAGAATGCTGAAATCTGCAAGCTGTTCTGAGGTCGGTTTATTAATTTGCATGTATTCTATTGGTTGAGATGCACTGCATACGCCTTCCCCTGGATGTCAGCGAATAGTGAGAATTGAAATGGAGTTGCTAGGCAGATCTGAGGCCTTATAAATAGGCTGGCAACGTGGTGTCCTCCCTTTCTTCTCTTCGCCATGACGCAAAAAGGACCTCAGGATGTCGTTCTAGAAAGCTCCGGTTATAGCCCTTAGATATATCCGGCTCTGTTTTTATTCGATATAGGTGTTAAAGACATCATAATGTTGTTATTTTAAACCGAGTTATATCAGTTTATATCAGTATATTGCGATTTTCGGGTATTTATTTGTGCTGCGTTCTAGGGAGTTGGCACGTCTTGCCCACATGGCTAATGTTTACTGCTAATTCCAAAGTTCAAGGCGACAATCTACAACCGAGCAACGATTCCTCTGGACAAAGGACAACTTGCCCAAGATTCTGATGGGAGCTCATCAAAAAGTAAGAAGTATTTATGATGTTAATTCGTTGTTCTGTTGGAAAATGTAAATCTACTATTCCGCCATTAATTTCGGTGCGGTCTCGCTTTAACGCACGCTGTATGTCGTAGTAACGTTAATTTTAAAAATCTAACACAGCGGTTGCATTAAGAACTAATGTATCTTTCATTTGCTGTCCAACCTGTATTTTTTAGTCAAGTTTATGATTAGTTACTGATTAGATTAGGTGCCTCTCCCAAGATTTCTCCCGACATTTTGTTTGCATTTTGGCTACTATTCATATTGTATAACCACGATTTGTGCCGCTAAATATGCACATTTTCGAACAAACTCTATATGTATTGTGTAATATGATGTTATAGGACTGTCATCTGAAGAAGTTTGAGAAGGTTAGTGAAAAAATTAATATCTTTTGCTGGTTTATTCGTTATCGCTATTGTTGGCTTGAATCAATGCTGTTGTGTGGTTGGCTATTGTAGTAAGCTAATATAATGCTAAATTGTGTTTTTGCTGTAAAACACTTAAATCTGAAATATTGGCTGGATTCACAAGATCTTTGTCTTTCATTTGCTGTACGCTGTGTATTTTTCATAAATGTTTTATGATGAGTATTTAGTTAATTCACGTTGCTCTCTGTAGTTATTCTAGTTGCTTTGGTGAGAGTTGTGATGGTGGCTGCAATGTAAAACTATGATTTATACCTGAAATATGCACATTTTTCTAACAAAACATATGCTATACAATAAATATGTTATCAGACTGTCATCTGATGAAGTTGTTTCTTGGTTAGTGACTATTTATATCTTTATTTGGTCGAATTTGTGATAGCTACCTATGCAGTAAAAAAATGGTGGAGAAAAAAAAGTTGTGTCTTTTGCTATCGTGGTTAGCTAATAGAAATACATATTGTGTCTTCCCTGTAAAACATTTTAAAAATCAGAAATGATGGCTGGATTCACAAGATGTGTATCTTTCATCTGGTGTCTTGGACTTGTGATTTCATGATATTTAGATGCTAGTATTTACTTGTGGCGCTATGCTAGGCTATGCTAGTCAGCTTTTTTACTGATGAGGGTGCTCCCGGATCCGGGATTGGGACCAATTAGAAGTTAACAAGTGCTCAGCATATGTGGGAACTCCTTTAAGACTATTGGAAAGCATTCCAGGTGAAGCTGGTTGAATGAGTAGGTGTCCAAACTTTTGACAGGTACTGTATATATATAAAAAAGACACACATTTTCTCCTCTCCTTCACTCCTGACTAGAGGTCGACCGATTAATCGGGATGGCCGATTAATTAAGGCCGATTTCAAGTTTTCAAAACAATCGGTAATCGTCATTTTTGGACACCGATCATGGCCAATTACATTGCACTCCACGAGGAGACTGCGTGGCAGGCTGACTTCCTGTTATGCGAGTGCAGCAAGGAGCCATGGTAAGGTGCTAGCTAGCATTAAACTTATCTTATAAAAAACAATCAATCTTAACATAATCACTAGTTAACTACACATGGTTAATGATATTACTAGTTTATCTAGCTTGTCCTGCGTTGCATATAATCGATGCGGTGCCTGTTCATTTATCATTGAATCACAGCCTACTTCGCCAAACGGGTGATTTAACAAGCGCATTCGCAAAATAAGCACTGTCGTTGCACCAATGTGTACCTAACCATAAACATCAATGCCTTTCTTAAAATCAATACACAAGTATATATTTTTAAACCTGCATATTTAGTTCATATTGCCTGCTAACATGAATTTCTTTTAACTAGGGACATTTTGACACTTCTCTTGCGTTCTGTGCAAGCTGCGTCAGGGTATATGCAGCAGTTTGGGCTGCCTGGCTTGTTGCTAACTGTGTGAAGACCATTTCTTCCTAACCCAGACCGTAATTAAATTTGCCAGAAGTGTACATAATTCTGACATAACATTGAAGGTTGTGCAATGTAACAGCAATATTTAGACTTAGGGATGCCACCCGTTAGATAAAATAAGGAACGGTTCCGTATTTCACCGAAAGAATAAACATTTTATTGTCGAAATTATAATTTCCGGATTTGACCATATTAATGACCTAAGGCTCGTATTTCTGTGTGTTGTTATATTATAATTAAGTCTATGATTTGATAGAGCAGTCTGACTGAGCGGTGGTAGGCAGCAGCAGGCTCGTAAGCATTCATTCAAACAGCACTTTCCTGTGTTTGCCAGCAGCTCTTCGCAATGCTTCAAGCATTGCGCTGTTTATGGCTTCAAGCCTATCAACTCCCGAGATTAGGCTGGCAATACTAAAGTACTTATTAGAACATCCAATAGTCAAAGGTATATGAAATACAAATGGTATAGAGAGAAATAGTCCTATAATAACTACAACCTAAAACTTCTTACCTGGGAATATTGGAAGGCTACCTAAAACGTTTGACCCAATTTAAAGGCAATGCTACCAAATACTAAATGAGTGTATGTAAACTTCTGACTCACTGGGAATGTGATGAAAGAAATAAAAGCTGAAATAAATCACTCTACTATTATTTTTAATGATCAATGATCCTAATTGACCTAAGACAGGGAATTCTTACTAAGATTAAATGTCAGAAATTGTGAAAATCTGAGTTTAAATGTATTTGGCTAAGGTGTATGTAAACTTCCGACTTCAACTGTATCTATATAATACATGAGGGACTATGGGTGAGTGGACACCATTTTCTACATTGAAGACTAATAGTGAAGACATCAACAATATGAAATACACATATGGAATTACGTATGGAATCATCATCGTGGACCACAGGAAAAGGCGGGCCGAACAGGCCCCCATTAATATCAACGGAACGGGGCTGTAGTGGAGCGGGTCTTGAGTTTCAAGTTCCATGGTGTCCATATCACCAACAAATTATCATGGTCCAAACATACCAAGACAGTCATGAAGAGGGCACGACAACACCTTTTCCCCCTCAGAAAACTGAAAAGATTTGGCATGGGTCCCCAGATCCTCAAAAGGTTCTACAGCTGCACCATCGAGAGCCTCCTGACCGGTTGCATCACGGCCTGATATGGCAACTGCTCGGCATCTGACCATAAGGCACTACAGAGGGTAGTGCGAACGGCCCAGTACATCACTGGGGCCAAGCTTCCTGCCATCCAGGGCCTATACAATAGGTGGTGTCAGAGGAAAGCCCAAAAAATTGTCAGAGACTCCAGCCACCCAAGTCATAGACGGTTTTCTCTGCTACCGCACGGCAAGCGGTACCGGAGCGCCAAGTCTAGGACCAAAAGGCTCCTCAACTGCTTCTACCGCCAAGCCATAAGACTGCTGAACAAATAATGAAATCTCCATAAACAAAAAAAGTGTTAAACAAATCAACATATGATGACTTGATGACAGCTTTGCAAACTCTTGGCATTCTCTCAACCAGCTTCAACTGGAATGCTTTTCCAACAGTCTTCAAGGAGTTCCCACATATGCTGAGCACTTGTTGGCTGATTTTCCTTC
Source organism: Salvelinus namaycush (assembly GCF_016432855.1). Classification (NCBI taxonomy): domain Eukaryota; kingdom Metazoa; phylum Chordata; class Actinopteri; order Salmoniformes; family Salmonidae; genus Salvelinus; species Salvelinus namaycush. Next base: position 39,908,591 of record NC_052309.1, on the reverse strand, counting down.
ACTCTGCGGTCCAACTCATCCCAAACCATCTCAATTGGGTTGAGGTCGGGCCATTGTGGAGGCCAGGTCTTCTGATGCAGCACTACATCACTCTGCTTCTTGGACAAATAGTCCTTAAAAAGCCAGGAGGTGTGTTGGGTCATTGTCCTGTTGAAAAACAAATGATAGTCCTACTAAGCGCAATCCAGCAAAGCACCCCCATACCATCACATCTCCTCCACCATGCTTCACGATGGGAACCACACTTGCGGCGATCATCCGTTCACTTACTCTGCGTCTCACAAAGACATGACGGTTGGAACTAAAAATCTAAAATTTGGTTTCATCAGACCAAAGGACAGATTTCCACCGGTCTAATGAACATTGCTCATGTTTATTGGCCCAAGCAAGTCTCTCATTATTATTGGTATCCTTTAGTAGTGGTTTCTTTGCAGCAATTCGACAATGAAGGCCTGATTCACGCAGTCTCCTCTGAACAGTTGATGTTGAGATGTGTCTGTTACTTGAATTCTATGAAGCATTTATTCAGACTGCAATTTCTGAGGCTGGTAACTCTAATGAACTCTGGGTCTTCCTTTCCTGTGGCGGTCCTCATGAGAGCCAGTTTCATCATAGTGCTTGATGGTTTTTGCATCTGCACTTGAAGAAACTTTCAAAATTCTTGACATTTTCCTGATTGACTGACCTAGATGTCTTAAAGTAATGATGGACTGTCGTTTCTCTTTGCTTATTTGAGCTGTTCTTGACATAATATGGACTTTTACCAAATAAAGCTATCTTCTGTATACCACCCCTTCCTTGTCACAACACAACTGATTGGCTCAAACGCATTAAGGAAATTAACTTTTAACAAGGCACACCTGTTAATTGGAGTGCATTCCAGGTGACTACCTCATGAAGCTGGTTGAGAGAATGCCAAGAGATTGCAAAGCTGTCATCAAGAAAAAGGGTGGCTAATTTGAAGAATCTCAAATATAAAATTTGTTTAACTCTTTTTTTGGTTACTGCATGATTCCGTATGTGTTATTTCATAGATTTGATGTCTTCAGTATTGTTCTAAAATGTAGAACATAGCAAAAATATCAAAAAACCCTTGAATGAATAGATCTGTCCAAACTTTTGACTGGTACTGTATGTAAAATGTGTTTGTAGTTCGAAGGTTAACATCCAAAAATCAATAAGCATCGTTGCAGTGGCATATAAATAATCCAACAAATTGCCTAGAGTACTATCGAAATGGACCCTTCAATAACACAACACCAGATGCCCACATGGAGTTCTGCTTGACATCTCATTTGAGTGACAGCACCTCCTACACAGCAGTGTTCTCCTGATGTCATCGCCCAGGGGGGTGCAGTGCCCCCTATAGGTCCTGTGATGCCACCGTGGAACAGATGGAGTGTTAGTAATGCAGGATTGCTAGTGACTCTCACTCTCGGGGGGTAGGGCCACCAGAAAACATCTGCATTACTACCTGTCCTGGCTATGCTGCGTCTTCATCCTGTGCAAGCTTTCTCATTAAGCGTAATTCAGAGTCCACAGATGCAGAGAAGTGATAGTCCGGCATCCCACTGTGACATAGCTAAGCGGCTCTGAGACCACCATCCATGGGGGACGCACAGTCCATACGCGCCCCTCCCCAAATTCCCAACAAACGCGGCTCCACATACTCATCTCCTATTAATGTTTATGTGTTGATGTCTGGGGAAATTGCTTGAGAATTCCAAAAGTAGGCTATGAAAACCAACGTCCAATATTGTAGAACACTGCTGTTGGTACACGTACACATTTTGGACTCTGATAGATGCTTTCGTCTCTTACATCACCTCGGAGTTAGTTGGCTCACTTTTGAGTGCTAGATTGACTCCTACTGACAAACAATGCTAATGAACTTGGAGTGAGCAGTGAGGTCACCCCCAATACAGTATTGGTGCCATTGTTGTATGAATAAATATTGATACACCCCTGCAATGTAACCGTTTCAGCTTGTGCATTGACTTTCGGGAGTTTGTGTGCACAGGCGTAGGATCTTAAATTTGTCCAGTGTTAGTGCAGGTTTTCAGTAAATGTATGTAAATCATGAAGCTCATCTGCATTTCTTGCGGTGCAGGAAAATTCTCAGCAACAAAAGAGTGATTAAATTAAGATCATACATTTGTATGTTTGTGATTGCATGAAGAAGTAGGTACAATGTGGCATATGAGGCTAGTTTTGATAATGTAATGTACTACATTGGGCTAATCCTGAAAAATATTACCAGCAAAACTTTCAGAAATTAGGAATTTTACTTAAGTAATATATCAATACCAGAAGTAAATCCCCCCCATTTGTAAAACTAGACATGCTTCCCCTGAACATCAATGAAACACACTCTCTCTCCGTTGATTAACATGTCAAAGTCCCTCACAGACGCTGCATTTCCAGCTGCGACAGAAACCAATTATCCAGACCTTGAAGTCATGGATTGAAAAGTGTTGCCGTTACCCTGGAGAATATAGGCATCTCCTTTGACATGGTCCCAGAGTTATCAATATTAATTTCATTGGCTAGGATCAAAACGGGATTTGACAGTTAAGTATTTGAGGCGGCAGTTCATATGACAGACGTATAATTCACCCGACAACCTAGATCCAACCGAAGCATCATCACAATAAACTCAAAAGACAGTACAGTATATCTCGTTTAGCATTCCTAATACATGCAACATATCATCTGCATATCACTGGTATTCTGCATTATATGCTGTTGCCAATGCAAGCTTTTCTTCGCATCAATTTCTGTCAACATCAAAACCCAATAGAAGCACGTTTTGGCAACCCTGTGGGAGCTTGGGAGACAACTTAGCAAGGATCACATTGAACTAAGACCAAAGCGTCTTAGTAAAATAAACAATGCCTGGACCGACTTTCCTCCACTGTGTTTCACCTGAATCTTTTCCAACAGCTTTGACAGTGACAGACCACTTCTCAGGAGAGAGAAAGAGGGGGAGAGAGAAAGGCAGTGTGTGATTGTCAAATGTAGCTCACCCAGTAAAACTCTGTTGCTACAGTGCATCACTTCGCAACAACAATACAACAGCCAGCGAGCGGGAGATGGAGCAAAAGAGATGGAGAAGTCATACCTGGGAACACGAGCAGAGCAAACACCCACGACAGGATGAGGAAACACATGGAATTATACATTCTTCCAATTTAATCAGTTGACACCGATGGACACTTATGTTTCTTCACTCTCTTCTGTATTCTTCTTTTTCTTTCAGCAGGAATGCAGTCAACAGTGCTGTTTTGCTCTCCTTCACAATTCTCAAATCTTTCAGCTTTTCCTTCGACTGGTGTTCTCTATGCTGAAGGTTATTTAAATCCAGTGCAGGTTGTGGCAGCATGCAGCAACCGACTCCTCATTCAGTATTCACACACATACGCAGGGACCAATGCTCTGAAAGCCAAGGGAGAGGGGTGGTCCACCTCTGCTCCACTCTCATTGGTCAAGGCTTTTGGCTGTCAGTCAGACCCAGCCATTGCTCTGCTCTTGTACTATTGGTACATGAGAAGTTGCACATACTTGGACTGATATCAAGGTTGAAACATATGTAAGTAATCAGCCTCGATGCCAACTATACAAAACGTAACGTTATGACTATAACTACTGTTCCCTGGAGATGGGAAATGAGGTACAACATACTATGGGGAGTCATACTTTCTTGACTTTGGTTGAAGGATCACGCCAGACAAGGCCAATAAAATTCGAGCTAGGCTTGAAGCCCCGCCTTCCACATGTGATACGCGTGAGCCTCTGATTCATTCCTTCAATTTAATACCACTATTCACCGAGCGTCAGGGGGCAGAGGTTATAGTCATAACGTTATATTCCCTTTTAGTCAGTCAACTTCGGTACAACATACTATGAGGAAATATAATCACGCCCCAAGCCGACCCCAAGGATATTAAATTAAATGGCCCATCGAGACCTTGGGAATATAAAGGTTCTATCTGAAATTTTTGTAAAAAATTAGTTAGTCAAATATAATTGCTATTTAGGTAGTTCTGCATATCTCTGTGAAGTTAGAGTTGAGAAAAATATTATTTTAAGTGAGAAAAATATTTACAACTAGACATTTCTATCTGCATCAACCCATTTAAATTTGGCACTATAAGGTTCTATCTGCAATCCAATCACAAGCCTGAACAAATACAGATGAACCAATCAGAACACGTCTTTGCCATCTCCCTCTAAGTGATGGTCTAGGCTAGTCTAGCCAGTAATAATGGCAGGCAAGCAAAAAACAACACTGTCAAAAATCTTAAAGCAAATAATGTCACACCGTTGTTCAGTGATGACAATAATTCTTCTGATGATCATAATACTTAATGTATTTGATGATGTGTTCTGACTTTACCTTGGTAAAATAGTGTTATTCTGTCATTTAAGTTTTCAAATAGACAGTTTTCAAAAAAACGGAACATGTCTAATTCAGAAGTGTCAGATAGAAATTTAAGCCTGAACCCAGATTGACATTTCAGAGCGATAAAGGTCTATCTGCAGTTGCACCCCTCTAAAAATAAAGTGGCTTACAAATGTCTCAGGATTTTGAACTCACCACTTTAGGTACCTTTAAGGTGAGGATCTTAATGAGTTATACAATAAGAATTCATTACCAAACAGTTCTGAGATCTGGGATGTGAAAACTGTGATGATCAATATATCAGAACATTGCTTTGTGCAGATAGAACCGTATAGTCCCAAGGTCACGCAATGGCAGACCCCCGCGAGATGCGGCAGTCTGAGTATTGCGCACATGGCGCACTGCCTAAGCACACTGTGAACTACATTGGGTGCAGTGAAATCCAGGCGACAAAACCTCACAAAAGTGTTTGGTGATGCCCAACTCACCGCAGCACAAATATCTCCTACAGTCAACCATTTAAACAACACCCAAGACTCTGCCAGACCCCTGGTGGAGTGGGCGTGTACACCGCTATGTAACCCTTGGCCTTTGTTGCTATATGCCAGGGAGCTAGCCTCCACAATCCAGTGGGAGAGACGCTGCTTAGAGAGTGCCCTGCTGCGTGCTGGATTAGAAAAACAGACAAAAAAATGGTCACATATCCGGATACCGTGTGTCTGTTCAATGTAAGTAAGTAAAGCTTGTGCCGAAAGGAGGACATATGTGACCAGATTCAGGAAACTAGGCGTATGTCGCAAGTCACGACTTCACAGGAGAGCTGTTTGAACCGAAACATAATTTGTTTATCAAAATGCGTTTTTTGGCAGAAATGCCTTCTCGAACATATGAACTTTCATGTGCCATCATGTCAAACTTGCATGCCACCTGTGAATATGAATAAAATTGTTAAATTACGAGCCTAGTTGGTTTAGCCACAAAAAAAGAGCAACCTACCCGCTAGCCATGATTGGTTGAGATAATGAGTGGGCTGGACATGCCGAGATATGAGTTTGGATTGGTCTACCATATAGCACGCGTCTGTCTATTGGAGCTGGTCAGTATGTTTAGGTAATCGTGTCAAACGCGGCTTTTAAAAAAAGTATTGCGTAGGAAAACTGCATAAACCTAATGTCACGTTAAAGTGTGCTGTAAACTAGCTAACATTATGTGTATGCTCTCCACTTTCTGTAGGACTGAGTTTTAAAATCTGTGGAATTCGAGTATGAAATCTAAGGAGGTGGAGAAAACACCAGTCTGGATTACATCGTCAAACGAAGGCAACCATGCATGGCATCAGACAGGAGACGCATCCAACCATGGTGTATACTGGTAAAAATGTCAGATATTCCACGATTCTAATTTTGACAGAAAGTGGTTTCATTTCAATTGTACTGTTAGCAAGCTAACGTTATGTGTATGATCTTATTCTTCGTATCTCAGACACATTTGCTTGACTAGTTATAGCCATAGAACCTGGTTGGTTAACTACCTGCAGATTCATGCAGGGTTTCAACGTCTTGAGTTGTGATTATGGTCCATTGTTTAGCTAGCTAGCTACATGTCTTAACAAAAGACTCCGCTCTAATTTTGACAAAGTATTTTCATTTCAAGTTAAAGTGTACTGTTAGCTAGCTAGCTAACGTTAGCTGGCTGGCTTGCTAACTAATGTTATGTCATGCGTTGGGATTCATTGTTTAGCTAGCTAGCTAGCTATCTAGCTACATTTCTTAACAAAAGATTCTCGTCTTAGTGTGCCAAAGCGCAGAATATCTGATGCATTTCTGAACGCTCAACACCCGTTGAATATGTCCGGTGTCAGTAAACGTCGGCAACAGAGCGTAATTCAATTGTTGCCAGCAGCACAGTTACAGTCACCAACGCTCTGGATAACATGAAAAAAGCCTACCCAGCTCTGCTAGGGCAAGTAAAATGGTCAGAGTGGGGTGTTCTCTCATTATATGTCTGGAAGTATCTAGCCAATGTTAGCCAGTTAGCTTGGGTGCTTGACTGTAGTTGTGAGGTCAGAGCTTTCAGAACAACCCTACTTATTGGCCAGAGCATCCAGTGTGCACTCTGAACGCGAAACCACAGAGCGATAGGGTGAGTAATGTTCAGTGAGCTGTTCTCTCAGATGTCTGGAAGTAGCTGGCAAGTACAGAACGGTTGGATCAACCCTTAAAGAGATGGATGGGGCTAAGGTTTAAGAGGGTGTTAACAATGCGGAATGGGTGTAGACAAAGAAGGCTTCTCCAGTAGTAGTACCAAAACATTGAATGACGGTTTTCTCAAAAGTGAGTTTACAAGTTGATCAACTTTCAAAGCTGTATTACTTTCCCATTGTTTCCTCAAATGCAGTGTATGATATACCATTTTGTAGCTCTGAGTCTCTACTTTTATCCAATGGAAAACACAGAAATTCAAATGTTGCTACATAAGACCGAATCCAGGTGGTGAGTCATGCTCTTAAGAAGCAAAAGGAGGAGGCGAAAAAAGGGAAATATTTCAAAGCTAAGGACCTGTAGGACATAGCTATGACTTTCGGAGCAAAGGCCGTATTTGATTGCAACATCACCTTACCGTCGCCCGGGGGGAACTAAGTGCAGGAAAGGTGTATGGATAACGCGTGGAGGTCCCTAACACATTTAACCGAGGTCAAAGCCAGGGAGGTTTTGTAGGAGAGGATCTTCAGATGCACCAACTCAAGATGCTCAAAGGGGGCCAGACACAGTGCCTCCAAAACCAGTGCCAAGTCTCATGTGTGCGCAATAGGTTTAGAGACCGGTCTGAGACGACGTACACCTTTCAGGAACTGCACAACCTGGGGGTAGGCCCCTGGTGTGGCTCCGTCAATTCAATTATAACCCTCAGGGCAGAAATGTGTTAAGGAGGGTCCGAAGCCACTAGTGTGCCAGAGCATCTGTTCCCAATGGGGCACTTGGGTCCCTCATCAAGAAAAATAGATGACACTGCACATTTTCTCATTTTCCCTAGCGAACCTCTCCTATATCTGGGCAACCACCAATGGATGTAGTCTGCACTCCTGAAGAAGAAGGGCGTCTTTTGATAGCAGACCTGCACCTGAGTTGAGGCAACTGGGAACATACATTGTCCGAAGTGAGAGCAAATTGTCTGACAAACACCACATTAGCTCTGCCACCTTTCAACGCAAATGCGGAAAGGTTATATCTGCAGATGCGGTGGATTGAGACGGAGCGCATGCAAAAGATATCTCTAGCTTAAACAGATTCATTTTGATGGAGATTTTTTTATTATGTTAATTCAATTTCCGCAGGGCCACAGAAATTGTTTAAGGGTTAAAACTAAGGCAGACAAAGGCGGCGAGGGGATACCTACAGAACCTGGTCGCCCTCACTCTTCGAGTAGCCTCTCATAACCGGCGACAGAGTGCACAGGAGCCGGGAGACATTTGACTCAACCAATGACCCCTGTGGCAGCCTAGGGGAGTCAGGTGAAACTCACAAAAAAATAATACAGCGGGAGACCGTTTTGCGGTGCTCAAATAATAGTTGTTATTTAATAAAGGTTGGGAGGAACGGGGAGGGGATATATACAACTGAAAGGCCTCTCAGGTAACGGGTGGGTCACTCTGTGTCCGGTGTGGCGGCTCCTCGGACCGCCTGTGTTAATTAACAAAACAAGAGAGAGAGAGTGATGAGTCAGGGGTTTCAATACTTGCTCTCAACTTGCGCCGGGTGGCGTGCTGCCCGGGAATGGGTCCTCTTCTCCAATTCTTCTGAGTTCTAGGTGTACCCTCTGCCTGTCTGCCCAAGAACGTGAGAATGACGCAGGAGGGGACGCAGGAGGGTTGCTGTTTTGTTCGTTTTTTCGCGTTGTTTGTAACTTATTTTTAAACTTATTTTGTACATAATGTTGCTGCTATGGTCACTTATGACTGAAAATAACTTCTGGACATCAGAACAGTGGGGGGAGCGGGCTAGTGTTCCAAAAATGGAGAATGGACAGGCCATTCAACAGCGAATTCGAAGATACACACATCCATAAAGGGAATCGGAATTGTTTGCCCTCCGATTTATTTTAACGCGTTTCAACGGACGTGCTTCCTTGTCGTGGACCTGCTGTTCCGACTCTCTCTCTCCCTCTCTCCTAGACCTGCTGTCTCGACCTATGAATCATCAGCTATGAAAAGCCAACTGACATTTACTCCTGAGGTGTTGAGGGCTGAAGAAATGTAACCACTCTCAAATTCATAGAGCTATAGATGCAAGGACTGACCATCCATGATATCAAAATTATAGTTTTAACCAAGTTTTGAGGCTGCATTGTGTTGGTTTACATTTTCTTTGTTTACAGACATTGGAATTAACAAGCTTATATTTGGGGTTCTGATCAGGTACGACAGTTGAACTAAGTATGAGGCATTTAGAAGTTAGATTCTTCAAGAATCAATGGTTACATGTCTGTTACGTCCGTCGTTAGTGGTAGAATGACCGGACCAAGGTGTAGCGTGTTAGACATACATGTTCTTTATTAAATGTTCCACCAAAAAAACAAAAAAACAACACAACGAACGTAAAGCTTCGGAGTGCAAATACATGCAACAAACAAAGACAAGATGCCTAAGTATGATCCCCAATCAGAGACAACGATAGACAGCTGCCTCTGATTGGGAACCACACTCGGCCAAAAACAAAGAAACAGAAAACATAGAATGCCCACCCAAATCACACCCTGACCTAACCAAATAGAGAAATAAAAAGGCTCTCTAAGGTCAGGGCGTGACAGTACCCCACCCAAAAGGTGCGGACTCCGGCCGCAAAACCTGACTCTATAGGGGAGGGCCCGGGTGGGCATCTATCCTCGGTGGCAGCTCCGGTTCGGGACGTAGTCCCCGGTTCGCACGCTGATCCCTCCGCTTCCGTGGAACCGGACCGTGGATCGTCGCCGGAGACTCCGGACCGTGGATCGTTGCCGGAGGAACCGGAACGTGGATCATTGCCGGAGGCTCTGGACTGGGAACCCCCGCTGGAGGCTGTGGATTGCAGACCGCTGCTGGAGGCTCTGGACTGCGGATCGTCGCTGGAGACTCTGGACTGCGGATCGTCGCTGGAGACTCTGGACTGCGGACCGTCGCTGGAGACTCTGGACTGCGGACCGTCGCTGGAGGCTCTGGACTGCGGACCGTCGCTGGAGGCTCTGGACTGCGGACCGTCGCTGGAGGCTCTGGACTGCGGACCGTCGCTGGAGGCTCCGGACTGGAGACCGTCGCTGCAGTTTCCGTGCCATGGATCATCACTGGAGGCTCCGGGCCATGGATTATCACTGGAGGCTTCGTGCTATGGATCATCACTACAGACTCCGGGCCATGGATCATCACTGGAGGCTTCGTGCCATGGATCATCACTGAAGGCTTCGGACCATGGATCATCACTGGAGGCTTCGTACGTGGAGCCGGAACAGGTCTCACCGGACTGAGGAGACGTACTGGAAGCCTGGTACGTGGAGCAGGCACCGGATACACTGGATCGTGGAGTCGCACTGGAGGTCTCGAGCGTAGACATGCACAACCCGTCCTGGCTGGATTCTTACTTTCACCCGAGCAAATGCGGGTGAACAAGGTCGGTGGCGGTAATGCACCTAATTTATGAAAGTTGCCAATCGCAATATAAAGTCAAGAGAAGAAAAGGCCTGGAAGGAGGAGAGATGACTAGAAACGATTCGGTTGACCGTTTTCTGTGTGGATTAATTTCAGGTAAAATAACAACTCAATGTTTATATCACAGGACAAATTAGCTAGCAACAGCAAGCTAGATAAATAGGACACATTAACTAGCAAGTGCAAGCTAGCTAGCTAAATTGTCATAAATGTTTAATGCTTTTCGACCTGTCCCCAAATTTAATGTAATTGGTTCAGAGTTTGTTTTGATATTTTAACCTGCATGTCATGATCCCGTTTGGTGTGGGGGACAAAATAAATGTATGCACGATGGTGCATGCGCGCAGCCGGTTTGGGTCCCGTGTAAGTCTTTGATTCATTGTTTTCATTATTTTGCTCTTCACCTTGGTGTGAAAAGGAACAATTCATGTTATTATGTATCACTAGTCACTTTAAATAACGCCACTTTAATACTGTTTACATATCATATATTACCCATCTTATATGTATATACTGTATTCTATACCATCTACTGCATCTTGCCTATGCTGCACGCCATCGCTCATCCATATATTTATATGTACATATTCAATTCACCCATTTACATTTGTGTGTATAAGGTAGTCGTTGTGCATTTGTTAGATTACTTGTTAGATATTACTGCATAGTTGGAACTAGAAGCACAAGCATTTCGCTACACTCACATTAACATCTGCTAATCATGTGTATGTGACCAATAAAATTTGACTTGATTTGATTATTAAACAAACAATTGGAACACGAGACTGTTTTACATTGCGCCAACGAAACTGCCCCTTAGTGGAAGTACTCACCCCCTGGTCGTTGTCTGTTGAAGTTTGTATGGTTCTCAAAACTTTCCTAATCATGAACAATTAGTTATTTTTTTAATTGCCCAACTCACAGATCCCAACTTGGAGCAGGCGAGGACGAGGGTGGGAGCTGTCGGTGGAAAACCAGTAGAGGGGGTGAGTGATCGTTCCTTTCCACATTTTGCGGTAAAAAAGAAGGAACAAAACACAGAAGGAACAAATTGGGACCAGCTAATACCCTTTGTTCTGTTCTCCATCAGAGAGGTCCCACAGGCATCCATGGGATTCTCACCCTTTGAACTCATGTACGGCAGATGACCCTGGGGCATGCTGGACCTGGCAAAGGAGGCCTGGGAGCAACAACCCTCCCCTTGCTGGTCAGTTATTGAATACGTGGAGGAGATGCGTCACGGCATGGTGAGAGTCTGGCCTCTGATGCGGGAACACATTCTCCTGGCTCAGCAGGCCCAAGCCCAGGTCTACAACAGGGGGGCCCGACTCCGCAAATTCACTCCAGGAGAACTGGTCTTAGCACTCATCCCCACCCCGACTGCAAATTCCTGGCCAAGTGGCAGGAAGATACTAGATACTAGTATGAGATACTAGAATGAGTGAATGCGGTGAACTACAAAGTATATCAACTAGGGAGATGCAAACCTACCAAGTTATATCACGTGAACCTGCTAAAGCAGTGGCATGCCCCTCCCCAGGAGAGAGTGACTGCCCTATCTATTGTCCCCCTCTCCCCAAGGCTCCCAGAGGTGCCGCTGGGTCTCCAGCTTGGCCTCAGTCAACGACAGGACCTCCAGGGGCTGATCAGCAAACTTCTTCTCAACCACAGTGGCCCAGCACGACATCGGCACGAAACCTGGAAAGAAGGTGCAATTAAGGCCATACCGCATCCCAGAGGCTAAGAGAGAGACCATCTTAGAGGAGGTGAGGAAGATGTTAGAACTAGATATCATTGAAAAATTCCACAGTTCTTGGGCTAGCCCCATTGTACTATTGCCCAAACCCGATGGTAGCACTTGGTTCTGTAATGACTTCCGGAAGTTAAACAAGATTTCAAAGTTTGATGCTCACCCCATGCCCAGAGTAGACAAACTAATCGAGAGATTAGGGCCTGTCCACTTTATCTCCACATTAGATCTGACCAAGGGGTACTGGCAAAACCCGCCAAAGAAAAGACGTCCTTCTCCACCCCAGAGGGACTATTCCACTATATAGTCCTTCTGATCGGGGTGCACGGAGCTACGGCCATTTCCAACGGATGATGGAACGGATCCTGCGACCCCACTGTGAGTATGCAGAAGCCTACCTGGATGACATAATCATTCATAATTCAGAATGGACCATGGCAAGACGCAGTCCTGAGAGCCCTACGAGAGGCCGGCCTGACGGCCAACCCCAGAAAATGCAGGCTTGGCCTAGAGGAGGCTGAATATCAGGGCTACACGACTGGCCGGGGAGCATCAAACCTCAGCAGCTATTTGAACCTGGTCTAAGCCCACCACAAAGAAGTAGGTAAAGAACTTTCATTGGGTTGGTGTGGGTTTATTCGCCAGTTTTTCACGACTGCTGCTACTTTTCATGACATGACCTGATAACGCCTGCCCCACCACGTCACTTGGACAAAAGAGGCGGACCAGGCTTTCTCCACCCTGCAGCAGGCACTGTGTGCGGAACTGGTACTCATCACCACCAACTTCCAGGAGCCCTTTGTGGTCCATGCCGAACCTCAGAGGTGGGCCTGGGCGCCGTGATGTCTCAGATTCGAGGGGGCGAGGAGCATCCCCTGACATATACTACCGTTCAAAAGTTTGGGGTCACTGAGAAATGTCCTTGTTTTTGAAAGAAAAGCATATTTTTTTGTTGATTAAAATAACATCAAATTGATCAGAAAGACAGTGTAGACATTGTTAATGTTGTAAATGACTATTGTAGCTGGAAAAGGCAGATTTTTTAATGGAATATCTACATAGGCGTACAGAGGCCCATTATCAGCAACCATTACTCCTGTGTTCCAATGGCACGTTGTGTTAGCTGATCCAGGTTTATAATTTTAAAGGCTAATTGATCATTAGAAAACCCTTTTGCAAGAATGTTAGCACAGCTGAAAACTGTTGTTATGATTAAAGAAGCAATACAACTGGACTTCTTTCGACTAGTTGAGTATCTGGAGCATCAGCATTTGTGGGTTCGATTACAGGCTCAAAATGGCCAGAAACAAAGAACTTTCTTCTGAAACTCGTCAGTCTATTCTTGTTCTGAGAAATGAAGGCTATTCCATATGAGAAATTGCCAAGAAACTGAAGGTCTCGTACAACGCTGTGCACTACTCCCTTCACAGAACAGAACAAACTGACTCTAACCAGAATAGAAAAAGGAGTGGGAGCACAACTGAGCAAGAGGACAAGTACATTAGAGTGTCTAGTTGGAGAAACAGATGCCTCACAAGTCCTCAACTGGCAGCTTCATTAAATAGTACCCGGAAAACACCAGTCTCAACGTCAACAGTGAAGAGGCGACTCCGGGATGTTGGCCTTCTAGGCAGAGTTGCAAAGACAAAGCCATATCTCAGACTGGCCAATAAAAAGGAAAGATTAAGATGGGCAAAAGAACACAGACACTGGACAGAGGAACTCTGCCTAAAAAAGCCAGCATCCCGGAGTCGCCTCTTCACAGTTGACATTGAGACTGGTGTTTTGTGGGTACTATTTAATGAAGCTGCCAGTTGAGGATCTGTGAGGCGTCTCTTCCATTAGGCAGCATACCCAGAAGCAAGTGTCATTTACATAGGGTTTGAGTTTGAACAAAACCAGTTCATTTAGTAAATCTAGCCCGCTGTAATTCTTTTCAAGGCATAGGCCTAATGCCTGTGCCTTATGTAAAAATAGTATTAGTTAGCTTGTCCCCAATAACAACAGGTTCAAGCGTATCCAGATAAACTTAAATCTACTCTCATTGCACACTAACCCATGTTGCTAGAGTAGTGACTTCAACTAGCTGGCCTTGGTTTCTCAAATGATTGCCTCGCCTGGTTCACCAACTACTCTGATAGAGTTCAGTGTGTCAAATCGGAGGGCCTGTTGTCCGGACCTCTGGCAGTCTCTATGGGGGTGCCACAGGGTTCAATTCTCGTGCCGACTCTTTTCTCTTTATACATCAATGATGTAGCTCTTGCTGCTGGTGATTCTTTGATCCACCTCTACGCAGATGACACCATTTTGTATACTTCTGGCCCTTCTTTGGAGACTGTGTTCACTAACCTCCAGACGAGCTTCAATGCCATACAACTCTCCTTCCGTGGCCTCCAACTGCTCTTAAATGCAAGTCAAACTAAATGCATGCTTTTCAACCGATCGCTGCCCGCACCTGCCCGCCCGTCCAGCATCACTACTCTGGACGGTTCTGACTTAGAATATGTGGACAACTACAAATACCTAGGTGTCTGGTTAGACTGTAAACTCTCCTTCCAGACTCACATTAAACATCTCCAATCCAAAATTAAATCTAGAATCGGCTTCCTATTTCACAACAAAGCATCCTTCACTCATGCTGCCAAACATACCCTCGTAAAACTGACCATCCTACCGATCCTCGACTTCGGCGATGTCATTTACAAAATAGCCTCCAACACTCTACTCAACAAATTGGATGCAGTCTACAGTGCCATCCGTTTTGTAACCAAAGCCCCATATACTACCCACCACTGCGACCTGTACGCTCTCGTTGCCTGGCCCTCGCTTCATACTTGTCGCCAAACCCACTGGCTCCAGGTCATCTACAAGTCTCTGCTAGGTAAAGCCCCGCCTTATCTCAGCTCATTGGTCACCATAGCAGCACCCACCCGTAGCACGCGCTCCAGCAGGTATATCTCACTTGTCACCCCCAAAGCAAGCCAATTCTTCCTTTGGCCGCCTCTCCTTCCAGTTCTCTGCTACCAATGATTGGAACGAACTGCAAAAATCACTAAAGCTGGAGACTCTTACCTCCCTCACTAGCTTTAAGCACCAGCTGTCAGAGTAGCTCACAGATCACTGCACCTGCACCAATATACCTCATCCCCATACTGTATTTATTTATTTTGCTCCTTTGCCCCCTAGTTGTCACCTTCTCACCAAGCTGCTTGGTGGTCCCGTGTGGCTCAGTTGGTAGAGCATGGCGCTTGCAACGCCAGGGTTGTGGGTTCAATTCCCACGGGGGGACCAGGATGAATATGTATGAACTTTCCAATTTGTAAGTCGCTCTGGATAAGAGCGTCTGCTAAATGACTTAAATGTAAATGTGATGGTCTTGTAGCCCATTCCAGCCTTGTGTATGTCTCTAATCTTGTCCCTGACATCATTGGAGAGCTCTTTGGTCTTGGCCATGGTGGAGAGTTTGGAATCTGATTGATTGATTGCTTCTGTGGACAGGTGTCTTTTATACAAGTAACAAACTGAGATTAGGAGCACTCCCTTTAAGAGTGTGCTCCTAATCTCAGCTCGTTACCTGTATAAAAGACACCTGGGAGCCAGAAATCTTTCTGATTGAGAGGGGGTCAAATACTTATTTCCCTCATTAAAATGCAAATCAATTTATAACATTTTTGACATGCGTTATTCTGGATTTTTTTGTTGTTATTCTGTCTCTCACTGTTCAAATAAACCTACCATTAAAATTATAGACTGATAATTTCTTTGTTAGTGGGCAAACGTACAAAATCAGCAGGGGATCAAATACTTTTTTCCCTCACTGTATCTCTACTTGCACATTCATCTTCTGCACATTCTACCATTTCAGTGTTTTTTTGCTATATTGTAATTACTTCGCCACCATGGCCTATTTATTGCCTTACCTCTCTTATTCTACTAAATTTGCACATGCTGTATATAGACTTTTCTACTGTATTATTGATTGCAGTGGCGTGCCGTGGGCCTGGGGCCTGGGCCTTCAGTGAGGTACTACACAGTCCCACCCGAATTAATCCACCTCATTATGATGCCAT
This sequence comes from Salvelinus namaycush, assembly GCF_016432855.1. NCBI lineage: Eukaryota > Metazoa > Chordata > Actinopteri > Salmoniformes > Salmonidae > Salvelinus > Salvelinus namaycush. Next base: position 39,892,692 of record NC_052309.1, on the reverse strand, counting down.
GGCTCTAGACACTATACATTTAGACAGAAACGCGGTATAACCAGGCGTTGCGTCACCTTGAAATTGACAAATTGACATTTTTGGGTAAACAGTGTTTAAAAACATGACACAATCAATGAGTCTTTTCAATATTTCCCTTCACCTTTTCATTGTGCAGCTCCGTTGCACTGCACGCTTGTTCTTTGAGCTGTAGATCCACTCCGGTGTCCCCAAAAGTTTTCAAAAGCACCATTGCTTGTTTGGTGTCTCGTTGCTGCCTTGGTTAGACAACTCAAGTTTGCAAAGCCAGTGTGGCTCCAAACACCAAATCGATCACTTGCAAATAATAGGCATTCCCAGCAGTACAGTTTGCAGTGCTTCTCGGAGCCAAGGAGCCTGTGAGCCATTGACAGCGCTCGTAGTTGAAACTTTGAAAGTGGCGAGCGAACGAAGCCCTTTCCCGCCTGTGACAGGCTTTGTGGCGTCGGGCGACCTCTCCTTACAATGTCTAACTTTTCTTGAAAAGTTCGTCTTGAGAATGGCGTTATAATTATATCCTCGACCAAATCGATATCTTCTCCTCCTTCCGCCATTGTGGGTTGAAAAAACAGCTTAGTAGTACACAAATTAATTCGTTTATCAAATTCAGTTTCCTAGATCTCCATAGGACCTGCCTCTCAATATTGGTAATCCAATCAAAAGACATGCACGCACTACGCCTGCTAGCTGGCTCCTGTGTAACACTGGAGCCAGCCAGCAGGCGTACAATAGCCAACTCTAAAGCTGATTGGTTGACACTAAATTTTCATTTCCATTCACTATAAGCTACAAGCGCCCGCACTGTTGATTCTGAAGGCCTGAGGGCAGATTTTAGACCCCTGGCAACACATGATGGCTGAATATGATTGGATAAAAGATCTAACATAAAGACTAGCCCTCCAAATCTCAACCTGGGGCTGGAAGCAGTGCAACCAAGAGGAAAGCTATGAAATGAAGAGTATAACTCTTACTCTGGGGAATAATTTAATACATATTTGTGGGAAAATATATTTAAAAAATTTTTATATTCTGATGATGTTTAGGCCAGCAGAGAAGGCCTTGCAGGCCCTGACGGCCCACCACTGATTGATTGTATGTTTGTTTATTCCATGTGTAACTCTGTGTTGTTGTATGTGTCGAACTGCTTTGCTTTATCTTGGCCAGGTCGCAGTTGCAAATGAGAACATGTTCTCAACTAGCCTATCTGGTTAAATAAAGGTGAAATAAATCAAATAAAATAGCCTTGAAAATGAATGCTGACTACTATTATTAAAGTCTCAAAGGAGACTTTAATAATATATGCCATTTAGCAGACGCCTTTATCTGGTTACATGGTAGTGGAAACAGATCATAGAAACAGGATTACATAGTCAGTTACAAGGTATATATACATAAACTGTATATAATAATGTAACACAGTTTAAACTGGGTAAGAATAGCTTGCCCAGACGGACCAGTTTATGTAATCAATTAAATTGTGTATGCTTTAAAGAATCTGGACTGATCTCCCTCGTCTCATCTGCCTTTAACTTAATTGGTTATTAGAAATTAGATATTCAATGTTGTGTGAGTGAGTCCCTGCTAGACCCAATTTGATAATTCTATCACTTTTCATTATATTCTGAGAATCTCTATTTATTGCGGAACATAGCCATAATTACACGCTACAGATAATGTCAATTTTGATCAAGTTTCATATCGAGCTTAAAAAATGAAAGTGTATTATGGAGCCATCACCCATCACCGTATCATGTCACCTCAAAAGTCTAGAACATCAGTACACCTTCACTCAGATATAATTTCCTCCTACGTGCTAAGATCCCGGTTGTTGGTGCTCTCGGCTTTTCCAAGAACAAATCCAGAGCTCTTTGTAGTCTGTCTTTAAAAAGAGCTTCCATAGAATTACATTTGGTATTTACATTTTTTTTAAAGGCACTACGTAGCCTACATATCAATGCATACACACAAACTATCTAGGTCAAATAGGGGAGAGGCATTGTGCTGTGAGGTGTGGCTTTATCTGGGTTTTTTTCAGGTTTGCTGTTTATTTGAGCAATATGAGACGGAGGGAAGTTCCATGCAATAAGGGCTCTATATAATACTGTACGCTTTCTTGATTTTGTTCTGGATTTGGGGACTGTGAAAAGATCCATGGTGGCATGTCTGTTGAGATAAGTGTGTGTAAGTTGACTATGCAAACAATTTGGGATTTTCAACACATTGTTTCTTAGAAAAAGAAGAAGTGATGCAGTCAGTCTCTCCTCAGCTCTTAGCCAAGAGATACTGGCATGCATAGTATTTATATCAGCCCTCTGATTACAATGAAGAGCAGAACGTGCCGCTCTGTTCTGGGCCAGCTGCAGCTTAAAACCTCTTCGGGCTAGGGAGAAGTATTTTCACGTCCGGATGAAAAGCGTGCCCAAAGTAAACTGCCTGCTACTCAGGCCCAGAAGCTAGGATATGCATATAATTGGTAGATTTAGATAGAAAACATTCCAACGTTTCTAAAACTGTTTGGATGATGTCTGTGAGTATAACAGAACTGATTTGGCAGGTGAAAACCTGAGAAAAATCCATCCAGGAAGGCCAGGAAGGTCACTCTCTTTTCAATGGGTTTTCTATGGGGATCTAGATCTAGATTTCTGTGGCACTTGATTGCAGTTCCTATCGCTTCCACTGGATGTCAACAGTCTTTAGAAATTGGTTGATGTTTTTCCTTTGAGAAATTAAGAAGTAGGGCAGTTCAGAACGAGGGTCGAGTGAAGTGTACTGATTGTTAGAGGCGCATGACCTGAAAGCACGCTCCATTTTGTTTTTATCCGCTATTGAATGCAGTTTATCCCGTCTTAAATTTTATCGATTATTTACCTAAAAAAATACCTAAAGTTGTATTAGGAAAGTTGTTTGAAATGTTTGGAACAAGTTTACAGGTAACTTATTTGATATTTTGTAGTCATGTTGCGCGAGTTGGAACCAGTGTTTTCTGGATAAAACGCGCCAAAAAATTGACATTTTGGAGATATAACGACAGAATTAATCGAACAAAAGGACCATTTGTGATGTTTATGGGACATATTGGAATGCCAACAAAAGAAGCTCTTCAAAGGTAAGGCATGAATTATATCGTTATTTCTGTGTTTTGTGTCGCGCCTGGCGGGTTGAAATATGAATGTCATGTGTTTGTTTGGTGGGGTGCTATCTTCAGATAATCGCATGGTTTGCTTTCGCCGTAAAGCCTTTTTGAAATCTGACTTGTTGGCTGGATTAACAACAAGTGTAGCTTTAATTTGGTGTATTGCATGTGTGATTTCATGAAAGTTTAATATTTATAGTAATTTAATTTGAATTTGTCACTGCCATTTCACCGGATGTTGTCGAGGGGTTCCGCTAGCGGAACGTCTAGCCGTAACAAGTTAACTAGGTCTTTCCTTGCAGCACATGACTGGACAATTATCAAGATTAGACAAAACTAGAGCCCGTAGAACTTGCTTTTTGGATTGTGGTGTAAAAAAAGCAGAGTATCTCTTTATTACGGCCAGACCTCTCCCCATCTTTACAACCATTGAATCTACAGTATATGTTTTGACCATGACAGTTTACAATCTAAGGTATCGCCAAGTAATTTAGTCTCCTCAACTTGTTCAACAGCCACACCATTCATTACCAGATTCAGCTGAGGTATAGAACTTAAGGAATGATTTGTACCAAATCCAATGCTCTTAGTTTTAGAGATGTTCAGGACCAGTTTATTTTACTGGCCCCCCATTCCACAACAGACTTAACTGCTTGTTAAGGGTTTCAGTGACTTCATTAGCTGTAGTTGCTGATGCATATATGGTTGAATCATCAGCATACATGGACACACATGCTGTTTTTAACGCCAGTGGCAGGTCATTGGTAAAAATAGAAAAGAGTAGAGGGCCTAGAGAGCTGCTCTGCGGTACACCACACTTTACATGTTTGACATTAGAGAAGCTTCCATTAAAGAAAACCCTCTGACTTCTATTAGATAGATAGCTCTGAATCCACAATATGGCAGAGGATGAAAATCCATAACACATACACAACCGTTCAAAAGTTTGGGGTCACTTAGAAATGTCCTTGTTTTTGAAAGTAAAGCAAATTTTTCATCCATTTGAATAACATAAAATTGATCAGAAATACATTGTAGACATGGTTACATGTTGGGAGGGATCTTAGATCATTATTCCATACGGAATCTTTCCAGATCCTTGATATCCTTCGTCGGAGCTTAGCGACTGCCCTATTTAATTAAAACCAAAGGTTTTCAAAGGGGTTCAAGTCTGGAGACTGAGATGGTCATTGCAAAATGTTGATTTTGTGGTCAATTAACCATTGCTTTGTGGATTTTGATGTGTGATTTTGATGTGAGTCATTGTCTTGCTGGAAGATCCACTTTCAGTCTCCTGGCAGAGGCAACCAGGTTTTTGGATAAAATGTCCTGGTACTTGATAAAGTTTATGATGCCATCGTTGACCTTAACCTTTTATCTCGTGGGAATTGGCCAATATGGATAGGGCTAAATTGAAATGTTGCTTACAGAAGAAATATGAAAACCATATGCATAACCGTGGTAGCAATTGAAAGGGAAGAGTTTTGAGATTATGGGGAAATGATTAGGCCAGAGGTGTGGACACAACAGTTCACCTGACTCAAGACTGAATCCAAACATTCCACTGTTGGTTTTATGTGCATTTTACATTTACTGTACTGTTCACTGCATTTGTTGATAGCAAAATTTGAAAATATTCTCGATATATACAGTAACATGATAAGAATATTTCAGGAAAATGTGGGTTAAGTGCAATTTAAGACAAAACTATTACAAGGGTTTGAGTGAGAAGATTAACCTCTAACGCCTCCCAAACCCGGATCCGGGAGCACCCCCATCAGTAGAAAAGCTACTAGCATAACCTAGCATAGCGTCACAAGTAAATACTAGCATTTAAATATCATTAAATCAAAAGTCCAAGACACCAGATGAAAGATACACATCTTGTGAATCCAGACATAATTTCTGATTTTTAAAATGTTTTACAGGGAAGACACAATATGTAAATCTATTAGCTAACCACGTTAGCAAAAGACACCACTTTTTTTACTCCAACAGTTTTTTACTCCATCAGTAGCTATCACAAATTCGACCAAATAAAGATATAAATAGCCACTAACCAAGAAAAAACTTCATCAGATGACAGTCTGATAACATATTTATTGTATAGCATATGTTTTGTTAGAAAAATTTGCATATTTCAGGTATAAATCATAGTTTACCATTGCAGCCATCAACACAACTCACACCAAAGCGACTAGAATAACTACAGAGAGCAACGTGTATTAGCTAATTACTCATCATAAAACATTTCTTAAAAATACACAGCGTACAGCAGATGAAAGACACAGATCGTGTGAATCCAGCCAATATTTCAGATTTTCTAAGTGTTTTACAGCGAAAACACAATATAGCGTTATATTAGCTTAGCACATGTGCAAACATCACCCCAGCATTGATTCAAGGCAAAAAGAGCGATAACGTATAAACCACCAAAATATATTAATTTTTTCACTAACCTTCTCAGAATTCTTCAGATGACAGTCCTGTAACATCATATTACACAATGCATATAGAGTTTGTTCGAAAATGTGCATATTTAGCGGCACAAATCGTGCTTATACAATGAGAATAGTGGCCAAATACTCAAGCAATCTGTCCGGCGCCATCTTGGAAAGGCCCTATTCTTATCGAAAACTATTCATAAACTTGACTAAAAAAATACAGGTTGGACAGCAATTGAAAGACAAATTAGTTCTTAATGCAATCGCTGAATTACATTTTTAAAATTAACGTTGCTGCTCAATACAGGGTGCGATAACGCAAGGCTACACTGCAAGTAATGGCGTCTTATGCATTTGACTATTTTCAACAGAACAATGAATTATCAGCATAAATAGTTCTTACTTTTTGATGACCTCCCATCAGAATCTTGGGATAGGTGTCCTTTGTCCAAAAGAATCGTTGCTGGGTTGGAGAACGTCCTCTTCCACGTTGCAATTAGCAGTAAACAATGGCATGCGAAAGAGAGATACCCAACTTTCTACAACGTCAGAAAATGAAATACCCGAAAATCGCAATATACTGACATAAACTGATATAAATCGGTTTAAAATAACAAGATTATGATGTCTTTAAAGCCTATATCGAATAAAAACAGAGCCGGATATATCTAGGAGCTAAAACCAGAGCTTCTAAAACGACATGCCAAGACCCTCTCTGCGTCAGCGCGAAGATCCAAAAGGAGGGACACATCGATTCCAATCAATTTATAGACTTTCGGCTCTGCGTAGAGACTCCATTTCAAGGCCCTCTATTCGCTAACACCCAGGGGAAGGCGTATGCAGTGCATCTCAACCAATAGAAGACAGGGAGAGTTATACACAGGTCTGGGAACAGGTTGGAAAAATCTGCATTCTCAACTCCACATAGGGAAATTGCTCTAAGTCCAGTTCTGTTTCACGCACAGACATAATTCAAACGGTTTTAGAAACTAGAGAGTGTTTTCTATCCAATAGTAATAATAATATGCATATTGTACGAGCAAGAATTGAGTACGAGGCAGTTTAATTTGGGAACAACAAAAAAAAAAGTGCTAACAGCACCCCCTATTGCCAAGAAGTTAACTGGTGTCTCCAAGTAGCCACACGCTTCTCCAAAGTGTGCACAATTCCTAAGTAATTTCAATGCACTTACGACTCAAAGAAGAGTCTTCAACTATAAGGAGTTTGTTTTAGCTCTCCTAGCTGTGCCAGTGATGAGCTCGAGCAAGCACACTTGTAGTTGTTTTGTTTGGAAAACAACCCTGCATCCCTGCCATCACACTATTACGTTTGTTGTTTACGGAATCACAAAACAGTCCATTATAAATCGCAATCTAGGTCAGGTGGGTATCATTTGAAAGCCTGTTCAATTACCAACTAGCTAAGTTATAAAATGCGATATTACAGTGTTAGGCTTTAACACTGTAATTCAGGGAAACAGATCATAATTTTGGTGTGCATAGAAAGGAGTCCCGAGTGCATTCGGGTGCATATGTCGTGGCGGATTTTCTTCACAATAGAAAAACATAGGCTCAATCTGTTCAGAACAATCCAGGGTATGACGCCATGTTATCTTGTAACTGTATATCAAACATAGTGATCATAATTGTTGATACTGTATATGACATGAGTTTTATGATATGGAAATGTGAAGTGTACATTTGGACTCATGGGTGTTTGGCTTGATTGTATGGCATCAAAGTGGTATTTATTTTATTATAATCCTTAATGTCTCATCTTTGAATATACATAGAGTCCTCTTAATTTACAGCATTTCCCTCAATCAGACAACAAAAAAATGGTGGGCAACTTGTTGTCGTGCAAGGTGCTCAAGTTCAGAACGGCTGTCAGTCAAAATCTATACAGTGCTATGAAGCACAAAGCCAGAGCTCTGATGCAATGTATAGCATGTTACTATACAGCCACTGCGTTCCAATTTAGGAGTTTATCATTGCCCAAATCTGAAATTTTTAAACCATATACAGGTGCGAGTGTAAAAGGCTTCCAAGGGCCCCAGGACCGAAATGGACCGAAATAGCCCCATAACATCAAAGATCCACCACCATATTTTACAGTAGGGATGAGGTATTTTCTGCACTGTTCTTTCGAAGGCCTGGTGTGAGTGGCGAGACCTCTATTTTCACGTCATATTACAATATTTTTTGAGCATACAATACAGTTCAGTATTTGTATTATTTTATACAGTCTTTTTTGCACATCTTTATCAAGGGATCCAATAATTCCGGAACCTACTGTATATGACTTCTTTATGAGGGCTCTCCCTGCTTGCCACAGGGCTAGACTCAGGCCATCTTTTGGGATGGAAATGCAGAGTGGCAGGTTACCTTAGGGAGCACTGGCTGTAACATTTCAGACTCCAGTTCCTCAAGTCAAGGGAAGGTTTCCGTAAAAAACCTTCCCACAACTTCAACAGTTGTGCTCTTTACTGCCTAGGTGTCTGTGCAGTAACAAAACTAGGTCATAGTTGGTTATTCAATAAAGTTTGAGAGGATCTTATTATAGCCTATAGCCTATAGCCTATATGGTGCGACTCAGAGTGGGTGGCATGAGATGTGAAACAGAATAGTCATTGTCGGTTCTTTTGAGTTTTGATGTTGAGTCTCTGCCCAGCAAAGTGATGTTAGGATATTTCAGTTATCCTGTACAAGCTTATGTGCCGAATACATTACATTGTTACAGGTGTCACGCTTATGGGCATGTGGCAGCAGTGTGTAGTAGGAAGGTTCCTAGGTGTGAGAAGTGTGCAGAAGGGCATGATTCAAAGGAGTGTGTATCATTGGAGAAATAAGCGCTATGTGTTAACTGTAGGGGTGCACATGGTGCTGGGGATCAGAAATGTCAGGTGAGAGAGAGGCAGGTTGAGGTTACCAAGAGTAGAGGGTGTCATATGCTGAGGCAGTGAAGAAAGTTGAGGAAGCTGGGTCAAGAGGGAAGGATCCTGTTGAGGATTTGTGTGAGTAGTAGATCAGTACAGAGTGATAGGCCATATGCTTCAGTAAGATTGGATTTTTAGTATCAACTGTACTGCAGGGATGGAACGTAAAGTCTCAGAAAATAGAGGTTGTGGTGGCAGCTGCAGAGAAGTTTTTGGGTGTACGAGATTTGACATCAGAAGAGTTACAGGGTGTGTTGAACGGTGGTGTCCTGTCCTTTCAGTCTGTTGGCCTGAGGTAGGACTAGATTAGTTTAAATGGTGGAGTAGGGTGGTGGGTTTTTAATGAGTGTAGATGGTAGGGTATTTGTTGATTTATTTGTTTTTTTCAAGCAAAGTATAAAAGGAGTTATACTCCGATCTAGTAGGTCTTGGTAATGCAAGATTTATTGGGTGCCAACCGCTGTTAAAACTCATCGAAGAAGGTGTTCAACCTGCACACTGATCTGTTTTGATGTTTTTGTTATCTGTGTTAGCTGAAATTGGAACTTTCAGTCCTTTTTTATTTAATCTGTGAATTTTAAACATTCATAATTAGGAGTTAGGAAATAAGTTCAACAGTTTGACAATTATTATTTTTATTTTTTACAGCTGTGCATAATAATGAAATCAGCTGTTTCTCATATTGTTTAAAATTGATAAATATATTTGAGAGGTATGTTGTAAACTTTAGGTTTGAACCGAGGAGTTGCCATGATTTTTTCCCCTTAATTAACTTGTTGTTATCTTTAAAGGTCCAGTGCAGTCAAAAATGTCATACAGTCATGTGAAAAGGTACAGTTGAAGTCAGAAGTTTACATACAATTAGGTTGGAGTCATTAAAACTCGTTTTTCAACCACTCCACAAATATCTTGTTAACAAACTATAGTTTTGGCAAGTCGGTTAGGACATCTACTTTGTGCATGACACAAATCATTTTTCCAACAATTGTTTAGACAGATTATTTCACCTATAATTCACTGTATCACAATTCCAGTGGGTCAGAAGTTTACATACACTAAGTTGACTTTGCCTTTAAAAAGCTTGGAAAATTCCATAAAATGATGTCATGGCTTTAGAAGCTTCTGATAGGCTAATTGACATCATTTGAGTCAATTGGAGGTGTACCTGTGGATGTATTTCAAGGCCTACCTTCAAACTCAGTGCGTCTTTGCTTGACTGGTTCATCCTTGGGAGCAATTTCCAAACACCTGAAGGTACAACGTTCATCTGTACAAACAATAGTATGCAAGTCATACTGCTCAGGAAAGAGACGCGTTCTATCTCCTAGAGATGAACGTACTTTGGTGGGAAAAGTGCAAATCAATCCCAGAACAACAGCAAAGGACCTTGTGAAGATGCTGGAGGAAACAGGTACAAAAGTATCTATATCCACAGTAAACGGAGTCCTATATCAACATAACCTGAAAGGCTGCTCAGCAAGGAAGAAGTCACTGCTCTAAAACCACCATAAAAAAGCCAGACTACGGTTTGCATCTGCACATGTGGACAAAGATCGTACTTTTTGGAGAAATGTCCTCTGGTCTGATGAAACAAAAATAGAACTGTTTGGCCATAATGACCATCGTTATTTTTGGAGGAAAAAGGGGGACGCTTGCAAGCCGAAGAACACCATCCCAACCGTGAAGCACAGTGGTGGTAGCATCATGTTGTGGGGGTGCTTTACTGCAGGAGGGACTGGTGAACTTCACAAACTAGATGGCATCATGAGGCAGGAAAAGTTTGTTGATATATTGAAGCAACATCTCAAGACATCAGTCAGGAAGTTAAAGTTTGGTCGCAAATGGGTCTTCCTAATGGACAATGACCCCAAGGATACTTCCGAAGTTGTGGCAAAATGGCTTAAGGACAACAAAGTTAAGGTATTGGAGTGGCTATCACAAATCCCTGACCTCAATCCAATACAAAATGTGTGGGCAGAACTGAAAAGCGTGTGCGAGCAAGGAGGCCTACAAACCTGACTCAGTTACACCAGCTCTGTCAGGAGGAATGGGCCAAAATTCACCCAACTTATTGTGGGAAGCTTGTGGAAGGCTACTCTCGTGGAAAATTGTGAGATTATCTTATAGTGCTTGAAAGATTATATTATAATCGTTGTATTGCATTAGAATAGTTGTTTTATTCGACAGAATAGAATCTGTAGACTATTGTGTGTTCAGTGTTCCACTGAGGATGGGCCTCTATGAGATAGCACTGACAGAGGAGATTTACGATGTCTTTGGCCAATAAAGCCTAAAGAGCATTCCAGATAGTGAGGTAATGTTTTTGTACTATGAAGTACCAGGAACGAGATTAGAACCTCGTCTTAGAGACCAAACTGAACGATAATTTATAGCTAATGCTATCTCGCTATGGGATACTCCTCTCTCAAGTAAAAGTATTTCTTTGTGAACTGTTCCTAAGATCTGTGGTTTCTCATGTCGACTAGGGGGGTGTATCTTGGCTATAAAAGATCTTGGTATTCTTGTGTAGGCACTCTCAGAATTCATTATAGACACTGAATTGATCTGAGAGTCAAAGGGAGATTTTAAAGCTCATATAATTAAAAGATGAAATTTAAGTATAACTCTGACTGCTGTGTGGTTTGTAACTCTCCTCATTTGGTAATACAGGAAATTGCCACGACATCTGGCGACGAGGATGGGATATGATTCTTCACTCGGTCACCGCTCCTGACGACCTAGGTAAATCGTGCACGAGGGATCCCTCAAACTTGGGATCTCAGGGAAACCACACTTAGGGAACGAAGCAGATGGACCCACCTTTGATCTGAGAGGCAGCGTGGAGTGGATACCACATCTCAAACTTAGTTTTTTTTTAAGAAAGAGGTGAGCGAACCACACACACTTGAAGTCAAGTTTTTTTAAAAGCCTCTGTTACGTAGGCTTTGAGTGTGTATTCCTTTGTGAAGAGGGCACATTGGAGGCGTAAACAGGGCCGAGTCAGAGGAGAGTAATCTGAGAGTTTGCGGACTCAAAGATACTCTGCTATTGGTTGGTTGCGGGCGACCTAGAGCCGTCCTGACACTGAATTGATCACAGTGGGGATTGGTGCGGTCTGTGGGGGTGAGGGGCCAGGGTGACTGTGTGTTCTGTGTGAAACACGGTACTTGGTGAAGCCCTATTGGAAGAAGGACCTCATTCTGAAAGTGTCTGTGTGACTGTCTAAGTGACACTCAGAGGTGGTGAATTCCAATTATTTTAAATGTGCTAGCCAGGTATGCCCTGGGTTACTCTGTGTGAGTATTTTGTTATGGGATCACTAGGTAATATTTGTAGGAGCATTCTGTGTGAGTGGGGTAGGTTGACTCTGTGTGGGTAACCTTTAAATTATGTTCTGATGTTCTGTGTGAACATCTGACCAGTTCTGTGTGAACATCGGACCAATCCTGTGTTGGGGATCCTTAAAGTTCTGTGTGAGTACCTAAGAATTTCTTACGTTTTATATGGATTCTGTGAATATTTGAAAATATGATAAATTGTATGTGTGTATAATCGATTACCAGAGATTTGATAAAGTAATGCTGAGAATATAATTAGATACAATTTAAACCACCCATTCGTAGACGTAAGTAGGTTTTGAGTTGGTATCTTTAATGGATAATTTGATAAAGATGAGGTTTTAAGCACTATTAAACTGTCTACAAAATCTGGGCAATTGAGCTCTAGAAACTGATTAGAGTGTGTCCACTTTTGGTTATCTTATACTAACGATGTAACTATAAAACGCTTATTGGATTATCTCCGTCTGGGTACAACATTTGAAATAAAACTGCCCTTAACTTCTCTAGGGTAGGGGGCAGCATTCAGAATTTTGGATGAAATGCATGCCCAAATTGAACTGCCTGCATCTCGGGCCCAGAATATATGATATGCATATAACTGGTAGATTTGGATAGAAAACACTCTAAAGTTTCCAAAACTGTTAACATAGTGTCTGTGAGTATAACAGAACTGATTTGGCAGGTGAAAACCTGAGAAAAATCCATTCAGGAAGTTTTTTTGTTTGTTGGTTTTTGTCACGCCCTGACCTTAGTATTCTTTGTTTTCTTTATTATTTTGGTTAGGTCAGGGTGTGACGAGGGTGGTATGTGTGTTTTTGTCTTGTCTAGGGTTTTTGTATGTCTAGGTGTGTGTGTCTAGTTTAGACATATGTAGGTCTATGGTGGCCTAGATTGGTTCCCAATCAGAGGCAGCTGTTGATCGTTGTCTCTGATTGGGGATCCTATTTAGGTTGCCATTTTCCAGTTTGGTTTGTGGGTTATTGTCTTTGTGAAGTTGCATGTATGCACTCTTTGTTTATAGCAGTCACGTTCGTTTTGTTATTTTGTTAGTTTGTTTAGTGTTCTTCGTGTTTATTTCGTCGTTCCTTAAAAGTATGTATTCACATCACGCTGCGCTTTGGTCTCCTCACTACAGCGATCGTGACAGTTTTGTAGTTTCCTATTCAATGACAATTCAGTATCCATTGACTTAGGACTCAGATCTTCAGAAATTGTTTCAGGCTTGTATTCTGAAAAATGAAGAAGTAAGAGCAGTCTGAATGAGTGGACCCTGCCGTGTCACAGAGCTTTTTCCTGCGCAAGACCGAGAGTGCGTTTCTTGTTTACCTTTTATATTGACGACGTTATTGTCCGGTTGAAACATTATTGATTATTTAGGCTAAAAACAACCTGAGGTTTGAATATAAACTTCAGAATACTGCCCCCTAGCCCGAAGAAGTTAAGTTTTTGGGGAATTTCTTTCCTTCTTAATAACTTCTTGTCAATAGGCGGGCGCCATTTCGACTTTGTAAAAATTCGTTCCCAAATTAAACTGCCTCGTACTCAATTCTTGCTTGTACAATATGCATATTATTATTACTATTGGATAGAAAACACTCTAGTTTCTAAAACCGTTTGAATTATTTCTCTGAGTGAAACAGAACTCATTCTGCAGCACACTTCCTGTCAAGGAGTGAGATTTCTGAAATCGAGGTCTCTGTTCTAGGGTCAGTTTATAAATTCCCATGTAAGCTATGGGGCTACATGCACTGCATACGCCTTCCTCTAGATGTCAGTAAGCGGTGAGAATTTGAATGGAGTGGATTGCACCATCTGGGGCACTATAAAAGCTCATGGAACGGAAGGTCCGACCTTTTCAACGGGGCGCCTGACGCAGGAGGGACATCACAATGGCGTCCTGAAAAGCTTTCGTTTTAGCAGTTCTATATCTCCGGCTCTGATTTAACTTGATTTTTGTCTTAAAAACTTCATAAGGTAGTTAATTTAAACTGATTTATAGCAGTTTATATCAGTTTATTGCGATTTTCTGGAATTTCTTTGTCACGCGCTATCGCTAGTTGGACACCTCTCCGGCACATGGCTAGCGTTAGCTGCTATTTCTACAGGAGAAGAGGACATCTTTCAACCAAAAGACGATTGTTCTGGAGAAAGGACACCTTGCCCAAGATTCTGATGGAAGCTCGTCAAATAGTAAGAAGTCTTTATGCTGTTAATTCGTATTTATGTTGACAAATGTTAAACAATAATTCCGCCATGAATTTCGGTGCGGTCTCGCTTTAGCGCACGCTGTATGCGCAGTAACGTTAATTTTAAAAATCTAACACAGCGGTTGCATTAAGAACTAATGTATCTTTCATTTGCTGTCCAACCTGTATTTTTTAGTCAAGTTTATGAATAGTTATCGATTAGATTAGGTGCCTCTCCAAGATGGCGCCGGACAGATTGCTTGAAGTTTGGCCACTACTCACATTGTATAACCACGATTTGTGTCGCTACATATGCACATTTTCGAACAAACCCTATATGCATTGTGTAATATGATGTTACAGGACTGTCATCTGAAGAAGTTTATGAAGGTTAGTCAAATTATATATCTTTTGCTTGCTTGTTACGATCGCTAACCTTTGCTGCTGGTTAATGGTGTTGTGTTTCTGGCTATTGTGGTAAGCTAATATAATGCTATATTGTGTTTTTGCTGTAAAACACTTAAAAAATCTGAAATATTGGCTGGATTCACAAGATGTTTGTCTTTCATTTGCTATACGCTGTGTATTTTTCAGAAATGTTTTATGATGAGTATTTAGGTAATTCACGTTGCTCTCTGTAGTTATTCTAGTCGCTTTGGTGAGAGTTGTGATGGTGGCTGCAATGGTAAACTATGATTTATACCTGAAATATGCACATTTTTCTAACAAAACATATGCTATACAATAAATATGTTATCAGACTGTCATCTGTTGTTTCTTGGTTAGTGGCTATTTATATCTTTATTTGGTCGAATTTGTGATAGCTACTGATGCAGTAAAAAAATGGTGGAGTAAAAAAAGTGGTGTCTTTTGCTAACGTGGTTAGCTAATAGATTTACATATTGTGTCTTCCCTGTAAAAATCAGAAATGATGGCTGGATTCACAAGATGTGTATCTTTCATCTGGTGTCTTGGACTTGTGATTTAATGATATTTAGATGCTAGTATTTACTTGTGACGCTATGCTAGGCTATGCTAGTCAGCTTTTTTACTGATGGGGGTGCTCCCATCAGGAGGTGTGATGGTGTGGGGGTGCTTTGCTGGTAATACTGTCTGTGATTTATTTAGAATTCAAGGCACACTTAATCAGCATTGGCTACCATAACATTCTGCAGCGATACACCGTCCCATTTGGTTTGCACTTAGTGGGACTATAATTATTTTTTAAACAGGACAATGACCCAACACACTTCCAGGCTGTGTAAGGGCTATTTGACCAAGAAGGAGAGTGATGGAGTACTGCATCAGATGACCTGGCTCCCACAATCACCCGACCTCAACCCAATTGAGATGGTTTGGGATGAGTTGGACCGCAGAGTGAAGGAAAAGCAGCCAACAAGTGCTCAGCATATGTGGGAACTCCTTGAAGACTGTTGGAAAAGCATTCCAGGTGAAGCTGGTGAGAGAATGTAAAGAATGTGCAAAGCTGTCATCAAGACAAAGGTTGGCTTCTTTGAAGAATCTAAAATCTAAAATATATTATGATTTGTTTAACCCTTTTTGGTTACAACATGATTCCATATGTGTTATGTCATAATTTTGATGTCTTCACTATTATTCTGCAATGTAGAAAATAGTAAAAATAAAGAAAAGCCCTTGAATGAGTAGGTCTGTCCAAACTTTTAACTGTTTTTTTATTATTATTTAATTTAAAACAATCACAGTAAGGTACTTCATTGTTACCCAGAAAATATTTGATTTAGAGATAAAAATGGCTGCATTGGACCTTTCATAGCATCAGAAAAGAGGCAAGGGAAATCTATCAGTAAGCAGTTCTAGATGATTGCAGGACTGCGTTGAGAGAAATGTATCATTACTAATCATGCGGAAAGATCGGCTTGCACCTTAGATGAGAGAATATGGGCTGATTACACATTAAATGGGCAGAATCCTATCTAATTCATCACTAAACAAGTTGGCAGACATTTGTAAAATTTGCATAGTGCATTTATTCATCTGATTTGCTTTTCTGGGTCATACAAACCAACATGTGACTAAGCTGTAGATGGACAGGGTATCTAATCAGCGAAGCACTTCTCATTTCTCATCAAGTTTGCACGAAGACGGTGCTCGTTTTTGCTCAAACTGTCAAGATGTCTTTGATGTTACATTACACGCAGTCGAACAGTTTTCACACCAGAAGGATCAGAAAGGAAAACAAATAAAATATAAAAGCAAGAGAGGATTGTTGTTACACGTGTTCATTTCCAAATTGTTTTCATCTTGTCGCTCAGTATTCTCTGTCTTGTCTGTTCAATTTCGCCGGTACTATACTGTCTCCTTTTTATTTCTCAGACAAGGGAGCAAATCTACAGTGTCAGCTCCCAATTATCTGTAGCCATGTAATTCTTTGAAAGGCTGGTCATGGCTCACATCAGCACTATCATCCCAGACACCCAGGACCCACTCCAATTCACATACCACCCCAACAGATCCACAGATGACGCAATCTCCATTGCACTCCACACTGCCCTTTCCCACTTTGACACAAGGAACACCCATGTGAGAATTCTGTTCATTGACTACATTTCAACATTTGCCCACAAAGCTCATCACTAAGCTAAGGACCCTGGGACTAAACGCCTCCCTCTGCAACTGGATCCTGGAATTCCTGACGGGCCGCCCCCCAGGTGGTGAGGGTAGGCAACAACACATCCGCCACACTGACCCTCAACAGCCTATATGGAGGAGGTTATTTCTATTATTACTTTGCACATTCTTCCACTGCAAATCTACCATTCCAGTGTTATACTTGCTATATTGTATTTACTTCGCCACCATGGCCTTTTTTTGCCTTTACCTCCCTTATCTCACCACATTTGCTCACATTGTATATAGACTTATATAGACTTATTTTTCTACTGTATTATTGACAGTATGTTTGTTTTACTCCATGTGTAACTCTGTGTTGTTGTATGTGTCGAACTGCTTTGCTTTATCTTGGCCAGATCGCAATTGTAAATGAGAACTTGTTCTCAACTTGCCTACTTGGTTAAATAAAGGTGAAATAAAATAAAAATAGTACATAGCTAACTCAATTACCTCTTACCCCTGCACATCGACTTGGTACTGGTACTCCCTGTTCATAGCCATGTTGTTTTCTACTCCCTATATATAGTTATGTTGTTTTTACTCATTATTTTTATTTGTTATTTACTGTGCCAAAATGTATATTATTTATTAAATGTTTTATCTTACCTTTAACTCTGCATTAAAAGGACCTGTAAGTAAGCATTTCACTGTTAGTCTACACCTGTTGTCTACGAAGCATGTAACAAATTGATTTGATTTGATTTATTTCAGGGAGGTTTTGGATTCCGTTGTATAAAGCTGAAGTTGATTCATGGTGATTGATGGTCAGACCTTATACATTTTTAAAAAACCAATGCAGGTGTGTTTATCAAATCATGTCTAAGTAACAATTAAGTACATTACTGTGATTTTTTAAGGTAAATAATTGTCAAAAAATAAACAAAAATAGCTTATTCGCAGAGGACAATTTCTCAAGCAAAAATTTAGCCAGGACTGTGTGGGAGTGGTCTGAGTGGGGTTATTAACAGAGAGGTTTGGAACCATGAAAGGCCAAAATGCCATCGCACCAAAACAGGCAGAAATTTCAGGCAGTCTTTTCAAACAGCTCTTACACTAAAAGGACATTATCATAATTTTCACAATTTCACAGTGTTATTTCTACCTCATAGTGTGGACCTCGTAGTGTGGAAATATATCTAAAACACTGGAAAATCACATTCTTTGACTGCACTGGGCCTTTAAAGGTGTATTTGAAAATACTTGTAGGATTACTGTGCTCATAGAGATGTGGGAAATCTTGTTGTCATCATTTTGACAGATGTGTTTGCGTATCAAACATACACTATGTTAATGCTGACAACACTCTAAACTATTATCTGATGAATGTCCAGTAGTTTTCTAACAGTTCATTAACTTGGCTCATAGCATTAATGATCATGACAGATTAGGGAATGGAGGCGGCAATACAGTGGTGTCAATACACATGCATCCAAATGACAGAGGAACCGAAGTGACAATTTGAAATGGGGCCATTGGAAACGTGCGACAGTGCCTTGTCTTGTTGAATAGCGACGAGCATGATTACATAGTCTACAAGCTGGGTTAGCATAATGACAAATACAAACTTTGTTTTGAGACACTTTCCAGCCTTGGGTTTTGCCAAGGGCAAGCACAGGAAGTGGTGCACCTTGGAGAATGGTTTTCCTCTGGGGAGGCGAGAGCTGTCCTCAAGGGGATATGGCATAAGGGGAAGTATTTGAAATGAAACAAGGCTGGAGCGAGTTGAAGCCTGAAGCGGGAGACTTTTCATCTGCAAAGAATATTAGGCTACTCGTGCCAAAATGGGGTCCCACTGGGCACAGATGTCATTTCAACATCTAGTTTTGATTGACTTTTGGTTGAGTTGTCAGCTAACATGAATTCAATGTGAAATCAACCAAAAATGTCACCATGCCATTGGATTTAGGTTAAAAGGTGGGTGAAAAAAAATATGAAATTCCCTTACGTTGATGACTTATTGCAAATCCAATCAGTTTTCCACATTGATTCAAAGCGCATTAGAATTTATTTGTTGAAAGGACGTGGAAAAAACGTTGATTCAACCAGTTTTTGCCCAGTGTGGTTAACATTGAGGTTTAAATTAATGTCCTGAGTGTACAGTGCATTCGGAAAGTATTCAGACCCCTTGACTTTTTCCACATTTTGTTACGTTACAGCCTTTTTCTAAAATCGATTACATTTATTTGTTTCCTTATCAATCTACACACAATACCCCATAATGAAAAAGCGACAACAGGTTTTTAGAATTTGTGCACAAAATAAAATATCATACAAATAAAATATCATAAATATCTTATTTACATAAGTATTCAGACCCTTTGCTATGAGACTAGAAATTGAGCTCAGATGCATCCTGTTTCCATTGATCATCCTTGAGATGTTTCTTCAACTTGATTGGAGTCCACCTGTGGTAAATTCAATTGATTGGGCATGATTTGGAAAGGCACACACCTGTCTATATAAGGTCCCACAGTTGACATTGCACGTCAGAGCAAAAGCCAAGGCATGAGGTCGAAGTAATTGTCCGTAGAGCACCGAGACAGGATTATGTCGAGGCACAGATCTGGGGAAGAGTATCATAAAATGTTTGCAACGTTAAAGGTCCTCAAGAACACAGTGGCCTAGCTATGTTACTTCAGCTGCACTGCAAATGCTTTAGATTCTTTACATCCACTGTTTTAGAAGGTGGCAGCCTGGTTTGCTGGTTTTCTCAGAAGTCTCTGAAACACCAGAAATTACAATTTCACATATAATATATAATTCATTCATGTAATTTCAATTATAGATTTCTATATATAATTGTTTGTCTCTACATTAACTAACATCTTCCTTTTAAATTTACATTTTTTGCAATATTCGTTATGATGTTATAATTACTTACATTTGCTTCCATCCTAGTATTTGTCAGTTATATTTGCTGAAAAAAGTCTCCAGAGTTGAGTCGCAGTGTCAAATTCGTCATGGGAACCACTCGATACGATTGGTGATCGTCCAGTGTTCGCTGATGATGATTTGCATAAAGTTTGGAAATGCTGAACTTTTTCACCGCCTCCCACGCTACGTTCACGCCGCTCAACGGTCCCCCGCCCACTCCGCTTCTCACTGCTTTCCTTCCATAGAAAATTAATGGGAAGCGGTGTTTCACCGCGCGATACCGCCCCTAGAGTACACGGGCCGTGGTATTAGTTTCGAGACGGGAGGACAACAGTTTGGGATAGGGAGCGAGTGAGAACACTGGGTGGCATCCTTACTCTTTTGTATAAAAGCTAAATTAGTTCTGTATTCACATCTCTCCCAAATGAAACTTTGTGAACTGCTGTGTTAAGCATTTAGAGCAATAGTAGACCTAATTGATTTCAACATTTTAAATTAGTTAATGACGTAGAAGGTTTTAAAAAGGAAAACATTTGAAAAGTGAAAATTATTTCATTTGAATTACTTTACTTACGCAAACTCAATTATCAAATATTCTTAAAACAGTGTTTTTGATGTTGTTGCACTAGTGTGACAAGAAAGCAGCCCAGTCTGTGTCGGACAACTGAGATGCTCTTGAGCTGAAGGGCTCGGGCTCACTGTTCATTGACTTCACATCTTCTTCATAGTAGAAGGTCATGTCTGGCACAGAGGGCCAGACAAAAACATTCGTCACGCCATGCTGCTACTTACAAGTGATCTGCATTTTTCCCCAATCACATTCAGCACCTGGCCTACAAAGGGGCAGTCTCCGTAGCTGACAATGACAAAACTGCCTAAACTTTCAGCAAGTGTTGACTTGGCCACAGCTGCAGCTTCATCTTGCTCTTCCTCAGTGATGGTGTTCTTGGTCTGCTGCAGAATCAAGACACTTCAGTGTTTTATGTTCCCTGCCACTGTGGAGGTGACCTGTTGCCGTTTCATGGTTCCTTTGACTCCAGAAAGGTTGTTTGGCACAGCTTTATTGTGCTTAGTAACATCTGTAATCCAAAATAACTTGATGCTCGATCCACTCTTCTCAAATAGTTCGAAGAGCTCCTTGGGAGTCTGCACATCCTCCCCCCATTGAATGTGTTTGTCTGCACAACGTTTCACAGCCCCACCCACACCATCTGGTGCACCCTTCCCGTGGGCCTTTTCAGAAAGGTTCCAGGTGATTTGTTTGAATCGGTAAATATATGGTAGAGTGCTGAGTAGGTACATGTTCTTCTTGTTTCTGTATTGGGTGATGGGACCATCGCTCATCATGTGGATTGTCATGATTTTGGATTCTTGTTCTTGACATCTCTTAGGACAAGCTCCAGGTGAGCCCATACTGCTCTCTCATCATGTCTACGGGAGTCAGATATGGTGGCGTAGGACTGGCTTCCTTCTGATGTGTACACAACACTTGTATGGATCTTAGCCTGCTGTCTGCTCCACCCAAAGTGGAACACCTGGATTTCTGTGGCCAATTTTCAACTGAGTCAGCAGTAACCTGTGTCCTGATGATAAAGGCATTTGCTTGATAAAGGCATCTGCAAATTGAACGTCAATTAATATAGATACAACAGATATGTAGATAGATAGATAGATAGATAGATAGATAGTAGTTATTTACGTAAACTTATTTTCAGTATTAGCTGCTTGATGTGCTATACTATAAAACAAAAACAACTGACATAAAACACCCTTATTGTTACGTTCGTCGATGGAAGGATCGGACCAAGGTGCAGCGTGGTAAGCTTACATTTTAATTTATTAAATGAACACCGAAAAAACAACAAATACAAAACGAAACATAACGTCTAGTAGGGCTAACCAGCACAGTACCAAAAACAAGATCCCACAAACTACAGGTGGAAAAAGGCTGCCTAAGTATGATCCCCAATCAGAGACAACGATAGACAGCTGCCTCTGATTGGGAACCATACCCGACCAACAAAGAAATAGAAAACATAGATTGCCCACCCTAGTCACACCCTGACCTAACCAAATAGAGAATTACAAGGATCTCTAAGGTCAGGGCGTGACAGTACCCCCCCCCCCCCCCACCCCCCCAAAGGTGCGGACTCCGGCCACAAACCTGAACCTATAGGGGAGGGTCCGGGTGGGCATCTATCCTCGATGGCGGCTCCGGTGCGGGACGCAGACCCCGCTCCGCCAACTTCGGTGGCACCTCTGGTGCGAGGATCGTCGCCGGAAGCTCCGGAATGTGAATCATCGCCGGAGGAATCGAACCCTGGATCATCAACGGGGACTCCGGACCGTAGATCGTTGTCGGGGACTCCGGACCGTAGATCGTCGTCGAGGACTCCGGAACGTAGATCGTCGCCGGGGACTCCGGACCGTAGATCGTCGCCGGGGACTCCGGACCGTAGATCGTCGCAGAAGGCTCCGGACTGGGAACCCCCGCTGGAGGCTCCGGACTGGGAACCCCCGCTGGAGGCTCCGGACTGGGAACCCCCGCTGGAGGCTCCGGACTGGGAACCCCCGCTGGAGGCTCCGGATTGGGAACCCCCGCTGGAGGCTCCGGACTGGGAACCCCCGCTGGAGGCTCCGGACTGGGAACCCCCGCTGGAGGCTCCGGACTGGGAGGCTCTGGACTGCCTACCGTTGCTGGAGACTCCGGACTGCAGACCGTCTCTGGAGGCTCCGGGCCATGGATCTTCACTGGAAGCTCCGGGCCATGGATCATCACTGGAGGCTCCGGGCCATGGATCATCACTGGAGGCGTCGGGCCATGGATCATCACTGGAGGCTTCGGACCATGGATCATCACTGGAGGCTTCATGCGTGGAGCAGGCACAGGACGTACCAGGCTGGAGACACGCACTGGAGGCCGGGTGCATGGAGCTGGCACAGGATATACTGGACCGTGGAGGCACACTGGAGGTCGGGAGCGTAGAGCTGGCACAACGTGTCCTGGACAAAGGACCACCTTCACACAAGTGCGGGGAGCTGGCACAGGACGCACTGTGCTGTGAAGGCGCACCGGAGATCCAGCGCATAGAGCCGGCGCAGGATATCCTGGACCGAGGAGGCGCACTGGAGACCAGGCGCGCTTAGCCGGCACCACTCGTCCTGGACAGATGCCCACTTTCGCACGGCAAGTGCGGGGAGCTGGCACAGCACGCACCGGGCTGTGGATGCGCACTGAAGAAATATACAAATTGGCTTAATTATGTATTTACTAACTAACTAAATAATCACAGAAATACATCAAACAAACAGTAGATATTGGTTACTAACAATGATAGAAAAGTCCCTAGTGGGCTAAACCGATATGAAGGCTTGGTAGTCAAAGGAAAGGGGTGGGGACTGAGAAAGAGCGGGAAAGACAAAATGGATTCACTACACACGGTCTATAATTATATTAATTGAAATGCTAATCCTTTGCACATGAACGGCCGCTCATTCAAGAATAATTGCAATGTATATATTTTTACGCCGGTATGTCATTGTTGTCTTCTCTGTTGGAGTACTCGATCATCCTGTATGGTTCATCAGAGTCTCTGGTTAACTTTCCCATAAGTCACAATGTCTTTCGTGGTTGTAGGTGGTTAGAATGGATACTTCAGAGTATCATTCGGAAATGTTCTCAAATGAATAGATGCTTCGGCAGTTGTCGGTATTCTCATTCTAGACTTACGTAATTATACGTCTAAGATTTTCTATTTTTCTGTAGTGATCGATAGTGTCAGAGTTTAACCATTTCCAGCCATGTAGCCAATGCTCCACGTGGTATGGTCTTGTCCTTTGGTAGAGTTGTAGTGCCAACTAGTTCAACATGTCGCGTCAGCTGTCTGGTGTGAATTTCTTCAGCAGTGGGTTTTATCCTCTGTCGAAGAAGGGGCAGATTTATGACGGCTAATGTGATGTCTGGGTTCACGGGGGTGTAGCCACTGACTAGTTAATCTTTATATGAAAATCCATAGTCTCATTTAGAAGGTTAATATCACAATACATCTTTTGACAAATAGTTCCATGTTTAATCACATACGTTTCACAATATTTAGATGTAAACCTGACAGCTGGGAAATGTACACTTTAAGAGATACAGTTATGTGTGTTTCCTATCCTTCATGAGATCACCAAATGAAACACACTCGTCATGACTGTCCCTCAAGTGTCCATGGACCATTCCCACATTCTCAAAAGTGGAAATATTGTATAATTCTCCCATTTTGGGGATTTAGGAGTTTGGCCAAGTCTCTCTTTGTTCTGGTAGATTCTCTCAGTACTGCAGTCTCTACTAGGTATTTATGACCGTGTGTGTGTGTGTGTGTGTGTGTGTGTGTGTGTGTGTGTGTGTGTGTGTGTGTGTGTTATATATATATATATATCAGTGCTTTGTGATGGCCACTCCAATACCTTGACTTTGTTGTCCTTAAGCCATTTTGCCACAACTTTGTATGATTGGGGTCATTGTCCATTTGGAAGACCCATTTGCGTCCAAACTTTAACTTCCTGACTGATGTCTTGAGATGTGTCTTAAATATATCTTCATAATTTTCCATCCTCAATTTTCCATCCTCCTGATGCCATCTATTTTATGAAGTGCACCAGTCCTTCCTGTAGCAAAGCACCCACACAACATGATGCTGCTTCACGGTTGGGATGGTGTTCTTCGGCTTCCTCCTTTTTCCTCCAAACATAATGATGGTCATTATGGCTAAACAGTTCTATTTTTGTTTCATCAGACCAGAGGACATTTCTCCAAAAAGTATGATCTTTGTCCCCATGTGCAGTTGCAAACCGTAGTCTGGCTTTTTAATGGTGGTTTTAGAGCAGTGGCTTCTTCCTTGCTGAGCGGCCTTTCAGGTTATGTCGATACAGTACTCGTTTTACTGTGGATATAGATACTTTTGTACATGTTTCCTCCAGCATCTTCACAAGGTCCTTTGCTGTTGTTCTGGGATTGATTTGCACTTTTCACACCAAAGTACGTTCATCTCTAGGAGATAGAACGTGTCTCCTTCCTGAGCGGTGTCACGTTCCTGACCTGTTTTCCTTGTTTTTGTATGTGTTTAGTTGGTCAGGGCGTGAGTTGGGGTGGGCATTCTATGTTATGTGTTTCTATGTTGGGTTAAATGTGTTGCCTGATATGGTTCTCAATTAGAGGCAGGTGTTTGACGTTTCCTCTGATTGAGAACCATATTAAGGTAGGCTGTTCTCACTGTTTGTTTGTGGGTGATTGTTCCTGTGTCTGTGTCTGTCGCAGTCGCACCACACGGGACTGTTTCGTGTTCGTTCGTTTGGTTAGTCTGTTCCTGTTCTTTGTGTTATATTGTAAGTTCTCAAGTTCAGGTCTGTCTACGTCGTTTTGTCATTTTTCAAAGTGTTTTTTCGTGTTCGTCTTGTCTTTAAATAAATTCATTCATGTATTCATCTACCGCTGCGTTTTGGTCCGATCCCTACTCCTTCTCCTCATCCGAGGAGGAGGAATTAGACAGCCGTTACAAGCGGTGTGACGGCTGCGTGGTCCCATGGCGTTTATACTTGCGTACTATTGTTTGTACAGATGAACGTGGTACCTTCAGGTGTTTGGAAATTGCTCCCAAGGATGAACCAGACTTGTGGAGGTCTACAATTTTTTTTCTGAGGTCTTGGCTGATTTCTTTTGATTTTCCCATGATGTCAAGCAAAGAGGCACTGAATTTGAAGGTAGGAAACATTACTTGTGTCATGCACAAAGTAGATGTCCTAACTTACTTGCCAAAACTATAGTATGTTAACGACGCCAACCTAAGTGTATGTAAACTTCTGACTTCAACTGTAACAACTTGATTTAACCAATGCAATTTTGGGCTCACTTATTTTTTCACCTGCACCAATTCCTTTTTAATTTAGTTTTCTACTACGTGCATCTGATTAAATGAAGATTTCATGGTAAAAATATGTAATTGCACAAGGATTTCACATACTTTCAAGCAGCACTGTATACATACATTTTACCTCTACATGGCACTTTTATATACAGCAATCACTTAACAATAATAAATTACTGAACATAAGCTCCTTAATCCCACCCCTCAGCCACTGTCAGCCCATCCCACCTATCACCATAGACCACCCTAATTTGGTTTCCATGTGCCATATACACTGCTCAAAAAAATAAAGGGAACACTTAAACAACACAATGTAACTCCAAGTCAATCACACTTCTGTAAAATCAAACTGTCCACTTAGGAAGCAACACTGATTGACAATAAATTTCACATGCTGTTGTGCAAATGGAATAGACAACAGGTGGAAATTATAGGCAATTAGCAAGACACTCCCAATAAAGGAGTGGTTCTGCAGGTGGTGACCACAGACCACTTCTCAGTTCCTATGCTTCCTGGCTGATGTTTTGGTCACTTTTGAATGCTGGCGGTGCTTTCACTCTAGTGATAGCATGAGACGGAGTCTACAACCCACACAAGTGGCTCAGGTAGTGCAGCTCATCCAGGATGGCACATCAATGCGAGCTGTGGCAAGAAGGTTTGCTGTGTCTGTCAGCGTAGTGTCCAGAGCATGGAGGCGCTACCAGGAGACAGGCCAGTACATCAGGAGACGTGGAGGAGGCCGTAGGAGGGCAACAACCCAGCAGCAGGACCGCTACCTCCGCCTTTGTGCAAGGAGGAGCACTGCCAGAGCCCTGCAAAATGACCTCCAGCAGGCCACAAATGTGCATGTGTCTGCTCAAACGGTCAGAAACAGACTCCATGAGGGTGGTATGAGGGCCCGACGTCCACAGGTGGGGGTTGTGCTTACAGCCCAACACCGTGCAGGACGTTTGGCATTTGCCAGAGAACACCAAGATTGGCAAATTCGCCACTGGCGCCCTGTGCTCTTCACAGATGAAAGCAGGTTCACACTGAGCACGTGACAGACGTGACAGAGTCTGGAGACGCTGTGGAGAACGTTCTGCTGCCTGCAACCTCCTCCAGCATGACTGGTTTGGCGGTGGGTCAGTCATGGTGTGGGGTGGCATTTCTTTGGGGGGGCGCACAGCCCTCCATGTGCTTGCCAGAGGTAGCCTGACTGCCATTAGGTACCGAGATGAGATCCTCAGACCCCTTGTGAGACCATATGCTGGTGCGGTTGGCCCTGGGTTCCTCCTAATGCAAGACAATGCTAGACCTCATGTGGCTGGAGTGTGTCAGCAGTTCCTGCAAGAGGAAGGCATTGATGCTATGGACTGGCCCGCCCGTTCCCCAGACCTGAATCCAATTGAGCACATCTGGGACATCATGTCTCGCTCCATCCACCAACGCCACGTTGCACCACAGACTGTCCAGGAGTTGGCGGATGCTTTAGTCCAGGTCTGGGAGGAGATCCCTCAGGAGACCATCCGCCACCTCATCAGGAGCATGCCCAGGCGTTGTAGGGAGGTCATACAGGCACGTGGAGGCCACACACACTAATCAATTTCATTGATTGTGGTAAGTTCGTTTATATTTATTTTTTTGAGATATAAATAACAAGTATGTCTACTTCACCATCCATCCATTGTATTGGTAATGTAGTGTAAACATTGTATTTTAATTATCCAACACGTAATATGGTACACTTGTCATACTTAGGTTTTTATCTTATTTTTTTCTTTTTTCTTTCACCTTTATTTAACCGGGTAGGCTAGTTGAGAACAAGTTCTCATTTGCAACTGCGACCTGGCCAAGATAAAGCAAAGCAGTTCGACATATACAACAACACAGAGTTACACATGGAATAAACAAACATACAGCCAATAATACAGTACAAAAAGTCTATATACACTATGTGCAAATGAGGTAGGATAAGGGAGGTAAGGCAATAAATAGGCCATGGTGGCAAAGTAATTACAATATACCAATTAAACACAATAATGGTAGATGTGCAGAAGATGAATGTGCAAGTAGAGATACTGGGGTGCAAATGAGCAAGATAAATAAATAAATTCAGTGTGGGGATGAGGTAGATTGGATGGGCTATTTACAGATGGGCTATGTACAGGTGCAGTGATCTGTGAGCTGCTCTGACAGTTGGTGCTTAAAGCTAGTGAGGGAGATATGAGTCTCCAGCTTCAGTGATTTTTGAAGTTCGTTCCAGTCATTGGCAGCAGAGAACTGTAAGGAAAGGTGGCCAAAGGAAGAATTGGCTTTGGGGGTGATATACCTGTGAGATATACCTGCTGGAGCGCGTGATACGGGTGGGTGCTGCTATGGTGACCAGTGAGCTGAGATAAGGCGGGGCTTTACCTAGCAAAGACTTGTAGATGACCTGGAGCCAGTGGGTTTGGCGACGAGTATGAAGTGAGGGCCAGCCAACGAGAGCGTACAGTTTGCAGTGGTGGGTAGTAAATTGGGCTTTGGTGACAAAACGGATGGCACTGTGATAGACTGCATCCAATTTGTTGAGTGGAGGCTATTTTGTAAATGACATAGCTGATGTAGGATAGTCAGTTTTACGAGGGTATGTTTGGCAGCATGAGTGAAGGATGCTTTGTTGCGAAATAGGAAGCAGATTCTAGATTTAATTTTGGATTGGAGATGCTTAATGTGAGTCTGGAAGGAGAGTTTACAGTCTAACCAGACACCTAGGTATTTGTAGTTGTCTACATATTCAAAGTCAGAATCGTCCAGAGTAGTGATGCTGGACGGGCGGGCAGGTGCGGGCAGCAATCGGTTGAAGAGCATGCATTTAGTTTTACTTGCATTTAAGAGCAGTTGGGGGCCATGGAAGGAGAGTTGTATGGCATTGAAGCTCATCTGGAGGTTAGTGAACACAGTTTCCAAAGAAGGGCCAGAGGTATACAGAATGGTGTCGTCTGGATAGAGGTGGATCAGAGAATCACCAGCAGCAAGAGTGACATCATTGATGTATACAGAGAAGAGAGTCGGCCCGGGAATTGAACCCTGTGGCACCCCCATAGAGACTGCCAGAGGTCCGGACAACAGGCCCTCCAATTTGACACACTGAACTCTATCAGATATGTAGTTGGTGAACCAGGCGAGGCAATCCTAATTATGAGATTTCTGTTGTTTTGAATTTGGCGCCCTGCAATTTCACTGGCTGTTGGTTAGGTGGAACGCTTTGATGATCTTCATCGGAATGCACTCCCAGGAATCCCAGTTCCACAATAAATTTTTGTTTTGTTCGATAAAGTCCATAATTTATGTCCAAATACCTCCTTTTTGTTCGCGCGTTTAGCCCAGTAATCCAAATGCACAGTACGCGAGCAATTAGTTCAGACGAAAAGTCAAAAAAGTTATATTACAGTTCGTAGAAACATGTCAAACGATGTATAGAATCAATCTTTAGGATGTTATCATAAATCTTCAATAGTGTTTCAACCGGACAATTCCTTTGTCTTTTCATTTATAAAGGAACAGAGCTCGCTCTCATGGACGAGCGCCTGACTGAGCTAATGGCATTCTGCCAGACCTCTTAGTCAAACAGCTCTTATTCTCTCCCCCTTCACAGTAGAAGCCTGAAACAAGGTTCTAAAGACTGTTGACATCTAGTGGAAGCCTTAGGAAGTGCAATATGACCCCATAGACACTGTATATTGGATAGGCAAAGACTTGAAAATCTACAAACCTCAGATTTCCCACTCCCTGGTTGAATTTGTTCTCAGGTTTTTGCCTGCCATATGAGTTCTGTTATACTCACAGACATCATTCAAACAGTTGTAGAAACTTCAGAGTGTTTTCTATCCAAATCTACTAATATATGCATATTCTAGCTTTTGGGCCTGAGTAGCAGGCAGTTTACTCTGGGCACCTTATTCATCCAAGCTACTCAATACTGCCCCCGTTCCCAAAGAAGTTAATGTGCTGACATCACCCTTACCTGAACAGCACCCTCACCTGAGAAGTAGAAATCAAAGGGATAGAAACTGGGAATTAAATAACTGCAGTTGGCATATATTACATTACCATGGGTATGTGAACACCTGATCATCGAACATCTCATTCCAAAATCATGAGCATTAATATGGAGTTGGTGCCCCCTTTTGCTGCTATAACAGCCTCCACTCTTGTTGGAATATTGCTTCCCTGCCCTGGACCCACGCCCTACTGCTTCCTTGGATTCTGCTCCGGACCTGCTTACCCTGCCCCTACTCCCCTTGCCTCAGCCTCAGCTCCTGGTTCCCTGCTATCTGTCAAGCTTCCCCTGGCCTGCACCCCATCTCACCCCCGCTTTTCAAATAATACCTTAGTTACCTTATTCCTGTGTCTGAGTCTGCACTTGGGTTCACCTGCTCCGCCCCACTTAACACTACCAATAAAAATCTCTCTCTCTCTGAAAAGTCTCTTTTCATAATTTTCCTTCAATTCGCAATTGGCTGTATCTATCTATGTACTGTATCTGATGGGGGGTCAATGTCTGGATAAAATGGATACGACGTGTGGCTGTCGTAGCATTTGATAGATTTATGCCAGTGAGCATTTGGCCTCCGTTGACAAAATTATTTGCCAATCAGCATTGAGCTGAGCTCAACTGTGGGTGGTCCTAGCACAGCATAACACCCTGAAGGGAGGCCAGTTTCAATATGGCGTCACACCAATCACATCAAAAGCAGAACATCATTGTCAGAAAAAAATTCTGTTTCTGGAATTGGTTTCTGGTCTGCTTGTGACTTGTTGTCCTGCAGTATCTAGCTAGCTAAATCGGCCCTTTCCAAAGCCATGGATGAAGATGGCGATTTGGACATGGTGTTTTTGCTTAATTCTCTGTACAGGCCAATGATTAGAACGGCAATTCTGATCTAACGATAAATTCATACATTGTGCAACTGGCCTGAGACTATTGAAGTTCAATATGTAGCCTAGATCTAGTAGGCTCACGTTAACTAGCTAGCTAATTTAGCTGGTTCAGCAAGCATTTGAGCCAGGTAGCCTAGTCTAGGACATAATAGCCTAGTCTAGGACATAATCTAAAAGTGTGTACTACTCAGTCATAGGCCGTTTTGCCAACATGAAAAAGGGAAAGGCCTTGGTGTTAATCTAGTCTACAAGTAGGGTGGGTCAACATGTTTTTTCTCCTTGCGCGCGCACACACACGCAGTAAAATTAGTACCATGGACAGCCACATTGTCACGGCTGTCTAAGGGTGAGAGAGTGGACCAAGGCGCAGCGTGTGAAAAATACATCTTCTCTTTATTATTAAGAAGAAAAACGAAACAAAACAACAAATAGACGAACGTGAAGCTATATAAATGAACTAAGTGCACACATGCAACATAGAACATAGACACAGACAATTACCCACAAAACCCCAATGCCTATGACTGCCTTAAATATGGCTCTCAATCAGAGACAATGAACCACAGCTGCCTCTAATTGAGAACCAATCTAGGCAGCCATAGACATAACTAGACAACTACACTAGACACTACAAAAACACATACATTCCCCATGTCACACCCTGACCTAACTAAAAAACATAAAGAAAACAAAGAATACTAAGGCCAGGGCGTGACACATATGATATTTAGCAGTGTTGATTGGACTTAATTGTTTTTGGTATCTTTTAAGTTTTAAGTTGTATCACTGTATTAGACTAATCAGAAACAAAGCAATAAAAGAAATGTCCCTTTTTCAGGACCCTGTCTTTCAAAGATAATTCGTAAAAATCCAAATAAACCCTTTACAATGAAGATCTGTGAAGTTAAAACTTCTTAGGGATAGGGGGCAGTATTCGGATGTTTGGATGACTGAGGTGCCCAAATTAAACTGCCTGTAACTCAGGCCCAGAAGCTAGGATATGCATGCGCATGGTATTATTGGATAGAACACTCTAAAGTTTCTAAAACTGTTAAAATAATGTCTGTGAGTATAACAGAACTGATTCGGCAGGCGAAACCCCGAGGACAATCCATCCAGGATTTTTTTGTTGTTGAGGTCATTGAATTTCCAATGCTTTTCTTAGGGGAAGCCAAATTATTAGGACCCAGATTGCAGTTCCTATGGCTTCCACTAGATGTCAACAGTCTTTTTTTTTTGAAAAATGAAGAAGTAGTCGTATTCTTTCTAAGTGTCACTCAGGTGGACTCTAGTCTTTTGGTGCGCGTGAATGAGAGTGCGCTCCGTGTTGTTTTTCTCCGGTATTGGAAACAGTGTATTCCGTCTTAAATTTGATAGATTATTTACATTTTAGGGTACCTGTGGTTGGATTAGAAACGTTGTTTGAAATGTTTGGACCACATTTACAGGTAACTTATTAGATCCTTTGTAGGCATGTTGGGCGAGTTGGAACCGGTGAATTTCTGAATCAAACGCGCCAAATAAACGGACATTTTTTGGATATAAAGAAGGATTTTATCGAACAAAACGACCATTCATTGTGTAACTGAGACCTTTGGGATTGCAAAAAGATGAAGATCTTCAAAGGTAGGCAAAATGATTTTATCGCTATTTCTGACTTTCGTGATGCATCTGTTTGGTTGGAAAATGTTTTTCATGCTTTTGTATGCGGGACGCTGTCCTCAGATAATCAAATGGTATGCTTTCGCCGTAAAGCGTTTTGAAATCTGACAAAGCGGTTGGATGAACCTTTCTAGGACACACGTTCTGCTAGCAGAATCCCTCGACAACATTCCGCTGAAAAGGCAGCGCGGGAAACTCTAAAATATTTTTTTAAATATGTAACTTTCACACATTAACAAGTCCAATACAGCAAATGAAAGATAAACATCTTGTTAATCTACCCATCGTGTCCGATTTTAAAAATGCTTTACAGCGAAAACACAACATATGATTATGTTAGATCACCGCCAAGTCCAAAAAACACACAGACATTTTCCCAGCCAAAGATAGGAGTCACAAAAAGCAGAAATAGAGATAAAAATGTATCACTAACCTTTGATGATCTTCATCAGATGACACTCATAGGACATCATGTTACACAATACATGTTTGCTTTGTTCGATAATGTGCATATTTATATCCAGAAATCTCAGTTTACATTGGCGCCATGTTCAGAAATGCATCCAAAATATCCGAAGAAATTGCAGAGAGCCACATCAAATAACAGAAATACTCATCATAAACTTTGATGAAAGATACATGTTTTACATAGAATTAAAGATACACTTGTTCTTAATGCAACCGCTGTGTCAGATTTCAAAAAAACTTTACGGAAAAAGCAAACCATGCAATAATCTGAGACGGCGCTCAGATAGAAACAACATTTCTCCGCCATGTTGGAGTCAACAGAAATACGAAATGACATTATAAATATTCCCTTACCTTTGATGATCTTCATCAGAATGCACTCCCAGGAATCCTAGTTCCACAATACATTGTTGTTTTGTTCGATAATGTCCATTATTTATGTCCAAGTAGCTACTTTTGTTAGCACGTTTAGTACACTTATCCAAACGCTCGTGCAGGTCCAGGCGAACTTCGGACGAAAACTTCATAAAGTTATATTACAGGTCGAATGAACTTGTCAAACTAAGTATAGAATCAATCTTTAGGATGTTGTTATCATAAATATTCAATAACGTTCCAACCGGAGAATTCCTTTGTGTCTATAGAAGTAATGGAACGCAAGTCGATATCATGTGGAATGCGCATGAATAGGCGATGAGTAGAAAATCGACCAGCCTCAGAATTCCCACTTCCTGTTTGGATTTTTTCTCAGGTTTTTGCCTGCCATATGAGTTCTGTTATACACAGACATCATTCAAACAGTTTTAGAAACTTCAGTGTGTTTTCTATCCAATAGTAATAATAATATGCATATATTAGCATCTGGGACAGAGTAGGAGGCAGTTCACTCTGGGCACGCTATTCATCCAAAGTGAAAATGCTGCCCCCTATCCCTAAAAAGTCAACAAGAAGTTAATCTTAAACCGATGAATAACATTTGTATTTTTTATGAATGTTTATTATGACTATTTCTGTATTTTGAATATGGCGCTCTGCAATTTCACCGGATGTTGTCGGGGTGGGTCGCTAGCGGAACGCCTGCGCCAGAAAGGTTAAACACTGTTTCCCATGCTTGTTCAATGAACCATAAACAATTAATGAACATGCACCTGTGGAACGGTCGTTTTAAGACACTAACAGCTTACCGACGGTAGGCAATACTATGGCCACCAGCCATACTGCTCATTCTGTGCGTGATTTCCTGCAAGACAGGAATGTCAGTGTTCTACATGGCCAGCGAAGAGCCCGGATCTCAATCCCATTGAGCACGTCTGGGACCTGTTGGATCGGAGGGTGAGGGCTAGGGCCATTCCCCCCAGAAATGTCCGGGAACTTGCAGGTGCCTTGGTGGAAGAGTGGGGTAACATCTCACAGCAAGAACTGGCAAATCTGGTGCAGTCCATGAGGAGGAGATGCACTGCAGTACTTAATGCAGCTGGTGGCCACACCAAATACTGACTGTTACTTTTGATTTTGACCCCCCCTTTTGTTCAGGGACACATTATCCCAAACTCGATCTTGCCTTTATTTTCCTGGCTTGGTTTCCCCAGTGATTTTACTTACATACCACTACTGCAAATATCCAACACATAGGCTAGTCCAGCATCCAGATTGGAGCTGTAAATACAATCAAAACGGTCAAATGGCAGAGTTGTTTGTTTGTCACTGTTGATCAGCACACGTTTGGATTGAAAGAGCAAGAAGACAGGAGAAGGAGCGTACTGGAATTTATTTAGGATGTTTGAAACTGGTGAGTTTTTCTGATGCTAGCAAGCATGCTCTACAGTAACTTAGGTTTTTTCTTATCCACTTATGACTGGCAGCCTGGTGCAGCAGCAGCTGTGTTGTTGCCGAGCAACTGAATTGCTTGACCCAGTGTTAGAACACTGAGCTTCGGCTGAAAAATATGTTAGCATTGTCAACATTGCCTGTAAAAAGGTAGCACATTGTTGGTTCTTGATGGACAGAAATGAGCACGTGAGAGCGATAAATTATACATTCGATAACTGTTGAACTTAGCTCCAAGTCCAATGGACACTTTATGGACGCTATAGTCCCCTTCTAATCCGACGTCTAGAAATTAAACTAGGTGGGACTGTAAAGTATTAAATTACTAAAGACCCTGTTAAAAATCGGCATGTGGTTCTTGCTAACGGCCAGACGGCTCATTACGAGAGGCAATTTTGGGTGTCATATTGGCTTAGATATTGTTACGTTCCCCAGCAAGAAAATCAAATAATGTCACTCACAGAAGGGGGAACTAACAAACAGTCACTGACCACAACCATAATGAAACAGATGGGGTTTTAGGAAGGGTTCTGAAAGACACTCATGGGGGTGTCCACTGAAAGTTGACTAGCAACAGCAACTTGGACCTAAAAGACACCCACCATGACCGCCCACTAAATTTGCCCAAGAACAGGCAAACAACATTAAAACCCACACCAAACTTAGACAGGAAGCAAACCAAAAAGTGAAGCAAAATGAAAATAGGGAAGATAGAGGATTGTTAGTCTAGAAATCAAATAGGGAGACAATTAAAGGTGTTAACCTTCCACATATCTCAAGATAACTGGTGCACTGGGCCAGCACAGGTGAAACACCTTCCTACATAATGACTAACGAGGTGACACCAATCGGTGCGCTCCATGTGCTATTGTCCAACCTCGAAATATACATGGAAAACCAAAGCCTGTAACAATCTGATGGTGTCATATTAGCTTAGAAATCACCCCCACAATAATATGAGCGGCACTGTAATGTCAGGTCCTGACAAAAAGTTTGATTGAAAAACACACGGCCGTTGGCAGATCAGGAGATTAGAAATCATCATAGGAGTTCTATTCATATCTGACCTTTTAATTAACAATGGAGTGGACATGGCCGGTCCTCTTGATTTGGATCGTTATTTTTCCCAGGCAGCCAGGGGAGGTGGTGGTGTGAGATGATGTCTGTCGAGTTGTTTTGTTTTCCTAAAGGGAAGAATGGGGGTGGATGAATGAAGAGGAGAGGATGGTTTATATATGGAATTGCTGCATCACTTATGGCTGTGGGCAGGTTACTGCGAGCAGCAGAGGAGACAGTTATTTTCTTCTGCTATTCACACACGGAGATAATTCCATGTTCCACCCTTTTGTTTCCCCCTCCGGCCTCGGTTTGCTGTTCTCCACCATTAATAATCTTTGAACCGACGGAGAGGGAGTAAGGTGCCAAATGTGTTGATGTCATGCTTTGTCTTAATACTTTGTTGTTCTTGCTTTGAGAACAATGCCTCTGTGTAGGTCAAAATCATTCGTTGTCTAATAGGATGAGTACAGAATTTAATAAAATTGCTATTGTGCATGTATTAACCCTACGGCCTCTCCGTTTTGCTCTTTCTATTGCCAACGTCTTACTCCACCTAATTCAAGTAATAGAGATCCACAATGGATTGCAGAAAAACTACAGTTGTCTAAGTGAGTCCTTTCTTTGCGCAGGGAGTGCCGATTGGAAATTAGACCACCAAATCAACAGGGTGAGAGAAATGGAAGGGGGGTTTGTCTGCCCTTAAGATAATTGCAAGCTGAACTGCTAATTGAAGACTGATCTGTCAGGGCTGGGGAGTGACTCTATTCAGGATCCAATCACCCCTATAGGGGGAATGAAAGCTCCAGTTTTGGAAATAACATCAGATTATGTAATTGGATCAGAAATATGTGACTCTCCAGCTGGATTCGGTCTTACGTAGCAACATTTGAAAATGTGTTTTCTAAATCTGATAAAAGTAGAGACTCAGAGCTACAGAATGGTATATCACACTCTACATATTTGAGGAAAATGGGAGAGTAATTCTGCTTTGAAAGTTGATAAACTTGTAAACTCACTTTTGAGAAAATTGCCTTTGAATGCTTTGGTATCTAGTAAAGAGCTCTTCTTTGTCTACACCCATTCAGCATCGTAAGCTTTAGACCCACCCATCTCGTTTCACCCTCCGAGTGCACACTTGACGCTCTGGTCGATGATTTGTTTACCTATAGATAACATGAAAACAACCTAACCAGCTCTGCAGGCAACAATTTCATTACGCAGACGTTTACTGACACCGGCCATATTCAACGGGTGTTGTACACTTTAGCTCAAGACATGTAGCTAGCTAGCTAGGTAAACAATGAACCTAGCTAGGTAAACAATGTGTAAACTCACACACGTCACGTAACGTTAGCTAACGAGCCAGCCAGCTAACATTAGCTAGTTAAACAACAATGAACATAGTGCCAAATCATGTTACTACCCTGCATGAATATGCTGGGAGCTAACCAACTAGGTTCAGTGTTAGCTAGCTAACATTAGGCTCTAACTAGAAAAGCAAACGGCTCTGGGATACGAATAATAACGTCAGCTAAGGAGCCAGCCAGCTAACATTAGCTAGCTAGCTAACAGTACACTTTAGCTTAAGACATGTAGCTAGCTAGCTAGGTAAACAATTAACCTAGCTAGGTAAACAACGTGTAAAATCACACAAGTCACCTAACGTTAGCCAACGAGCCAGCCAGCTAACGTTGCCTAGTTAAACAACAATGAACATAATGCAAAATCATGTTGTTGCTACCCTGCATGAATATGCTGGGAGCTAACCAACCAGGTTCAATGTTAGCTAGCTAACATTCGGCTCTAACTAGAAAAGCAAACAGCTCTGGGATATGAATAATAACATCAGCTAGGGAGCCAGCCAGCTAATGTTAGCTAGCTAGCTAACAGTTCACTTTAGCTTGAAATGAAACCACTTCCTGTCAAAATTAGAAACTGACGCTAGACTATCTTACCTGTATACATCATCATGCATAATGGACGTGTCTCCCTGTCACGGATGCCATGCCACGGTTGTCCTTAGTTTGAAGATGTAATCCGGAGACAGCTGTTTTCTCCATCTCTTTCGCTCTTATGCACTAATTCCACTGATTTCAAAACTTGATCCTCCAGAAAGTGGACAGCAACACTTATGCAGCTCCACTACACAAATGTTTTTTTAAAGCCGCTTTCGGCAGGTTTACGAACACAGACTGACCAGCTCAAA
The DNA here is from genome assembly GCF_016432855.1 of Salvelinus namaycush. Classification (NCBI taxonomy): domain Eukaryota; kingdom Metazoa; phylum Chordata; class Actinopteri; order Salmoniformes; family Salmonidae; genus Salvelinus; species Salvelinus namaycush. Next base: position 39,855,073 of record NC_052309.1, on the reverse strand, counting down.
TAGACAGAAACGTTCTATATGGCAGACCAAAAAGAACAAACATTAAAATGGCTCTGTGAAGTATGGGCAATACAAACAGGATAAAAAAATGCCATCATTTTGGAGATCTAGTGTGAGTCCTACATAGCATCCTATTCCCAATATAGTGCACTACTTTTGACCAGAGCCCTTTGGGCCCTTTATATGGTGTCATTTGAAACACAACCATAGTATAAACAGGAATTCAGGCTCTAGTGCAGGGATCTCCAACAGGTTGATTGCAAGCTACTAGCAGCTTGCAGCCCACCTATGAGTAGCTCGCCAAACAATTCTGAAAGTACATACATTTTACACGTTTTCACCTGCAAACTGTCATAAACAAATATCAGATACCTCAAGCTCCCGGCTACTATCTGATCAAAGCCTCATTGACATTATCCCACCCCTGGTTAGCCACACGTAGTCATTTTGAGTATTTATATTGTGTTTGTGTGGCCATGCACCCAGTTCAAGTCAACATTGGCTCTACCCTATCCTTGCAACTGGTGGGCATTACATCTGGCGTAGTTGGCAAGAGAGGGCACTGGGTACAGGTCTGGAAACATGTCCAAAGTACAGCAGCAGCAGTAGGAGCCACCATTAGGTTGGTGCAATTTGCTTGTTTTAAATGGACAACATTACTGCATGGTTTGTATAGTGTTTGTATCTCAAATGGATGAACTGCCATGTTGTATACCTAATCTGTTGTCCCTCTGTCCATGTATGTATGAATGTGTGTGTGTGTGAGTGAACAGCTTGAGGAGCGGGTAAAATACGTCATGTCTCTGCAGCACTGTGGGCTCCATGGGTTTCTGTGAAGGAAACAGATGCGTGAGGGAGGATTTGGAAGACCAGGCCTGAAGGGAGGTATTGTTAGGTGCTCATTATGTGGGTCTACCCCCCCCCATCATTAAGTTTGCCGACGACATAATGGTGGTAGGCCTGATCACCGATTACGATGAGATTTTTGGTATGTCATTCATACCCTCCTGGGGTGTGGCTGTCCTAGGAAAGTGGGTGTACGATTTAACCTATTCTTTACAGGCCCATATGAATTTAACAATCCGAGGATTTAGCCAACTCTCATTAGATGTCCAAAATCTGAAAGCAGTCGTCAGCCGCCATGATTTGGCTTTAGATGATCTTTTGGCGAAGGAAGGAGGACACTGTAACGTACTAGGTATTATTGATCCTGAAAATTGTGTTATGATCCTCCCTGACTCCTCTGAGAATATGACTGCAATAATTGATAAGATTGCTGATCTTAGTAAAACTCTCTCAAAGTCAGAAAAATCTGTTTGACAAAATTGGTGACTGGTTTAATGCTACATTTGGAAATGTGATGGGAAAAGTTATGTTGACTTTGTTTTCATAGTTTACTCCTATACTTGTAGGAGGTTTGGTGGTTTTGGTTACCGTTTATATTTGTAAGAAAATGACTGTAACTGCTCTTGAACATGCTGAAATGATGGTGTTGGTGGAAGCTGATACAAATCGTGCTGAAGGTGATACTGGTGCATTTCTGGTTTCTCTTAATCCCATTGTTTATTCAACTTGTGTGGTTCTTCCCAGGACTCAAGAGGAAATGGGAGTATAACCAGACTCATCCACCCCCACTAGCATTCCAGGAACCTCAGGAGTTGTTTCTCCCTTTAGAAGGCCATCCCTGGGATCAAATGGATACGGGGGATTTGCCTAATCTATTTAATTTCAGAGGAGAATACTATGATTGAAGCTGTGAGACTAATTAGTCTCAAAGGGGGAAATTAAAGTGGTTCACTTAGGGGTCATGATAGGGGCTGTACCAAATTTTTTGATGTATTATAATAATTGATTATGCTTATGTTGTATTAATGGAAGGGGAGGGCTTATAAAACCCCTCACTCCTTACATATATAAGGTCCTAGACTACAGATTAACAATATATATACATTATTAGGTTTAATATTGTTCCACAGTACTTTTCTAGTCTCTCTGCCTATTATGAAGAAACTGTCTGAGAAATGTGTGACTGTGAAGACAGAACTCTGCAGGGGAGTGTAAGAGATACGAGATTAGTCAGACATCCCACTATAAATCAAATTGGACATGTACTGCTAAGCTTTTAGATAGCTATATAAACAAGAGTTTTAATGTTGAGTAGGCATGGTTTTGATCTCATAAGTAGAAGATAATGACGTATGCAGTCACTAGGGCTGGACTTCAGGTTTAATAAAATAACTTGTGACCTTTTCTTTGATGCAGAACTTACTCGGAAACATGCATTATGTTCCTGATGTCAACTTCTGTCTGCAATTGCATTAACTTCTTCGGGGTAGGGGGCAGCATTTTCACTTTTGGATAAATAGCATGCCCAAATTCAACTGCCTGCTACTCATCCCCAGAATATAAGATGTGCATAATATTAGTAGATTTGGATAGAAAACTCTGAAGTTTCTAAAACTGTTTGAATCATGTCTGTGAGTATAACAGAACTTATGTAGTAGGCAAAACACTGAGGACAAACCATTCAGAATGTTTTTTTTTTGAGGTCACTGTCTTTTCAATGAGGTTTCATTGGGACACCAGATTTCTAAGGGACTTGTTTGCAGTTCCTACCGCTTCCACTGGATGTCACCAGTCTTTGGAAATTGGTTGAGGTTTTTCCTTTGTGTAATGAAGAAGTACGGCCATCTTAAATGAGAGTCACTTGAAGTAAATTGTTTGAGAGAGGCACATTACCAGAAAGGTTGTGTCAGTTTGTTTTCTTTTTGTATTGAACACAGATCATCCCGTCTTCAATTTGATCGGTTATTAACCCTTTCATGCGTGAGTTCCAAATATCTCTAACGGTCGCCCCAGCGTGAGTTTTTTTATGCACGTGATGTTAGAATGTTCTCTCCATTCCAGAATGTGATTGATACGTAACAGTACATTTTATCCGCGCTGCCCTCAAACCAAAGCACGCAGCCTGTTTATATTTATAGGCTGTTTCAACTTCAATTTCAAATTATTTTCTAACAAGTTTTTATTTTCTAAAAACAGTTTGAATTTAGGTGTGTTCCGCCTCCTCATTCATTCACATAAAAATAGTAATTTTTACTTTTGCGGACAATTAAATTTTTGGGACATTTCTGACACGGACAAAATTCCCCCAAGCACTTCCCAATTGTTTGTGCAGTTCACGTCTGCAGACATTTGCTCATCTCCCGTCAGAACATGATCTGCACACGTGTTCACATTTTCTATCTGTTGCCCTCATTGCAGTCATTGTTTTCGTTAATAATAATAACTTTGGAAATGTGTGCGTTTCTATCAAAGTAAGTGCATTATTACGTTGTAATAGTTTCTGTATGTCGTTTCTATTGTAGCGTACTGTATGTATGGAGCATAATATATTTGTGTATATTCTTTATAACCGCGGACACGTGAGGTAACGTTACTCATTTTATAACCTTTATGGTGTTATAGTCAATCGTGCTTATGTAGCTACATTATTCTATTAGCTCTGTAAAACAATGCTAATTGCGTCAGAGAAGTACTATCTTGTGTTGTATTTTGAAGCTACATGGCCTTATGACTCCCAAGTGACGCAGCGGTCAAAGGCACAGCACATCAGTGCTACAGGCGTCACTACAGACTCCCTGGTTCAAATCCAGGCTGCGTTTCTATCAAAGTAAGTGCCTTATTACGTTATAATAGTTTCTGCTGTAGCTCACTGTATGTATGGATCATAATATATTCCTTATAACCGCGGACACGTGAGGTAACGTTACACATTTTATAACCTTTATGGTGTTATAGTCAATCGTGCTTATGTAGCTACATTATTCTATTAGCTCTGTAAAACAGTGCTAGTTGCGTCAGAGAACTATTAGCTTGTGTTGTATTTTGAAGCTACCCTGACCTTATGACTCCCGAGTGGCGCAGCGGTCTATGGCACTGCATCTCAGTGCTAGAGGCGTCACTACAGACACCCTGGTTCAAATCCAGGCTGTATCACAACTGGATGTGATTGGGAGTCCCATAGGACAGCGCATGATTGGCCCAGCGTTGTCCGAGTTTGGCCGGTGTAGGCCATCATTGTAAATAATAATTTGTTTTTAAATTACTTGCCTAGTTAAATAAAATAAAAAATATGACCATGGTTTGTTTATTTGGTCTATTCAGCATAGCTCTGTTCTGCCCTGCCTTGCCCCCCTGTGGAGCTCAAAAGTTAGTTTCTTAATGCAATAAACTATTTTTTATAGCAGTGTTTATTATGTTACTTCTTTGTAGTATTGTTTTATTGCTATATCCTTATATTGTATTCTAATTAATAATTCCTCTTTCTTCTGTACTTTCAGAAACCACAAACATTATTTGCCAATATCATAACTGGAGCTGGACATCTTTGGAGCAGAAGAATGAGGACAGCTTTTGTATGCTAACGTACACTCCTTAACAGTCTTACTGGATGAAAAGACAGCAAGAAAACACATATGCCAATATGTAATAGTCGTCTATTTTATTGCAGTATTGGTAGTTGGTTCAACAACTTGTTATACTAGAGGACAAAAAACTGAAAATGCATAACCCATATTTAATATTCATGCAGTGACTGAACAACAACTGCATTTCCACCCCCCCTCCCCCCCCCCCCCCCCCCCCCACCTCTGAAGGCATAGTATCATGGCAGTCAGTCACTTATTGCTGCAGATGTGCTCAATAATGCTTGAGCATGTGATACTCCTCAAAGCATGGTGAAATACATAGAGGTGTATCACAAGCTAAACACATGTATTTTGTCATCTTCCTCTGCTTCCTTCTCCTGGTGCCAGACAGGCAGACTTTGCAGTGCCTCCTTGTGCGACTACCTTGAGCAGCAGTTTGAGGGACTTTGCAGGGAAAATGCCGTGCAGTAAGGCGTAGGGGATTGTTTACAGCAGGACGACCCCCAGTGGATGGGCGCCGAGGGGTGTGGTGCTCCTCCAGCAGCTCTCTCATTAGGTTCTCTCTGTATTTTTGGTAGGTAATTACTTTACCTAAGAGGGAGTGGGGAGGATGAAGAAAGTTAGAGGATGATGAGGCAGTGGGTAGGTGGGTGAGATATTGTCACTATAATTGCATAATGGATTTGTATGTGAACTGTACATCCAATTACAAAAATAGCTTGTTCAGTAATCATCTCACCTGTTAGTTGGCGGTGAACTATGCTGCCATTGAGGGCAGCAGTGTCGATCAGATGGAAAAATATCTTCTTATACCACTTGGTTGTTTTCCGAGTGCATTCCACAAAGCTGTTTATCATGTCTGCCTTATCCACTGCCCCATTTTGAGGTTATATTCGAGCACACAATCTGGTTTGATCTTTCTCTCTCCAGTCAGGTGATCCACCTTCCCTGTGGCCGACATGGTTGCTGTATGGACAGTGGAGAGGACATGGACATCTCTTTTGTCATGCCACTTTACTGCCAGCTGTTGACCATTCTCCTGGAACTCCACCTCCCCTCTCTGCATCTTCCTGCATCCGAATCCTGGCATCCCCTTCCTGTTCGACCTGACTGTGCCACAGGCCCCTGTGCTGTTGGAGAGCAGATGCTGGAAGAGTGTGGGACTGCTGTACCAATTGTCCACGTACAAAGTGTGTCCCTTGCCGAGATGAGGAGCCAGCATGGTCATCACTACGGACCCGGACACCCCAAGCCCCTCATAATGTTTGATGTCAGTGGTGGACCCTGTGTAAACTATAATATCCTGGACAAATCCTGTCTTCACGTCGCACATGACAAAGAACTTGACTCCAAACCTGTGCCTTTTGGAGGGAATATATTGACGGAACCCCAGCCTACCTTTCCATAACATCAGGGACTCATCAATGCATAGGTCCTTGTATGGCACAAAGACCCGACCAAATGCTGATGTCAGGCTGGTTAGAACATTTCTTATTTTGTATAACGGGTCACTTAAGATGGCAGTAGCATTGTTGACGAAATGCAGGCATCGCAGCAGAACTAGGAAGCGGTCTTGGGAAAAGAGGGTGGCAAAGAAGGGAGTTGCAAACATAGGATCTGTGCTCCAGTATTCTCTTAGGGAGTTCTTCTTTACTATCCCCATGAGGAGGACTGTCACCAGGAAGGTATACATTTCACTAATTGTGGTTGTCACCCATTTAGCGAGTTTCCCCCTCACTCCTGGCTCTCTCTTCTCCTGTAGCTCCAAGGCATAGCGATTGGTCTCCTCTACTATGTCTCCCACCAGCTCCTCTGTCAGAAACAACTTGAAGCACTCTGCCTCAGTTGGAAATGGCAAGGGGCGTTGCACTCCAGACTGGGACTCGTCAAAGCAAACAGCAGGGCCAGGAGGGGTGAAATTACTGGTGGCCTTCCAGCTACCACAGAACTCCTGTACTTCATCCACTCTGCCTCCATCACCACCAGCATCTTCAAAGGGAACTGGTACTTCGTCAGTGGACAAGGGAAATTCAGATTCAGGGTTCTCAATGGCTACAAGGTTGGAGGGCAGCTCCTCACTGTCACTGTCAGAATCTGATTCCTGACTTTCATACTCAGACTCATTGTCAGAATTAAAAAAAATCTCCAGAATTTCCACATTTGTGAGTTGTCTCCTTTTGAAAGACATTGCTAATGCTACAGCTTAGCTCACTAGCTACATACATAAACAACAACACTGAATGGCTCAGAGGAATGGCTCAGAGTGAGAGGGTACGTGTTTGACTACCGGCACGCGCCACTTGTATCAATAAATCACTATCAGAAAATGTTTCGTGTGGCAATTATTTGTGTATTTACGGTTTTATTCACATGTTTTCAATTCTAGGTGACAAATCATGCATTCCGATTCTTGCACAGATTGTAATGGGCACATATTATGTGTGTAAAATATATTTTTTGAAGGTTGTACTGATTATGATGAGCTAAGCTAATTCCAGCTGTGTAGCCATGTTTGTTGACATACAATGCATTCTGGGTTTCACGTAATCGTCTGTTTGACCAAAGATGTTATAACAAAATGAGGTGAGTAAGAGTTCACAAATTCTTTGAGGACTTCCGGAAATGAATGGTGGGATGTGAACGACGGTAGATGACACACCCCTTCAACATGCATACTATAAACAGACCAAACTCATCTCGTCTTCTCTTATTATCTTTCTGTGAGGAAAAATGCATGGCTGCGCGCTGAAACTAATCATCGGATTACTTTCGATTTCTATAAAGTGTTTTACCTAATTATTTCGATCAATGGTGAGCTCACCCGTGATGTGATTAATTATACATAGTAATTGCTATTAGCTAATTCATATTGTAGTTTATGTCAGCCTAGAGTTAGAAAATATGACTGCATGTGTTGGGTCAATCTTTCCTCAGTTAGCGCTAGGACTATTGTAGCCTACATTTTCCCGGTTAGGATGATTGTGTTATGCTATATATACTTCTGTGAATATCTGAACATTGAATCCAAAAAATAAACTGCTCACATTCTGGACATAACTTTGTAAGGACTGTGTTTGTGTAAATAGTTTCTGAAAAAAGTGTGGCCAGCTCAAACGCTGATTGTTGCGTCATTCGAAACTGGCCGTTCTAAACGAGCGTTCTAAATGAGTGTTCTAATCACACCGTACGCTTCAGGGACCACTGTAGAACGATCACACCCGTGTGATGGTACGTGTGAAAGGGTTAACGTTTAAAAATACCTAACATTGTATTACAAAAGTAGTTTGAAATGTTTTGGTAAAGTTTACATGTAACTTGAGATATCTTGTAGTGACGTTGCGCAAGTTGGAAGCTGTGTTTTTCTGGATGAAACGCGCCAAATAAATTGATATTTTGGATATATATCGACGGAATTAATCGAATAAAAGGACCATTTGTGATGTTTATGGGACATATTGGAGTGCCAACAAAAGAAGTTCGTCAAAGGTAAGGCATGAATTATATTTTTATTTCTGCGTTTTGTGTCGTGCCTGCAGTGTTGAAATATGCTACTCTCTTTGTTTACTGTTGTGCTATCATCAGATAATAGCATCTTATGCTTTCGCTGAAAAGCCTTTTTGAAATCTGACATGTTGGCTGGATTTACAACGAGTGTAGCTTTAATTTGGTATCTTACATGTGTGATTTAATGAAAGTTTGATTTTTATATCATTTTATTTTAATATGGCGCTCTGTATTTTCCCTGGCTGTTGGGCAGGTGGGACGATTGCGTCCCACCTACCCCAGAGAGGTTAATAAAGGTTTTTGAATGATTTAACCTCACTAGGGTATGTGGGACGATAGCGTCCCACCTCGTCAGCCAGTGAAACTGCAGGGCGCCAAATTCAAAACAACAGAAATCCCGTAATTACAATTCCTCAAACATACATGTATTTTACACCATTTTAAAGATACACTTGTTGTAAATCCAGCCACAGTGTCCGACTTCAAAAAGGCTTTACGACAAAAGCAAACCAAACGATTATGTTAGGTCAGAGCCAAGTCACAGAAAAACACAGCCATTTTTCCAGCCAAAGAGAGGAGTCACAAAAAACAGAAAGAGATAAAATGAATCACTAACCTTTGATGATCTTCATCAGATGACACTCATAGGACTTCATGTTACACAAAACATGTATGTTTTGTTCGGTAAAGTTCATATTTATATCCAAAAATCTGAGATTACATTGGCTCGTTATGTTCAGTAGTTCCAAAACATCCGGTGATTTTGCAGAGAGCCACATCAATTTACAGAAATACTCACAATAAACATTGCTAAAAGATATAATGGTTATGCATGGAAATTTAGATCCACTTCTCCTAAATGCAACCGCTGTGCCAGATTTCATTTTTTTTAATGGAAAATGCAAACCATGCAATAATCTGAGTACGGAGCTCAGACGACAAATCAAGCCAAACAGATATCCGCCATGTTGGAGTCAACAGAAGTCAGAAATAGCACTATAAATATTAACTTACCTTTGATGATCTTCATCAGAATGCACTCCCAGGAATCCCAGTTCGACAATAAATGTTTGTTTTATTCGATAATGTCCATTATTTATGTCCAAATACCTCCTTGTTGTTCGCGCGTTCAGTACACAATCTAAACTCACGACGGACGTGCAAGTCCAGCGGAAAGTATGGACGAAAAGTCCAAAAAGTTATATTACAGTCCGTAGAAACATGTCAAACGAAGTATAGAATCAATCTTTAGGATGTTTTTAACATAAATCTTCAATTATGTTCCAACCGGAGAATTCCTTTGTCTGTAGAATTGCAATGGAATAGAGCTCGCGAGACTGAGCTCGTGGCTCTCTGGCAGACCTCTGACTCATTCCCCTCTCATTCGCCCCCACTTCACAGTAGAATCGTCAAACAAGGTTCTAAGGTTCTAAAGGTTCTAAAGACATCTAGTGGAAGCCTTAGGAAGTGCAATTTGACCCCATAGACACAGTGTATTCGATAGGCCAAGAGTTGAAAAACTACAAACCTCAGATTTCCCACTTCCTGGTTGGATTCTTTCTCAGGTTTTTGCCTGCCATATGCGTTCTGTTATACTCACAGACATCATTCAAACAGTTTCAGAAACTTCAGAGTGTTTTCTATCCAAATATACTAATTATAGGCATATTCTAGCTTTTATGGCTGAGTAGCAGGCAGTTTAATTTGGGCACGCTTTCATCCAAAATTCCCAATGCTGCCCCCTACCCTAGAGAAGTTAATTAAATATATTGTCATATTGCTAATTTCACCAATGAGGCAATGATTGAAAAGGTACAAGGAAACCAACCCCAACACTGAGCACTTCCCCATTCACGTCGATGAGACTGTAGTGGGTCGAGAAATTCAAGTTCCTCTGTATCCACATCACTAAGGTACATCACTAAGGTCTATCATGTTCCAAACACACCAACACAGTTGTGAAGAGGGCATGACAATGCTTCTTCCCCCTCAGGAGGCTGAAATGATTTGGCATGGGCCCTCAGATCCTCAAAAAGTACTACAGCTGCATCATTGAGAGAATCTTTACTGGCTGCATTACCGCTTGGTAGGGCAACTGCTTGGCATCCGACCGTAAGGCGCTGTAGAACGTAGTGCGTACGGCCCAGAACATCACTGGGCCGAGCTCCCTGCCATCCAGGACCTCTATACTGTACCAGGCGGTGTCAGAGGAAGACCATCAAATTGTCAAAGACTCCAGCCACCCAAGTCAAAGACTGTTCTCTGCTAACGCACTGCAAATGTTACCGGAACGCCAAGTCTGGGACCAAAAGGCTCCTGAACTGCTTTTATCCCCAAGCAATAAGACTGCTGAACAGTTATTCAAACGGCTACCCTGAACTATTTGAATTGACCCCTTTTTTTTCCGCTGACTGACTATTGCACTGTCTCTATGCACACTCACAGGACTCTGCCCACACACTCACAAACACACACACACGCTCAAAAAAAACAAAAAAACAAAAGCACACACCTGTCTATATAAGGTACCACAGTTGACAGTGCACGTCAGAGCAAAAACCAAGCCTTGAGGTCAAAGGAATTGTCCGCAAAGCTCCAAGACAGGATTGTGTCGAGGCACAGATCTGGGGAAGGGTACCAAAACATTTCTGCAGCATTGAACGTCCCAAAGAACACAGTGGCCTCCATCATTCTTAAATGGAAAAACTTTAGAACCACCAAGACTCTTCCTAGAGCTGGCTGCCCGGCCAAACTGAGCAATCGGGGTGAAGGGCCTTGGTCAGGGAGGTGACCAAGAACCCAATGGTCAGTCTGAGAGAGGTCCTCTGTGGAGATGGGAGAATCTTCCAGAAGGACAACCATCTCTGCAGCATGCCACCAATCAGGCCTCCATGGTAGAGTGGCCAGATGGAAGCTACTCCTCAGTAAAAGGCACATGACAGCCTGCTTGGAGTTTACTAAAAGGCACCTAAAGACTCTCAGACCATGAGAAACACGATTCTCTGGTCTGAAGAAACTTTACAGTGAAGCATGGTGGTGGCAGCATCATGCTGTGGGGATGTTTTCAGCGGCATGGACTGAGAGACTAGTCAGGATCGAGGGAAAGATCAACGGAGCAAAGTACAAAGATATCCTTGATGAAAATCTACTCCAGAGCACTCAGGACCTCAGACTGGAATGAAGGTTCACCTTCCAACAGGACAACGACCCTGAACACACAGCCAAGACAATGCATGAGTGGCCTCGGGACAACTCTCAGAATGTCCTTGAGTGGCCCAGCCAGAGCCCGGACTTGAACCCGATCGAACATCTCTGGAGAGATCTGAAAATAACTGTGCAGCTTCACTTCCACATCCAACCTGACAGAGCTTGAGAGGATCTGCAGAGAAAATGGGAGAAACTCACCAAATACAGGTGTGCCAAGCTTAGCATCATACCCAATAAGACTCAAGGCTGTAATCGCTGCCAAAGGTGCTTCAACAAAGTACTGAGTAAAGGGTCTGAATTCTTATCTAATATCTTATATTTCTGTTTTGTAAAAAAACAACAGTTTTTGCTTTGTCATTATGGGGTATTGTGTGTAGATTGATGGGGGGAAAATGATTTAATTGATTTTAGAATAAGGTTGTAACGTAACAAAATGTGGAAGAAGTCAAGGGGTCTGAATACTTTCCGAATGCACTGTATCTATGTGTATGTTGTGCTTTTAGAAAGTATTCACACCTCATTACCTTTTCCATATTTTGTTGTGTTACAGCCTGAATTGTCCCTGACCTACACACAATACCCCATAATGTCAAAGTGGAATCATGTTTTTAGAATGTTTGTGTTCTTGTGGACGCAGGAGGTGGAGGGCCAGTTGCTATGTTGATGATGACGCCATGGTGTGACCTTGGGACTATAAGGTTCTCTTTGGTCAAGTTATTCGAATATAGTTGCTCTTTAGGTGGTCCTTTACGTGTGAGATGGCAGATTTTTTAAAGTACATTTACAATAAAAAAAAAATTAAATCTGAAAGTTCTATCAGTGCAAACCCCTTTTAACTGCTATAAAGGTTCTATCTGTAATCCTGGGTTGTCAATCCAAAATACTTTAATTCAGAAAGTGGGTGATTAATTCAGAAGTGGTTGTTTAATATGCAACCTGTTACATACAAAACGACAACATCTCTGATATCAAATGTATTTGTTTTATTCTTACATTTCCAACACTTTGTTTCCTTTGAATTTGCGACAGTTTGCTTGTGGTGTCCCTTTAGATTCATAAGATGGTGCAAAACTCCCTGCTTCCCCATTCTCTCCCTCCATTGCCAGCCATGGTGAGAATATCCGAAATATATATCACACACAAATCCATTAGCAATTCAGCTTGGGAATCCTCAGGTTGTCATGGAGAATAGAGAGGCTTTCAAATACATCTCATTCCAATTGAGAAATAAAACACTCCACATTGGGTGGAAGGGTCATTAACATTCACTGTTTTGATAGAACATTAGCAACAGAACAGTAGCGGCATGTCGTCTGCAAGTAAATTAAAGAGCATAACAAAAATAAATGTCTCATATATGGCAAGTAAAGATTTCTGTTTCTTTTCCTTCGCATCACTTTGTGAATAATGTAACTGGGACTAGACTATTAATTGGGCCTCAAACCGATCTCCAGACTTGTCTGAGACCCAGCTTATTAGACTTGGAACATCTGAGAGGATCGCTTCATTAAGGATTACACACACAAGGAAAACTCAACAGATGAGAAGTATGAAGCAATAAGCTTGCTTTTCACATAAGTCTCCATCCAAGATTATATAAATCAAATATAGTGTGTTGTACTGGTACTCCTTGTATATAGCCTTGTTATTATTGTGTTGCATTTTCTGTTACTATTCTCTGGTTGCCTAGTCACTTTTACCCCTACCCACATGTACATACTGTATTCTCTCAACTACCTTTCATTCCCCTAGACATTTACTCGATACTGGTACTCCTATAGAGCCTCATTATTGTGTTACTATTTTTTGAGCAAATATTTGTCTTACTTTTGAACTCTGCACAGTTGGGAATGGGCTCGTAAGTAAGCGTTTCACTGTCAAGTCTGCATGTGTTGTATTTGGCGCATGACCAACAAAATTTGATTTGTTATAGCGCACTTAAACACAGAAACAACTTACTAAGAAACTGTACCGTTGTTGATGACTGGAACAAGTCAAGTGATGTTGCATGTGCCTTACTGTGGTTATTGTATAATGTTGCATAGTATTCACCACCTATAACAGGAATACTCAAATCCAACAATTGATGTGCACTTTATTGCTTGTTCTTTTCTCCAAGGCAGTTAATTGATTGATTGTCACCAATTGGCCTTGGATTCCTCTGGTGTCCCAAGTCTGACTCCCTGACTAGATGGGAATCAAAGCACATAAAGCCTATTCAGACAGAGTTGAAGCAACAAAATGTCAATGTACAGGACATAATATGCATATACATTTTTCCATTTACATTAGCAATGGAATGTCACATGTCGAGAGAGGCTACGGGGGCATGGCAACATGACGTTCTTGCTCCACAGCTCAAATGTACCTTAAATATCACAGTAACCACTAAGCATGCACACTATTCAACTAGCTATGCGAGCAACTTTTCATCAACCATATTACACTCTTCAATAATGCAGCTCGGGCTCCCGAGCCACCACTGCATCTCAGTGCAAGAGGCATCACCACAGTCCCTGGTTCGAATCCAGGCTGCATCACATCACAATTGGCCCAGTGTTGCCCGGGTTTGGCGGTGCAGACCGTCATTGTAAATACAAATTTGTTCTTAATTAACTGACTTGCCTAGTAAAATAAAGGTTAAAAAAAAAAGCAATTCACAAGCATTTGCAGACAACTAAATGGTTTATTTTCTCATCCATACCCATTAATTTAGCTGCAAGACAACACAGTCGAAGTGACACAGCTAGTTAACAACATATGTTTAGTCAAGTAACTTCAGCATAGCAAAAATAAATGTTCACCCCCATCATACAAATATAAAATTTGACATTATCAATTATCACTGCCATTCATATTATACAGAGCTAGCTAGCAAGCTAAACAAAATGTCTGCACCCTCACATACTACTAGCTAACTACTGCTGCTAACTTACCTACTAAGTTAGTTAGCTGAATGCTACAACAGCTAACATTAGCTGAACCATAGCTAGATTGCATTTCAGCCTACTGTATTGAATTTACGTTAGAACAAACCATGCTTCACTTCATCAAGATCATGCAAGTCATTACATGACAAAAATAGAATCGTGACTGAAAAAGTTGTTAATTCACTGAGAAGCTGCCGCTTGCGTTCCTTAAAAGGGAAGTTTCTCAGGCTTTGTTAAAGACTTTGGTTTTTATGTTTTGAGGTTGGACTTTAGCATGTAGGGTGCACCGATTGGTGTCACCTCATTAGGCAGTGTGTGTTACACCTGTGCTGGTTGCCATCTCGTTAGTGGGAAGGTGTTTCACCTGTGCTGGCCCAGGTGCTATTTAAGAGTGGCTGGCCCAGTGCTCCAGTGGTCTTGATAGACGTGGAGAGTTAATACCTTAAGTTGGTTCTCCCTATTATGAGTTTCAGACAAACAAACCTTTATCTGTGCCACGTTTTTTGGTTTGTTTCCTGCCATTAGTGGCGCAGCGGTCTAAGGCACTGCATCTGAGTGCTAAAGGCGTCACTACAGACCCTGGTTCCATCCTGGGCTGTATCACAACCGGCCGTGATCGGGAGTACCATAGGGCGGCGGATAATTGGCCCTTGCGTCATCCGGGTTAAGAGAGGGTTTGGCCGAGGTATGCCGTCATTGTAAAATAAGAATTGGTTCTTAACTGATTTGCCTAGTTAAATTAAAAATTCAATAAAGTTTGGTATGGGTTTTTCTTTTGTTTGCCACTTCTTGGGCAAAATTTGTGGGCGCTCATGGTATGTGTCTTTTAGGTTCCAGTTGTTGTTGCTATTCAACTTTGTGGACACCCCCATGAGTGTCTTTCAGAACCCCTCCTAAAACCCTACTTGTTTCTTTTAGTTGTCACTGAATCTTTGTTAGTTCCCCCTTCTGTTTGAGTGAAATTATTTGTTACTCTTGCTGGGGAACTTAACAGCAGGCATTGCCTACTAATTGGTTGATGTCATTGGAAGCCCGTATCTTTACGTTTTACTACAAAACATAGAAACGCACCATTTTCACATGTTTGGGTGGTGTTGGAGATGATCAATATGAAGTAGAAAAATTGTTACATTTCCCTTTGAAGCTACAGCATCAATTTCAGAGTAACTGGCTTCTACTGAAATTTCAAGGAAAAAGTCAATAAAACAAGTCTTTAATAAAAGGAAAATGCCTATACATTTCAGCTGTTCCTAAAGCATTGCTTTGCTATCAAGGATTTTACTATAGGAGCATTTGGCGCAACAACAAGTCTGTTTACACAGCAATGCTCAGAGGGGGGCAACTCTTGGGCGATTGTCATGCACTACCTCCGGAGGTGGCAGGCGAGATGTGAGAAATGTGCAGCTTTACATTAGGGAAAGGGGGATACCTAGTCAGTTGTCAAACTGAATGTATTCAATTGAAATGTGTCTTCCGCATTTAACCGAACCCCTCTGATTCAGAGGGGCTGCCATAATCGACATCTACGTCTTCGGCACCCGGGAACAGTGGGTTAACTGCCTCGCTCAGAACAAGAGATTTTTACCTTGTCAGCTCGGTGATTTAATCCAGCAACCTTCTGGTTACTGGCCCAGCGCTCTAACCACAGGCTGCCATGAAAAAGTATTGGCCCCCTTTCTGATTTTCTCTTTTGATACTGAATGTTGTCAGATCTTCAACCTAAACCTAATATTTGATAAAGGGAATCTGAGTTTACAAATAACAAAAAAATGGATAGTTATTTTATTTAATAAACTAAGTTATGCAACACCCAATTCCTCTGTGTGAAAAAATAATTGGCCCCTTACACTCTAACTGGTTGTGCCACCTTTAGCTGCAATGACTGCAACCAAATACTTCCTGTAGTTGTTGATCAGTCTCTCACATTGCTGTGGAGGAATTTTAGCCCACTCTTGCATGCAAAACTACTTTGCCTCATCAACATTTGTGTGTTTTCAAGTATGAACTGCTCATTTCCTGTCCTACCACCACATCTCAATTGGTATTAGATCTGGACTTTGATTAGGCCATTCCAAAACTTCAATGTGTTGCGTTTAAATCATTTTCATGTAGTCTTGATTATGTGTTTTTGTATCATTATCTTGCTGCATGACCCAGCTGCACTTAAGCTTTAGCTCACAGACAGATGGACTAACATTCTCCTGTAGAATTTTCTGATACAGTGCAGAATTCATGGTTCCTTCTATTAAAGCAAGTAATTCAGGTCCTGAGGCAGCAAAGCATCCTCAAACCATCACACTATCACTACCATGTTTGAGTGTTGGTCTGAGGTTCTTACTGTGGCTTACTGTGGAATGCAGTGTTTGGTTTTCGCCAGACATAATGGAATCAATCTCGTCCAAAACGTTGCCTCAAGTTTGCCAAGAAGCACCTGGATGATCATCAAGACACTTGGGAGAATGTTCTATGAACAGATGATTCAAAAGGATAACTTTTTGGTTGACATACACTACTGGCTAACACAGTCGCGTCAACTCTGCAGATAGAATAACATCAAAGTAGCTGCATTTGCATTTGTTTAAGCTCTTTTCTAGTGACATTTATTTGGATACACGTACCTACATAGTGCCTGTTGAGGGATGACACCCACACAGTCAATTTCATCTATTTAAATAGTTTTCAAATGAGAATGTCATGTCTTTTCTTATGTCTATGTTATTCATAGTTCGGTTGAAAGCTGCAATATTACTACATACATTTAATATAATATTACTACCAATACATCTTTTTTTGGTGTAGTGGGGGAGAAGGAGGGGGTGGATTCTGGCCCTAAAATGGCAGCTTTGGCTCAGTTCAGGCTGCCAGATCTGGACCGAATGACATGGTTGTCTGTACTGTCATTCATTTCGGACTCGGGCTGGATACGGCTGCCAGACCCGGGCCAGCAGTTTAAGATCTGGCTTGCGTGAATCAGGCCAGATGTGGGCCAGCTACCTGGGTGTTTTCGTTTTGAAAAGGTGCCAGTTCCAGTGTTTTGGAATCTTACTTTGTCTTACAGTATATTCATTAAATGTTTAACAATGGTTGTTCAAAATGTTTGCAATAAAATATTGTTTTTTTACGTTTTTTTTTTTCTAACCCTAACCCTAACCCTAACCCTAACCCACTACCCATATTTTTTAGGTAAATTAGTATATTATGTATAATTTACATTGATTGATTTGTTTTAGATAGGGAAATCACATGGTTGTTATCATAATCTCATCAAAAGGTTGGGTGGAAATATATATTTTTTCATGATAAATAAATGTCTTCAGCTGTCACCAAGGCAAGTTTATACATTCAGGCGTCGTGTTCAATTATTAATATTAGGAAAACCTTAATCACTTAAAATAATATTATATTCGCGTTAATGTACAAATGTATAATACATGTGTTATAAATGGATGTTTAATGACGTGAGAAAATATCATTTGTCTATGGCTGTCTGGGAAAAATGACAAAAATATATACATTCTTGAATAGTATGATAGCAGTCATTATTAGATTAGATATTGTTACTAGACAAATCAAAGACAATTATAATACTTCTGGTAAAATGGTGTTTCAGTAAGTTTTAATTTCTGAAAACTTTCAGGGCCAAAGTGCCCAAAGTTGCAGAATCACCCATATGCTGGGGTGGATCTGAGGGATCCTTACATAATTTGCTGGGGCTAGTTTGGCCAATGAATGGTTTATGCAAAAGCACAAGTAGCCATAATTCATTTGGCCACAGAAAGGGAGGCAGACAGAGCAATACATTGTAAAGGCAGTGATTTGGCAGATTCAATAGAATGTTTAAGAAATAAAAATTTGAATTATTCCCACAGCCAATAAAGATTATTTGGACTCCCCAATAATATCCCTTTCTTCCATAATACTCATTGTCATTGGTTTGCTAGTTCCACAATGACTGGAGGGATTCTCTTTTCAGCGTATGATTTATGGTGATGCCACTAAGAAAACAGCTTTGGTGCATTATGGCACATAATTATGCTAATTGTTTGACGGCAAATGAGGATGTCTATTATCTGAGACAGACATGTCGATAGATTTTACGATCACCTGAAAAAACATTGATTGGAACAACATTGGAACAAAACTGTTGTCAGTCAATACATCTATTGTAATGAGTGTAAACTACTGCCTCGTGTATACTGTACAAGGAATAATGTTTTTCAACACTTTACCCTCACAACACTTCAGCAGTGTTTTTCAAGCAAGTTGGCATTTATTGGGATGACTCATGTACTGGAGGCAGCTTTACAGGGTAGTCACTAGATTGCACAGCCACAGTCACGGCCCGACATTAACCTTAACCACACTGCTGACATTATGCCTAACCCTAACCTTAAATTAAGACTAAAAAGCTCATTTTTGTTTTCAGTTTTTTTTACAATACATAACCTATTTTGACTTTGCAGCTTGCCCATCTAGTGGAAATTGCTCAGCTTTGCCTCCAAGACAAGATTCATCCCAATTAAATATATATATTTTGGAAATAAATAATCTTGACTCGCACTTAGTAGATCAGTCAATGAAGTGGCAGGTTATTGACCACTAATTTTAGCACTCGGCACGAGTCAATGATCCTCAGCCTCACGAGTCCAGACGTATCTGCTGCCGATGGATAAGCAACGTGTCCCAGTTCTGATTTCTGAAATGATTTATTCTGCAGTTTTACAAATTGGTGATATGCTTTAGCTGGTTGAGAATATTCCAATGTTGCAGCATACTGTATCTATTGCAACATGTGAGAAGTAGGTCAATTTCTACAGAGATGTGCAAAACAGCTTATTTGCATACATTTTAGAGCGCTATGGAAGCCATCAAAGCGTTACTCTACTCAAGGAAATCACTCAGATCCTTCGACAACAACCTGTTCATACAAAACTCATTATTAGAATGATGGAGTTCAATTATAATGGGTGTTTAGGAGATAACTTTGCTACTTTGGGATATAGCTCTAGTCTCAATTTGGCACATGCAGAAGGATTGCTATGACAGAGTCATTTCAGCCCAAGGGTGATTGAATGAGCATTGCAGATGCAATTATTTTCAGCTGTGCAGTTCTTAAATTGTCTCTCCCAGAGAATAATGAATTAAGGGGATTTGCCAACGAGGTACAGATTTCCACCTACCACATTTAACATGGCCCTAGGTTAGACATTGTGAAATTGAAATGTGACAGGAGTAGGAAAATAAACAACAAACGTATATATATATATTTAAGAGGTTTCCTTTTATCACGAACTTCACCCTACAGGACCATAAACATCTCTAAAAAGGGTTGGATTAGGATTGGGCCTAGACTCGTTTGCTGTGTAAAAAACAAAAACAAGACAGTCAGTGATTTGTGATCACTGTAGCCCCAATATAAGTTTCTTATCCTAAGCAGCCTAATATCATCTGTCACACCTCTGAATCAAAGATTATCTCAACGGATTTTGATATCAGAAATACGACTTCATTTCATTCATGTGTTTTTTGGTCAGAACAATTCTTCAACCAATAACATTTTAGCGAGCTTGATAAGTTGCTAATAATAAATTAAGCTAGTTTGCTTAACATTGACAATATGCACAAACTAGCTACATTACCCTTATTGTAATTATCAAAAATATATTTGTCATCTTTTGGTTGAAAAGGTAAAAGGTCAGTTTCCCACATGTAATTCCGATTTGGAGAGTCGTTCAATGGAAATGTCCCAGTCGTAACTAGGAACTTGCAATAACTCTGATAGCAAGTGAAAGCAGCATTGGATTCAGCAAAACATTTATAAATGCTGAATGACATTGAGATAATGCGATAATAAGCTATTTTCACTTTGAAGAGGGGGGAATAATGATGGTTCCGGCCATTGGATAAATAAAAGGCAAACAAACCCAATTATGTGGGCCTTTTATGAAAGATGAGAGGCACTCAATGTAATGATTTGTTAATAACGCGCCCAACAGCCTCTCACAGGAAAAAAAAACGTAATTAAGGCAGACAATTGGGACATGAACCATTTATCTTAAACATCTGCAACCGCTCGGAATCTCTCCTATTCAATTGCTCTTTTAAAGGCCCAAATTGTGAATGGAATGGAATCAGCTAGGTGACTGAGGGCTTGGCTTTATGGAGGAAGGAACCGTTGGTAGCTACAGCGTAGGTGAAGAGGAGCGCCAGGATGCCCGCCTGCCTGTCCGGGTCCAGCGCATAAAGAATCTTTGCGAAATACTGTCCCTCGTAAGCACATGTCAGCCGCCCATCAAACAGAGATGGTAATTAGTAGGCGTATGGAATGACAGACTGCCTATAATCACACACATTCCCTGGCAAGGCCCTCTGGGATACAGCAGGGCAGGCCATCTGGGAAAGGAGGGTTTGGGAAACGGGCCCAGTCTGAACCAAGCCCATCTTTGAAACAGTACTATTGTCATTTGAATCACGGTTTCGCCCACAGCGGCAGACTTTGACAAAAATTCAGCCTTGGCATTTCAGCTACACCTGCCCACATCCCCCCAACCTTTGGGTGCCTGCACCCAAATGTTGGGAACTGATCACCACACAGCCTGGAATATCCTGCCAGTAATACAGGAAGGATACGTCCCTTGTCGCTGCAGCTTGCCCAGAATGACCAGTTAGCTGTGCAGAACTACAGTATAACCACTACCAAGGGTGGACTGGGACAAGAAAATTCAGCCACAACATGGGTCATAAATGGTGAACACACAATTTATAAATGGTTTATTACGGACCCTTAAAATAAAGTGTTACCAGCAAAACATTAACAAACTGGCAGTCATTCTCTCTCTCTCCTTCTAGCTCTGTTTTCTTCAATTGAATTGTATGTAACCTAATATTTGAATACTTATCTAAAATGGACAGGGTGGAACACTTGAAATGCACAAATTTTAAATATGTAGTTAGGCTGTTATAAGGTATTATATAAGCCAATGGGTACTGTTTTGGCCGTAGCCAATGGCTACATTATGGAACTGGCGGTCTCTCCCTGTCTCGGTTTTCTTCTATTTAATTCAATATACAACCATCTGTGTTTGTCAAAGAACGATGCCGGGAGTAGTTTAGGTTGATAGAGTTCCAGTGTTGTGCTTAGTTTGAAAGGGCTGTGTGCGTATGCGTATTTTTCTGCCAAGAAGTGACAGGGCTTTCAGCGAATGAAATAAGCGGAAGATAGGCGGACTTTCCAGCCTTCAGTGCAGTGGCTATGTAATGTAATCTGACACCAGAGTCAATTCTTACTACAACTCATAAACTCACTCACTGGGCTGAAGAGACAGACTCAGAAGCGATAAAACAATTAAATTACACAGACAGAATTGACCTTCATTTTAATACATGATGACTTGTGTTTAGTGAAAAGCACTGTATAAATGTCTAGTAGATGGCTATTGCCTTACCTATGTGTTATTAGAGCCAATCTAATGACTTGTTAGGCTATGTTTCAAGTAGCCTATTGTCTAATTGTTTCACCGAATCCCTCTTCTCTAATTAGCCTACTATAGTAGGTATGAAATGCAATACACAGTCCAGGCAAAATATTAGGCCTAACAGGCTACATGATCTGAGTGAGTGTGCATGAGTGTCTTTCTCTGTTTTCTTCCTACCTCGACTGCACCACAGCAGATCTGTCAGTTCTCACAGACACTCGGACAAGCAGAACCATAACTTTTAGCAAATAAGTGTCACGATCGTCGTAGTGAGGAGACCAAGGCGCAGCGTGATGATAATACATCCTCTTTTTAATAATGAAGAAGACTGAAGAAGACTGAACAAACTATACAAAATGACAAAACGAACGTGAACGCTAAATGACACGAGTGCAAACATGCAACATCACATAGACAATAACCCACAAACCAAACTGGAAAATGGCAACCTAAATAGGATCCCCAATCAGAGACAACGATAAACAGCCTCTTCTGATTGGGAACCAATCTAGGCCACCATAGACCTACATATGCCTAGACTACACACACCTAGACATACAAAAACCCTAGACAATACAAAACAATAATATCCACCCTCGTCACACCCTGACCTGACCAAAATAATACAGAAAACATAGAATACTAAGGTCAGGGCGTGACAGTACCCCCCCCCCCCCCCCCCCCCCCCCCCCCCCAAAGGTGCAGACTCCCGACTGCAAACCTGAACTTATAGGGGGGGGTCCGGGTGGGCATCTACCCTCGGTGGCGGCTCTGGATCTGGACGCCGCCCCCCTTCTTTACACTGAGTCCTCAATTGTAGCACTGACCCGTGGATCATCGCCGGAGGCTCTGGACTGCGGATCCTCACCGTAGGCCCCGGGCTGGGGACCCTCGCTGCATGGATCATCGCCGGATGTTCTGGGCTGGGGATCGTCGCTGGAGGCCCCGGACAGGAGGGCGACTCTGGCGGCTCCGGACAGGAGGGCGACTCTGGCGGCTCCGGACAGGAGGGCGACTCTGGCGGCTCCGGACAGGAGGGCGACTCTGGCGGCTCCGGACAGGAGGGCGACTCTGGCGGCTCCGGACAGGCAGCCTTTGTTGGAGGCTTCGTGCCATGACTCCTCACTGGAGGCTTCGTGCCATGACTCCTCACTGGAGGCTTCTTGCCATGGATCATCACTGGAGGCTTCTTGCCATGGATCATCACTGGAGGCTTCTTGCCATGGATCATCACTGGAGGCTTCTTGCCATGGATCATCACTGGAGGCTTCTTGCCATGGATCATCACTGGAGGCTTCTTGCCATGGATCATCACTGGAGGCTTTGTGCCATGGATCATCACTGGAGGCTTCGTGCCATGGATCATCACAGGAGGCTTCGTGCCATGGATCATCACTGGAGGCTTCGTGCCATGGATCATCACTGGAGGCTTCGTGCCATGGATCATCACTGGAGGCTTCGTGCCATGGATCATCACTGGAGGCTTCTTGCCATGGATCATCACTGGTGGTACCGGGCTGGGGACACGCACCTCAGGGCGAGTGCGAGGAGCAAGAACAGGGCGTACTGGACCCTGGAGGCGCACTGGAGGCCTGGTGCGTAGTGCCAGAACTGGTGGTAGCGGGCTGGGGACACGCACCTCAGGGCGAGTGCGGGGAGGAGGAACAGGACGTACTGGACTCTGGAGGCGCACTGGAGGCCTGGTGCGTGGTGCCGGAACTGGTGGTACCGGGCTGAGGACACTGAGGACACTTCAGGGCGAGTGCGGGGAGGAGGAACAGGATACACTGGACCGTGGAGACGTATTGGAGATCCAGAACATAGAACTGGCTCAATATGTCCTGGCTGAATGCCCATTCTAGCACGGCAAACGCGAGGAGCTGGAATAGAGCGCACCTGGCTAAGAATGCGAACTGGAGACACCGTGCGCATCTCTGCATAGCACGGTGCCTGACCAGTTACACGCTCCCCACGGTAAGCACGAGGAGTTGGCTCAGGTCTCCTACCTGACTCAGCCAATCTCCTCGTGTGCCCCCCCAAAAAATTATATTGGGGCTGCCTCTCGGGCTTCCGTGCTAGCCGTGTACCTACATATCGTTGCCGTTCCTCTATTCTCCGGTATTTTTCCTCGTAGTATCGCCGTTCCGCTTTCGCTGCCTCTAACTCCTCCTTAGGACGCCGATACTCCCCCGGCTGTGTCCAGGGTCCTGCTCCATCTAATATCTCCTCCCAGGTCCATTTCCCCATTAAGCGCTTTTCCTCCTTTTCCCATTGCTTGGTCCTATTATGGTGGGTTATTCTGTCACGATCGTCGTAGTGAGGAGACCAAGGCGCAGCGTGATGATAATACATCTTCTTTTTAATAACGAAGAAGACTGAAGAAGACTGAACAAACTATACAAAATAACAAAACGACCGTGAACGCTAAATGACACGAGTGCAAACATGCAACATCACATAGACAATAACCCACAAACCAAACTGGAAAATGGCAACCTAAATAGGATCCCCAATCAGAGACAACGATAAACAGCTGCCTCTGTTTGGGAACCAATCTAGGCCACCATAGACCTACATATGCCTAGACTACAGACACACACACCTAGACATACAAAAACCCTAGACAAAACAAAACAATAATATCCACCCTCGTCACACCCTGACCTGACCAAAATAATACAGAAAACATAGAATACTAAGGTTAGGGTGTGACAATAAGTCGGTTAATTTCACACATTTAGAAGGGTCGACCTCAAGCCTTTTTTTGGTCTAACTTTTTCACCACTCTGTCAGACCCACTCTGTCAGACCCGCTCTGACTCTCTTTGATGATGTGAGTTTTACTTTGAATGTGAATTTGCGCCACCTCAGCTCAGCCAATCAGATGTTCCATAAAAAAATCAGTCTTTTCCAGCTACAATAGTCATTTACAACATTAACAATGTCTACACTGTAATTTATTATCAATTTGATGTTATTTTAATGGCCAAAAAAATAGGTTTTCTTTCAAAAACAAGGACATATCTAAGTGACCCCAAACTTTTGAACGGTGGTGTATATATTTTTATTTTTATTATTTTTGTATGTGTCAATTTTGACAAGCCCACCCTAATAAATTATGGCATTTTCCAGAATTTCCAGACGGCCAATCCGCCCATGTTCGCCCACACATTTGCATAATTTGCTCGAAGTTCTCATTCCCATCTTTTAATTAGGAGCTTGTTATGATTGTGGCGGCAGCAGTCTGGGATGGTTATAATGCACACTGACACAGAAACATTACTCAAACACTGTTATTGTTACTAATGGCATAGTACAAAGACTATACAAGACATTGAGTTTTGAGCAGTGTCTACATGAGATTCTGAGTGGTATCAACCCTCATTTTGTCAGTAAAGTTGACTGACACTGCCTAGTGCCACCTTATTTTCCTTTTTCTGTGTACTGCAGATGTGTTGGGAGTATTCACATACACCGAGCATACTGCATAGACTGCTGCTCCCTCCCTGGGGGGTATAGTGTCTGCTTTCAGCCCTCTGTTAATGCTCCTCACTCCCCACCCTCTCTCTTTCTCGCTTTCTTTCTTGCTTTGATTACTGCGATGTGATGTCTCATCTAGTGAGAGAATTTTCTCCTTGGTGGAGACCCTTAGCATTCGAGTGTCGTTTGTTCACACGTGCCTCATTGTTGGCAGCGCTAGACATCTGCCATCTCAAACATTGAAAACACGTTAGCATTACCACGTTGCCCCTTCCAGTTAATTTGCATGTGTTTGAGTGATGGCTCTAAATTGAAATGAGGATAATGTCTCTCTTTCTGACGGCTCAGCCTCATCGCCTTACAAATGTAGCCAGACTATGAAATAAAGTCTTAACTTTCTAAAATGTCATTTAAAACAGACCCCATGAGTTTAGTCACTTTTGGCTTGTCTGTTTTTTAGATAAAGTCAGCATATTAGTGGCATTGTTGCAAATAAATCAAAATGAGTCCAAAATGAGTGCTTAGGGTATCAAGATGGTGAGCACATGACAGTCCACAGAAAGGTGGTTAGTGGCAGAAAGGAAGGTGTGTAACAATCTAAACCCTAATGTCAGGATAATGTCTCCGGAGGGGATGGCTGCCGTTTTACGGGCTCCTAACCAACTGTGCTATTTTGTGTGTTTGTTGGTATTGTTTGTAACTTATTTTGTACATAATGTTGCTGCTACCGTCTCTTATGACCGAAAAGAGCTTTTGGATATCAGAACAGCGATTACTCCCCTCGAACTGGACAAAGAGTTTTTCTTAAATGAGTCCGACGCAAAGGATATACTGCTTCTCCGAGACCTAGGCCAATTCCCGTCATTCGCGTGAAGACAATAAAGAAATACAGGGGGCGGAGATCGGAGTGCCTTGTGAGAATTCGTCGGCAAGTGGGTAACACTCCTCTACCATCCGCTCTATTGGCCAACATGCAGTCACTGGATCTCCGTTCGAGACTATCCTACCAACGGGACATTAAAAACTGTAATGTCTGACGTTTCACGAGTCGTGGCTGAACGACGACACGGATAATATACAGTTGGCTGGGTTTTACGTGCATCGGCCAGCTATGTCTGGTAAGACAAGGGGTGGGGGTGTGTGTGTCTATTTGTCAATAACAGCTGGTGCGCAACGTTTAATATTAAGGAGGTCTCGAGGTATTGCTCGCCTGAGGTAGAGTACCTCAGGATAAACTGTAGACCACACTATCTACCAAGAGAGTTTTCATCTATATGTTTCGTAGCTGTCTATTTACTGTATAAGGCCATAAGCAAAAAAGAAAATGCTCATCCAGAAATGTTACTTCTAGTGGCCGGGGTCTTTAATGCAGGCAAACTTAAATCCATTTTACCAAATTTTTACCAGCAAGTCACATGTGCAACCAGAGAGAAAAAAAACTATAGACCATCTTTACTCCACACACAGAGACGCATATAAAGCTCTCCTTCACCCTCGATTTGGAAAATCTGATCATAATTCTATCCTCCTGATTCTTGCTTATAAGATAAAATTAAAGCAGGATGTACCAGTGACTTGCTCAATACGGAAGTGGTCAGATGACGCAGATGCTACTCTACAGGACTGTTTTGCTAGCACAAACTCGAACATGTTCTGGGATTTATCCAATGGCATTGAGGAGTATACCACATCAGTCACCGGCTTCATCAATAAGTGCATTGACGACAACGTCCCCACAGTGACCGTACGTACATATCCCAACCAGAAGCCATGGATTACAGGCAACATCCGCACCAAGCTAAAGGCTAGAGGTAACACTTTCAAGGAGTGGGACACTACTCATGCTCTGCTCTCAGACAAGTCATCACAGGCAAAGCGACAATACAGGACTAAGGTTGAATCGTACTACACCGGCTTTGACGATCGTCGGATGTGGCAGGGCTTGCAAACTATTACTGACTACAAAGGGAAACCCAGTCGCGAGCTGCCCAGTGAAGCGAGCCTACCAGACGAGCGAAATGCCTATTATGTACACTTCGAGGCAAGCATCACTGAAGCATGCATGAGAGCACCAGCTGTTCCAGATGATCACGCTCTCCGTAGCCGATGTGAGCAAGACCTTTAAACAGGTCAACATTGACAAGGCCACGGGGCCAGACGGATTACCAGGACGTGTACTCAGAGCATGTGTGGATCAACTGGCAAGTGTCTTCACTGACATTTTCAACCTCTCCCTGACCGAGTCTGTAATACCTACATGTTTCAAGCAGACCACCCTAGAAAATGAAGGTAACCTGCCTAAATGACTACAGCCCCGTAGCACTTATGTTGATAGCCAGGAAGTGCTTTGAAAGGCTGGTCATGGCTCACAGCAACACCATCATCCCAGAAACCCTAGCCCCACTCCAATTAGCATACCGCCCCAACTTTTCCACTGATGACGCAATCTCAATCGCACTCCACACTGCCCTTTCCCACCTGGACAAAAGGAACACCAATGTGAGAATGCTGTTCATTGACTACAGCTCAGCGTTCAACACCATAGTGCCCACAACACTAAGCTAAGGACGCTGGGACTAAAAACTTCCCTCTGCAATTGGATCCTAGACTTCCTGACGGGCCGCCACCAGGTGGTAAGGGTAGGCAACAACAGATCTGCCATGCTGATCCTCAACACGGGGGCCCCTCAGGGGTATGTGCTTAGTCTCCTCCTCTACTCCCTGTTCACCCACGACTGCATGGCCAAGCATGACTCCAACACCATGATTAAGTTTGCGGATGACACAGCAGACAACGATGACAACAATGAGACTGCCTATTGGTAGGAAGTCAGAGACCTGGCAGTGTGGTGCAAGGACAACTACTTCTCCCTCAATGAGAGAAAGACAAAGGAGCTTATCGTGGACTACAGGAAAAGGAGGGCCGAGCACGCTCCCATTCACATCGACGGGGCTGTTCTGGAGCGGGTCGAGAATTTCAAGTTCCTTGGTGTCTACATCACCAACAAACTATCATTGTCCAAACACACCAAGACAGTCGTGAAGAGGGCATGACAACACCTTTTCCCCTTCAGGAGACTGAAAAGATTTGTCATGGGTCCTCAGATCTTCAAACAGTTCTACAGCTGCACCATCGAGAGCATCCTGACAGGTTGCATCACCGCCTGGTATGGCAATTGCTCTGCATTCGACCGTAAGGCGCTACAGAGGGTAGTGCGTACGGTCCAGTACATCACTGGGTCAAAGCTTCCTGTCATCCAGTCACCCAAGTCTTAGACTGTTCTCTAAGCGCCAAGTCTAGGTCCAAAAGGCTCCTTAACAGCATTTACCCCCAAGCTATAAGACTGCTGAATAATTTATCAAATGGCCACCCCTTCAATTCACATTGACCCCCATTTGTTTTTACACTGCTACTACTCTCTGTTTATTATACATGCATAGTCACTTTACCTATATGTACAAATTACCTCCACTAACCTGTACCCTCGCACATTGACTCGGTACCGGTACTCCCTGTATATATGTCACGTTCATGACCTGTTTTCTGTTAGTTTTTGTATGTGTTAGTTGGTCAGGACGTGAGTTTGGGTGGGCAGTCTATGTTTTCTGTTTCTATGTTGGTTTAAAGGGTGACCTGATATGGCTCTCAATTAGAGGCAGGTGGTTTTCATTTCCTCTGATTGAGAGCCATATTAAGGTAGGTGTTTTCACATTGATTGTTGTGGGTGGTTGTTTCCTGTCTCTGTGTTTGTTTGCACCATACGGGACTGTTTCGTTTGTTCGTCGTTTTGTGTAGTCATTTTCCTGTTCGTGAGTTCTTCGTGTTATGTAAGTTCTTATGTTCAGGTTCGTCTACTCCGTTTATTGTTTTGTAGTTTGTGAAAGTGTTGTCGTGTTTTTCCGTTTTGTTAATAAAAATCATGTCATATCAAGACGCTGCATTTTGGTTTAATCCCTGCTCCTCCTCTTCGGATGAAGAGGAGGAGGAACGCCGTTACAGAACCACCCACCGAACCAGAACCAAGCAGCGTGAATTTGAGCAGTGGCCTGCTACACAGGATTATTGGAGTTGGGAGGAAATCATAGAAGGAAAAGGACCATGGGCTAAGGTGGGAGTGAATCGCCGCTCTGGGGAGGAGAAGGAGGCAGCCACAGCCCAGGAGCGGAGATATGAAGGTACGCGGATAGCACGGAAGCCCGGGAAGAAACCCCAAAAATTTCTTGGGGGGGGGGGGGGGGGGGGGGGCTAAGAGGTAGTGGGCCAAGGGCAGGTAGGAGACCTGCGCCCACTTCCCAGGCTAACCGTGGAGAGCGGGAGTACGGGCAGACACCGTGTTACGCAGTAGAGCGCACGGTGTCTCCTGTACGTGTTCATAGCCCGGTGCGGGTTATTCCACCTCCCCGCACTGGTAGGGCTAGATTGGGCATTGAGCCAGGTGCCATGATGCCAGCTCAACGCGTCTGGTCTCCAGTGCGTCTCCTCGGGCCGGCTTACATGGCACCAGCCTTACGCATGGTGTCCCCGGTTCGCCTACATAGCCCGGTGCGGGTTATTCCACCTCCCCGCACTGGTCAGGCGACGGGGAGCATTCAACCAGGTAAGGTTGGGCAGGCTCAATGCTCAAGGGAGCCAGTACGCCTGCACGGTCCGGTATTTCCGGCGCCACCTCCCCGCCCCAGCCCAGTACCACCAGTGCCTACACCACGCACCAGTTTTCCTGTGCGTCTCCAGAGCCCTGTTCCTCCTCCACGCACTCTCCCTATGGTGCGTGTCTCCAGCCCAGTGCCTCCAGTTCCGGCACCACGCACTAAGCCACCTGTGCGTCTCCAGAGCCCTGTACGCACTGTTCCTTCTCCCCGTACTCGTCCTGATGTGCGTGCCCTCAGCCCGGTGCCACCAGTGCCGGTACCACGCACCAGGCCTATAGTGCACTTCGAGAGGTCAGTGTGCCCTGTCCCTGCTCCCCGCACTAGCCTTGAAGTGCGTGTCTCCAGCCCAGTGCCATCTGAGCCATCCGTCTCCCCAGCGCCATCTGAGCCATCCGTCTCCCCAGCGCCATCTGAGCCATCCGTCTCCCCAGCGCCGTCTGAGCCATCCGTCTGCCCCGAGCCATTAGAGCCGCCCGTCTGTCCCGAGCCGTCAGAGCCGTTCGTCAGTCAGGAGCCGCTAGAGCCATTCGTCAGACAGGATCTGCCAGAGCCGCCAACCAGACAGGATCTGCCAGAGCCGCCAACCAGACAGGATCTGCCAGAGCCGCCAGTGAGCCATGAGCGTCCAGAACCGTCAGCGAGCCATGAGCGTCCAGAGCCGTCAGCCAGCCACGAGCGTCCAGAGCCGTCAGCCAGCCACGAGCGTCCAGAGCCGTCAGCCAGCCACGAGCGTCCAGAGCCGTCAGCCAGCCACGAGCGTCCAGAGCCGTCAGCCAGCCCAGAGCTGCCAGTAATCCAGAACTGCCCCTCAGTCCAGAGCTGTCTCTCTGTCCGGAGCTGCCCTTCAGTCCGGAGTTGCCCCTCTATCCTGAGCTACCTCTCTATCCTGACCTACCTCTTTGTTTTGAGCTATCTCTCTATCCCGGTGCTGTCCCTTGTCCCGGTGCTGCCCCTTGTCTCGATGTTACCCAAAAAATTAAGTGGGTGGAATAGGAGGGTGGTCAGTCGTAGGGGGAAACGTAAGCTGGGATTGACTATGGTGGGGTGGGGACCTCGCCCAGAGCCTGAGCCACCACCGTGGTCAGATGCCCACCCAGACCCTCCCCTAAACTTTGTGCTGGTGCGCCCGGAGTTCGCACCTTAAGGGGGGGGTTATGTCACGTTCCTGACCTGTTTTCTGTTAGTTTTTGTATGTGTTAGTTGGTCAGGACGTGAGTTTGGGTGGGCAGTCTATGTTTTCTGTTTCTATGTTGGTTTAAAGGGTGACCTGATATGGCTCTCAATTAGAGGCAGGTGGTTTTCATTTCCTCTGATTGAGAGCCATATTAAGGTAGGTGTTTTCACATTGATTGTTGTGGGTGGTTGTTTCCTGTCTCTGTGTTTGTTTGCACCATACGGGACTGTTTCGTTCGTTCGTCGTTTTGTGTAGTCATTTTCCTGTTCGTGAGTTCTTTGTGTTATGTAAGTTCTTATGTTCAGGTTCGTCTACTCCGTTTATTGTTTTGTAGTTTGTGAAAGTGTTGTCGTGTTTTTCCGTTTTGTTAATAAAAATCATGTCATATCAAGACGCTGCATTTTGGTTTAATCCCTGCTCCTCCTCTTCGGATGAAGAGGAGGAGGAACGCCGTTACAATATACAGTTGAAGTCAGAAGTTTACATACACCTTAGCCAAATACATTTAAACTCAGTTTTTCACAATTCCTGACATTTAATCCTAGTAAAAATTCACTGTCCTAGGTCAGATAGGATCACTACTTTATATTAAGAATGGAAAATGTCAGAATAATAATAGAGAGAATTAATTATTTCAGCTTTTATTTCTTTCAACATATTCCCAGTGGGTCAGATATTTAAATACACCCATTGTCACGCCCTGACCTTAGAGATCCTTATTATTCTCTATGTTTGGTTAGGTCAGGGTGTGACTCAGGTGGGAAAATCTATGTTTTCTATTTTTGGCTGAGTATGGTTCCCAATCAGAGGCAGCTGTCTATCGTTGTCTCTGATTGGGGATCATATATAAGTTGTCATTTTCCTTTTGGGTTTTGTGGGATCTTGTTTTCTGTATAGTTTATTTGCCTTACAGAACTGTGCGCTTTCGTTTTTGTCGTTGTTATTTTGCTTTTGGTGTCATCAATAAAAAGAACGATGTACGCCTACCACGCTGCACTTTGGTCCGGTCATTCCACAAACGAGAGCCGTTACACTCATTTAGTATTTGGTAGCATTGCCTTTAAATTGTTTAACTGAGTCAGGTTTGTAGGCCTCCTTGCTCGCACACACTTTTTCAGAGGTCTACAATTTTTTTTCTGAGATTAAAACTTGTTTTTCAACCACTTCACAAATTTCTTGTTAACAAACTATAGTTTTGCCATGTCGGTTAGGACTTCTACTTTGTGCACGACACAAGTCATTTTTCCAACGATTGTTTACAGACAGATTATTTCACTTATAATTAGCTGTATCAAAATTCAAGTGGGTCAGAAGTTTACATACACTAAGTTGACTGTGCCTTTAAACATCTTGGAAAATTCCAGAAAATTATGTCATGACTTTACAAGCTTCTGATATGCTAATTGACATAATTTGAGTCAACTGGAGGTGTACCTGTGGATGTATTTCAATGCCTACCTATAAACTCAGTGCATCTTTGCTTGACATCATGGGAAAATCAAAAGAAATCAGCCAAGACCTCAGAAAAAAATGGTAGACCTCCACAAGTTTGGTTCATCCTTGGGAGCCATTTCCAAATGCCTGAAGGTACCACGCTCATCTGTACAAACAATAGTATGCAAGTATAAACACCATGGGACCACGCAGCCGTCATGCCGCTCAGGAAGGATATGCATTCTGTCTCCTAGTGACGAACGTTCTTTGGTGGGAAAAGTGCAAATCAATCCCAGAACAACAGCAAAGGACCTTGTGAAGATGCTGGAGGAAACAGGTACAAAAGCATCTATATCCACAGTAAAACGAGTCCTATATCGACAAAACCTGAAAGGCCGCTCAGCAAGGAAGAAGCCACTGCTCCAAAACCACCATAAAAAAGCCAGACTACGGTTTGCATCTGCACATGGGAACAAAGATCGTACTTTTTGGTACAAAAATAGAACTGTTTGGCCATAATAACCATCGTTATGTTTGGAGGAAAAAGGGGGAGGAGGCTTGCAAGCCGAAGAACACCATCCCAACCGTGAAGCACGGGGGTGGCAGCATCATGTTGTGGGGGTGCTTTGCTGCAGGACGGACTGGTGCACTTCACAAAATAGATGGCATCATGAGGCAGGAAAATTATGTGGATATATTGAAGCCATCATATTGAGTGGCCATCACAAAGCCCTGACCTCAATCCTATAGAACATTTGTGGGCAGAACTGAAAAAGCCTGTGCGAGAAAGGAGGCCTACAAACCTGACTCAGTTACACCAGCTCTGTCAGGAGGAATGGGCCAAAGTTCACCCTAACTTATTGTGCGAAGCTTGTGGAAGGCTTTTTGACCCAAGTTAAACCATTTAAAGGCAATGCTACCAAATACTAATTGAGTGTATGTAAACTTCTGACCCACTGGGAATGTGATGAAAGAAATAAAAGCTGAAATAAGTAATTCTCTCTTCTATTATTCTGACATTTCACATTCTTAAAATAAGGTGGTGATCCTAATTGACCTAAGACAGGGAATTTTTACTCAGATTAAATATCTGGAATTGTGAAAAACGGAGTTTAAATGTATTTGGCTGAGGTGTATGTAAACTTCCGACTTCAACTGTAAGTATGCTTACATTGCATGGATGCAATATCTGCATTGCTTGCTCATTGAGGTGTTAGCCTGGGTTTCTGTATAAGCACTTTCTGACATCTGCTGATTTAAAAAGGGCTTTATAAATACATTTGATTGATTTAATTTTAGGTAATATAACAAAATGTACAAATGAGGAGTCGGTAATTTGTTCAGAGGACCTAGTGTTCGCTCGTGGGAGATGAATTATTGTACTTTATGTAGGTGTATAAATGCTTACATATGGTAAAAATGCAATGCTGTAATTTATCGATTGTGCATTCCTTAAAGTTAATTTAAAGTGTTAACAGATTAAATATCAAAACAGGGATGCAGTGGTGGGATCAAATGATCCGTCCTGAAATCAACAGCACGTACAAGGACATTGAGGAGAAAATCTGTGTCACATCGCTTACACTTTGTCACCATTTGGAGGGTAAATTACAAGGTAAACAGAGTATAACCACCAAACATTATTATTATTTGTTTATGGAGCTAGCAAGTTTTTTTTTTGTTGCCTGTTTGATTAACCCACTGGGCATTTAATCTAGGTTGTCAGCCCAGACAGTGTATTTGGCTAAACCTAGGGATTTGCTCTGGGAGGCAAGAGCTGTTCTCACGTATTGGATATGGCGATGTGAACGCAACGGCTAACATCATTGTAGAAAAAAGGTTGTTTTCCTTAATATCGTTTTCATAGAGGTGTACTTTATTGGGACATGCACAGTAGTCTTTGCTAACTGAGTAGTGAAAGCTTTCCATCAACTGCTGACCTGTTCCATGTGTCAAATCCAATTTTATTGGTCACATACACATATTTAGCAAAAGGTAGATTCCACTGTAACTCACAATTGACTCATTACATATTAAATCAACCAGCCCTTTTTTGATTGATTTCATATAGACCTATTAGTCGTTGCCAAGGGTTTAATTGAAATAAATATATCACTCTGAGAATTCATCATAACACAAGGTGTCTAAACAAATGCACTGTATGTTTCTTCCTCCTTTCAGGTTCATACCGATTCATCCAAATCAGAGAACAATATGGCTGCTTAATCTGTTGCCAAGAAAACATGGCCAAATTGATACATTTTCACAAACATGGAGATTGCTCGCTGTTCTGGCACATGTCCAATCTGTTCTGTTGTCCCATATAATTTCACGCAGTGGTGTAAAGTACTTATGTAAAAAGTACTACTTAAGTCGTTTTTTTGTAGTATCTGTACTTTATTTCACTATTTATATTTTTACAACTTTTACTTTTACTTCACTACATTCCTAAGGAAGAATATGTACTTTTTACTCCAAACATTTTCCCTGACACCCAAAAGTACTCGTTACATTTTGAATGCTTAGCAGTACAGGAAAATGTTCTAATTCACACATTTATCAAGAGAACATCCATGGTCATCCCTAATACCTCTGATCTGGCGAACTCACTAAACACATGCTTAGTTTGTAAATGATGTCTGAGTGTTGGATTGAGCCCCTGGCTATCTCTAAATAAAATAAAAACTAGAAAATGTGTCTGTCTGCTTTGCTTAATACAGTATAAGGAATTTGAAATGATTTATACTTGTACTTTTACTTTTCATACTTAAGTATATTTCAGCAATTACATTTACTTTTCATACTTAAGTATCTTTAAAACCAAATACTTTTAGACTTTTACTCACGTAGTATTTTACTGGGTGACTTTCACCTAAGTCATTTTTTATTAAGGTATCTTTACTGTTACTCAAGTAGGACAATTGGGTACTTTTTTCACCACTGATTTCACAAAAGGGCACATGGTTAGCCCTTTTGCTAACCTATTACTTTATCAAAGATATAGGGATAGATTTAATCCGGCGTGTGGCATGATTTGAAATGTAAAAGGTCATTTCCAATTGAGCTGACATAGTGTTTAGCATGTTGTCTTGTGACAAGATCCCAACGCTGCCAACATACTATATGTCAAACAACTACTTTGTGCGGGTTTGTATCAGCTGTACAGTATGATTGACTTCTTATTGACTTATTCAGAAGATGGCTGAAAGAAAGTGATACCAATATGTTAATGTTATAGAACAAAACAGAAAACCTTGACTTTTAGGCAACGTAATAGCTGGGTGCATTTGATCTGTAAATTAGTATAATGAGGACATTCTTAATCACTAAAGTTTTATATTTCGATTTCAAAGTGATAATTGCTTAGACCACCATGTGTGACACAGGACTCAGCAATAGATTTTTATGTCTGAGGAAAGGTAATTTTTTTCGCCATTATCTGGTATTTTCTACAAACATTCTCAAAAGGTTTCTAATTGCATTCCTAGCTAAATTCCATGTATTTGTTGTTAAAACACCTGGGGCATGTTTTGTGAAAGAAATTGCTTCAGGGGTGTTTTTTGACCTGCTTAGTTATTATTATTTGATGTCTGTATTATAAGTATTGATGGATGGTCTCCTGCACACTTACAGAATTACTTCAGTCGACAGCCACAAGCAAACATAGTCCCAGACCTTGTCAATTCACTACAGACTCAGGAAAATGGACATGCCATCATGTCTGGATAGAGTTTATGTCATTAATATTACATGTGTTGATGATACCATTACAACCCTTTGCTTAACAACTACATTTGGAGCTTATTACAGAGAGCCGAACGTTTCATTTGGAGGAAAGGCAAATTCAAATAAGGGCCTCCTCCCTCAGTCGTAATGGAATTTTCCACTTACTCATTTGGCAACATCTAATTTATTTTATTTATTTTTATTTTTATTTCACCTTTATTTAACCAGGTAGGCTAGTTGAGAACAAGTTCTCATTTACAACTGCGACCTGGCCAAGATAAAGCATAGCAGTGTGAACAGACAACAACACAGAGTTACACATGGAGTAAACAATAAACAAGTCAATAACACAGTAGGAAAAATAAATAAATGAGTCTATATACATTGTGTGCAAAAGGCATGAGGAGGTAGGCAATAAATAGGCCATAGGAGCGAATAATTACAATTTAGCAGATTAACACTGGAGTGATAAATCATCAGATGATCATGTGCAAGTAGAGATACTGGTGTGCAAAAGAGCAGAAAAGTAAATAAATAAAAACAGTAAGGGGATGAGGTAGGTCAATTGGGTGGGCTGTTTACAAGGCTTTCATCACATTGGCCAGGTGGAAACAGAGTGCGATCTGATGGGGGGATATATTTCCTGCTGTATAATTTAGAGTAAGCTAACTACTTGGGTCAATATGCATAATTCGGTAACACTTTACTTGAAACGGTCATAACCATGACATAATATATAATAACTGACATAACTTGTCATAATATGGTCAAACCACTCTCATGACCCATATTTATCCCTGTTGTGACATATATTACATTATTTTAGGACTGGTTATGAAACCTATATAAGAGTGTCAAAACCCACATTTATTCAAACTGTCAAGAAGTTTCCTTTAGTTTGAAAGTTTGTTTCTTAAATCAAATCAAATTTATTTATATAGCCCTTCGTACATCAGCTGATATCTCAAAGTGCTGTACAGAAACCCAGCCTAAAACCCCAAACGGCAAGCAATGCAGGTGTAGAAGCACGGTGGCTAGGAAAAACTCCCTAGAAAGGCCAAAACCTAGGAAGAAACCTAGAGAGGAACCAGGCTATGAGGGGTGGCCAGTCCTCTTCTGGCTGTGCCGGGTGGAGATTATAACAGAACATGGCCAAGATGTTCAAATGTTCATAAATGACCAGCATGGTCAAATAATAATAATCACAGTAGTTGTCGAGGGTGCAGCACCTCAGGAGTAAATGTCAGTTGGCTTTTCATAGCCGATCATTAAGAGTATCTCTACCTCTCCTGCGGTCTCTAGAGAGTTGAAAACAGCAGGTCTGGGACAGGTAGCACGTCCGGTGAACAGGTCAGGGTTCCATAGCCGCAGGCAGAAAAGTTGAAACTGGAGCAGCAGCACGGCCAGGTGGACTGGGGACAGCAAGGAGTCATCATGTCAGGTCGTCCTGAGGCATGGTCCTAGGGCTCAGGTCCTCCGAGAGAGAGAGAGAATTAGAGAGAGCATACTTAAATTCACACAGGACACCGGATAAGACAGAAGTACTCCAGATATAACAAACTGACCCTAGCCCCCCAACACATAAACTAATGCAGCATAAATACTGGAGGCTGAGACAGGAGGGGTCAGGAGACACTGTGGCCCCATCCGATGATACCCCCGGACAGGGCCAAACAGGAAGGATATAACCCCACCCACTTTGCCAAGGCACAGCCCCCACACCACTAGAGGGATATCTTCAACCACCAACTTACCATCCTGAGACAAGGCCGAGTATAGCCCACAAAGATCTCCGCCACGGCACAACCCAAGGGGGGGCGCCAACCCAGACAGAAAGATCACGTCAGTGACTCAACCCACTCAAGTGACGCACCCCTCCTAGGGACGGCATGAAAGAGCACCAGTAAGGCAGTGACTCGGCCCCTGTAGGGTTAGAGGCAGAGAATCCCAGTGGAGAGAGGGGAACCGGCCAGGCAGAGACAGCAAGGGCGGTTCGTTGCTCCAGAGCCTTTCCGTTCACCTTCACACTCCTGGGCCAGACTACACTTAATCATATGACCCATTGAAGAGATGAGTCTTCAGTAAAGACTGAAAAGTTGAGACCGAGTCTGCGTCTCTCACATGGGTAGGCAGACCATTCCATAAAAATGGAGATCTATAGGAGAAAGCCCTGCCTCCAGCTGTTAGCTTAGAAATTCTAGGGACAATTAGGAGGCCTGCTCCTTGTGACCGTAGCGTACGTGTAGGTATGTACGGCAGGACCAACTCGGAAAGATAGGTAGGAGCAAGCCCATGTAACGCTTTGTAGGTTAACAGTAAAACCTTGAAATCAGCCCTTGCCTTAACAGGAAGCCAGTGTAGGGAGGCTAGCACTGGAGTAATATGATCAAATTTTTTGGTTCTAGTCAGGATTCTAGCAGCCGTATTTAGCACTAACTGACGTTTATTTAGTGCTTTATCCGGGTAGCCGGAAAGTAGAGCATTGCAGTAGTCCAACCTAGAAGCAACAAAAGCATGGATTAACTTTTCTGCATCATCTTTGGACAGAAAGTTTCTGATTTTTGCAATGTTACGTAGATGGAAAAAAGCTGTCCTTGAAACAGTCTTGATATGTTCGTCAAAAGAGAGATCAGGGTTCAGAGTAACGCCGAGGTCCTTCGCAGTTTTATTTGAGACGACTTTACAACCATCAAGATTAATTGTCAGATTTAACAGAAGATCTCTTTGTTTCTTGGGACCTAGAACAAGCATCTCTGTTTTGTCCGAGTTTAAAAGTAGAACGTTTTCAGCCATCCACTTCCTTATGTCTGAAACACAGGCTTCTAGCGAGGGCAATTTTGGGGCTTCACCATGTTTCATTGAAATGTACAGCTGTGTGTCATCCGCATAGCAGTGAAAGTTAACATTATGTTTTCGAATTACATCCCCAAGAGGTAAAATATATAGTGAAAACAATAGTGGTCCTAAAACGGAACCTTGAGGAACACTGAAATGTACAGTTGATTTGTCAGAGGACAAACCATTCACAGAGACAAACTGATATCTTTCCGACAGATAAGATCTAAACCAGGCCAGAACTTGTCCGTGTAGACCAATTTGGGTTTCCAATCTCTCCAAAAGAATGTGGTGATCGATGGTATCAAAGGCAGCACTAAGGTCTAGTAGCACGAGGACAGATGCAGAGCCTCGGTCTGACGCCATTAAAAGGTAATTTACCACCTTCACAAGTGTAGTCTCAGTGCTATGATAGGGTCTAAAACCAGACTGAAGCATTTTGTATACATTGTTTGTCTTCAGGAAGGCAGTGAGTTGCTGCGCAACAGCTTTTTCAATTTTTTTTGAGAGGAATGGAAGATTCGTTATAGGCCGATAGTTTTTTATATTTTCTGGGTCAAGGTTTGACTTTTTCAAGAGAGGCTTTATTACTGCCACTTTTAGTGAGTTTGGTACACATCCGGTGGATAGAGAGGCGTTTATTATGTTCAACATAGGAGGGCCAAGCACATGAAGCAGCTCTTTAAGTAGTTTAGTTGGAATAGGGTCCAGTATGCAGCTTGAAGGTTAAGAGGCCATGATTATTTTCATTATTGTGTCAAGAGATATAGTACTAAAACACTTAAGTGTCTCTCTTGATCCTAGGTCCTGGCAGAGTTATGCAGACTCAGGACAGCTGAGCTTTGGAGGAATACGCAGATTTAAAGAGGAGTCTGTAATTTGCTTTCTAATGATCATGATCTTTTCCTCAAAGAAGTTCATGAATTTATTACTGCTGAAGTGAAAGCCATTCTCACTTGGGGAATGCTGGTTTTTAGTTAGCTTTGCGACAGTATCAAAAATAAATTTTGGATTGTTCTTATTTTCCTCAATTAATTTGGAAAAATTGGATGATCGAGCAGCAGTGAGGGCTCTTCGATACTGCACGGTACTGTCTTTCCAAGCTAGTCGGAAGACTTCCAGTTTGGTGTGGCTGTCACGCCCTGACCATAGATTGCTTTGTATGTTTGTATGTTTTGTTTGGTCAGGGTGTGATGTGGGTGGGCATTCTATGTTGTATGTCTAGGTTGTCTTATTTCTATGTGTTTGGCCGAGTATGGTTCCCAATCAGAGGCAGGTGTCAGTCGTTGTCTCTGATTGGGAGCCACATTTAGGTAGCCTGTTTCCTGTGTCTGTGTTATCACCATACGGGACTGTTTCATTTTCGTTTTGTATTTCACGTTGTTATTTTGGTATTTCTTAGTGTTCAGTTAATAAACCGAATATGGACACTTTCCACGCTGCGTATTGGTCCGACATCTCTTCTCATTCCAACGACGAGCGTTACAGTGGCGCCATTTCCGTTCCAATTTTCTGGAAGCTTGCTTCAGAGCTCGGGTATTTTCTGTATACCAGGGAGCTAGTTTCTTATGACAAATGTTTTTAGTTTTTAGGTGTGCAACTGCATCTAGGGTATTGCGCAAGGTTAAATTGAGTTCCTCAGTTAGGTGGTTAACTGATTTTTGTCCTCTGACGTCCTTGGGTAGGCAGAAGGAGTCTGGAAGGGCATCAAGGAATCTTTGTGTTGTCTGAGAATTTATAGCACGACTTTTGATGCTCCTTGGTTGGGGTCTGAGCAGATTATTTGTTGCGATTGCAAACGTAATAAAATGGTGGTCCGATAGTCCAGCATTATGAGGAAAAACATTAAGATCTACAACATTTATTCCATGGGACAAAACTAGGTCCAGAGTATGACTGTGGCAGTGAGTAGGTCCAGAGACATGTTGGACAAAACCCACTGAGTCGATGATGGCTCCGAAAGCCTTTTGGAGTGGGTCTGTGGACTTTTCCATGTGAATATTAAAATCACCAAAAATTAGAATATTATCTGCTACGACTACAAGGTCCGATAGGAATTCAGGGAACTCAGTGGGGAACACTGTATTTGGCCCAGGAGGCCTGTAAACAGTAGCTATAAAAAGTGATTGAGTAGGCTGCATAGATTTCATGACTAGAAGCTCAAAAGATGAAAACGTCTTTTTTTTTTTGTAAATTGAAATTTGCTATCGTAAATGTTAGCAACACCTCCGCCTTTGCGGGATGCACGGGGGATATGGTCACTAGTGTAACCAGGAGGTGAGGCCTCATTTAACACAGTAAATTCATCAGGCTTAAGCCATGTTTCAGTCAGGCCAATCACATCAAGATTATGATCAGTGATTAGTTCATTGACTATAACTGCCTTTGAAGTGAGGGATCTAACATTAAGTAGCCCTATTTTGAGATGTGAGGTATCACGATCTCTTTCAATAATGGCAGGAATGGAGGAGGTCTTTATCCTAGTGAGATTGCTAAGGCGAACACCGCCATGTTTAGTTTTGCCCAACCTAGGTCGAGGCACAGACAAGGTCTCAATGGGGATAGCTGAGCTGACTACACTGACTATGCTAGTGGCAGACTCCACTAAGCTGGCAGGCTGGCTAACAACCTGCTGCCTGGCCTGCACCGTATTTCATTGTCGAGCTAGAGGAGTTAGAGCCCTGTCTATGTTGGTAGATAAAAAAAGCATGACTGTAAAGACTGTAAAGAAACAAATCCTTTGTCGTTGTAATCAATTCTTTACAGTCAAGCTTTTTTTCATCAACTTGTAGAAAATACACTTTATGACACTGTCATGAAGCATTATGACGACCCTGTGCCACTTTACTTGGACTAAGAAAATACACTTTATGACTGTCATGAAGCATTATGACGACCCTGTGCCACTTTACTTGGACTAAGAAAATACACTTTATGACAATGTCAAGAAGCATTATGACCATCATAATGCCAGATAGGCCTATCACGTACATGCCCTTATATCAGTCTTAACTGGGGGCTCCCGAGTGGCGCAGCAGTCTAAGGCACTGCATTACAGACCCTGGTTCGATTCAAGGCTGTATCACAACCGGCCGTGATTGGGAGTCCCATAGGGTGGCGCACAAATGGCCCAGCGTCGTCCGGGTTAGGGTTTGGCCGGGGTAGGCCTTCATTGTAAATAATAATTTGTTCTTAACTGACTTGCCTAGTTAAAT
Organism: Salvelinus namaycush; assembly: GCF_016432855.1. Lineage (NCBI taxonomy): Eukaryota > Metazoa > Chordata > Actinopteri > Salmoniformes > Salmonidae > Salvelinus > Salvelinus namaycush. The sequence goes on along the minus strand of NC_052309.1, from coordinate 39,813,015 downwards.
AAAGGTTAAATGACATTTTAAAAATAAAGGGTGCCTTTTCCTGCTCCTGAAATCTGCTTCTGCTTTCATCCCAGTCATCTGTAGCAGAGCATTGTGGGAAGTGCATGTCTGACATCAATATGTTCGCAATTACAGTGATAATTCTACATGGTCAATTTAAATAAAAAAAAATTACTGTAACATAAACATACTGTTGACACGTAGGTTATGGTGTAATGTTTTGCCTTATGTGGTAGGTTTTATGGGTTTTTACATTTTTGCAAGTGTAATAACCAGTCATAAAATGACTACGGTGGTAGGTTTTGTGGGTTTTGACACTTTCGTAGATGTCATAACCAGCAATAAAATAAATACCATGGTAGGGTTTGTGGTTTATACACTTTTATGTAGGCGTCATAACCAGCCATAAAATAACTACCATGGTAGGGTTTGTGGTTTATACACTCTTATTTAGGTGTCATAACCAGCCATAAAATAACTACCATGGTAGGGTTTGTGGTTTATACACTCTTATTTAGGTGTCATAACCAGCCATAAAATAACTACCATGGTAGGGTTTGTGGTTTATACACTCTTATTTAGGTGTCATAACCAGCCATAAAATAACTACCATGGTAGGGTTTGTGGTTTATACACTCTTATTTAGGCGTCATAACCAGCCATAAAATAACTACCATGGTAGGGTTTGTGGTTTAAACACTCTTATTTAGGCGTCATAACCAGCCATAAAATAACTACCATGGTAGGGTTTGTGGTTTATACACTCTTATTTAGGTGTAATAACCAGCCATAAAATAACTACCATGGTAGGGTTTGTGGTTTATACACTCTTATTTAGGTGTCATAACCAGCCATAAAATAACTACCATGGTAGGGTTTGTGGTTTATACACTCTTATGTAGGTGTCATAACCAGCCATAAAATAACTACCATGGTAGGGTTTGTGGTTTATACACTCTTATGTAGGTGTCATAACCAGCCATAAAATAAAGCAATATATGTCAAAACAGGTCTAAATAGGTCATCAAATCAAAGTGCATTTGTCACATGAGCCGAATACAACTGTAACGGCTTTCTTCCTGGGATGAAGGAGAGGACCAAAATGCAGCACGGCTAGTGTTCCACATGGTTTAATAAAGAAGAGACAATAACGTGAACACTATACAAAATACAAAATAACAAATGTGAAAACCGAGACAGTCCTATCTGGTGCAGAACACAAAGATAGAAGACAACCACCCACAACCCCCAACACAAAACAAGCCACCTATATATGATTCTCAATCAGGGACAACGATTGACAGCTGCCTCTGATTGAGAACCATATTAGGCTGAACACAGAAACAGACAAACTAGACACACAACATAGAATGCCCACCCAGCTCACGTCCTGACCAACACTAAAACAAGCAAAACACATAAGCACTATGGTCAGGACGTGACAACAACAGGTGTTGACCTTACTGTGACATGCGTACTTACAAGCCCTTAACCAACACTGCAGTTTAAAGAAAAATAAGAGTTAAGAAAATATTTACTAAATAAACAGAAGTAAAAAAATATACAGGGGGTACTGGTACCAAGTCAATGTGCGGGGGGTATAGGTTAGTCAAAGTAATTGAGGTAATATGTAGGGTACATGTAGGTAGGGGTAAAGTGACTATGCATAGATAATAAACAGTGAGTAGCAGCAGCGTAAAAATAGAGGAGGGTCAATGCAAATATTCTGGGTAGACATTTGATTAACTGTTCAGCAGTCTTATAGCTTGGGGATAGAAGCTGTTAAGGAGCCTTTTGGAACGAGACTTGGCGCTCCAGTATCACTTTCTGTAACAGAGAGAACAGTCTATGACTAGGGTGTCTGGAGTATTTTATATTTTTAGGGCCTTCCTCTGACACCGCCTGGTACAGAAGTCCTGGGAGCAGGAAGTTTGGACCCAGTGATGTACTGGGCCGCCATACGCACTACCCTCTGCAGTGCCTTGCGGTTGAATGCCGAGCAGTTGCCATACCAGGTGGTGATGCAACCAGTCAGGATGCTCTCGATGGTGCAGCTGTAGAACTGTTTGAAGATCTGAGGACCCATGCCTCATGTCTCCTGAGGGCGAATAGGCATTGTTGTGCCCTCTTCACAACTTGTTGGTGATGTAGACAGCAAGGAACTTGAAGCTCTCAACCTGCTCAACTACAGCCCCGTTGATGTGAATGGGGGTGTGCTCGGCCCTCCTTTTACTGTAGTCCATGATCATCTCCTTTGTCTTGATCACATTGAGGGAGAGGTTGTTGTCCTGCCACAACACTGTCATGACAGTGCTATGACCCTATTAGAACAGGTTATGACAATTATTTCAGTTGTTATGAAATATTATGACATGCTTATGACCGTGTCATAACGTGTTATGACGCTGGGTGTCAAGTAGTGTTACACATAATTCTCAGTAACAGTACATATAACAGCTTAACGGGGTGTGTTTTGCAAGTATTGTAGCAATGCAGCCCAGTTACATGGGGAAATTATGCCGATGAATGCGATTTTGTAGTAGGGTGATACTGTATTACGCAATTCTGTAGGGTGATATTGTATTACATGTGATATTGAATGTTTGGAAAGTAGATAACAAAAAATACACAAGCCGGTTTGTAGGTGGGGTGGGAGATGGTTGTTAACCACAGGTCTGCAAAGCGAAAACTTCCAGGTTTGCGTTCCCATTGGGGCGAATTAAGTTCTTGGGTTAGCGTTTCTCTTACCATCAATATAATTATTTCTTTACCCCCTTTTCTCCCCAATTTCGTGATTACGATCTTGTCTCCTTGCTGCAACTCCCCAATGGGCTCGGTAGAATGTCGAGTCATGCATCCTCCGAAACATTATCTGGCAAAACAGCACTTCTTAACACCTGCTCGCTTAACCAATGTGTCGGAGGAAACACTTTTCAACTGACGACTGAAGTCAGTCTGCAGGTGTCCGGCCCGCCACAAGGAGTTGCTAGAGCGTGATGAGCCAAGAAAAGCCCCCCCCAGCCAAACCCTCCCCAAACGACGATGGGCCAATTGTGGGTCGCCCTATGGGACTCACGGTCACGGCCGGTAATGACACAGCCTGGGATGTAGTGACGCCGCAACACTGCGCCACTCGGGAGGCCCTTGTTTCCATCACTTTTAATAGTTGTTTTAACTATCCCCAACCCTAATACTAACCCAGGAAATGAACCCACTCGCATGTAATGGAATAATGAGAAATTCTGGCAAGTTTTTCTTACCTGAGTCAGATGAACTCATGGATGTCTCTGCATGCAGTTCAAAGGAAGTTTCATGAGTCAATGCTAACTAGTGCTAGCACAATGACTGTAAGTCTACCGGTACAGCTACCTTAATGGAAAGGTTTTATTTAACCTTTTTTCAACTAGGCAAGTCATTTAAGAACAAATTCTTATTTACAAAGACGGCCTACCGGGGAACAGGGGCAGAACGACAGATTCTTACCTTGTCAGCTCAGGGATTCGATCCAGCAACCTTTCAGTTACTGGCCCAATGCTCTAACCACTAGGCTACCTGCCGCCTTAAAAAGTTGACACATGTCTCTTTACAGAGCTATAGCTAATAATTGAGTGTGTAGCACTAAAGCTAGCCAGCTTGCCAATTGGTTGTAGACTGGACCTGAGTCCACCTGAATCCCTGTTAGATTGAAGAGAGGTTTCCATTGTAAAGGCAGAGCATGGGCCCCAGATGCTTAAATCAGCGACCACAGCCATTTATAATCCAGACAAATAATGGGCAGAGGTGCACCATTTAGTCCTGGCAGAGCCCTGGCACATGGCTGCTCCAGAAACCCCATCTGAACACAGCACGAAGCGATGTACTAATCACTACCAACAAGTGCAATAAACATTTACAGTATGCCAGTGTGTCAGATGCTGTCACTTTTGCACTCACTCACTCACTCACTCACTCACTCACTCACTCACTCACTCACTCACTCACTCACTCACTCACTCACTCACTCACTCACTCACTCACTCACTCACTCACTCACACACACACACACACACACTTCATGCTTGTTCTCTCACTCTCGCTCTTTCTCTTTATTTCCCACACACAAACACACAGTTCCTGCTTGTTAATTTGCAGCCACAGTTAATTTGACACTTGACACTAACATTGTGTGTAAGGATACACAAGGGAGATAGGGTGAATATCACATCATTGTCATTTCAATGCAATCTGTGTTTATTGCCTCGTCTTTTCTACCGAGAACCAGCCTATTTAAGCTAGCGTCAAGCAAAAATTTTCTCTCTAATTTGTGTCTGCTGAGCACAAACTTGAACATTGTGAACACTGTGAACACTCAGACATTGGTCAAGTAGGCTACTGTGGCTATTTGATCATACCAGAGTGACCTACCATCAAAAACAATGGAGAAAATATATCCAATAACATTTTAATATGGAAACAGCTGTTCTATCATTCAGCCTACAGTAGCAGACAATGTGTGGTGTCCAATGTAGGCCTTCATTCCATGAGACAAAAAAAAAACAAAAAAAAAAAACATGCAGGGTTTGACATTAACCTCTTGATCCACTTGACCTTCAGACAAAATGTTGAAAATATTGTGTTGTTTGATGCAAGAAACCACTTAACAAAATAAAATGCATTATTATTCCAATACCATTGTTACAGAGAATCAGACAAATTATGCTATCCTCTGCCTATTGGCTACTTCGCTTAATCGAGCCTGTCTCAAAATACAACACTGCCCCTTTTAGACAAAAAAAAGCTTGTTACCTGACTTGCTTTTCAAAATGTACACTTTTTGTGCTCTAGTAGGAAGAAACCACTCCCCCATTGCTGATTACAAATTATATATAACTGGGCTAATAACTCACTAACTAGCAAAGGATATGAACAAATGTGTACATGTGGCTACATGCAGCTCTCACTTTGATCTCAAAACAAGCGCATCTACTCACCACTGCTCATGCTGTAAACAGAGTACAGTTCAAAGTGAATGGCACAGATCCATATGGCAATGGTCTATTTGCATATACTGTAGGCCTACTGCAGCTCTGATTGGTTATGCCGCACCGGTCTGTATAGAGTAAGGGCTGAGTCATTTGTCAATGCAATAGAATCATACTCCAATGCGTCTGCCTCCAACAAAATCTCTTGCGTAGTTAGTTTTGCATATTAAGTCTTGCATAGTTCGTTTTGTTTCGGTATGTTGCATTGAAACTGGCTTACATTGCGTTGATTCGATCACAATTCCCATAGTAAAGAGAAATGTTGAGTGAATTTCACGCCGGCAGGACAACGAGCATAATTGCATTTTATCGATGGCAATTTGAATGCACAGAGATAGCGTGACAATCCTGAGGCCCATTCTCGTACAATTCATCCTCCGCCATCACTTCATGTTTCAGCATGATAATGCACGGCCTCATGTCGTAAGGATCTGGCAGCTGAAAATGTCCCAATTCTTCCATGGCCTGCATACTCACAAGACATATCACCCATTGAGCATGTTTGGGATGCTCTGGATCTAAGTGTACGACAGCGTATTTCAATTCCCGCCAATATCCAACAGCTTCGCACAGCCATTGAAGAGGAGTGGGACAACATTCTACAGGCCACAATCAACAGCATGATCAACTCTATGCGAATGAGATGTGACGTGCTGCATGAGGCAAATGGTGGTCACACCAGACTGGATTTATGATCCACACCCCTAACTTTTTTTTAGGTATCTGTGACAAACATATTTATATCTGTATTCCCAGTCATGTGAAATCCAAAGACTAATTTATTTATTTAAATTGACTGATTTCCTTATATGAACTGTAACTCAGTGAAATCTTTGAAATTGTTGCATGTTGAGTTTATATTTTTGTTCTGTGTATATAAAAATATACAGCGCATTCGGAAATAATTCAGACCCCTTAACTTCCACATTTTGTTACGTTATGGCCTTATTCTAAACTTGATGAAATAAAACATTTTCTTCATCAATCTACACCCAATACCCCATAATGACTAAGCAAAAACAGTTAAGATTTTTTTTGCATATGTATAAAAAAAACTACTGAAATATCAAATTTACATAAGTATTCAGACCATTTACTCAGTATTTTGTTGCAGCACCTTTGGCAGTGATTACAGCCTCAACTCTTCTTTGGTATGACGCTACATGATTGACACACCTGTATTTGGGGAGTTTCTCACATTCTTCTCTGCAAATCCTCTCAAGCTCTGTCAGGTTGGATGGGGAGTGTTGCTGCACAGATATTTCCAGGTCTATCCAGAGATGTTTGATTGGGTTCATGTCCGGGCTCTGACTGGGCCACTCAAGGACATTCAGAGACTTGTCCCGAAGCCACTCCTGCATTGTCTTTGCTGTGTGCTTAGGGTCGTTGTCCTGTTGGAAGGGGAATGTTCACCTCAGTTTGAGGTCCTGAGTGCTCTGGATCAGGTTTTCATCAATGATCTCTCTGTACTTTGCTCCGTTCATCTTTGCCTTGATCCTGACTAGTCTCCCGGCCCCTGCCACTGAAAAACATCCCCACAGTATGATGCTGCCACCACCATGTTTCACTGGTCTGAGTTCTTTAGGTACCTTTGGCAAACTCCAAACGGGCTGTCATGTGCATTTTACTGAGGACTGGCTTCCCTCTGGCCACTCTACCATAAAGGCCTGATTGGTGGAGTGCTGCAGAGATGGTTGTCCTTCGGGAAGGTTCTGCCATCTCCACAGAGGAACCCTGGAGCTCTGTCAGAGTGATCATCAGGTTCTTGGTCACCTCTATGAGCAAGGCCCTTCTCCCACTATTGCTCAGTTTGACCGGGGAGCCAGCTCTAGGAAGAGTCTTGGTAGTTTCCAAACTTCTTCCACGTAAGAATGATGGAGGCCACTGTGTTCTTGGGGACCTTCAACACTGAATACATTTTTTGGTACCCTTCCCCAGATCTGTGCCTTGACACAGTTCTGTCTCGGAGCCTTACTGACAATTCCTTCGACCTCATGCCTTGGTTTTTGCTCTGACATATACTGTCAACTGTGGGACCTTATACTGCCAGGTGTGTGCCTTTCCAAATCATATCCAATCAATTGAATTTACCATAAGTGGACTCCTGTCACACCCTGACCATAGTTTGCTTTGTATGTTTTATGTTTTGGTTGGTCAGGGTGTGATCTGTGTGGGCATTCTATGTTGTATGTCTGGTTTGTCTATTTCTGTGTTTGGCCTGATATGGTTCTCAATCAGAGGCAGGTGTTTTACGTTGTCTCTGATTGGGAACCATATTTAGGTAGCCTGTTTTGTATTGTGGCTTGTGGGTTATTGTCTATGTCTATATGTAAGTTGCCTGTGTCTGCACTTGTCATTTATAGCTTCACGCTCGTCGTTTATTGTTTTGTTTAGTTTGTAAAGTGTTCTTCGTTTTCGTGATAATAAATAGAGAAGAATTAATTCACTTCACGCTGTGCCTTGGTCCTCCTCTCTTCCACCATACGACGATCGTGACAGAATAACCCACCAAAATCGGACCAAGCAGCGTGAAAGAGAGGAACAGCGCGTTGTGGATTTCTGGACATGGGAGCGCGATTTGGACTATAATACTTGGGAAGAGATCGACAGATGGGCGGTCGACCCAGGGAGAGTGCCGGAGCCCGCCTGGGATTCGCTGGAGCAGTGCGAGAAGGGATACAGGAGAATGGAGTTGGCGAAACGAGCACGGCGGTGCCGTAGGATGCCCGAGAGGCAGCCCCAAACATTTCTTGGGGGGGGGCACACAGGGTGTGTGGCGAAGTCAGGTAGGAGACTTGCTCCAACTTCCCGTGCTTACCGTGGAGAGCGAGAGTACGGGCAGACACCGTGTTATGCGGAATAGCGCACGGTGTCTCCTGTACGTGTGCATAGCCCAGTGCGGTACATCCCAGCTCCTCGTATCGGCAGGGCTAGAGTGGGCATCAAGCCAGGTGCCATGAAGCCGGCTCAACGCATCTGGTCTCCAGTGCGTCTCCTCGGGCCGGTGTACATGGCACCAGCCCTACGCATGGTGTCCCCGGTTCGCCAGCACAGCCCAGTGCGGGCTATTCCACCTCGCCGCACTGGCCTGGCTACGGGGAGCATTCAGCCAGGTAGGGTTGGGCAGGCTCGGTGCTCAAGAGCTCCAGTACGGCTTCACGGTCCGGTCTATCCGGTGCCACCTCCACATACCAGCCCTCCGGTGACAGCCCCTCGCACCAGCCCAGTACCACCAGTGCCAACACCACGCACCAAGCCTCCTGTGCGTCTCCAGAGCCCTGTACGCCCTGTTCCTCCTCCTCGCACTCGCCCAGTGGTGCGTGTTCCCAGTCCGGTACCACCAGTTCCGGCACCACGCACCAAGCCTCCTGTGCATCTCTAGAGTCCAGTACGCCCCGTTCCTCCTCCCCGCACTAGCCTTGAGGTGTGTGTCTCCAGCCCGGTACCACCAGTTCTGGCACCACGCACCAGGCCTACTGTACGCCTCCAGGGTCCAGTATGCCCTGTTCCTGCTCCCCGCACTAGGCTTGAGGTGCGTGTCCCCAGCCTGGTACCACCAGTTCCGGCACCACGCACCAGGCTAACAGTGCGCCTCGGCAAGCCTGAGCTGCCCGTCTGCCCAGCGCCGTCTGAGCTGCCCGTCTGCCCAGCGCCGCCTGAGCTGCCCGTCTGTCCAGAGCCGCTAGAGCCGCCCGTCTGTCCAGAGCCGCTAGAGCCGCCCGTCTGTCCAGAGCCGCTAGAGCCGTCCGCCAGTCAGGAGCCGCCAGAGCCGCCCGCCAGTCAGGAGCCGCCAGAGCCGCCCTTCAGTCATGAGCCGCCCTTCAGTCATGAGCCGCCCCTCAGTCATGAGCCGCCCCTCAGTCATGAGCCGCCCCTCAGTCCGGAGCCGCCCCTCAGTCCGGAGCCGCCCCTCAGTCCGGAGCCGCCCCTCAGTCCGGAGCCGCCCCTCAGTCCGGAGCTGCCCCTCAGTCCAGAGGCGCCCATTAGTGGAGTGGGGTCATTTAGGAGGGTCGCCGTTCCTAGGAGGCCACGGAAGCGGGGATTGATAATGGTGGAGTGGGATCCACGTCCAGCGCCAGAGCCGCCACCGCGGACAGATGCCCACCCAGACCCTCCCCTATAGGTTCAAGTTTTGCGGCCGGAGTCCGCACCTTGGGGGTGGGGGGGGGGGTACTGTCACACCCTGACCATAGTTTGCTTTGTATGTTTTATGTTTTGGTTGGTCAGGGTGTGATCTGTGTGGGCATTCTATGTTATATGTCTGGTTTGTCTATTTCTGTGTTTGGCCTGATATGGTTCTCAATCAGAGGCAGGTGTTTTGCGTTGTCTCTGATTGGGAGCCATATTTAGGTATCCTGTTTTGTAATGTGGGTTGTGGGTTATTGTCTATGTCTATATGTAAGTTGCCTGTGTCTGCACTTGTCATTTATAGCTTCACGTTTGTCGTTTATTGTTTTGTTTAGTTTGTAAAGTGTTCTTCGTTTTCGTGATAATAAATAGAGAAGAATGCATTCACTTCACGCTGCGCCTTGGTCCTCCTCTCTTCCACCATACGACGATCGTGACAACTCCAAGTTGTAGAAACATCTCAAGGATGATCAATGGAAACAGGATGCACCTGAGCTCAATTTCAAGTCTCATAGCAAAGGGTCTGAATACTTATTTTTGGAAACATTTCTAAAAACCTGTTTTCGCTTTGTCATTATGGGGTATTGTGAGTATACTAATGAGGAAAAACGATTTTTTAACAAAATGTGGAAAAAGTAAAGGCATCTGAATACTTTCCGAATGCACTTTCCACTGGGCACAGCCGGCAGGCAACTCATGAGCATTAGGCTGACCATGGGTCAACGGCTGGCCCCCGGTTTTCTGATTGGCTGAGCTGAGGTGGCACAAATTCACATTAAAAGTCAAACGCACATCATCAAAGAGTTAGACCCGCTCTGACTCTGTCAGACACTCAAAACAAAAAAACATTAGGTTGTTGCCGAATAAGTTAGAGAGACCAAAAAAGGCCCTTAAGGTCGTCACTACTAAATGTTTGAAATTAACCAATTTATTTGCTAAAAGTTCTGGTTCGGCTGCTCCGAGTGCTGTGTCTGTGAGAAATGACAGATCATCTGCTGTGGTGCAGTCAAGGTACTGTAGGAAGAAAACAGAGAAAGACATGCCTGCACACTGACACAGATCATGTAGCCTACTACTGCCTGTTAGGCCTAATATTTTGTCTGTATGTTGTATAATTATGGAAGGGGGAACATTTAGACACTAGGCTACTTACAATTTAGCAAGTCGTTAGACTGGCTTTTATAACACATAGTTAAGGCAATAGCCATCTACTAGACTTGTCATCACAAGTCAACTGCAAGGCTCTCCAGAGGCTGGTGCGATCTGCACAACGCATCACTAGGGGCAAACTACCTGCCCTCCAGGACACCTACAGCACCCGATGTCACAGGAAGGCCAAAAAGATCATCAAGGACAACAACCACATGAGCCACTGCCTGTTCACCCCACTACCATCCAGAAGGCAGGTCAATACAGGTGTGTCAAAGCTGGGACCGAGAGACTGAAAAACAGCTTATATCTCAAGGCCATCAGACTGCTAAACACCAATCACTAACTCAGAGAGGCTGCTGCCTACATTGAGACCCAATCACTGGCCACTTTAATAAATGGATCACTAGTCCCTTTAAACAATGCCACTTTAAATAATGCCACTTTAATAATGTTTACATATCTTACATTACTCATATCATATGTATATACTGTATTTTATACCATCTATTGCACTTTGCTTTTGCCGCTCGGCCATCGCTCATCCATATAATTATATGTACATATTCTCATTCACCCCTTTAGATTTGTGTGTATTAAGTAGTTCTTGGGGAATTGTTAGATTACTTGTTAGATATTAGTGCACTGTCGGAACCCAGAAGCACAAGCATTTCGCTACACTCGCATTGTCTGCTAACCATGTGTATGTGACTAATAACATTTTATTATGATTATTTTTTAAATTATTATTATTAGGGGGTAGATCCGCTTTATTATTGCAGATAGATTGTGGCTTCTACCAGTGTAATTGTCTGCATCATTTCCAATCCCCCATATTATTTTCCCCTGACCGTACTTCCAGCTTATACATACTTTATACATTTTACGGACACAGTATATTTTACATTAGTTCTCTTTTTGTTTGCTTTTAGTCCCATCCTTCAGCTCCCCTCAACCCCTCCCATCTATCTCTGAAGACCATCCAGTTTTGATTTCTAGCCATATATTTTTCCACTGTGCTGTGATGTTTCACAAAAGTTCTAAACCTTTCTATTATCATATTTTCAACAGATTGTTTCACAATTGTCTTTAGCCAACACCATGTATTACAATTAAGGTCAATTCGGGGACTGTCTGTCTATTTTAAGTATTTTATCAATATTTATTCGCTTCTGAATCTATCTCTTCAGCCCAGGCAGTGAGTTTGAGCTGTAGAAACAAGTGACTCTGGTGTCAGATTACATTACATAGCCACTGCACTGAAGGCTGGAAAGTCCTGCCTATCTCCTGCTTATTTTACTGGCTAAAAGGCACTTTACATCTTGGCAGAAATATACGCATACGTGAGCACATGTGCACAACACTCTCAAACGAAGCACAATGCTGGAAATCTATCCACATCCACATACACTAGTCCCAACATTGTTCTTTGACAAACACAGGTTGTATATTGAATTCATATAACAGAAAGAGGGAGAGAGAGAGACCGACAGTTCCTTAATGTAGCCAATGGCTACAGCCAAAACATTCAGGAACTGTCAGTCTCGCTCTCTCGCTCTCTCTCTCTCTCTTGCTCTCTCTCTCTCTCTATGTTTTCTTCAATTGAATTATATGTAGTCTAACGTTTAAACACGTATCTAAAGTGGGCAGGGGGGTAACACACTTGAAATGCAATACCACAACTACCTAATACACACAAATCTAAGTAAAACAATGGAATAAAAATATATACATATAAACATTTGGATGAGCAATGACCGAGCGACATAGGTAAGATGCAATAGATGGTATAAAAAAATATATTTATTTAACCTTTAAAATACAGTATATAAACTCAGCAAAAAAATAAACGTCCCTTTGTCAGGACCCTGTCCGCAATAGGCTGAGAGAGGCAGACTGAGAGCTTGTAGGCCTGTCCAGCCTCTAACAGTCAGTGTCTGGTGTGGCCACCAAGGCCTACAAGCTCTCAGTCCAGCCTCTCTCAGCCTATTGCGGACAGTCTGAGCACTGATGGAGGGATTGTGCGTTCCTGGTGTAACTCGGGCAGTTGTTGTTGCCATCCTGTACCTGTCCCGCAGGTGTGATGTTCGGATGTACCAATCCTGTGCAGGTGTTGTTACACGTGGTCTGCCACTGTGAGGACGATTAGCTGTCCATCCTGTCTCCCTGTAGCACTGTCTTAGGCGTCTCACAGTCCCTACATTGCAATTCATTGGCCTGGCCACATCTGTAGTCCTCATGCCTCCTTGGAGCATGCCTAAGGAACGCTCACGCAGATGAGCAGGGACCCTGGACATCTTTCTTTTGGTGTTTTTCAGAGTCAGTAGAAAGGCCTCTTTAGTGTCCTAAGTTTTCATAACTGTGACCTTAATTGCCTACCGTCTGTAAGTTAGTGTCTTAATGACCGTTCTACGGGTGCATGTTCATTAATTGTTTATGTTTCATACGAACAAGCATGGGAAACAGTGTTTAAACCCTTTACAATGAAGACTTGTAAAGTTATTTGGATTTTTATGAATTATCTTTGAAAGACAGGGTCCTGAAAAAGGGACGTTTCTGTTTTTGAGGATAAAAACTGCCGACCCTGATTTATTTATGTTTTCTGAAACCTGGCTCAAAAAATCTATTACAGACAAAAATATTGACATAAATGGTTCAAATGTTTTTCGTACACATCGTAAATCTAAGGGTGGTGGTGTTTCTGTATACGTAAAAGACAAGTTCTCGGTGATCGTTCTGACTTCTGTTACTAAACCTCAGCAATTTGAATATCTGTCTCTGAACCTAAACCTTGGCTCATTTTTAAATATTGTTGTATCTTGTTGTTATAGACCTCCACCTGCTACTGTTGGCTCTTTGGATTGTATTTTCGAATTGTTATCACAGAATGTCAATTCTGAGTTTGTCCTGATGGGTGATCTGAATCAGAACTGGTATCTAGCTCTGATCAACTCTAAATTCTATGCAATACCTTTAATCTCACTCAGATTGTCAACAGTGTAACTAGGTTTAATGTAAAATATCCTCTGAAACCCTCTTTGATTGATTTGATCTTAACCAATACTCCTCATCATTTTAATGCTTCTGGTATTTTTGCAAATGACATAAGTGATCACTGTGTGAGAGATGGTAAAATTCCTAAGAAATCTCCACGTGTTATTACGAAAAGAAACTGGAAGCGGTTTGATATTCAAGGTTTTTACATTATGTATCTAGCATTGAATGGAATAGAAGGGAATTAATCCCTGATGTTGAACTAGCCTTTTCTTACTCCCACAATGCATTCCAGGATGTATGCAATAGGCATGCCCCTTTAAAAAAAATCAGGATTAAGGGCAGAGAGAACCCTTGGTTTACTAAGGAACTTACTAAAATCATAAGGAAACAAAATGTTATGTGGGCTAAAGAAAGAGGGACAGGTTGGGCAGATGATTGGATGGCTTTTAAACGTCTTTGAAATATGGGTGTGGCTATGATTTGTAAATTGAAAGCAGACCACTACCTAAAATCTACTTCACAAAATTTAAATAATCCATCCAAATTTTGGCAAGTAGTGAAAGGTTTGGAGTGCAAAAAAAAATACACCGCTTCCCAAACAATTGTTGGTCGATACACAGATTGTAACTGAGAGAACATCCATTCTGAAAGCCTTGAATCAGCATTTTTTAGATGCAGGCAATTTATTTGAAAAGGTCAAAGGTATGATTGAGCCCCCTATGAATTTACCTGACACCCCTGTGCACTCCTTCACCAGGTTCTCCTTTTCATCCTTCTCTGTTTCAGAAGTGTGTAAAGCCCTGAAAGAAATTGATGGGAAAAAATCCCCTGGCCCTGATGAACTAGACCCCCGCTTCCTACACCTAGCTGCAGACATCATTGCTCCCCCCTTAACATGTATTTCTAACCTCACGCTTGATGTTAAGGAAATCCCCAAGTTATGGAAATCTGCTTTTGTACTGCCTCTCCTGAAAGGTGGAGATCCTTCGCTACAACTATCGACCCATATCAAAATTGTCTGTACTGTCAAAGGTACTGGAGTCCTTAGTTAGTCAGCAGCTAAAGGCCTACTTCCAAGAAAACAACATCTTAAATGGAATGCAATCAGGTTTTAGGTCTGGCCACAGCATTGTTTAAGCAACATTTAAGGTTTTAAATGACATCCGCTGTGCTCTTGATAAGATACATTGTGTTTCTGTCTTTATTGATTTGTCGAAGGCATTTGACACCGTGGACCATGCTGTGTTCGTGCAAAGGTTAAAATGTTGTGGAATTACTGGTCATGCTCTAGATTGGTTTATAAATTACCTATCAAATCGTACACAATGTGTCATGGCGGATGGTTGTAAATATGAGTCCATAGAGGTGTGCTCAGGTGTTCCGCAAGGTTCTATTTTGGGCCCACTGTTGTTAATTTTGTATGTCAACAACATTGGGGATCTTATTGAAACAGCGGATGTTCATTTTTATGCAGATGATACTGTTCTTTATTCAAGTGGTAGTAGTTTATCTTTAGCTTTTGAAAATTTCCAAAGAGCATTTAACATCATACAACAGAATCTGTATGATTTAAGCTGGTTCTAAATTCAGATAAAACAAAATGCATGGTATTTTCAAATGCCAGACATGTTACCAATCATGTCATTGCTACATTGGCTGGACATACTATAGAGCAAGTCAAAGTGTACAAATATTTGGGTGTGTTGGTTGATGATAAGCTGAGCTTCACTGTGCATGTAGAGAACTTGATAAGGAAGCTCAAGCTGAGAATAGGTTTTTGTTACCAGCATAAGGCTTGTTTTTCTTTGGAGGCCAGGAAGGAGCTGCTACGATGTACATTACCGGCAGTTTTACATTTTAGTGATGTTATATATATGCAGGCCTCAACCACTACCCTGGGAGTACTTAATTCAGTGTATCATGCAGCCCTCAGGTTCATTGCAAATCAAAAACGTCTAACACATCATTGTGATCTCTACAGTGCTGTTGGCTGGTCGTCATTGACCTTGCATAGGCTTAAACACTCATATACACTGATTTATAAGACCATATTGGGTAAAATGCCATTTTATCTCTGTTCTTTTTTAATCAGGTCGGTAAATAAATATCAATTACGGTCCCATTCTCATTTGCTTCTAACAGTACCAAAAATTAGAACAGGTCATGGTAGAAATAGTTACTTACCTCCGTGGTCCTGGAATTCTCTCCAGAACATTTTAAAATTTGATGATCTAGTTTCGTTGGTGAAGTTTAAACAGTTGATCGATGTATATATCATAGAAGAGTGTAATTGTCTTCAGGACAGCTGTTTTTTAGTCAAGACTTACTTTTTTAACGTAATATGTAATTGTTGTACTGTGTGGGTTTATAGTTTTGTTTAATGTTGTGTTAGTGTATGCAAGTTGTTTTGTCTGAAACGTTGTTCCCTCTGCTGCTATTGGACCAGGTCTCCCTTGGAAAAGAGATGTCATCTCAATGAGAAACACCTGTATGAATAAAGGTTAAATATATATAGATTTTTTAAGAGTCAGTGTGGAGGATGTGTTATTGCCAACCCTCACAGCCTATGTTCTGCCTGTCAGGAAGTCCAGGACCCAGTTGCAGAGAGAGGGTGGTGTCCAGATGCAAGGCTCTGAGCTTGGTGTCGAACTTGGAGGGAACAATAGTGTTAATCAGCACAACAGTTTTCAGCTGTGCTAACATAATTGCAAAAGGGTTTTCTAATGATCAATTAGCCTTTTAGATGATAAACTTGGATTAGCTAACACAACATGCCATTGGAACACAGGAGTGATGGTTGCTGATGGGCCTCTGTACGCCTATGTAGATATTCCATAGAAAATCTGCCATTTCCAGCTACAAGTCATTTCCAACATTTACAACACTGTATTTCTGATCAATTTTATGTTAACGCACAAAAAAATTGCTTTTCTTTCAAAAACAAGGACATTTTTTCGAAGTGACCCCAAACTTTTGAACGGTAGTGGATATTTTCAAAGAAGCGTGGATCATCATTATTTGGACTTTATAGATTAATAAGCCAAATATGTTTATGGTCCAATAATGAACAGTATTTAAAAGAATCCATCTACCTTGCGGATCTGTTTGGACAATTTGCACATTTGGATCAAAATCATTGTTAATTAATATCATCACCCCTTTTTAGTTTCTTCGCCCATGGGAGAAATATATTTCACCCCAGTCCTTTTTCCACACAACTTCATCTAAAATTGTTGAATGAGTTTCCTGTAAACGATAGATATTATATTCCTTCTCTTTTAGCCAGGTAAATACTGATTGTCTTTTCTTATCTGCTAAGCCATTACAATTATAACTGGCTATACTTATTTCACAATTTACCATAATGAGATACAAGTTTCAATTCTATTTATCATTATTTATACCATTAAAAAGTACCATGATGATTGAGTGTCCATATAGCTGTACCATGATATTTGCACTGCTACTGAGTAAACCTTTAATTGTTCTCCACTATTCTACCCGCTAAAACATCCCCCCATCCCAAGTTGGGTTGTCGTCCCAGTGACTGACAGACAACCCTTGTCAACCTGGATCCTAGAGCCTTTGAGATATTGGGACCAGTCCTTTAAAAAGAGCACACAGTGCCACCTAAAGAACACAAGCAGATTAACATCTAAAAGCATTTCCAACGCCCTCACCTCGATTGTATTGTATACTGTTATTTAAATAAATATGCAAAATCTTTTAACATTTATATATCTTAATTTATTTCCACAATTAGCGAATAATATGCATAATAATGTAGGCACTTAAAAATAATTTGTATTAAAATGTATATAAATAAAATAAATACTAAAACATACAATCTATCTGCAGTGAATCCGCTCAACATTTACATTACATTCAATCATCTAACAGACCCCCATCCAGAGCAACCTGCAGGAGCAACCAGGGTCAAGCGCCCCGCCCAACAGATCTCCCACCAAGTCAAAGACGGGGACCCGAACCGGCGACCTATCATGTGCGAATGCGTATACAGTTGTAGCTGTTTGAGAAGGCATGCAAAATTGAGCAAGAATGGGGAGATCTGCTTAACCAATGTCAAGTCCTAGCTGATGGAGCTCAGATACACCCCCTTCCCCTGAAACACACACACGCTGGTCCCCCGTTGTGACCATTTTCCCAAGCATCTCTGGACAGTCATATTTTTTATAATTTTTTTCCCGCCAGGGCCACAATAATTTGCCCCCTTCTCTGATTGGCCGTGTGTGACCACCTCCCCATGCGTTACTGCAGCTAGTGTTGCCAGCACTGCCATTACCTGGGTGGAGGTCTATACCGGAATTCCCACAGGCTACGTACAAGGTCGTCAAGGTTCTCATTAGCAGCTTTCAGAAATTCCTTGTATATTATGCTCACCCACCCGGGGTGACCAACTCTGCCAGGCATTGTCAGACTCTTGAGGGGGCGGTGCTGCTTTAGTGGGTCTCTGACCATGTTTTTCTTTCTGTCTTGGCTGAAAAATAGGCTAGTTGCAGTAGGCCTTTAGTGTGTGGGTCGCTCAGGTGTGTGTCTAGGGTATAGGGTTGGGGACCGTTCCATCATGATAGGACAATAAATAAATAGACTCGATTTGTAATGCATTTTCAAATGTATTTCCCATATCTGCACCAAGTTGAAAACTCTGTCACAACCCCTGCTCACAGACACACATGGGCTCTGGCATTAGCAACCATTAACTCACCACACTATTCCAATCAGAAAATCACACACCCCCGACATATTCACCCGCTCATACATACATACTGTGCCTTCTATGTTCTCTGTTTTCTTTGTTTTTATCTCTACCATGTTGATTTCTACCTAATTTCGGGCTTTTGAGTACTTTTGTGTTCCTGTTCCTTATATTGGAAAATATATCATTTCAATAATTGTCCTTTCTTCTAAAGCTCTCTTATCTATATATAAGTACTATAAATAGAAAATGTTAAATACTATCTTGAATGGTGTAGTGTATATAAAGTTAATTTCTTCATCAATTCTTGTATTTTATAGTTTTCCTGTTTTGTATTACATTCCCTACTATGGATAGTATTGGGTGTTCCATTATTTGACTTCTCTATGGGAACTTTGTATTATTTAGAATATCCGTGGCGTAGTCTTGGTGTCTCGGAACAGTTGGTTATCAATGTACATTTTATCAGCCAGGAGAGCTACACGTTTCCCTTTTAGTCTATTCACTTTGAAGAGTCGGTGCAGAGCTTTGCGCCGTTCTGCAATTTCATTCGGGAACTGATCATTCATGCCTATTTTCGTGCCAGCGAGTCAGGTATTACATATGTATTGATTACTGCATTGATGGATTTAGAGCTGGCAAGAAAGGCATTTCACTGTACTTGTGCATGTGACATTTCAACCACCCAATATAAAATGTATGTTGAATTTCATATTTGATTACACATATTTAACCTTGTTTCAATGTAGTAAAATGGTATGTTTGAATCTGGTTCCTTCGATACACATCTGTCAAAAGGGATTTGTCTGCGGACTTGGAGTGCCATCCGGACCGGAATGATGGATGCTCACATGTTCGCCATATCAGAAAGAACACTGGTGCTGGACAGAAAGAACACTGGTGCTCTGATAATACATTAAACCCAATCAGCTTTCTGAAGGTTTCATCTCAGCTGTGCCTCATTTCATGTGAAAAAGTACAAAAAGTCACAGAAAGAGATTTGGAGGGAGAGATAGAAAGAGAGAGGAGCAATAAACTATAGGTGATTGTTGAAATATACAACACTGGTGCTCATTTAAATATTTTAACTGTTATTTGATGTGCATGGAGCAATAATGGGTTTTACCTAAGTAATTCTCATCATAACTAGAATAATGTCTGGGTGTCTAAATGTGGTCACCTTGACAACAAGATGTTTGCGGTGGGTCAAAATAGAGTCATAAATGAACAGGAGATACCTAGTTAGTTGTACAACTGAATGCCTTCAACTGAAATGTGTCTTCCACATTTAACCCAACCCCTCTGAATCAGAGAGGTGCGGGGGGCTGCCTTAATTGACATCCACGTCTTCAGCGCCCGTGAAACGGTAGGTTAACTGCCTTGCTCAGGGGCAGAACGACAGATCTTTACCTTGTCAGCTCTAATATTTGATCCAGCAACCTTTTGTTTACTGGTTTAATACTCTGACCACTAGGCTACCTGCATTTTAAATTAATAATTTTAGTTCTCTGTATATTTTCTATGTAAACTATCAGATAATTCAGTATAATCTCTGAGTTGTGCTAATTGGCCCGATCCCTGATTGGCCACACAACATTCCATTAATCTATTCACATGGAATAATTAAGCGTTAGCTTGGTTTACCCCTAAGTAATATTCACCCCTGGATAATCTGTATGTGAAACTGGTTCGGACTCTCCAGTCCAATTATACTGTTAATCTGGCCAACTAAATTAATCACTGCAATGCAGTGCTTGCAGTGCAAATGCAGTGCAAATGCAGTGCAAATGCAGTGCAAATGCTTTAAGCACCTGGAAAAGTGCTATACATCAAAACCATTAGTTCTACTATAATTGTGAGGAGATTCATTTCAGCCAGTGACATTTTAGGGCAGTGCATCATATAAATGCCTCATCACTGCAGGGCAAAACATGGCCACGGTGACCCAAGATTATGTTAATGTTGCATCAGAGGCCTGACCTTGCCTGGTTACATAATTTGTTAAAATGACACAGGAATTTTTGCACCTGTGTGGGGCACTAAAAGGTAAATGATAGAAAACCTGCACACGGTTGAATGAATAGGGTAATGGGTCAAAAAGGAAGCTTAAAAATGTCATCTCTAGGACACGTAAATGTAAAGAGTCTTTCATGTCTATGAAGCCGTATCACATTTTATGACCGAGGTGCTGACAGTGTTGAAGAAACAGAAGTTTATTCTTGAAACAGCGGCAGGCAAAGGACAGGTCAAGGCAGGCAGGGGTCAATAATCCAGACAGGGTGTATGGCACCGGAACAGCAGGAGGGCTCAGAGTCAGGTCAGGCAGAGGTCGGTAATCCAGAGTGGAGGTAAAGGTGCAGACAGGCTCAGGGTAAGGGCAGGCAGGAATGGTCAAAACCGGGAAATTATAAAACAAGGACTAAAGTAAAGACAGGAGCAAGGGAAACCGCTGGTAGGTTAAAACTAATAAAACAAACTGGTACAGACAGACAGAAAACACAGGTATACAGTTGAAGTCAGAAGTTTACATACACCTTAGCCAAATACATTTAAACTCAGTTTTTCACAATTCCTAACGTTTAATCCGAGTAAAAAATCCATGTCTTGGGTCAGTTAGGATCAAAACTTTATTTTAAGAATGTGAAATGTTGGAATATTAGTAGAGAGAATTATTTATTTAATTTGATTTATTTCATCACATTCCCAGTGGGTCAGAAGTTTACATACACTCAATTAGTATTTGGTAGCATTGCCTTTAAATTGTTTAACTTGGGTCAAACGTTTCGGGTAGCCTTCCACAAGCTTCCCACAATAAATTGGGTGAACTTTGGCCCATTCCTCCTGACAGAACTGGTGTAACTGAGTCAGGTTTGTAGGCCTCCTTGCTTGCACACACTTTTTCAGTTCTGCCCACAAATGTTCTATAGGATTGAGGTCAGGGCTTTGTGATGGCCACTCCAATACCTTGACTTTGTTGTCCTTAATCCATTTTGCCACAACTTTGGAAGTATGCTTGGGGTCATTGTCCGTTTGGAAGACCCATTTGCGACCAAGCTTTAACTTCCTGACTGATGTCTTGAGATGTTGCTTCAATATATCCGCATCATTTTGCCACCTCATGATGCCATCTATTTTGTGAAGTGCACCAGTCCCTCCTGCAGCAAACCACCCCCACAACATGATGCTGCCACCCCATGCTTCACGGTTGGGATGGTGTTCTTCGGCTTGCAAGCTTCCCCCTTTTTCCTCCAAACATAACGATGGTCATTATGGCCAAACAGTTCTATTTTTGTCTCATCAGACCAGAGGACATTTCTCCAAAAAGTATGATCTTTGTCCTCATGTGCAGTTGCAAACCGTAGTCTGGTTTTTTTATGGTGGGTTTGGAGCAGTGGTTTCTTCCTTGCTGAGCGGCCTTTCAGGTTATGTCGATATAGGACTCGTTTTATTGTGGATATAGATACTTTTGTACCTGTTTCCTCCAGCATCTTCACAAGGTCCTTTGCTGTTGTTCTGGGATTGATTTGCACTTTTCGCACCAAAGTACGTTCATCTCTAGGAGACAGAATGTGTCTCCTTCCTGAGCGGTAAGATGGCTGTGTGGTCCCATGGTGTTTATACTTGTGTACTATTGTTTGTACAGATGAACGTGGTACCTTCAGGCATTCGGAAATTGCTCCCAAGGATGAACCAGACTTGTGGAGGTCAAAAAAAAAATTCTGAGGTCTTGGCTGATTTCTTTTGATTTCCCATGATGTCAAGCAAAGAGGCACTGAGTTTGAAGGTAGGCCTTGAAATACTACATCCACAGGTACACCTCCAATTGACTCAAATTATGTCCATTAGCCTATCAGAAGCTTCTAAAGCCATGACATAATTTTCTGGAATTTTCCAAGCTGTTTAAATGCACAGTCAACTTAGTGTATATAAACTTCTGACCCACTGGAATTGTAATACAGTGAATTGGAAACAGGAGACAAAGGGCTGTGAGATATGGTTTTAATTCTAGACACAGGAAAGGTAGGAAGTATACAGAGGGTACGGGGCAACAGAGGACGAACAGCAGAGGGGCTAATGATCTTGGAGCGGGTGGGAAAGGTCTCAGCTTCAGGGGTGTAGCCATGGGGCTATAGCAGCATGCCAGCGCATCTGGCTTGACCTTCTTGGATACCTTTCGGTGCTGCGGAAGCGAAGTGGCCCGGGCCTTAGTGAATCCCTCCCGGAGGTCCTGGTAATCCGCGGGGCTGGCGGAGAGGTCCGGGGCAATTTCCAGGCCCCAGGAAGATGTCCCAGGGCAGGCAAAGCTGACTAAAGGCAATGAGTGTGGCAGAACAGGCTCCAGCCCACGATGGCACCAGTAGACCAGTCAATTGAGGGATTGTGTCGCTGGAGCCAAGAGAATCCCAATACCACAGGAACCTGCTGAGACTCATTTCGCAGGAATTGGATCGCCTCGCTGTGGTTCCCTGACACTCGTAGCTTGATGGGGGTGATATGGTGGGTGACCAGGCCTATAGAGCGCCCGTCCAGCGCTCTAACATCCATGGGAATGGAAAGAGATTGAGTGGGGATGGCCAGCTCGACGCCAGGGTAACGTCCATAAGACTCTCATCGGCCCCAGGATCATCACTGGAGGCTTCGTGCCATGGATCACCACTGGATGCTTCGTGCCATGGATCATCACTGGAGGCTTCTTGCCATGGATCATCACTGGAGTAGAGAGACACACAGGAGGCCTGGCTCGGGAGAAGGCACAGGACTCACCAGGCTAGGGAGACATGCAGGAGGGTTAGGGCTTAGCACAGGCACAGAACTCACCAGGCTGGGGAGACATGCAGGAGGCCTTGTTCTTGGCCGAGGCACCGGATGCACTGGGCCGTGGAGGCGCACTGGAGGTCTCGAGCAACGAGCCTGCACAACTCGTCCTGGCTGGATACCCCCTGTAGCCCGGGGAGTTGGAACAGGCCGCACTGGGCTGTGCTGTGCTGACGAACCGGGGACACCGTGCGTAGGGCTGGTGCAGTATACCCCGGGCCGAGGAGACGCACTGGAGACCAGATGCGCTGAGCCGGCATCATCCCTCCTTGCTCGATGCCCACTCTAGCCCGGCCGATGCGAGGAGCTGCGATGTAGCGCACTGGGCTATGCGTGCGCACTGAGGACACCGTGCGCTTCACCGCATAACACGGTGCCTGCCCGGTCACTCTCTCGCCACGGTAAGCACAGGGAGTTGGCTCAGGTCTCCTACCTGACTCCGCCAATCTCCCCGTGGCCCTCCCCCCCAAAAAAATTCTGGGGCTGGCTCTCGTGCACGTTATCTCGAGCCAATTCCTCATAGTGTCGCCGCTCCGCTCTAGCTGCCTCCAGCTCCTCTTTCAGACGGCAATACTCTCCTGGCTGTGCCCAGGGTCCCTTGCCGTCCAATATTTCCTCCCATGTCCAGGAGTCCATTCCACGCTGCTCCCTGTTACCCCGCTGCTTGGTCCGTTTGTGGTGGGTAGTTCTGTAACGGCTGTTGGTGGAAGAAGGTGAGGACCAAAGCGCGGCGTGGTACGTGTTCATGTTTGTTTATTGACACTGAACACTAAATACAAAAATAACAAAAGGGAATAACCGAAACAGTCCTGAAAGGTGAAAAACACTAAACCGAAAACAACTACCCACAAACACAGGTGGGAACAGGCTACCTAAGTATGATTCTCAATCAGAGACAACGATTGACAGCTGCCTCTGGTTGGGAACCATACCAGGCCAAACACATAGAAATACAAAACATAGAACAAAACATAGAATGCCCACCCCAACTCACGCCCTGACCAAACCAAAATAGAGACATAAACAAGGAACTAAGGTCAGGGCGTGACACTAACAGTTTGTGGGCACTGTTTGCCACTGTTATAGTGTAATGCATGTATTGTTTAGTGTTGTGTAGTGGCTTTGCTGGCATGCAATAAAAACAACAAAAAAATCTTTGCCCCACCAAGATTTACATGCTAACATCGCCACTGCAAATAAACAATCTATATAGCCCAACATAGATTTCAGCACCCAAAGAAAAGCTTCCAGTTACACAGGGTAAACATAGGTACAAGGTAGGCGTTAATAATGCCAGTATCAGGTTTGAAGGTAAGACCCAGATGCAGACAACGTTGAATTAACAATGGTTTAATAATCTAACAGGTGCTGGCAATAGACAGGTCAAGGCAGGCAGGGGTCAGTAAACCAGAGGTGGGGCAATGGTACTGGACAGCAAGCAGGCTCAGGGTCAGGGAAGGCAGAGATCAATAATCCAGAGGTGGGGCAAAGGTACAGGTCGGCAGGCAAGCTCAGGGGCAGGCAGAGTGGTCAGGCAGGCGGGCTCAGAGTCAGGACAGGCAAGGGTCAAAACCAGGAGGGAGAGAAAAAGAGAGACTGGGAAACAAAAACGCTGGCTGACTTGACAAACAAGACGAACTGGTAGCAGAGAACACAGGTATAAATACACAGGGGATAATGGGAAACATGGGTGACACCTTGAGGGGGGTGGAGACAATCACAAAGACATGTGAAACAGATCAAGGTGTGACATCCAGGTTCAGAACAGCAGGGAACTGCAAAATCGGAAATCTCTGACTTTCGACTTCAGTGTGTTCAAGACAACTGGGAACTCTGAAAAAAAACGAGCTTGACTAGGAAAAATCATTTGAAAGGTCATCCAACTCGGAATTTCAAGTCGGAAACTCAGGCATCTTTCTAGAGCTATAACTTTCTGACCTGAAGATCACTGACATCATAATTTGTTCTTGTTTTTTTTGAGTTCCCAGTTGTCTTGAAAGCACCATAATTAATAATTAATCGATTGATAGTGACTCAATGTAGTCTGTGGTACACTTTGCCGACAATCCTCGCATCTCAGTAGGGATGAACAGTGCCATCAGAAAGTATTTACACCCCTTTACTTTTTCCACATTTTGTTGTGTTACAAAGTGGGATTAAAATGGATTTAATTGTAATTTTTTGTCAACGATCTACACAAAATACTCTGTCATGTGAAAGTGGAAATAATTATGAAAAATAGAACACTAATATATCTTGATTAGATTCAATACAATTAGTATTCAACACCCTGAGTCAATACATGTTAGAATCACCTTTGGCAGCAATCACAGCTGTGAGTCTTTCTGGGTAAATCTGTAAGAGCTCTGCACACTTGGATTGTACAATATTTGCACATTAATCTTGCTGAATTTCTTAAAGCTCTGTCAAGTTGGGTGTTAATTGTTGCTAGACTGCCATTTTCAATTCTTGCCATATATTTTCAAGCCGATTTAACTCAAAACTGCAGCTAGGCCACCTTGGTAAGCAACTCCAGTGTATATTTGGCCTTGTGTTTTAGGTTATTGTCCTGCTAAAAGGTTAATTAATATCCCAGTGTCTGTTGGAAAGAAGACTGAACCAGGTTTTCCTCTAGGACTTTGCCTGTGCTTAGCTCTATTCCATATATTTTTATAATAATAAACTCCCTAGTCCTTGCCAATGATTCGCATACTCATATCATGATGCAGCCACCACCATTCTTGAAAATATGAAGAGTGGTTTTCAGGGATGTGTTGTGTTGGATTTGCCCCAAACATAACGCTTTTTATTCAGGGCATAATGTTAATTTCTTTGCCAGATTTTTTTACTTTAGTACCTTATTGCAAACAGGATGCATGTTTTGGCATATTTTTATTCTGTACAATGTTGTTGATCCTTCCAAAGTCACCATCGGCCTCATGGTGAAATCCCTGAGCGGTTTAATTCCTGTCCGGCAATTGAGTTAGGAAGGACGTCTGTGTTTTTATAGTGACTGGGTGTATTGATACACCATCCAAAGCGTATTTAATAACTTCACCATACTCAAAGGGATATTTATTGTCTGCTTTTCTTTATTTGTACCCATCTACCAATAGGTGGCCTTCTTTGCGAGGCCTTGGAATTCCTCCATGGTCTTTGTGGTCTGTATTTGAAATTCACTGCTCGACTGAGGGACCTTACAGATAATTGTATGTGTGGGGTCACATACAATTCCAAAACATGTTAAACACTATTATTGAACACAGTGTGAGTCCATGCAACTTATTATGTGAGTTAAGCACATTTTTACTCTGGAACTTATTTATGCTTGCCATAACAAAGGGGTTGAATACTTATTGACTCAAGACATTTCAGCTTTAATTTTTAATTAATTTGTAAAACATAATCGAATAATATTATTCCACTTTGCCATTATGGGGTGTGTCGGCCAGTGACAAAAAAAATCAAAATGTAATACATTTTCAGGCTGTAACACAACAAAGTTAGGGAAGTCAAGGCGGTGTGAATACTCTCTGAAGGCACTGTACTGTATATATGGACAGAGTTGAGTTTACTTAACAAACCAAACCCTAATCGCTAGCATGCCTAAACTTATCCTATATCGCAACCCTAACCATTCGCTAGCAGGCCTCGACTAAACCTATACCCTAATCCTAACAACTCGCTAGCATGCCTCAATTTAATCCGTAGCGTTGATGATCTGCTCTGTAGAGCAATTGAAATTTCCGATTGATGTTTACTGTAAATGCAGTCCCTGAGAATGCAGGAACATTGACTTTACATTTCTGTCATGCCGTAGCACAGGTCCTCAGCGGTATGTATTGAATTCAGCCTTACTTAACCTCTCTCTGTTGATGAACCTGGCTATATGCATGTACTATATGGGGGCTGACTTGAAACTACGGTTAGTAGGCATTTCTTCAGGGTGTTATTTCTTGTTGATTGTGCTCATCCAAAATTAATGTGGAGGACTAGAAGTGCAGAGTGGGAGGGGATGTCTTGGAAAAACTAATGACCACTTTTCTCCACGTACTTCTAACTTTCCTTTTTGCCCTGGAAGAACTTCAACTACTTTGCCAATTAATAAATAATGGTCTAGAGAGTTCTGCTAAATATTACAGAGTCATTCATTCTGGCCAAGGGAAAGAAATGCAATCTATTTCTCAAATGATCAATTACCCCATGTAATAGGTTATTGCTTTATGGCTTACTCCCAAAAGCCCGGACATTAATCTAAATCAATAGTCTATCAGTGTGATTTAAATAAATTATTGGTGCCTTTTATTAGCAACCATGCTAATTTCCCCTTCTCTTGGCTTTGATAACTCACGTGGAACAATGGCCTCTGTTCTTAGAGCAAATACTGAGGGGCTGCCGTTCGCTCATATTTTATTCACTAACAAACCACTTAGTGTTGACATTTCAACTCAGTTCTTCTAGTCAAATATGTTAATTTACTTTATTGTTATTTTCCATTTCCTTCTCATTGGAAGTCCTCAACGATGTGCTTTACAAGAAATGGAAGGCCCCACAAATATTGTGAGACTTTGTGCTGTGCCAAAGTTTCCAGAACTAATAGTACCAGGAGGAGATTATGTAAACAAAGCATAATAAGAAGGAATAATTAAACATATTAATTACTTCTGCAAATGGCTTTTGGAATCTTACCCATCGAGATAAAGCAGTATTTGGTTGCTAATGCCTGCGGTAGAACAACTGAGTTGTGTCACCAAGAGCAGACTGATAGAGTGAACCGGAAACAAGTCAAAATACTGGTTTCCTTCAACTCAAAAACAATATGATGAAGGACAGGCAATATGGTGGCAACTCCACCCAGCCTATATATCTAGCCTTCTGTCAAACTTATTTAACTTGACAAGGGATTTCAGATCAGGTAGTATATACAATATTGAGTTGCTGTGACCAATTAGTACAATTTTGATTCCCTAAAGCTTAGCATATACTTCCCAGTCAAAACACTCTGCACATATATTATGACAAAATGTAGTTTATTTTGGTCTTTGGCTCTTCGTGCACACAAATCTTTTTGTTGAGGCAAGTCTACGTGCCTTCGTCGGTGATTGGTCAACAGTACTATTCCTAGCAGGAATGGGTGGATTCGATTATGCTGAGCGGCCAGACACCGGTCTATGGCCCGTGACGTCAATGGGCAAATGGAATAGCAATCTACGCCGCTCGGTCATGTTTTCAACATGGCAGCATCGTCCAGAAACATACAACATATATTTTCCATAAAATATGTTTGAACTTTCAAACTGGTATTCATAGGGAAGGCAGATAAAGTGTTTTTATTAAAAGCAAATCACTTTTGCATGTGAAAACACAGAATCCTACTCATTACTCCAAGTGCTTAATTACGTCAATTTTGTTTTGAGCTGACTTTGCCCTGGGCTTTGAACGGGGCGGGCAGCCCGGTTCAAAAGGAATGCAATCAACTTTCACGAGGTGCAAAACACACCTACTCAGGCACCCAGTCCAGATTAATCGGAATCCCCTCAGTCGGAACTATGGACGGGATTCTTCAATGAAGTGTTTGTAGTCGTTCAATGAGAGACAACTAGATTTCATGCAATTTTCTTCACTCGAGAAATACTCCAAACATCTTAGATGTAAATTTGCGTGACTAAGACCTCCTTGGCAAAAATTAATGACATGTTTCTTGATCTAATTTGAGGAAGTGTTGCTACGGTGGCTCAAGAGGGACAAACAACAGTAATATTGCCACTTTTTTCTAGTTTTTCAAGTGAAGGTCTTTAGGAAGTATGCGAGCGCAGATGTTCACTTTGCCTAACCGAGGTCTGCTAGGAGCAAACTGAACCTATATATGCGGACGCTTAGCTATAATACATCACAATCAAATTGACTGGCTAGTGGGAGCTGGCTGGACAGCTAACTCCACATTTATTTTAAAACATATTTTTACATGGCAACAAGATGATTGCTTAACTCCAGGAGCACCCAGGGATATCTGTATTATGTCTATACTTGGCTAAGAATATTTCAAACAACAGGGATATTTGGCTGACTTGATAGCATGGCTAGCTATGCACAACAAAAACTGGAGTGCTCAAGATCTGACTGGGCTATTTGAATGTGGAGGTGGATTTACCTAATTACTTCTCTACCATTTCTAGCAACTAGCTAGCTGAGACATAGCTTGACATATGGACAACTACCTAGCTAGCTGAAGTGCATTCGGAAAGTATTCAGACCCCCCCCCCTTAAAAACAGGTTTTTAATTTTTTTTGCAAATTGATTAAAAATACAAGACTGAAATATCACATTTACATAAGTATTCAGACCCTTTACTCAGTACTTTGTTGAAGCACCTTTGGCAGCGATTACAGCCTCGAGTCTTCTTGGGTATGGCGCTACAAGCTTGGCACACCTGTATTTGGGGAGTTTCTCTCATTCTTCTCTGTAGATCATCTCAAGCTCTGTCAGGTTGGATGGGGAACGTTGTTACACAACTATTTTCAGGTCTCTCCAGAGACGTTCAATCGGGTTCAAGTCCGGGTTCTGGCTGGAGGACATTCAGAGACTTGGCTGTGTGCTCAGGGTCATTCTCCTGTTGGAAGGTGAACCTTCGCCCCAGTCTGAGGTCCTGAGCACTCTGGAGCAGGTTTTTATCAAGGATCTCTCTGTACTTTGCTCTGTTTATGTTTCCCTCGATCCTGACTAGTCTCCCAGTCCCTGCCGATGAAAAACATCCCGTCGGCATGATGCTGCTACCACCATGCTTCACTGTAGGGATGGTGCCAGGTTTCATCCAGACGTGACGCTTGGCATTCAGGCCAACGAGATCAATTTGGTTTCATCGGACCAGAGAATCTTGTTTCTCATGGTCTGAGAGTCTTGCGGTGCCTTTTAGTAAACTCCAAGGGGGCTGTAATGTGCCTTTTACCGAGGAGTGGCTTCCGTCTGGCCACTACAATAAAGGCCTGATTGGTGGAGTGCTGCAAGATGGTTGTCCTTCTGGAAGTTTCTCCCATCTCCACAGAGTAAATCTAGAGCTCTGTCAGAGTGACCATCGGGTTCTTGGTCACCTCCCTGAGCAAGGCCCTCCTCCCCCGATTGCTCAGTTTGGCCGGGCGGCCAGATCTAGGAAGAGTCTTGGTGGTTCCAAACTTCTTCCATTTAAGAATGATGGAGGCCACTGTGTTCTTGGGGACCTTCAATGCTGCAGAAATGTTTTGATGTCCTTCCCCAGATCTGTGCCTTCAACACAATCCTGTCTCTGAGCTCTACGGACAATTGCTTCGACCTCATGGCTTGGTTTTTGCTCTGACATGCATTGTCAACTGTGGGACCTAAAATAGACACGTGTGCCCCTTTCGAAATCATGTCTAATCAATTGAATTTACCGCAGGTGGACTCCAAATCAACATCTCGAGGATGATCAATGGAAACAGGATGCACCTGAGCTCAATTTCGAGTCTCAATGATCCGTCAGTGTTCCAAGCATTCGTCAACGAGGTGTTCTGGAACATTCTTGGACGCCAGGTGGTCGTGTATATCGATGACATCTTGGTTTACTCGGCTACCTTGAGGAGCACATTGCTCACGTCCGACTATTCCTGGAACGCCTCCTGGCCAACCACCTTTACGTCAAGGCGGAGAAATGCCAATTCCATCAGGATGAGGTCTCCTTTTTGGGTTACCAGATCGGCCCGCAAGGAGTCACGATAGATGAGAGGAAGATGGATGCTGTCAGGTCATGGCCAGTCCCAACCA
Organism: Salvelinus namaycush; assembly: GCF_016432855.1. NCBI lineage: Eukaryota > Metazoa > Chordata > Actinopteri > Salmoniformes > Salmonidae > Salvelinus > Salvelinus namaycush. The sequence continues at coordinate 39,782,412 of NC_052309.1, read as the reverse complement.
CCATATAGAGGTTACAACGTTTTTTGGGATTTGCCAACTTCTAGCGCCAATTCATTGAGAATTTTAGCTCGATTGCCTCTTCTCTCACTTCTCTTCTCAAGGGTGGTCCCCGGAAATTGGGATGGAATTATTCAGCTGACAAAGCCGTCCACCTGCTGAAGCGTTGTTTCACTTCCGCCCCATTGCTTAAACATTTAAATCCTATGCTGCCCTTTGTGGTGGAGGTGGACTCTTCAGAATTAGGTGTGGGGGCTGTCCTGTCCCAACGGCAAGGTAATCCACAGAAATTGTATCCATCTGCATATTACTAAAAAAGCTCTCCTGCATAGAGGAACTATGATGTTCCTTCAGCAGTGAGGTAATGGGAGCCGCTACCTGACCAAAACCCTGGATAAACCTCCGGTAGTAATTGGCAAACCCTAGAAACCACTGCACCTCCTTTACCGTGGTGGGAGTCGGCCAATTACGCACGGCTGAAATGCAGTCACTCTCCATCTCCACACCTGAGGTGGAAATGCGGTACCCTAGGAAGGAGACGGGCTGCTGGAAGAACAGGCATTTCTCAGCCTTGACGTACAGGTCATGCTCCAACAGTTGACCAAGCACCCTGCGCACCCTGCGCACCAGGGACACATGCTCGGCGTGTGCAGCGGAGTATATCAGAATGGCATCAATATACACCACTACACCCTGCCCGTGCAAGTCCCTGAAAATCTCGTCTACAAAGGCTGGAAAGACTGATGGAGCATTCATCAACCCGTACGGCTTGACGAGGTACTCATAGTGCCCTGAGGTAGTACTGAACGCCGTCTTCCACTCGTCTCCCTCCCGGATACGCACCAGGTTGTAAGCACTCCTGAGATCTAGTTTGGTGAAGAAGCGCGCCCTGTGCATTGACTCAATCGCTGTGGCTATGAGCGGTAGTGGGTAACTGTACCTCACAGTGATCTGGTTTAGGCCTCGTTAGTCAATACATGGGCGCAGACCTCCCTCCTTCTTCTTCACAAAAAATTACCTTGAGGAGGCAGGTTAGGTATAGGACCGAATTAACCCCTGACGCAGGGATTTGGAGACATATGTTTCCATAGCCACCGTCTCCGCCTGTGACAGGGGATACATGTGACTCCTGAGAAGTGCGGCGTCTACCAGGATATTTATCGCACAATCCCCCCGACGATGAGGTGGTAATTGAGTCACCCTCTTTTTGGAGAAGGCGAGAGCCAAGTCGGAATATTCAGGGGGAATGCGCACGGTGGAGACCTGGTCAGGACTTTCCACCCTAGTAGTACCAACGGAAACCCCTAAACACCTCCCCGAGCAATCTCGCGACCACCCCGTGAGAGCCCTCCGTTGCCATGAAACAGTGGGGTCATGACAAGCTAACCAGAGTAGGCCTAGCACCATGGGAAACGCAGGAGAGTCAATGAGGAAGAGACTGATTCTCTCCTTGTGAACCCTCTGCGTCACCATGCCCAGAGGAGCGGTGGCCTCCCTAATCAACCCTGATCCTAATGGTCGACTTTCTAAGGCGTGAACTGGGAAGGTTATAGCCACTGGAACAATGGGGATCCCTAAACTATGGACGAATGATCTGTCTATAAAATTCCCAGCCGCACCTGAATCGACGAGCGCCTTATGCGGGGAAAACTCAGGAAAAGTAACAAACAAAAACATGTGTGCAACAGAGGGCTCTGGGTGAGAATGGTGCCGGCTCACCTGGGGTGACGCCAGAGTGCCCTGCCTGCTGCCTCGATCCCCAGAGGAACCAAACAGGCACCGACCGGCAGTGTGACCTCGGTGGCCACAGATGGTGCATGAGACGGATCTCTTCCGGTCTCCCTGAGCTCAGCACCTCACAGCTCCATGGGCATCGGAGCAGTGGTGCTGGGGGATGGAACCGACCGACCCCGCTCTGGACGTCTGCGGGTAGCCAGCAGGTTATCGACCAGCTGGTCGAAGGTGATGATGGTGTCCCTGCAGGCCAACTCTCGATGGACGTCCTCACGCAAACTGCAGCGATAGTGGTCAATCAGGGCCCTGTCGTTCCATCCCGTGCCGGCGGCCAGAGTCCGAAAGTCCATCGCAAACTCCTGGGCGCTCCTCGTCCCCTGCCTCAGATGGAAGAGACATTCTCGAAATGGTCCAGCGCCGCATCTCCTTCTCCCCACACGGCGTTGGCCCACTCCAGGGCTTTCCCCGAGAGGCACGAGATGAGGGCGGACACCTTCTCACGGCCGAGTGGACGGTTGCCAGGTAGAGATCCAGCTGCAACAGGAAATCCTGGCAGCGTGCAGCCGTCCCATCGTACTCCCGGGGAAGGGCGAGACGAATCCCACTGGGACCAGGTGCAAGGGGGGCGAGTAGTGGAGACCCCGGTTGTGCTGCTGGAGGAGCTGGAGGAACTCCCTGTCTCTCCCAGCGGTCCATGTTTTGGACGACACGGTCCATGGCGGCGCCAAGATGGTGGAGCATCGCCGCGTGCTCCCGGACGCGCTCCTCGACCCCTATACCAGGGGCACCTGCTCCTGCTGACTCCAGATTCGGGTGTGAAATTTTGTAAGGGGTGCGTGACTGGCTGCAGGGAAGTCAGGCGCAGGAGAGCAGAAACTGGGTAATAACCGGAGCAGTTTAATATGGAAAAACCAACAGCACCCAGAACAACAAAATATGGGTACTAAATAACCCGTCGCGAACGAGTGAGAGTGCACAAACACTTTACAACAAATAATTTCACACACAGACATGGGGGGGAACAGAGGGTAAATACACGACAAGTAATAAGGGAATGTAAACCAGGTGTGTGGGAAAATAAGACAAAACAAATGGAAAATGAAAGGTGGATCAGCGATGACTAGAAGACCGGTGACGTCGACCGCCGAACGCCGCCCGAACAAGGAGAGGAACCGACTTCGGCGGAAGTCGTGACAGCAATGTTTTTTTTTGAACAGCAGTTGCTTCTTCCATGGTGTCCTCACATGAACACCATTCTTGTTTAGTGTTTTACGTATTGTAGACTCGTCAACAGAGATGTTAGCATCTTCCAGAGATTTCTGTAAGTCTTTAGCTGACACTCTAGGATTCTTCTTAACCTCTTTGAGCATTCTGCGCTGCGCTCTTCCAGTCATCTTTGCAGGAAGGGAGAGTAGCAACAGTGCTGAGATCTCTACATTTATAGACAATTTGTCTTACCGTGAACTGTCTTTTAGAGATACTTTTGTAACCCTTTCCAGCTTCATGCAAGGCAACAATTCTTAATATTAGATCTTCTTTTGTTCGAGGCATGGTTCCCATCAGGCAATGCTTCTTGTGAATAACACATTTTGTGAGTGTTTTTTATGGGGCAGGGCAGCTCTAACCAAAATCTCCAATCTCGTCTCATTGATTCGACTCCAGTTAGTTGACTCCTGACTCCAATCAGCTTTTGGAGAAGTCATTAGCCTAGGGGTTCACATACGTTTTCCAACCTATACTGTGAATGTTTAAATGATGTATTCAATATAGACAAGAAAAATACAATAATTTGTGTGTTATTAGTTTAAGCACACTGTGTTTGTCTATTGTTGTGACTTAGAACAGATCAAATTTATGTCAAATGTATGCAGAAATCTAAGTAATTCCAAAGGGTTCACATAATTATTCTTGCCACTGTAGTTATAAGAAAAGCACAAACATAAAAATTCCCATTACACTACCATGGAAAGCAAAATTTTTGTCTATTTGTGGAAAAATCTCCCTGATTAACTCTTTAGTCATATCCCAGTTTACCTATTTGCTTATGGCCCTGCCTACACCTAACGACTTGTTTTTTAAAGGAGATATCCTTATTTTTCTCCCACGTCGCGGAAGCTCGGGGTATTACAACAACAGTTATAGGCTGACCACACCGCTCGCATCGCGTGCGCGTGAGTTGCAAAATAAATGTAGAAATCTATGTTATTCAATTATTGCACCCACACTGCTCGCATGCATTAACGAGCATCTGCGTTGCCAAGGGCTAAAATATAACCCCTTTCTATTTCTGCCGCAGCTCCCGCTGCAAGTCCTGCCTCTCCCATCTCCTCATTGGTTTATAGAAGCAGGTACCCACGTGCCATCTCCTCATTGGTTATCCCCACGTGGGTGATTGAAAGACGAACTGTGATGTCGGTCGGTGTAGTAATACTATGAAAGTTTAGATGCCAATCACCATATAAGTTCAAAGATGAAAAAGACTTGAAGGAGGAAAGATGACTAGAAATTATTCGGTTGACCGTTTTGTGTATGGATTAATTGTCGGAGTAGAGGACCTTGTGCATTTCAGGTAAAATAACAACTCAATGTTTATATCCCAGGACAAATTAGCTAGCAACAGCAAGCTAGCTAAATAGGACACATTAGCTAGTAAGTGCAAGCTAACTAGCTAAATTGCCATAAATGTTTAATGCTTTTCGACCTGTTCCCAAATTAATGTAATTGGTTCAGAGTTTGTTTTGATATTTTAACCTGCGTGTCGTGATCGCTTTTGGTGTAGGGGGACAAAATACATTTATGCACGATGGCGCACGCACGCAGCCGGTTTGGGTTCTGTGTTATTAGGCTATTTTCAAACAACTCTCCCCCCTTCCCACCCCCGCCCCCTTTCTCAACAAGCCTAAAGTCACTCCCCTTTGCATGCTCTCTCCCTTTCATTCTAAAACGTGTGGATTTGTTTAAATAGGCATAGCCATTTCATACAGCTACAGCAGCAGTCTACTAGCTAACCACTGGACACATATAATGTCGAGTGATGAGGTGAAATATAACGTTAAACTCACAAAAGTATTTGTATTGTAATACCATATGGCAACGTTGTGCAATTTGTCAAGTGTCCATGATGTGTTCTGTCGGTTCCCTTGCTAGCCTTGGTAACGTTTCAAAAACCAAAGCTAGTTTGACACAATTGCAGCTACAGCTAGCAACAGAAACATGGTCTAGTTTCATCCAATTTGCAATAAAAAGTAGTGTTTGAATTGGCTTTGAATTAATCGTATACCTTGACCATACATATGAGAAATATCACATTCTGCCTTACTGGTAATAGGCTATGTGTGCATCTGTTCATTCACAAATTCCTCATCAGGGAGCTGGATGATGCAGACACCAGGGAGGAGGTGAGGCTGACGTTGTTTTTTGATGTCCTAGATATTTACCGGTGACGGAATGGTGAACCACCACTCGCACATGCAACTTAGTGCACCTGTGGCAACTGCAGGGAGATACCTTCAGACAGAGAGAGGAAGTGTTGCGGTCAGGGACCAAACCTCTGTGTAAGCCAGCTGTCACATTTTGCCCATTACTGCTTAGACAATGGATATTTACATTTGCACATGCAATATAGGGTTGACGTGTTGGCAGTGGTGTGAGTCTGTGATGAGGCAGCATGGTGCCCTTGGTGCAGGAAAACAGAGTTATCACCCCCGGATGGTGCTCTTGTTGCAGGAAACAGAGTTATCACCCCCGGATGGTGCTCTTGTTGCAGGAAAACAGAGTTATCACCCCCGGATGGTGCTCTTGTTGCAGGAAACAGAGTTATCACCCCCGGATGGTGCTCTTGTTGCAGGAAACAGAGTTATCACCCCCGGATGGTGCTCTTGTTGCAGGAAAACAGAGTTATCACCCCCGGATGGTGCTCTTGTTGCAGGAAACAGCGTTGTCACCCTCGCATGTTGCCCTTGGTGCAGGAAACAGAGTTGTCATCCCCAGGTCCTGTGTTTGGAGAATCAGGGACAAGAGAGAGCGCTTGGGCATGAGGGAGCGTGCGTCAGAGAGCTAGACTGTAAACAGCAGAGTAGTCAGCTGCTAGCTATTTGTAGATGAACAGTTGCGGTAGCAGGGACAAGTTTTTTTACAAACGTTCTACTGAACAAGCATCATCATCATTAGTATTGGATCTGGATCAACTCGACCCGAAAAGAGAAAAACAGGTAAGTGTTGGGGGTCGCAGACGACTTGCTGATTCCAGCCTGAGGAGTTAAGATGCAATGTGAACATGATCAAATGCAAGTTAAACCTTAGCTACCAAGAAAAATGGTGAACTGAGAAATGGCTAAAACAGAAACTCAGAATATAACCAGATCAAAAACATTTATGATCGAGAACCTTGTCACTTATCACCTAACAAGAAATAAAAGATGTGTGTGTCAGCCCAGACATAATATACACCCCTAGAGGCAGGTAGAGCCCCATGAACACAGGGATGAGGCCAACAATATATTTTAATAGAACTATGGCTGACAGGTGGTCCGGGTAAGATGTAGCAGCATAGGTGGATCAATGGATCTAGCTGTGTAAAGACCTCTATAGATTTAATCTGAACTGTTTAAATGCCCACTGCCTTCACATGATCACCCCCATTCAAATAACCTCACATGTACACCACTGATCACAATCTAAATCAAAATAAGGTACAGGTTTCAAGCAAGGGGTTTGAGGAGGGGGATGGTATGCTCTGTGTTGTTTCAATAGGCTAGAATCAGGTTGCCACTCTCTTATTTTGTCTTCTAACCCAATGATTTGTTGGCAAGTTGAGATGTGTGATGTCACTTTTTGTGAAGAGCCTTTTAGGAGAAGCTGCTTGGCAAATTGGATGGGGCAATCATGTGATGATGGTGGGGCTTTAATTAAGTAATGTACTCTCAAAAGTAAGGCCATGTTTACAGAGCAGCCAGGGAGGTCTCCCTCTAGTTGGTTGATAGTGGAGGCTTCAGAGGGGTCTTTAGAGGTCCAGCAGCAGGGGTCTTGGTCCATTGGGGGCTTTACTGTTAATCTAGAGATGTATTCCAACAGATAAGTCAGAAAAAATGTAATTCTTACTATGAGGGGCAAAGAATCCTGTTGTGCAAAAACTAAATGAAACCTCTTTCAAATTCTGTAATTGTAATGTGCTTGGTGTATAACGGTATGTCTGTGGGTCGTTACCTGGCTTTCTCACAGGGTTGCTGAGCTGGAGGAGGTTTCTGGAGCTCCTGGATAGTCTCAAAGTTCACCCAACGCTAGGGGGTTGGGAAAGAATGAGGAATGTGAATGTTTATTATACCGATACTGTAAAATTATAAAAAGACAACTATTCATTGACTGCATAGGTATCATCTCATACAGGCTTTGTTCTAACTCACTCTGAGGTCTGATATCTACCTGATGTTCCTGCCTTCAGTTTTTTACTTACCTAGGCCTCTTCTCACTTGTGATTGCACAAGTCCCTCAGTGGTTGGTCGAAGAATAAGGGGTAGGTGTCCAAGTCTTTTACGGTCTTCAGCCCTTAGGGTTCTTCTCCTTGGCATCTCGCCACCAGATCCCAGCCGCTTCCTCAAAATCTTGCATTGGAGGTCCGGAATGTATCCAAATGTCTTCTTAGTCTTTAGTGAGTAGACACTCCAACGTTATGCAATTTTTTTTAATAAAGTTTTATATTCAATAACTACATTTTTATAGCATCCCATGTCCTTGTCTACTTCTCAATCGTATGGTAGAAGAAGGTCCAGGGTCACTCCCATCGGACCCTCTTCTCCAATAGGTTTTTCAAAGGAGGCAAGGAGAGAGGTTGTAAGCAATTCAGGAAATATTCATTTAGAAAGACTCTGTGTTTGGCCGATGTGTGAGTGCGAACAGGTGCGTGGGGCAGACTTGAAAAGTTATGTTGTTCTAAACTTCCTTCTCTAACCTTTCGACTTCAAATAGAGTGGGGACTTACATCTTGGTTCCATCTGCGTTCTGCCTGGCTGGTCTGTCCCTGTGAAAGTTGTAATCAAGTGCTGCCAGCAGTGTTCTGGCCTCAGACTGGTGGTGAAAAGGAAAAACACTTGCTGGCGTACAGCAGAATATGGCTCTGGTAGCACTCAAGATCAGCTGTTGATCTGTAAAAAATAAAATTAAAAAAAGAACACAAACAAGTCATAATGAATGCGCCATACAATTTAGTTGATTTCAATCTTCCTTTGGCTGTGTGCATGTCAAACATCACCCTAATGCAGGGTTTACCAACCATCTCCTCTGTGACCAATAGACCAATATTTTTATACATGTTCTGGTGGTCCCCGAGGACAGTACTGCAGTAATGGATAATGGATTCCTAAATAGGGGGAAGGATTCTTGAGAAAGTATGTAACCCACCTGAAGTTAAGGTATTTATGAAGATCCTTCAGCCACCGTGTGTTGAGGATGATGTGTGTGAGAGCCTGAGACATTTTTTATTAATTCCTTGGTGTAGTTGTCCCCCAGGCAGTCATGTTCACAATGTCACAGTGTCCATGTGTGTTCATTCACCACATGGTGAATACCTCTCCACAGGTCCTGAAACATACAATCGCAATGCATCTCTTACCGGCCTCAGTCTGGCCTATAATAGTAAAAAGAACAGACACAAGTTTACGTCTGCAAAGTTCTGCTGCTTTCTTTATTCTGAAGAATGTATTTTTTTTCTCTTGTTCAATTGTCTATTTTCTTGTTCCCACTTTTTTAACATTCACATCAAACAAGTGCACATTTTAAATTACACAACATAAATGCACTTTAACTAAAGCGTAATTCAAAAATGTTTCACAAATAACCGTGTCTTACTGGATGATTTCACATGAAAACCACAATGTATTTCACATTCATACAATAGAAACACATATATGAAGACAAAAACAACTGAATGTGTTTCTATATACGGCTACCAATATAGAAAACTGACAACAATATATTCAGCTTCGAGATAGTAGCACCTCCATAAAATTGTCTCTCTCTCATGCACCCGCACTGTCTGCACTCAAAGTCCACGCTCCAGACTGAAAATGCTCAGCCAGTTTACCAGCTCATGAGCACAATTTGACACAAAAGTTAGCTACTCAGTAAACATAGTCTCTGTGACTTGAAAAACAAACTCAGAAATCCCTAACAACTGGATTCTTTATAAAATCTCCAAGACAAAATTCAGTACAAGTAAGCTACTCAGTAAACATAGTCTCTGTGACTTGTAAATCGTTTTTTTTTACCTCAGCTAGCATCAAGCGAGCATATACTCTCACTCATTGTAAATCACATTCTTCTCTCACTCAGTTCGACACAAAAATAACACAAAACCTTTCCTAATGTGATAAAACCTTGACAAAGTTGCTAAATAGAATGTTATTGAAAGTTTTGTTACAGTAATAGTAAAAAGAACGGACACAAGTTTACGTCTGCAAAGTTCTGGCGCTTTCTTTATTCTGCTGGATGCGCTTGGCCAGAATTTGCTGTTTCTCCTAACACCACAATCTATTGGTCTGATGGACTACTAATGCTAAAGCATGTAGATTATGCGATTTTAGTTTCATTAAGATAAATACATAAACAAATTGGTTTAAAAAAAACATAATTATAAAGGGGTGTCTGTTTTTAGTGACTTTGTTTTCAACACTCTCCCCTCCTCTTTTTGATGACTCCTGGCATCTATTTGTTTGTCTGTCTATAGTCAAGTCAATTTCTAGTCAGTGTCTAGCATGTCCAGACAAGTGGTGTTCCTTCGTGCCAGTAACCTCCTTGTAACATTAGATAAGTCATCATGTTTCCAGGCATCATGTAAGAATTAAGCACAACTGCATTTGCTCCTTGTCTCCTGGTATGACGGTTGTCCCAGACTCTTATTGCTAAACATTTCTCTGGGCCTTCCAGTGCACGTGGACCTTCTCACAGGTAAGTCTTCCTTTCCATTGACCTCTTGCTGCTGTACTAGCACAACATCTTGCAACTTTGTTGCCCACTTCTCTGCGAATGTTTGTTGGGTTCTTGTCACTGTTTCTGGTTCGAGGTTGAAAAGTAGGTCGATAGGAAGGCGTGCGGCTCTGCCATACAGGAGGAAAAATTGTGAGTATCCTGTTGCATCGTGCCCTGTACAGCTCAGTGACATTTCTTCATGGGTCATCACTTTAATGGCAGAGACCATGGTTTCGACAGCTTTTTCTTTTACAGTCATTTCATCACTCAGCAGCGCACTGAGATTGACACCATCAGTCTGTTCACTGTTTTCTCTGATGAGTTCCTCTAAGACATTCAAGGCTAGTAGTGGACAATCTACACAGCTCTGACTAACTAGCATAGCCACTTGTATGGCCATGTTCCCATCTTTACTACTCAGAAGCTCCAGGGACACTTCGATCCATCTTTCAAAGGGGACAGTAGTGCCGTTTGCTACAGTCATGTGGAGCTGGCCTTCAGTTAACAAACTCTCAAGGGGTTGGATCTCAACACTTGGCAACGCATTCTCTACCCAGGCCCTCACTACAGTGTTAACCTGTTGAGTGTGTGTTGATGTTCCTGTGTGTGGACGTGTAGCTGGTTTCTTTGTCTTCACACAGTTGATTTGGAGTAGGGATGTTTTGTTTGCAGCGGTCACTGTCAGTCCCTCGCCAGCGACCTGGACCCGTTTCCCAACGTCTGTCTCGTTAGGCAGCCGACAGCTCTATGTCCTTCTTGTCCACAACGTAAGCAGTGAGGGCAGCTTTCAATTCCCTGCTGGACACAGTCTTGACATTTACCCTTAGTGTGGGCCCTGGCTGTCGTCGTTGCTCTGGATGGTGGTAAAGAGGCATATCTCGGTGCCTCTCTTGTCGGTGCTCTGGAGGATAGGTGATGGGCATATCCCTGGGCCTCACTTCTTGTCTGACCTCCGGACGGTGGGGGATGTGTGTACCCCTGGGCCTCACCTCTTGTCTGACCTCCGGAGGGTGGGGGATGTGTGTACCCCTGGGCCTCACCTCTTGTCTGACCTCCGGAGGGTGGGGGATGTGTGTACCCCTGGGTCTCACCTGCAGCAGGTTTAATATTTTTCTCCAGGTTTTAAGCCAGTGCATACACTGTTGCGGTCAGCTCCTGGATGGCTGTGCGATTGGCCTTCACGTCACCATCAACCTGAGTGGGGGAAGACTGGTCACAATGTTCACTGTCCCCTTGTTGCTGTGCTGAGTTGACATATACTGGTCTGTGTCTAGCACTGCGCCCTAGACGTTTCTGTCTATCTGCTTCCTCACTGGCTGATTGTGTTATCTGCTCGAGGATTAAGTCGTCAGTCACACTACAATCAGAGGTATATTTCTTGAGGTCATCTCTGATTTTAGTATATTTTTCACTGAGCCCTAGGTAAAGTGTGTGAAGGAACACACCCTGTACCAGCTTGTCATAGTCAAACTCATCACCACTCTGCTGTGATGTGAACTGTACACTCTGTTTGAGCCCAATTAACCTATATGTTAAATTCTCTCCGGGGAAACAGTGTTGCTACATCAGTAACCCCCATCAACCCAGATACCTGTTCTGTAACCAGGGGTGCTGCATGTTGACCCATTGCTCACAGTGTCTTTGGTTGTTGATGTGTTGTTGTCGGTCGGTGTAGTGTCATTGTCAACCAACCTCTTTTGACCATGGGGGGGTTTATTTATTTAATGCATTATACTGCCATTATACTATGGTAACGCACAATTAATGAATATGGTATCATATGATAATTATTGGTACCATTTAACATAATTGTGCGTTACCATGGTAGAATGTATAATGCAGGTTAAAACCATGGTATTTCCATGATCCACATCTACCATGGTATAAATTATGCAATACCATAGTATTATTTAGGTGCATAGCAGTACTGTCACGAATCCCGCTTCCTGAGTCTGTTTTTGCCTGTGTTCTGTCCTGGAGTGTTTTTTCCGGTGTCCTGGAACGCACCCTGTCTGGTTGCCGGGCGACGTAGCTGGTTGGGAGATCTCTGATTTACCGCACCTGTTTCCAATCCGCTATCTGCACACCTGGTCCTGATCATCACCCCTCCACTTCATAAGCACTGACCTGACATCCATTCCCTGCCGGATCGTTAGCCATGAACAGTATGTCGTGCCAGCGTATCAGCCTCCATTTTGATAGAGTTTGTTTTGTTGTTTTGTACGTCTTGCTTGCCTTGAACTTACCTCCGTTCTCTCTGTCTACAGTCATTTCCCCGGAACACTCATTCCATCCCTACCTGGTCGTCGGTGGCTTCTGTTACTCCCTTGGGTCTGCCAATTCAATCCCATCAACTCAACTCCGCTGCCCGCTCCGCTACCTGGATCTTTCTATCTCTACACTTAAACTTGTAAATAAATACTCACCTTCGTCTTACTCTCCTTGTCCTGGTCTGCTTCTGGGTTCTACGTTAGAAAACCGTGACAGAACGATCCGGCCAGGAATGAACCCAGCGGACCTGGAATCCGTTCGCCATGCCATTACCCATCAGGAGAAGATATTGGGACAACACAGCACGACGCTACAGGAGAAAGCGATTTCAGTCCGGAATTTCTCTGCTAGCTTGACGAGTATCCAGGATCAGCTCAGTTTGCCGACGGATCCTCCACCACCTGTTTCACCCCTCTCACCTGCCGCTTCTGGAGCGGTTCCCTTCCGTGAGCCCAAGGTACCGACGCCTGATAAGTACGAAGGGGATTTGGGAAGATGCCGTTCATTTCTTATGCAGTGTGGTTTAGTGTTTGATCTGCAGCCCCACTCTTACGCCACAGACAAGGCTAGGATAGCTTTTGTTATTGAACTGCTGCGTGGTAGAGCTTTGGAATGGGCTTCAGCTGTTTGGGAACAACAGGACACCTGCATGGCGTCATACCAGGAGTTCACGGCAGAGATGAGAAAGCTTTTTGACCATCCAGTCCGAGGTAAGGACGCAGCTAAGCGTTTGTTCTCTCTTCGCCAAGGAGCTCGCTACGTGGCAGACTTTGTGATTGAGTTCCGGACATTGGCTGTGGAGAGTGGGTGGAATGAGGAGGCACTACAAGCGGCTTTTTACCAGGGGTTGTCGGAGCAACTCAAGGATGAGCTGATCTCCTATCCGGAGCCTTGTGACCTGGACAGTTAGGTCGCATTAGCTATTAGGGTGGATAACAGAGTTCGAGAGAGAAGGAGGGAGAAGCAGTGGGTCCCGTCCAATCAATCAGCTACTCGGTTACCATTCGGGTCAGGAGGTGGACCAGAAGGTGTTAATCATGTTTCCCCACACGGGATTAGTGGAGGAGTCCTGCCACCAGATCCTGAACCTATGCAAGTGGGGCGGCACGGGTTAACTAAGGACGAGCGCCAACGTAGACGTGAGACCAACAGCTGCCTCTACTGTGGTAGCTCGGGACATTACATCTCCGTTTGTCCTCAGCGCCCGTTAAACTGCTCGGCTCGTTAAGTTTGGGAGGTTTGTTAGCGAGCCAGTTTCAACCTCTCAAGAGCCCTGTCAGACCTCGTTTTCCTGCTACCCTCATAAATAAGAATCAGAGTTTAGCGATTAACGCTTTCATCGATTCAGGTGCCGATGACAGCTTCATTGATGCCGACTTAGTGGAACAGCTGGGGCTTTCCAAGGAGCAATTACCGGAAGCCATTGAAGCAACCACTCTGAACGGCAGTAGTCTGGCACGGATCACTATGAGGACTGAACCGGTTAAGATGTTGTTGTCGGGGAATCATTCAGAGGTTATTTCTTTTTTCATTTTGCCTTCCCCCCATGTTCCTCTGGTTCTTGGATACCCCTGGCTAAGAGAACACAATCCCTCGTTCGATTGGGTGACTGGAAAGGTAACTAGTTGGAGCATTGAGTGCCATGCTAACTGCCTCAGGACTGCCTGTTCTCATGCTGTCCCCAGTCGGGTCAGTGAGTCTGCTCCTCCTGATTTGTCCCTGGTTCCTGAAACATATCACGAGTTGGGTGAGGTGTTCAGTAAGCAGAAGGCTCAGTCACTTCCTCCCCACCGACCTTATGATTGTGCGATTAATCTGTTCCCTGGAGCTGCCTTTCCCAAGGGACGGTTATACAGTATCTCTCGACCTGAGCGGGAAGCCCTGGAGACCTACATAAAGGAGTCTCTTGCTGCAGGTCTCATTCGTCCCTCGTCATCACCCCTGGGAGCTGGATTTTTTTTTGTGAGTAAGAAGGATGGCTCTCTTCGACCGTGTATTGATTATCGGGGGTTGAATGATATTACGGTCAAGAACAAGTACCCCCTGCCCTTGATGAGCTCAGCTTTCGACTCTTTACAGGGTGCTACTGTGTTTACGAAGCTTGATCTACGCAATGCGTATCATCTGGTTCGGATCAAAGAGGGGGACGAGTGGTTGACTGGGTTCAATACACCTATGGGACATTTCGAGTACCAGGTGATGCCGTTTGGACTTTCCAACGCTCCAGCAGTGTTCCAAAGTTTGGTGAATGACGTGCTGGGGGATATGATCGGTCTGTTTGTGTTCGTTTACCTGGATGACATCCTTATTTTCTCCAAGGAGCTTTCCAGCCACATCCAGCATGTTAAGCAGGTCCTGCAGCGGTTATTGGAGAACCGTCTGTTTGTGAAGGCAGAGAAGTGTGATTTTCACGCCCACACTACATCCTTCCTCGGGTACATCATCTCCAGGGGTGAGATCAAGATGGACCAAGAGAAGGTTCGGGCGGTTCGGGATTGGGCCCAGCCCGGTACGAGATTGCAGCTCCAGAGATTCCTGGGATTTGCGAACTTCTATCGGAGGTTTATCCGTGATTACAGCCGGGTGGCCGCCCCTTTAACTGCCCTGACGTCTTGCACCAGAACTTTCTGTTGGACTCCTGAGGCAGACCGAGCATTTCTGAACTTGAAGAGCCGATTCACCAACGCCCCGATTCTCTCTCAACCTGACACTTCCCGTCAGTTTGTTGTTGAGGTGGACGCATCTGATGTGGGGGTGGGCGCCATCCTGTCCCAGCGTAGCTCCACTGACGGTAAACTCCATCCCTGCGCCTTCTACTCTTGTCGTCTTTCACCAGCTGAGAGAAACTACGATGTGGGTAACCGGGAGCTTCTCGCTGTGAAGCTTGCCTTGGAGGAGTGGCGTCACTGGTTGGAGGGAGCGGAGCAACCGTTTGTGGTCTGGACTGACCACAAGAATCTGGCTTACGTGCAATCGGCTAAACGTCTCAACTCCCGTCAGGCCAGGTGGGCTTTGTTTTTTGGACGTTTCAATTTTTCCCTGACGTTCCGACCTGGGTCGAAGAACGGCAAGGCGGACGCCTTGTCCCGGATGTTCTCCAAGACGGAGGAGAGTGGGGCCAAGACTGAGACGATTCTTCCCCAGAACCTTGTCGTGGGAGCCGTTACATCGAGGATTGAGGAGGATGTGATGGCGGCCCTTCGGACGCAGCCCGGCCCCGGTAACGGTCCACCCGGTCGGTTGTTCGTGCCTGAGTCGGTCCGTTCTGATGTCCTTCAGTGGTCCCACGCCAGCAAGATAGCTTGTCACCCTGGCGTTGCCCGGACTATGGCGCTACTGCGCAGACGTTTTTGGTGGCCTGCCATGGGAGAAGATACCCGGAGGTTTGTTGCCGCTTGTCCTGTTTGTGCGCAGAATAAGAGTACCAATCGGCCCAGCTCTGGGCTTCTTCACCCCCTACCTATTCCCCGGCGACCTTGGTCGCATCTGGCCCTGGACTTTGTCACGGGGTTGCCCTCTTCTGGTGGGAACACGGTCATTCTGACCATTGTGGACAGATTCAGCAAGTTCGCTCACTTTGTCCCCATCTCCAAGCTTCCATCTGCCACTGAGACGTCCGAGATCCTTGTTAGGGAGGTTTTCAGGGTCCACGGATTGCCCAGTGACATTGTTTCTGACCGTGGTCCTCAGTTTACCTCTGCTGTCTGGAGATCCTTCTGTTTGGCCATTGGAGCTACAGTCAGTCTCACATCGGGTTTTCACCCCCAATCTAATGGTCAGGCGGAGAGAGCCAACCAGAAGATGGAGTCCACGCTGCGCTGTCTTGTCTCCTCTGATCCCACCTCTTGGGCCTCTCAGTTACCCTGGGTCGAGTATGCCCATAATACTCTCCCTTCATCTGCCACTGGGATGTCTCCCTTCCAGTGCCTGTATGGTTACCAACCTCCCTTGTTTCCTTCTCAGGAGAGGGATCTCTCGGTTCCCTCTGTCCAGGCCCACATTCGTCGTTGCCACCGGACCTGGCATCGGGCCAGGAAGGCCCTCCTTAGAGTTTCTGACCGGTATCAGATCCAGGCGAATCGTCGCCGTATTCCTGCCCCCGCTTATACCGTCGGAGATAAGGTTTGGTTGGCTACACGGGATCTTCCTCTACGGACTGAGTCGAGGAAACTGTCACAGAAGTTCATTGGTCCGTTTGTGGTGGAGAGAATCATTAATCCTGTTGTGGTTCGACTCAAGTTGCCTGCAACGCTTAGAGTACACCCCACCTTTCATGTCTCCTGCCTCAAGCCGGTTCTCCTCAGTCCTCTGTTGCCCCCTCCTCCTCGTCCTCCTCCTCCTCGGATGATCGGAGGTGGTCCTGTCTACACGGTGCGCCGCATCATGGACTCCAGACGGCGGGGTAGAGGGTTCCAGTATCTCGTGGATTGGGAAGGATATGGTCCAGAGGAGAGGAGTTGGATTCCTCGGCGTCAGATCCTTGATGCTGACCTGCTTCGTGACTTCTACCGCCTCCACCCTGGCGCTCCGGGTAGTACGCCGGCGTTGGCGTTCGTCGGAGGGGGGGTACTGTCACGAATCCCACTTCCTGAGTCTGTTTTTGCCTGTGTTCTGTCCTGGAGTGTTTTTTCCGGTGTCCTGGAACGCACCCTGTCTGGTTGCCGGGCGACGTAGCTGGTTGGGAGATCTCTGATTTACCGCACCTGTTTCCAATCCGCTATCTGCACACCTGGTCCTGATCATCACCCCTCCACTTCATAAGCACTGACCTGACATCCATTCCCTGCCGGATCGTTAGCCATGAACAGTATGTCGTGCCAGCGTATCAGCCTCCATTTTGATAGAGTTTGTTTTGTACGTCTTGCTTGCCTTGAACTTACCTCCGTTCTCTCTGTCTACAGTCATTTCCCCGGAACACTCATTCCATCCCTACCTGGTCGTCGGTGGCTTCTGTTACTCCCTTGGATCTGCCAATTCAATCCCATCAACTCAACTCCGCTGCCCACTCCGCTACCTGGATCTTTCTATCTCTACACTTAAACTTGTAAATAAATACTCACCTTCGTCTTACTCTCCTTGTCCTGGTCTGCTTCTGGGTTCTACGTTAGAAAACCGTGACAAGTACCCGCGTACTTCAAAACTAAAACCATGGTACATTTCCAAGATTCAGATTTATACCATGGTGTGAATGATACAATACCATGGTAATATTTAGGTGCAATGGCAGTACCATGGTAGTATCATCAAACTTCAAAGCTAAAACCATGGTACATTTCCATGATTCATACTATGGTAGTACCATGGTACATTTTTGTAAAGGTAACATTGAGTTGTATTCCCTTTAGCCTTCAGAACAGCTTCAATTCGTCAGGCCATGGACTCTACAAGGTGTCGAAAGCATTCCACAGGGATACTGGCCCATGTTGACTCCAGTGCTCCCCACTTGTGTCAAGTTGGCTGGATGTCCTTTGGATGGTGGACCATTCTTGATACACATGGGAAACTGTTGAGCGTGAAGAACCCAGCATTGTAGTTCTTGACACACTCAAACCGGTGCACTTGGCACCTACTACCATACCCCATTCACAGGCACTTAAATATTTTGTCTTGCTTTACCCTCTGAATGGCACAAATACACAGTCCATGTGTAAATTGTGTTAAAGCTTTTAAATCTTTCTTTGACCCTAACTGAAGCGGATTTAACAGGTTACATCAATAAGGGATCATAGCTTTCATCTGAATCCACCTGGTCAGTCTATGTGATGGAAAAAGCAATATAAGATTTAAAAAATGTTATTTTACTTTGCAATGTCAATGTATACATAGTTCTGATGACTGTTGAATTTCAATTGATGTAACAACCTGTTACCAAGGTTGTCATTGCTTGCTATTTGAGGTTTTAGGCTGGGTTTCTGTATAAGCACTTGGTGACATCTGCTGATGTAAAAAGCGCTTCATAAATAAATTAGATCTGATTTGAAATTTGATTTGATTTTAAGTTAAAGTTTTACCCTAATTTCGATATTTGCAACGCTGGTTAAAATGAAATGAAGACAGTACTGGTTGATGACAGTTTGTAAATCCAAATGTGTTTTCAACATAGATTTTACCTCACAATAGGTTGATAAATGATGTTCAAACAACGTTGATTTGTGTTAACAGTGGGATATAACTTCCCTTCCTCAAGGACATGCAGATGTGCAAATCAAACACACTTCTGGAAGCACAGTGCAGAAAATCCACCATTTGCAATGTGTGAGGTACAGTGACTTGTGAAAGTATTCACCCCCTGTGGCATTTTTCCTATTTTGTTGCCTTACAACCTAGAATTAAAATAGATTTTTAGGGGGTTTGTATCATTTGATTTACACAACATCCCTACCACTTTGAAGATGCAAAATATTTTTTATTGTGAAACAAACAAGAAATTAGACAAAAAAACAGAAAACTTCAGCGTGCATAACTATTCACCCCCCCCAAAGTCAATACTTTGTAGAGCCACCTTTTGCAGCAATTACAGCTGCAAGTCTCTTGGGGTATGTCTCTATAAGCTTGGCACATCTAGCAACTGGGATTTTTGCCCAATGTTCAAGGCAAAACTGCTCCAGCTCCTTCAAGTTGGATAGGTTTCGCTGGTGTACAGCATTCTTTAAGTCATACCACAGATTCTCAGTTGGATTGCGGTCTGGGCTTAGACTAGGTTTAAAGACATTTAAACCACTTGAGTGTTGCTTTAGCAGTATGCTTAGGGTCATTGCCTTGCTGGAAGGTGAACATCCGTCCCAGTCTCAAATCTCTGGAAGACAAACAGGTTTCCCTCAAGAATTTCCCTGTATTTAGCGACATCCATCATTCCTTAAATTCTGACCAGTTTCCCAGTCCCTGCCGATGAAAAACATCCCCACAGCATGATGCTGTGGGTGTTCTCGGGGTGATGAGAGGTGTTGGGTTTGCGTCAGACATAGCGTTTTCCTTAATGGTCAAAAAGCTCAATTTTAGTCTCATCTGACCAGAGTACCTTCTTCCATGTGTTTGGGGAGTCTCCCACATGCCTTTTGGCAAACACCAAACGTGTTTGCTTATTTTTTTCTTTAAGCAATGTTTTTTTTCTGGACACTCTTCTGTAAATCCCAGCTCTGTGGAGTGTACGGCTTAAAGTGGTCCTATGGACAGATACTCCAATCTCCGCTGTGGAGCTTTGCAGCTCCTTCAGGATTATCTTTGGTCTCTTTGTTGCCTCTCTGATTAATGCCCTCTTTGCCTGGTCCATGAGTTTTGGTTGGCGGCCCTCTCTTGGCAGGTCTGTTGTCATGCCATAGTCTTTCCATTTTCATGTATCATGTATTCACCATGTATTTAATGGTGCTCTGTGGGATGTTCAAAGTTTCTAATATTTTTTAGAACTCAACCCTGATCTGTACTTCTCCACAACTTTGTCCCTGACCTGTTTGGCGAGCTCCTTGGTCTTCGTGGTGCCGCTTGCTTGGTGGAGCCCCTTGCTTAGTGGTGTTGCAGCCTCAGAACAGGTGTATATATACTGAGATCATCTGACACTTAGATTGCACACATGTGGACTTTATTTAACTAATTATGTGACTTCTGAAGGTAATTGGTTGCACCAGATCTTATTTAGGGGCTTCATAGCAAAGGGGATGAATACATATACACGCACCACTTTTCAGGGTTTTTTTTTTTAGAATTTTTTGAAACAAGTAATTTTTTTCATTTCACATCACCAATTTGGACTATGTCCATTATATGAAATCCAAATAAAAATCAATTTAAATGACAGGTTGTAATGCAACAAAATAGGAAAAACACCAATGGGGATGAATACTTTTGCAAGGCACTGTAAAGCCTTAGTCTCAGCACATCAAAGTCAGTGTATGGCCAAGGTCCCGTTAGGGTGGCAGGTCCTTAGTCAATGGTGGCGTGGTAGTATGGCAGTGTGTGCAGAAGTGACCTTTTTCCATGTGGAACACCCCTCTCTGGTGGTGAGGAGGAGAAATGCATTTATCATAAAGCGCTGGGTGATATGTCCCATAGTTGTTGGAGAGAGAGTGTGTGAGTGAGTCAATATTATAACAAAAAAGTCAAACTGTTTGTAAGACATGTCTGTATCCTAACTTGAGATTGGTGCCCAAATTTTCCATTGACACCAATGCAGGATTTATGCAAATATCAAAATTCTGCATGCACATTTCAAGTTAGAATTCAGTCCCATAATGAGGTCATGAAATGCCTATTGCTGTAAATAAAAGAGGAAGAGTTCCTGATTAAATTGGATACTAAATTATTATGGCTTTACGCAATGACTTCAATAAAGCCTTATTGTACATTGGAAACACTCAACTTTGACGTTCACACGCATCAGAAAGACTTGCAGCAACAGTGAGAGAGGCAAAGTGTTAGCCAACGTGTCTGTCTCCCTTTATCAGCTTGAAAATGTCACCTGTTGACCCTCTTTAATATGTGCTTTACCGAGAGCTTGCTTTACACAGGGATTAAGTTCTGTCCCAAAACTCACAATAAAATGTATGAATGTCTGATAGATAGCAATGGGGAGTATTTGAAATGGTTGAAAAGCCCAATAATGGCAACCTTTAAAATGAATCCTGTCAGGCTAGAATGACCGAATGCGATCATGCCTCTGAGGACAATATCACAACCATTACAGGCATACTTTGCAAAGCCCCTATCAATGTAGAATATTTTTCAAGAAAGCATTACCGTTGGACAGAGGCGAAATCATTTTAGGACAAATATGTTTTTTGTTGAATCAATGTAATTTAGCTTGAAGAGGACAGTCCCTGGCGTCTCTGATCATAGCCTGGCACAACCAATTGATGCTTATGTTAATACATTGGATTCAATGGTAAAATATGAGTGTCACAGGGTTAATGCTTACGCCAATACATTGCAGTCAATGGGAACATTTTGCATATTTCTGACCGCATTCGGTCTTCAACATGGTCCGGAGGGCCGCACTGATAATTGGTTATATTTCCTTGCCATCAAAATTGGCAAAAAATAGTTCTCTATCCATTCTTTATGGAATATTCGATGCTCCCTGACCGTTGAGTGATTTTTAGCGAGCTGGACAGTCAAGAAACAGTATGAATGCAGATCCATTGACTGTGCACAGGGATTATTAGCGAACTGGAAAGTCAAGAAACTGCCTGACTATACAAAAAAAAAGTATTCACACACCTTAATTTCCCCACATTTTGTTGTTACAGCCTGAATTTAAAATGGATTACGTTTAGATTCGTTTTTTTCACTAGTCTACACACAATACCCCAGAATATTAATGTGGAATGATATTTTTCATTTTATTAAACAAATTCATTAAAAATGAAAAGCTGAAATGTCTTGAGTCAATAAGTTTTCAACCCCTTTGTTATGGCAATGTCACGGTCGTCTTGAGGTGAGAGAGTGGACCAAGGCGCAGCGTGAGAAAAAATACATCTTCTTTTATTAGACGAAGATAAACCACGAACTAAACACTTACAAACTAAACAAAACAACAAACAACCGTGAAGCTAATGACGTAAGTGCATACACAAGCATCAAACGTACAACATAGACAATTACCCACATTAACCTAATGCCTATGGCTGCCTTAAATATGGCTCCCAATCAGAGACAATGAATGACAGCTGTCTCTGATTGAGAACCCTTCAGGCAACCATAGACTTACCTAGACAACTACACTAGACACTGCCCCATACAACACCCCTAGACACTACAAAAACACATACATTCCCCATGTCACGCCCTGACCTAACTAAAATAATAAAGAAAACAAAGATAACTAAGGCCAGGGCGTGACAGTACCCCCCCCCCCCCCAAAGATGCGGACTCCGGCCGCAAAACCTGACACAGAAAGGGGAGGGTCCGGGGTGGGCCCCATCATGGCGGCGGCTCGGGTGCGGGACGTGGCCCCCACTCCACCATTGTCAATACCCGCTTTGGTAGCCTCCTCCAAATGGCCACCCTCCAAATTAAGAGGGGCAGCACCGGACTGAGGGGCAGCTCCGGACTGAGGGGCAGCTCCGGACTGAGGGGCGGATCCTGATTGGCTCTGGCGGATCCTGGCTGGCTGGCTCTGGCGGATCCTGGCTGGCTGGCTCTGGCGGATCCTGGCTGGCTGACGGCTCTGGCGGATCCTGGCTGGATGACGGCTCTGGCGGATCCTGGCTGGATGACGGCTCTGGCGGATCCTGGCTGGATGACGGCTCTGGCGGATCCTGGCTGGATGGCGGCTCTGGCGGATCCTGGCTGGATGGCGGCTCTGGCGGATCCTGGCTGGATGGCGGCTCTGGCTGGTCATGGCTGGCTGACGGCTCTGGCTGGTCATGGCTGGCTGACGGCTCTGGCTGGTCATGGCTGGCTGACGGCTCTGGCTGGTCATGGCTGGCTGACGGCTCTGGCTGGTCATGGCTGGCTGACGGCTCTGGCTGGTCATGGCTGGCGGGCGGCTTTGCAGGCTCAGTACAGACGGGCGGCTTTGAAGGCTCAGTACAGACGGGCAGTTCAGACGGCGTTGGGCAGACGGGCAGTTCAGGCGCCGCTGGGCAGACGGGCAGTTCAGGCGCCGCTGGGCAGACGGGCAGTTCAGGCGCCGCTGGGCAGACGGGCAGTTCAGGCGCCGCTGGGCAGACGGGCAGTTCAGGCGCCGCTGGGCAGACGGGCAGTTCAGGCGCCGCTGGGCAGACGGCAGACTCTGGCCGGCTGAGACGCACTGTAGGCCTGGTGCGTGGTGCCGGAACTGGAGGTACCGGGCTAAGGACACGCACCTTCAGGCTAGTGCGGGGAGCAGCAACAGGACGCACAGGACTCTGGAGGCGCACAGGAGGCTTGGTGCGTGGTGTAGGCACTGGTGGTAATGGGCTGGAGACACGCACCATAGGGCTAGTACGTGGAGGAGGAACAGGGCTCTGGAGACGCACAGGAGGCTTGGTGCGTGTTGCCGGTACTGGTGGTAATGGGCTGGAGACACGCACCACAGGGAGAGTGCGTGGAGGAGGAACAGGGCTCTGGAGACGCACAGGAAGCCTGGTGCGTGGTGTAGGCACTGGTGGTACTGGGCTGGGGCGGGGAGGTGGCGCCGGAAATACCGGACCGTGCAGGCGTACTGGCTCCCTTGAGCACTGAGCCTGCCCAACCTTACCTGGTTGTATTCTCCCCGTAGACCGACCAGTGCGGGGAGGTGGAATAACCCGCACTGGGCTATGTAGGCGAACCGGGGACACCATGCGTAAGGCTGGTGCCATGTATGCCGGCCCGAGGAGACGCACTGGTGGCCAGATGCGTTGGGCCGGCTTCATGACATCCGGCTCAATACTCAATCTAGCCCGGCAGATACGAGGAGCTGGTATGTACCGCACCGGGCTATGCACACGTACAGGAGACACCATGCGCTCTACTGCGTAACACGGTGTCTGCCCGTACTCTCGCTCTCCACGGTAAGATCGGGAAGTTGGCGCAGGTCTCCTACCTGACTTCGCCACACTACCCTTTAGCCCCCCCCCCCCAAGAAATGTTTGGCCTTGACTCACAGGCTTCCTACCGCGTCGTCGTGCTGCCTCCATTCGCCGGTATCCCTCCGCACATTGCTCCATCGAATCCCAGGCGGGCTCCGGTACTCTCCTTGGGTCGATCGCCCATCTGTCGATCTCCTCCCAGGTATTATAGCCCAGATCCTTCTCCTGCTTCCGTGCTAGCTCCTCAAAACGCCGCCTCTCTGCTTTCGCTGCCTCCAGCTCAGCTTTGGAGCGGTTATATTCTCCTGGTACTTCGTGGTCCAGAATTTCCTCCAAATTCCTATAGTCCTGTGTTCGCTGTTGCTGCCTTGATTCTCGCTGCTTGGTCCGATTCTGGTGGGTAATTCTGTCACGGTCGTCTTGAGGTGAGAGAGTGGACCAAGGCGCAGCGTGAGAAAAATACATCTTCTTTTATGAGACGAAGATAAACCACGAACTAAACACTTACAAACTAAACAAAACAACAAACAACCGTGAAGCTAATGACGTAAGTGCATACACAAGCATCAAACGTACAACATAGACAATTACCCACATTAACCTAATGCCTATGGCTGCCTTAAATATGGCTCCCAATCAGAGACAATGAATGACAGCTGTCTCTGATTGAGAACCCTTCAGGCAACCATAGACTTACCTAGACAACTACACTAGACACTGCCCCATACACATACAACACCCCTAGACACTACAAAAACACATACATTCCCCATGTCACATCCTGACCTAACTAAAATAATAAAGAAAACAAAGATAACTAAGGCCAGGGCGTGACAGGCAAGCTTAAAGTTCAAGAGTAAAAATTTGCATGACAAGTCACATAAGTTGCATGGACTGTGTGCAATAATAGTGTGATTTTTGAATAACATGATTTTTGAATGACTACCTCATTTCTGTACCCCACACATACAATTATCTTTAGGTCCCTCAGTTGTGCAGTGAATTTCAAACACTGTTCCAACTACAAAGACCAGGGAGGTGTTCCAATGCCTCACAAAGGGCTCTTAATCGTAGATGTATATATAAAAAAAGCCCTTTGAGCATGGTGAAGTTATTAATTACACTTTAGATGGTGTATCAATACACCCAGTCACTACAAAGAGACAGGCATTCTTCCTAAATCAGTTGCCGGAGAGAAAGGATACCGCTCGGGGATTTTACCATAAGGACAATGGTGACTTTAAAACAGTTACAGAGTTTAATGGTTGTGACAGGAAAAAACTGAGGATGGATCAATAACATTGTAGTTACTTCACAATACTAACCTAATTGACCGAGTGAAAAGAAGGAAGCCTATACAGAATAAAACTATTCCAAAACATGCATCCTTTTTACAAAATGTCACTAAAGTACTGTAATACTGCAAAAAAATATAGCAAAGCAATTAACTTTGTCCTGAATACAAAGTGATATGTTTGGGGCCAATCCAATACAACACATTACTGAGTACCACTCTCCATGTTTTCAAGCATAATGGTGGCTGCATCATGTTATGGGTAAGCTTGTCATCGACAAGGACTGGGCAGTTTTTTTGGATAAAGAATGTATGTAATGGAGCTAAGCACAGGCAAAATCCTAGAGGAAAACCTGGTTCAGTCTGCTTTCCACCAGACACTGGGTGTCATGGATCCATCCGTAACTTTCATTATGCACACCTGGCCCCTATTCCCACTGATTAGTAATTGTATAAGTGTGCCCTTGGTTTACCAGTGTCCTATTGTGACAATGCCCATTGGTGCGTGTGAGTATCTGTGCTGTGTGTTTTGACTTTCGTGCCATTGTGGATTGCGCAGATGATTACGGGTCTCGTCCCGTGTGTAATTCATTATTCTGTATTCGCTTGTGTTATTTATTCAAGGTACTCCTCGCTCTTTTGTTTGGGTTTCAACTGTCACGCCCTGATCTGTTTCACCTTTCCCTATGATTGTCTCCACCCCCTCCAGGTGTCGCTTATTTTCCCCAGTGTATTTATCCCTGTGTTTCCTGTCTCTCTGTGCCAGTTTGTCTTGTATGTTTAGTCAAGTCAACAGGCGTGGTTTCCCCGTACTCCTTTTCTGTTCCCTTTTGCCAGTCTTCCCGGTTTTGACCACTGCCTGACTCTGGATTACTTTTCTGCCTGCCTGATCATCCTGCCTGCACTGACCTTGAATCTGCCTGCCCTTCGTTACCTATTGGACTCTGAACTGGTTTTGACCTTTTGCCTGTACACGAACATTCTCTTCCCTACCCCTTTTTAGATGAATAAACATTGTAAGACTCCAACCATCTGTCTCCTGTGTCTGCATCTGGGTCTCGCCTTGTGCCTTGATATAAACCCTGTGTTTTGTATAGTATTTGTTTGGTCTTCGTTTACATGGCAGGCTATAATTTGGGTCCATAAAAACCCGTATTACGCATTCCTGTGCCTGACTCCCGATCCCTTTATACCAATGTGACACTGGGATATGAATTCACTTTTCTGGAGGACAATAACCTAAAACCCAAGGCTAAATCTTCATTGGAGTTGCTTACCAAGAAGACAGTGAATGTTCCTGAGCGGCCTAGTTAGTTTTGACTTAAACCGGCTTGAAAATCTATGGCAAGACTTGAAAATGGCTGTCTAGCAATGAAAATCAATCAATGTGGCAGAGCTTGAAGAATTTAAAAAAGAATAATTGGCTGTTCTCACTGTTTGTTTGTGGGTGATTGTTCCTGTGTCTGTATGCACCACACGGGACTGTTTCGTGTTTTCGTTCGTTTGTGTAGTCTGTACCTGTTCGTGCGTTCTTCGTGTATATGTAAGTTCTCAAGTTCAGGTCTGTCTACGTCGTTTATTGTTTTGTAGTTTGTGTAAGAGTTTTCGTGGTTCGTCTTGTCTTTAATAAATATCCATTATGTCTGCCTACAACGCTGCGTTTTGGTCCGACCCTTACTCCTCCTCCTCATCCGAGGAGGAGGCATTAGACAGCCGTTACACTCAGGGGTGTGAATACTTATGTAAAATAAGTATTGCCAGTGGTGGAAAAAGTATCCAACTGTCATACTTGAGTAAAAGTAAAGATACCTTAATAGAAAATGACTCAAGTAAAAGTCACCCAGTAAAATTCTACTTGGGTAAAAATAAAAAAATATTTGTTTTAAAATATACTTGAGTATCAAAAGTAAAAGTATAAGTAATTTCAAATTCCTTCTAATAAGCAAACCAGATGACACAATTTTCTTGTTTTTTTTTATTCACGGAAAGCCAGGGGCATACTCCAAGACATCATTTACAAACAAAGAATTTGTGTTTAGTGAGTCCGCCAGATCAGAGGCAGTAGGGATGACCAGGGATGTTTGGTTGATAAGTGTGTGAATTTGACTATTTTCCTGTCCTGCTGACTATTCAAAAAGTACTTTTTGGTGTCAATGAAAATGTATGGAGTAAAAAGTACAATATTTTCTTAAGGAATGTAGTGAAGTAGTCAAAAATATGAATAAAGTACACATATCCCCAAAAACTACTTAAGTAGTACTTTAAAGTAGTTTTACTTAAATACTTTACACCACTGGATGGTGACAAGGCAAAAGATTGAAGTGCCTTTGAACGGGGTATGGTAGTAGGTGCCAATTGAGTGTGTCAAGAACTGCTCAACAGTTTCCCATGTCTTTCAAGAATGGTCCACCAACCAAAGGACATCCAGCCAACTTGACACAACAGTGGGAAGCATTGGAGTCAACATGGGCCAGAATCCCTGTGGGTGGAATGCTTTCGACACCTTGTAGAGTCCATTCCCCGACAAATTGAGGCTGTTCTGAGGGCAATAGGGGGTGCAACTCAATATTAGGAAGGTTCCTAATGTTTTGTACACTCAGTGTATTTCTACTCTATAGGCCTACTGCATTGGAATACCTTAGAGCAGTCTTTTCAAACCTCTCCTCTCACATTTTGGGGGTCTCTGAGGAGAGGTCTGAAAAGGGTTGCCCTAGAGCGCACCGAAAAAAGTGTCCAAACCACATATAAAGTAGATTCCATTATGACTGATTGTTTTACATGAGTTATCAAATCAAATCAAATCAAAGTTTATTTGTCACGTGTGCCGAATACAAAAGTTGAAATACCGTGAAATTCTTACTTACCAACCGTGCAATTTCTAAGTTGAATATATATATATTTTTTAAAGGTATTAGGTGAACAATAGGTAAGTAAAGTAATAAAAACAACAGTAAAAAACTGTGAAAAATAACAGTAGCGAGGCTACATACAGGCACCGGTTAGTCGGGCTGATTGAGGAAGTATATACATGTAGGTATGGTTAAAGTGACTATGCATTTATGATAAACTGTCACGATCTTCTTCATCTGATGAACAGGATAGATCGGACCAAAACACAGCGTGGTAAGTGTCCATGATAATTTATTAGAACTGAACACTAAATACAAAATAACAAAAGTGAAACAGTCCTGAAAGGTGAACACAACACAAAACAGGAAACAACTACCCACAAACACCAGGTGGGAAAAGGTTACCTAAGTATGGTTCTCAATCAGAGACAACGATAGACAGCTGCCTCTGATTGGGAACCATACCAGGCCAAACACATAGAAATACAAAACATAGAATGAAAAACATAGAATGCCCACCCCAACTCACGCCCTGACCAAACCAAAATAGAGACATAAAAAAGGAACTAAGGTCAGGACGTGACATAAACAGAGAGTAGCAGTAGCGTAAAAGTGGGGTTGGCGGGACACAATGCAGATAGCCCGGGTAGAAAATGTGCGGGGGCACCGGTTGGTCGGGCTAATTGAGGTAGTATGTACATGAATGTATAGTTAAAGTGACTATGCATATATGATAAACAGAGAGTAGCAGCAGCGTAAAAGAGGGGTTGGGGGGGCACACAATGCAAATAGTCCGGGTAGCCATTTGTCTTATGGCTTGGGGGTAAACACTGTTGAGAAGCCTTTTTGTCCTAGACTTGGCACTCCGGTACCGCTTGCCATGCGGTAGTAGAGAGAACAGTCTATGACTGGGGTAGCTGGGGTCTTTTACAATTTTTAGGGCCTTCCTCTGACACCGCCTGGTGTAGAGGTCCTGGATGGCAGGCAGCTTAGCCCCAGTGATGTACTGGGACATACACATTACCCTCTGTAGTGCCTTGTGGTTGGAGGCCGAACAATTGCCGTACCAGGCAGTGATGCAACCAGTCAGGACGCTCTCGATGTTGCAGCTGTAGAACCTTTTGAGGATCTGAGGACCAATGCCAAATCTTTTTAGTGTCCTGAGGGGGAATAGGCTTTGTCAAGCCCTCTTCATGACTGTCTTGGTGTGTTTGGACCATTCTAGTTTATTGGTGATGTGGACACCAAGGAACTAGAAGCTCTCAACCAGCTCCACTACAGCCCTGTCGATGAGAATGGGTGCATGCTCGGTCCTCCTTTCCTGTAGTCCACAATCATCTCCTTAGTCTTGGTTACGTTGAGGGATTGCTTGCCTCAGTGTTGCTTGCCTCGAAGCGAGCATAGAAGTGATTTAGCTCTTCTGGTAGGCTTGTGTCACTTGGCAGCTCGCGGCTGTGCTTCCCTTTATAGTATGCAATAGTTTGCAAGCCCTGCCACATAAGATGAGCGTCGGAGCCGGTGTAGTACGATTCCATCTTAGCCCTGTATTGACGCTTTGCCTGTTTGATGGTTTGTCGGAGGGCATAGCAAAGTGGCAGCTCTACCCATTTAGCTCAGTGCGAATGTTGCCTGTAATCCATGGCTTCTGGTTGGGGTATGTGCGTACAGTCACTGTGGGGACGACGTCCTCGATGCACTTATTGATAAAGCCAGTGACTGATGTGTTGTGCTCCTCAATGCCATCGGAAGAATCCCGGAACATGTTCCAGTCTGTGATTGCAAAACAGTCTTGTAGTTTATCATCTGCTGCATCTGACCACTTTTTTATAGACCGAGTCACTGGTGCTTCCTGCTTTAATTTTTGCTTGTAATTAGGAATCAGGAGGACATAATTGTGGTTGGATATACCAAATGGAGGGTGAGAGAGAGCTTTGTACGTATCTCTGTGTGTCACGCCCTGACCATAGAGAGCTTTTTATTCTCTATGTTTGTTGGGTCTGGGTGTGACTAGGGTGGGTCATCTAGGTGTTTGTGTGTCTATGTTGGCCTGTTATGGTTCCCAATCAGAGGCAGCTGTTTATCGTTGTCTCTGATTGGGGATCATATTTAGGCAGCCATTTCCCCTTTGTGCTTTGTGGGATCTTGTCTATGGATAGTTGCATGTCAGCACTATTATTAGCTTCACGTTTCGTTTGGTAGTTTGTTGTTTTTGTTCGGTGTTCATTTATTAAAGGAAAATGTACGCCTACCACGCTGCACCTTGGTCCATTCATAATGACGAACGTGACACTGTGTGTGGAGTACAGGTGATCTTGAATTTTTTTCCCTCTGGTTGCTCATTTAACATGTTGTTAGAAATTAGGTGGAAATTATTTAAGTTTCCCTGCATTAAAGTCTCTGACCACTAGGAGCGCTGCCTCTGGGTGAGCGGTTTCCTGTTTGTTTATTTCCTTATACAGCTGACTGAGTGCGGTCTTAGTACCAGCATCTGTTTGTGGTGGTAAATAAACAGCCACGAAAAGTATAGCTGAAAACCCTCTAGGAAAATAGTGTGGTCTGCGTTTTATCACAAGATACTCTACTTCAGGCGAGCAAAATCCAGAGACTTCCTTAGATTTCGTGATCCAGCTGTTGTTTACAAATATGCACAGACCGCCCCCCCTCGTCTTACCGGAGCTCACAGAAAACAAGTGTCCAAACCACATATAAAGTAGATTCCATTGTGACTGATTGTTATACATGTGTTATACTTTCATCAAGAAGACGGAGCTGCTCTTCCTCCCGGGGAAGGACTGCCCGTTCCATGATCTCGCCATCACGGTTGACAACTCCATTGTGTCCTCCTCCCAGAGCGCTAAGAACCTTGGCGTGATCCTGGACAACACCCTGTCGTTCTCAACTAACATCAAGGCGGTGGCCCGTTCCTGTAGGTTCATGCTCTACAACATTCGCAGAGTACGACCCTGCCTCACACAGGAAGCGGCGCAGGTCCTAATCCAGGCACTTGTCATCTCCCGTCTGGATTACTGCAACTCGCTGTTGGCTGGGCTCCCTGCCTGTGCCATTAAACCCCTACAACTCATCCAGAACGCCGCAGCCCGTCTGGTGTTCAACCTTCCCAAGTTCTCTCACGTCACCCCGCTCCTCCGCTCTCTCCACTGGCTTCCAGTTGAAGCTCGCATCCGCTACAAGACCATGGTGCTTGCCTACGGAGCTGTGAGGGGAACGGCACCTCCGTACCTTCAGGCTCTGATCAGGCCCTACACCCAAACAAGGGCACTGCGTTCATCCACCTCTGGCCTGCTCGCCTCCCTACCTCTGAGGAAGTACAGTTCCCGCTCAGCCCAGTCAAAACTGTTCGCTGCTCTGGCACCCCAATGGTGGAACAAACTCCCTCACGACGCCAGGTCAGCGGAGTCAATCACCACCTTCCGGAGACACCTGAAACCCCACCTCTTTAAGGAATACCTAGGATAGGATAAAGTAATCCTTCTACCCCCCCCCCCCCTAAAAGATTTAGATGCACTATTGTAAAGTGGCTGTTCCACTGGATATCATAAGGTGAATGCACCAATTTGTAAGTCGCTCTGGATAAGAGCGTCTGCTAAATGACTTAAATGTAAATGTAAATGTAAGAAGTGATTGATGTCACAATTCCAATTTCTCACACCTTTTTGCCTCTAAACACTGATAAAGGCATAATATGAAACAGGAGTCGGGCTCATGAATACACCAGTGTTTCCTAATAAACCAACTCTGTTTGTTACATGTCGAACTTGTCAAACCCAGGTTTTTTGACATGACCTTAACCGGGTCCTTGGCCTTACATGGCACCTGCTTAATTTCCTTTAGAGCTCCTGTTCTGTTATCAATCAATGGGGGTCAGGCGAACGCCGAAAGAAGGGAGAG
Organism: Salvelinus namaycush; assembly: GCF_016432855.1. Taxonomy (NCBI): domain Eukaryota; kingdom Metazoa; phylum Chordata; class Actinopteri; order Salmoniformes; family Salmonidae; genus Salvelinus; species Salvelinus namaycush. The sequence goes on along the minus strand of NC_052309.1, from coordinate 39,750,910 downwards.
GGAAACATTCTCACCTTTCAGAGTCGTGCTAAACAGCTTGTGGTATTTGAGTCACGGTTGTCAACTGTTGACTGACTGCAAGGTCAGATTATTTTCTTACACACTAACCAATAACTGACGTGCTTTGCTTTGACACTTGAACGTACTTCAGCTGCCGTACGCTAATGCTTGAGTCACAAAGTGTCAGGTGTTCTGGCAAGTGAGGTGAGATTGGGGGTAGTATAGGCCTTAAGATTAGACATTTAGAGGGGAATTTTTACTTTGCCCCTTAGTGCTACTGAGTTGTTGGCATATGTACAACAAACTCCTCTCTGATACATTGAAGGGTTAACAAACAACAGTTTTCTGTACTCACTAACTACTGTAGTGCTGAGTTATCATGAAATGTTGTGTGTCTGAGTGTGTTTTGTGAGTACCCCGATTACTCCTTTAACTTGGGGATCTGTCTTAATTCAGCAGTTTCCTGGGAACAAGGTGAGCTGTAACGATTTGGTCAGGAGCTGGAGCTGGAGGTCACTCCGGTTCCCCCATCCTCTTTCCCTTCCACACCCCAACTGTTATAATAGCGGATTAAGGGACCATTACAGCGATCTAGCTGTAGCAACAGAAAACAGTGACCGAGTGCATTCGCCATTGGAATCCTCATTCAACATGAAGGCAGCATCCATCATTCCCATATGCTCGTTATTATCCCGCTCTCACTGCCGACCTAAAACATCAATCTTAATTGGATATTAGCGTGACCGCTTGCGACGCTCGCCCCCATAAACCATAGATCATTGCCACACACAAAAGCAACAAACAGACGATGAGAGAAAATAATTGGCCAGCATTATCCCCTCTCAGCGTCGATGGATCGCTTGCTCTGTGTTGAGGGAGGAAGGGTAGGCCAGAGAGATTTGGCCTAACATTAATTGTCTAATGGCACACATTCAATCAAATGTGTTTCAAGCAAGTGTTTGGTACAATGTGGTTGCGCTGGTATACTGCAAGCTGTAATAGAGTATGTGCCGCTACATCGTCAGAAAATAATCAACTGAATGATAATTTATGTTTGTGCTCAGTGGGATCTGGCTCTATAATAATAATGCTTGTAAATGTATTACATTTACACACACACACACACACACACACACACACACACACACACACACACACACACACACACACACACACACACACACACACACACACACACACACACACACACACACACACACACAATAACATGACACATTGCATGTTGTTCCTCACAAGTTATACTTATTTTGTTTGGATAAATATCAAAACAAGCTTATCCGTGATGCAAGTTGCAATCCTGGAGCCTTAGAAACCAACTTGCATCATCCTCCCTATTACACTCAACTGTGCCCCCCATTGGAATGGTGTCAAACAGCTGATGCCGTAAGTAATACAAAACAGAAATACCCATAATGACCATATCTTTGTCCATTTGGATGAATGAAAAGAAGCCATTTTATAATCCCAGGAAACATCAAGCAGTCTTCTATCTCCTCCTCTCCTGTAGCGCACTGAGACTCCCCACCTGGTGTTTCGGAGAAGACACTCCTAATGATCCATCTTTTATAATTGGACTTTCACAGGTGCACTTGTCCACGGTTGATGTTGCATTAGTTATTCACCCACTTAACTCCAAAAGTTAAGTGGGTGAATATAAAAAGACCCATTATGTCAAAAAGCCTCCAGGCAACCTGTTTCACTTTTTGTCTTCCATGAAACGAATGATGTTATTTGCTGTGCCGCCCTGATATGTGTTCCTTCATAGCTGTGTGACTGGCATCCAATGCTGTGACTGGCATCTGGATGAGCTCAGCTTGCTTTGCCGTCTTCAGCGTTGTGTATTGCGATCCATGGTCCACAGACCCAGTTGGAATGGAAGACGAAAATGTCATGAATTTCTATCTTTGCTCTCGCTCTCTCTCTTTTGCTCGATCTATCTCAGCAGTGCACAATGTCAGTCTTTCAGGGGTTGTACTTCTGCATGGTTTTGTTCCTTCCTGACACTTAATTGATCAATTAGTGCAACTGTTGGACCAGAGAGTGCCCAAACCTGGTTTCCAAAGTCCATATCAGTCGTTTATTTAGATGTCTAGAGCAAAAACCAGCAAACCCCGCGACTGTCAAGAACGTTTTAGACATGACCTTTCTTTGTTGTTGTTTTTTATTGACTCTAACCTCCCTGTGAGAAGGGGAGGGACAGTGTGTGTTTGAGAAAGGAAGGATAACTTATACTTTTTTCTTATAGCTCAGATTATATTCAGTCCTAGAAAGAAGGAGAATACACAATAATACATATTTGCACATATGATCTGTGTAGATATATCGGTAGAAGAATTTGATTTAACCTTTTTTAACCAGACAAGTCAATTGAGAACCAATTCTCATTTTCAATAACAACCTGGCCAAGAGGCATAACTTTGCAAAAGTGAATAGGACAAAACAAAATTACACAAAAAAATGAAATAAAATACACTATGTAGGCCTACGGAGGAAAGGTACAAATTCATCAAATATACAACAATGAGAAATATTCACAGTGGGTTAGAGCAGAGAAGTCCAAAGCAACACAGCAGATTTAATGATCAGCAGGTAGATTGATCAGATAACATGCTCAGTTAATATGTTTTTGAAGGAGTGTGGTGGGGTGAATGTGTTAAATTTGGTTGACAACATGGGATCAAAAGTCACTTCGATTAAAGCAGCATTTTGAATGCAAAGGTTATAGTTAATTCCTCTTTCCCTCTAGTCTTAGAAATCCCAGACCTAGGGCAAAAGTCCTCTTCAGACAGATATCTCTCCTAAAAAAGGGACGTCCAATCTGGTCCCGTGAGTGGTTTGAGTAAAGAAAAGAAAAATAACCCAATATATTCTAAAATTAATAAAGACACTAATGGACTAATGTTCATACAGTTTCTTGACTGTCCAGCTCGCAAATAATCACTAGACAGTCAGGGAGACAGTCATCGAAAATTCCATAAAGGTGGATAGAATACAATTTTTTGCAAATTTTGACGGCAAGGAAATATAACCAATTTTTATTGCGGCCCTTCTGACCTTGTTGAAGACCGAATGCAGCCCCCGGGGCAGAATTAGTTTGACACCCTTGCCTTAACCTGTCACCATTTGTAAGGTTGTTACATGTGTTGCCCAGAAAAGGGAATGATTTCACTGTAGTCCCAAGTAGATGGTTTGTAGATGTGTAACGGCGTTCCTCCTCCTCTTCATCCGAAGAGGAGGAGCAGGGATTGAACCAAAATGCAGCGTCGTGATATGACATGATTTATTAAAGTAAAGACGAAAAAACGAAAACACTTTAACGAAAACACTTTAACAAACTACAAAACAACAAACGACGTAGACGCACCTGAACATAAGAACTTACATGACACGAAGAACGCATGAAACAGGAACAGACTACATAAACCGAACGAACGAACAAACAAACCGAAACAGTCCCTTGTGGCGTAACAGACACTGACACAGGAGACAACCACCCACAACAAACAATGTGAAAACACCTACCTTAATATGGCTCTCAATCAGAGGAAATGAAAACCACCTGCCTCTAATTGAGAACCATATCAGGTCACCCTTTACCAACATAGAAACACATAACATAGACTGCCCACCCAAACTCACGCCCTGACCGACTAACACATACAAAATAACAGAAAACAGGTCAGGAACGTGACATAACCCCCCCCTCAAGGTGCGTACTCCGGACGCACCACCAAAAGTCTAGGGGAGGGTCTGGGTGGGCATCTGACCACGGTGGTGGCTCAGGCTCTGGGCGAGGTCCCCACCCCACCATAGCTTCCGTATTCCCCTCTGAATGACCACCCTCCTATTCCACCCACTTAATTTAAAGGGTACCGTCGAGATAAGGGGCAGCACCGGGATAAGGTAGCTCAGGACAGAGAGATAGCTCAGGACAGAGAGGTAGGTCAGGATAGAGAGGTAGCTCAGGATAGAGGGGCAACTCCGGACTGAAGGGCAGCTCCGGACAGAGAGACAGCTCTGGACTGAGGGGCAGTTCTGGATAAATAGCAGCTCATGACTGGCTGACGGATCTGGACGCTCATGGCTAGCTGACGGCTCTGGACGCTCATGGCTGGCTGACGGCTCTGGACGCTCATGGCTGGCTGACGGCTCTGGACGCTCATGGCTGGCTGACGGCTCTGGACGCTCATGGCTGGCTGACGGCTCTGGACGCTCATGGCTGGCTGACGGCTCTGGACGCTCATGGCTCGCTGACGGCTCTGGACGCTCATGGCTGGCTGACGGCTCTGGACGCTCATGGCTCGCTGACGGCTCTGGACGCTCATGGCTAGCTGACGGCTCTGGACGCTCATGGCTCGCTGGCGGCTCTGGACGCTCATGGCTCGCTGACGGCTCTGGACGCTCATGGCTCGCTGACGGCTCTGGCAGATCCTGTCTGGTTGGCGGCTCTGGCAGATCCTGTCTGGTTGGCGGCTCTGGCAGATCCTGTCTGGTTGGCGGCTCTGGCAGATCCTGTCTGGTTGGCGGCTCTGGCAGATCCTGTCTGGTTGGCGGCTCTGGCAGATCCTGTCTGGTTGGCGGCTCTGGCAGATCCTGACTGACGAATGGCTCTAGCGGCTTCTGACTGACTAACGGCTCTGACGGCTCGGGACAGACGGGCGGCTCTAATGGCTCGGGGCAGACGGATGGCTCAGACGGCACTGGGCAGACGGATGGCTCAGATGGCGCTGGGGAGACGGATGGCTCAGATGGCGCTGGGGAGACGGATGGCTCAGATGGCGCTGGGGAGACGGATGGCTCAGATGGCGCTGGGGAGACGGATGGCTCAGATGGCGCTGGGGAGACGGATGGCTCAGATGGCACTGGGCAGACGGATGGCTCTGGCCGGATGAGGCGCACTGTAGGCCTGGTGCGTGGTGCCGGAACTGGAGGCACCGGGCTAAGGACACGCACCTTCAGGCTAGTGCGGGGAGCAGGGACAGGGCACACTGGACTCTCAAAACGTACTATGGACCTGATGCGTGGTACCGGCACTGGTGGCACCGGGCTGAGGGCACGCACATCAGGACGAGTACGGGGAGAAGGAACAGTGTGTACAGGGCTCTGGAGACGCACAGGTGGCTTAGTGCGTGGTGCCGGAACTGGAGGCACTGGGCTGGAGACACGCACCATAGGAAGAGTGCGTGGAGGAGGAACAGGGCTCTGGAAACGCACTGGAAGCCTGGTGTGTGGAGTAGGCACTGGTGGTACTGGGCTGGGGCGGGGAGGTGGCGCCGGAAATACCGGACCGTGCAGGCGTACTGGCTCCCTTGAGCATTGAGCCTGCCCAACCTTACCTGGTTGAATGCTCCCCGTCGCCCGACCAGTGCGGGGAGGTGGAATAACCCGCACCGGGCTATGTAGGCGAACCGGGGACACCATGCGTAAGGCTGGTGCCATGTAAGCCGGCCCGAGGAGACGTACTGGTGGCCAGATATGTAGGGCCGGCTTCATGACATCCGGCTCAACGCTCAATCTAGCCCTACCAGTGCGGGGAGGTGGAATAACCCGCACCGGGCTATGAACACGTACAGGAGACACCGTGCGCTCTACTGCGTAACACGGTGTCTGCCCGTACTCCCGCTCTCCATGGTTAGCCTGGGAAGTGGGCGCAGGTCTCCTACCTGCCCTTGGCCCACTACCTCTTAGCCCCCCCCCCCCAAGACATTTTTGGGGTTTCTTCGCGGGCTTCCAGCCACGTCTCCTTGCTGCCTCCTCATACCACCGCTCCTGGGCTCTCGCTGCTTCCATCTCCTCACGAGCGCGGCGATATTCCCCAATATGAGCCCAGTGTCCTTTTCCCTCCAATACTTCCTCCCATGTCCAGGATTCCTGTTTCGTAGGCCACTGCTCGAACTCACGCTGCTTGGTTCTGGTTCGGTGGGTGGTTCTGTAACGGCGTTCCTCCTCCTCTTCATCCGATGAGGAGGAGCAGGGATTGAACCAAAATGCAGCGTCGTGATATGACATGATTTATTAAAGTAAAGACGAAAAAACACGAAAACACTTTAACAAACTACAAAACAACAAACGACGTAGACGCACCTGAACATAAGAACTTACATGACACGAAGAACGCATGAAACAGGAACAGACTACATAAATCGAACGAACGAACAAACAAACCGAAACAGTCCCGTGTGGCATAACAGACACTGACACAGGAGACAACCACCCACAACAAACAATGTGAAAACACCTACCTTAATATGGCTCTCAATCAGAGGAAATGAAAACCACCTGCCTCTAATTGAGAACCATATCAGGTCACCCTTTACCAACATAGAAACACATAACATAGACTGCCCACCCAAACTCACGCCCTGACCGACTAACACATACAAAATAACAGAAAACAGGTCAGGAATGTGACAAGATGTTCAATAACTGTCAACTACATTTCAACTAAATACTGACTTTAACCCTTATCCTAACCCTAAACTTAACCCCTAGCCCTAACCCTTACAATTACCCTGATGCTTTTTCTAAACCTAACCCTAACTGTAACCTTAGCAAGCAGTTGTTATCAACAGATAGTATGACCATCTTTAAATAATCTACTGTATATGGGACGATCCAAATAAAGTGTGACCATATTTTTGTCCACCTCACTTTCAATAGACTGTGTGCTTTGATTTTATTGTTAGACTGATAACTATTACATTATTTGACTTTTCACATGTTGGCCACATTAGATCTTTTACTTAGATCTGCCATATATATATATACACTATATATACACTACCGTTCAAAAGTTTGGGGTCACTTAGAAATGTCCTTGTTTTTTAAAGAAAATACATTGTTAATATTGTAAATGACTATTGTAGCTGGAAACGGCAGATGTTTTATGGAATATCTACATAGGCGTACAGAGGCCCATTATCAGCAACCATCACTCCTGTGTTCCAATGCCACATTGTGTTAGCTAATCCAAGTTAATCATTTTAAAAGGCTAATTGATCATTAGAAAACCCTTTTGAAATTATGTTAGCACAGCTGAAAACTGTTGTGCTCATTAAAGAAGCAATAAAACTGGCATTTTTTAGACTAGTTGAGTATCTAGACCACCAGCATTTGTGGGTTTGGTTACAGGCTCAAAAGGGCCAGAAACAAAGAACTTTCTTCTGAAACTCATCAGTCTATTCTTGTTCTGAGAAATTAAGGTTATTTCATGCGAGAAATTGGCAAGAAACTGAAGATCTCAAACAACGCTGTGTACTACTCCCTTCACAGAACAGCACAAACTGTCTCTAACCAGAATAGAAAGAGGAGTGGGAGGCCCCGGTGCACAACTGAACAAGAGGACATGTACATTAGAGTGTCTAGTTTTATTTTCATTATTTTCCTTCATACAACAGGTGGATCTCATCCTGAATGCTGATTCATTAAAACCGCATTCCAGCCGGTGTCTATTTCACAAGTTACCACTGGTTACATTTATGACGTTGAAATACCTATTTACTCTGTTCCATCTCACTGTGCAATCCACTGTCTCATCAACCCTGCCAGGAAATGTATAAACTTGATCTTCACTATAAAAAGCATACAGACATTATCTTCCATTTCTTTTACACTAGCATTTGGTTTTCAACAGCAGAGATATGTATTAACCTTGCTGTCTGAACGAGACAGACATCAAATTGAGCTGGTTGTCATAGCAACATACACATCTTTTTTCAGTTGACTGGCTGAATTGATACTTTGTTGCGAAAACTAAAATGGATGAGTGGAACATGACTATGGATGAATGGGGAAAAGAGATGGCAATAATACCCAGGCATGCAGATTTGGGGTATACTGAATTGAATGACCTAGAGAAAACCCACAACAACAAAAAAGACAATTAAGAATGCAAACTGGGCTGTGTGGTGCTTCGAGGGCTGGCTAGCAGAGAATAAAGAAGTTGTTGACTTCAAAACTGTCACTAAGTTTAACATCCTTCTCCGATAGTTTTATGGAAATGAACGACATGGGAAGGGGGAGCAGTACAGCATAAGTAGCTACCTGGCACTCCGGAGTGGGCTCAACCGGTTTCTAAATGACCCACCCATTGGTCGCAGCTGGTGCCTTATGAAGGACACTGAATTTACCACTACCACAGCTAAGGCGGCAATGAAAAGATATCACAAACAGCCACCCTCCCATCACCGATAAGGACATGGCCCAGCTCCAATACTCCCAATCTCTGAATCCCGGTACACCAAGTGGTCTGGTCCAGAAAGTGTGGTTCGACCTCCAGTTACATCTGGGTCGAAGAAGAAAAGAGGGGAACAGACAACTAAAGCCAAACTCATTCCTCGTAAAAACAGACGAGAACGGTCTACGGTATGTTGTTCATAGCCAGTTTGTATTATTTCTAAGTTGCACTCGTAATTAGGCTACTGGAAAACAATATTATAACAACGCATTCTCTCTCTCAGATACGCCACTCTCGCATATAACGAGGCCACAAAGAATCATCTAGACCCAAGGGAGAGGGGCAGGGAGACCAAGAGGGGGTTCATGTTTCGAGCAGCCAGGGTACCCACTATGCCCGGTGGCATCACTGGAGAAATATCTATCGAAATGCCCGGAGAACACCGTTGCATTTTATCTCCACCCAAGGAGAGGAGAGTGTATCGGATATTTCAGACCAATGGAATTCCAGGGGAATGTACAGATAAATGTGACATACAATAAGTACCTAAAGCTATGTCAGCTGTGGTGGATAACAGAGTGAATGTACGGTTTCATTTACTAAAATCAGCTCATATGAATGTCATGGATTGTCTTTCTTTGTCTGAACAGTGTCCTGAAAAGAGAGCACATTTTCTCTGCCAGGCAAAGTTGTGCATCATAAGCTCATTGTTATGGATGTATCCAAATGCATCGAACCAGAAAACAGCTTAAACAAATGCAAATGCAGCTACTTTGCTGTTATTCTGGCTGCACCTTTTGATGTGACTGTAAGTTAGCCGTAGTTGGCTAGCTAGCAAGCAAGGGATAAGAACGTTGCCAGCCAGTACGGCAATGAAACATTTAGAACTAACGACTGGGTCGCCTCTATAGATACAGAACAAAAAAACTGAACGACTGGGTCACATCCATAGATTCAGAACAAAAAGTGTCTCTAGCCTAGGGTTGCCAACTGTCCCGTATTAGCCCTGATGTCCCTTATATTGCGCTAAATTGGTTTGTCCCATATGGGACCTCCCTTGTCCCGTATATACACCCAATCACAGTATAGCGTAAACGCGCCATTTCCTGCAAAGTAATTTATGTTGTTGTTCAGTCAGTTTGGCATATCAAGGAAATATGGATAAACCTCTAAAAAATAAAAGACTGTGCAGCTACAACAAACAATGTGAAGCAAAAAAGACATGGGTAAGCCCATCAGTGGTGACTCGACGAAAGCTTTCTGTACTTTATGCCGTCGGGAATTCTCAATTGGCCATGTAGGGGAGAATGACCTAACTCAGGGAGCATCCACAGAAATGCACAAGAAGGCCACGCTAGCTAAAGGTGCAAGCAATATCGGTGCATTCTTCGTGACGTCTACTGCGGAAACTGACAAAATTGGAAAACACCACTCTGTATACCAGTTATTGAGCAGTGCCAACAATCACATTCTGAAAGTTAATTGCCCAACTCACATAGTTCATAAAGACTGTAAGCACGCCTGCGATCAGCTGTCAGTGGATATGGAGACAATTGTTTTAAAGATCTACAGCCATGTATCAGTATCTGCTTCCCGAAGAGAGGAACTGAGTGCATTTTTTTGCCTTTGTTGACATTGAGTGGCGTGAAATTCTGCAACATGTTTGTACATGATGGCTCTCTCTTCATCCAGCTGTCGATCGTCTCCTGAAAAGCTGGCCAGCTCTTACTTCATACTTCAGGTCCCTTGGGGAGACCTGTCCTGTGGCACTGAAGAGTATTTTTGAGTATGAAGAAAAAACGGAAGCTGCTGAGATTTATCTGTGCCTTTTCCACAACGTGGGGAGTGTTTTTGACCAACTCGTAAAAAGCTGGAGGAAACAACGCTCTGCATCACAGATGTTTACGAGGAAGTCCAAAAGTCCAAAAGGAAGATGCTTCAGCGGAAACAGGACAGCTTTTTTGAATACCAGACCAAGCAGCTGATGGGACAAACAATTGTCAGCACAAAGGTCCAAGCAGCAACAGGACTTTGTGAAGTTCTATGACACTGTCGTTACATACATTGACAAGTGGTTTGATTTCTCACCAAAAAATGTAATGGTGAAACTGAAACCGATCGGCTTCTATGAGGAGCTCTCCTTCACTGACCTGGAGCAGGTGGGGGTTGCCCTCAAAATGACAGAGACAGTCAATATGGACCAACTCTATGAAGAGTTTTGTGCTAGCAGGGAGGAAATATAGAAAGCCAGACAGGATACCAGAAAATCCACCAGTGAGAAGTGGGTGGCAGTTTTTCAAAACCTAGGGAAAGCCAACTTGATCAACATGTTCAGGATTGTCTCATTTGTCCTCAGTGTGCCTGGCTCAAATGCCTTTGTAGAGAGGATTTTCTCTCTGATGACCATTAAATGGTCAGACTCAAGAAACAGATGCAGCACGGAGCTGATCAAAAATGAACTTCAAATATCTGTGAACTGTGATTTGTCATGTAATGACTTCTCTCTGGCTATGCAAAAGGACAAAGGACTGCTTGAATCAGTCAAGAGCAGCAAAAAATAAGTAGACTTGGTGAGTGACTCATGCCCCTCTTTTCCTCTTATGTATTTTTCTTTAGCTGTAAAGGTCCAAATTGTGATTTCTTTGATCATTTATTTTGAGGTTTATTCACATAAGGATACAGTTTTAGTAAAGCCATAGACTAAATTGAATATACAAATGTTTTGCCTTTCCAATTGAATAGGAATATGAACACTGTTTATATATAGCTACAGTAGTTGCCGTGGTAACCAAACAAACGGACTTGCTAGTTGAGCTTACTAAACCATCATTCCTTCTGTAGCTTGTGGCACGGTTGTTGTTCGTCGAGGGCCTGCAAACCGTGCAAATATATCCTCCAAACACCGGCTTCGAGGGCATTGTCACTTTTATACAACGGGTTACCAACATATTCAAAATAATGATTGACATATTTTCATTAAAAATGTTAGTTTGATGAATTTATTCATACTATTTTATCCTTCCACAAGATATAGTCCCGACACAAATCTAGGGTTGCTAGTAGGGTTGCCAACTTTCTCACCACCAAATAAGGGACGGCGGTGTGGGCATGGTGTTGTGTGAATAAACTTGCTAGCTACTTCAGTGGATGTTTCTAGCGGCAAATGTGCTAAATTATAGCCATGGTATAAAAGGGAAAATCAACTCCGGGCTCTACGCATTCTCTGGAAAATAATGCAACTCCGCTAGCGCTTCGTGGAACACATCTTCCACGTCTTTCATTGTTTTCTATTGAACACATAGCCCCTCGTTGATTATCTCTTACATGTACCTAAGTGCATAATGGTAAAGATAGCAGAGTGTACAGCATTCAGAAAATATTCAGATCCCTTGACTTTTTCCACATTTTGTTAAGTTACAGCCTTATTCTAAAATTGATTCGTTTTTCCCCCTCATCAGTCTACACACAATACCCCATATTATGGGGCACATAATCACGAAGATTATTTATTATTTTTTTAAACATTTTTGCAAATGAATACAAAAAATATTCAATCACATTTACATAAGTATTCAGACCCTTTACTCAATACTTTGTTGAAGATCCTTTTGCAGCGATTACAGCCACAAGTCTTCTTGGGTATGACGCTACAAGCTTGACACACCTATGCTCGGGGAGTTTCGCCCATTATTCTCTGCAGATCCTCTCAAGCTCTGCCAGGCTGGATGGGGAGCGTCGCTGCACAGCTATTTTCAGGTCTGTCCAGAGATGCTTGATCGGGTTCAAGTCTGGGCTCTGGCCTGGCCACTCAAGGACATTCTGAGAATTGTCCAGCAGCTTCCTGCATTGTCTTGGCTGTATGCTTAGGGTCATTTTCTTATTGGAAGGTGAACCTTCGCCCCAGTCTGAGGCAGGTTTTCATCAAGGATCTCTCTGTACTTTTCTCCGTTCATCTTTCCCTCGATCCTGACAAGTCTGCGAGTCCCTGCCGCTGAAAAACATCCCCACAGCATGATGCTTCCACCACCATGCTTCACCGTAGGGATGGTGCCAGGTTTCCTCCAGACATGACGCTTGGCATTCAGGCCAAAGAGTTCAATCTTGGTTTCATCAGAACAGAGAATCTTGTTTCTCATGGTCCCATTGCCACAGAGGAACTCTGGAACTCTGTCAGAGTGACCATCGGGTTCTTGGTTACCTCCCTGACCAAGGCCCTTCTCTCCCGATTGCTCAGTTTGGCCAGGCGGCCAGCTCTAGGAATAGTCTTGGTGGTTCCAAACTTCTTCAATTTAAGAATGATGGAGGCCACTGTGTTCTTGGGGACATTCAATGCTGCAGAAATGTTTTGGTACCCTTCCCCAGATCTGTGCCTTGCCACAATCCTGTCTCGGAGCTCTACGGTCAATTTCTTCGACCTCATTGCTTGGCTTTTGCTCTGACAAGCACTGTCAACTGTGGGACCTTAGGTATTGTTGCTTCATTCCTTCCTAGCATAAATAAATAAAATACATTTAGTTTAATAAAATAAAATACGTTTAGTTGTCTGTCATTCTAATGACATCCTTGAATAAAATAGGACTATAATTATATGCAGAAGGCTTTCACTTCTTTTCTTCACCAAGATTGAATGGTTATGAGTCTAAATATATAACTGCTAGCCTACCGCCATCGCACGTTCGCTCTTCTTTCAAACTAGACGTGAGTTCTATTGGGCTGCTGTATTTAACATTCAGCTAAAAAAGAGCTTGCGTCCCTCTTCGAATAGTCTAACGTCCAGCAAGCTATTCTAGTCGAGTGTATCACCATGTGTACAAAAAAAAAGTATGAATGTATGTACTTGTAAGTCGCTCTGGATAAGAGCGTCTGCTAAATGACTTAAATGTAAATGTAATGTGTATAGTGTAAAGGGATTGTTAACGTGCATAAATGATAAGGATGTTTATTATGCAGGGGTTTTTACTGTGTGGTCCATGGTGTGACAGTCACAAAGTGTCAGTACCAAAAGGCAATAAGGATCTTTAGGGATCATACTCCTGTGGCTATGGCTGCACAACTAACATATTGACATATTGGCTGAGTCCCAACTGACCCTGTGGGGCCTGGTCAAAAGTAATGCGCTATATAGGGAATGGGGTGCCATTTGTGACACAACATATGACAGAGTCTCTGCAGGACATCTGACATTGCAGCGCAAAATGCCATCGCAGCACTCCTCCCTCCAAACCACATTGGGCAGTGACAATATGATACTTTATTCAACCCCTAAAATATCAATCCTGGGTTCCCAACCCTGGTATTTATCAATTCTTAACCCCACTGCCTATAAATGAGTGAATGTGGAATGTGCGAATTTTGGTTTTGAATCACAGTCAGGATTGGGTATAGGAAGATAACATTAATTGAATATAATTGTATTACAATAAATATATGTGTGGTGTGTAAGAGGAGAAAAATCAAGTATAGAGTTCAAAAGTTTAAGCATTCAAAACGTCAGGGAAGACGAGCTCGACAAATGTTTCTACTTTTAATTACAAAAGGTGCTCAGGTGCAGCAAATATTTCTGCACAAATTGTTTACATTTGCACCTTTGCTTTTGCGACTAAGTCAAGCATTTTTTGGAGAGTGAGCACATTTAATTACAGATGTAGGATCTTCATTTGAACACCCTGTTGCAGGAGAACTTTCCTGCAATGCAAAATCTAGTGAATTTGATGTTTAAGTTTCCCTATCAAACCCTACAAAAATGTCCATTCATTATAATCGTTCCTTATAATCCACATAATAATTCACATTTCCTGTTTCTTTTCCTGCTTGAGCAAACTGCCACAAATTAAGATCCTACTTCTGTAACTACTCACAGTTTTTCTATATATGAGGCAATTAATTTACAATATGATTCACTAGTGGTAAGGAAAGGTTTCCACCTCATTAGTGATCCACCGAACATCAGAATGTGCTACAGCAGTTGGTCAAGAAATGTTTCACTCTCACACGAGCTGTTTAACACAACAGTCATAAAAATAACTTTATTCATTACAATTGTATCTGACATAGAGCATATCAAATGTTACCTGTAGACATTTAACAGATAGAACTTTACCTTTTGACAAATCACAAAATCTAACAAGTACAGTACATAGCATATCCATAAAAGACAAATAGGAAATCTGAGGTTGAAATTAAGTTGAGTCCCAACGACCCCAAAGCTCAGTCATACAAAATGACATCGCGACATACTGAACAAAAATATAAATGCAACATGTAAAGTGTAGTTCCCATGTTTTATGAGCTAAAATAAAATATCCCAGAAATGTTTCAGAGTCACAAACAAGCTTATTTCTCTCAAATGATGTGCACATTCCTGTTAGTGAGCATTTCTACTTTGCCTAGATAATCCATCCACCTGACAGGTGTGGCAATAATCATGCTGATTAAACAGCATGATTATTACACAAAGAAAGCCACTCTAAAATGCAATTTCGTCACACAACACGTCACAGATGTCTCAAGTTTTGAAGGAGCATGTAATTGGCATGCTGACTGCAGGAATGTCCACCAGAGCTGTTGCCAGAGAATTAAATGCTATTTTCTCTACCATAAGCCGCCTCCAACATTGTTTTAGAGAATTTGGCAGTAATTCCAACCGGCCTTACAACTGCAGATCACGTGTAACCACTCCAGCCCAGGACCTCCACATCCGGCTTCTTCACCTGCGGAATTGTCTGAGACCAGCCACCCAGACAGCTGATGAAACTGAGGAGTTTTTCTGTCAGTAATAAAGCCCTTTTTTGGGGGGAAAACGAATTCTGATTAGCTGGGCCTGGCTTACCCATGGCTGCACACCTGCCCAGGCATTTGAAATACATAGATTAGGGCCTAAAAATGTATTTAAATTGACTGATTTCCTTATATGAACTGTAACTCAGTAAAATCATTGAAATTGTTGCATGTTGCGTTTATATTTTTGTTCAGTATATTTTTCCTTCATCCACATTGATTGGTGTCACATTGATGGTCCAGTCCATTGGTGATTTAGTCATTTTTACATGATGCAGTCTCCTTCAACTCATGGTACCCCTGGTGGTTTGGCTCTGTAAGGAGACAGAGAGGGGAGTTAGGAGTGGAAAAAAACACAAATTGTACCTGATCTCTTGCAGTATTTCCTAATAAAAGCCTCTTTTAGAAGTAATAGGCTGTCCGGTCATGGGAAAAACTCTAACACATAATAGTTATTTATATTAGGCCTACTGGCATAGTAGTTTGACAATTAAAATAAACCATTTGTGTACAATTAATATTTGTGCAAAGCATTTCTGTATCAAAGCTACTGAGAACATATGGTATATTCTAATGTTCCCTAAGTGTGGATGGAAAAGTTTATATCAAACCTGCTATCTCAATTCAAGTCCATTATTACTTTTGCCTCATTTAATATTCAATAAGAGTATAGTGGCTATTCAATGAAAACTGCTTACACCACCAGCCGGTACTCAGTCAAAGTACTGGAGCAGACTATTTAATTTCAGCTTCATCTGCAGTCTTGCAGCGATTCCTCACTTTATAATTTTCTCAACTTGCAAAACGATATAGACGAACAAGACCACAAACAGAATACGTTTGAGAGTGTAGATAAGAGTTATGGTACCCAGACTCATATTCTCCTCCACCAGTGGCCTGGACTCGGTGCAGTTGACAGCGTTTCCCCGGGCTGCTCCTAAGATGGTCATGATGTCCACCAGGTTGAGCTTCCCTTCCTCCCGCAGCTCCTCCACGTCCTCCTCCAACTCCTGCGCCATCTCGGCCCTCTCCTCGATCTCCTCCGCCGTCAGCATCCTCACACCCTTCATGCCATTCCCCTTACCGATCTGCGGGGGCGCCAGCGAGCATATAGCCCTCAGCCTGCCATAAGACTGCAGGTGCACCACGTTAGCGCGCAGAAACAGTAAAAGAACGTTGAGGTCGTTGAGTGGGCAGCCCAGCTTGCGACCACTGTTGAGGCCCAATGCGGGGAGAACCTCATACACCGACAATAGAGTCGTATCCCAGCAGAAGAGGCGGACCAAGCTGAACAGCACGATAGGCACCAGCAGGACATAGATAGCGCCGTTAGCCACGCTAATCACCTGGAAGACCAGTTGGCCGGTCATCTTGCACTGGACCAGCTCGGGAACCCAGTTTTGGTCACGCAGCAGGCCCGTGCGGACGAAGCAGCTGAACTCGTCCTGGAGGAAGGCGGACATGTGGAAATAGACGAGGTAGAGGCAGGCGGCCGACATGAAGGTGAGCAAGAGGAAGCCGCGAAGAAAGAGCATGCTGACCAGGAAGTAGGAGCTTTGCTTGCTCTGCATGTACCTCTCCAGCAGGGGGTACTCGAAGTAGCGCTTCCTCTTGGCCCTGAAAGAGACCATGAAGGAGATCGGGTTAGAGGACAGATGGCTCAAGCACGCTTTCATGTTATTGGCTCTGTTGTATGATAATGGAGGTTGTATGAGCATCTAAGGCATTTATAGTATTCAAGATTTAGTCAGTCACATGACTGTAGTTGAAGCTAAACTAGTGTCTTGTTTTCAGTTTCCATGGGAATTACAAACACCCGGGAACGTGATTGCTACTCAAACGTCTTCAGAATCATTGTAGACATCAATCTAAAGGTGTGCTTCCCAGCAGGTAAAGATTGTGGATATATTATGACCACATTTTGTGACGTTTTTGTTCGTTTTGGGTTTTTTCGGCTGTTCGGGCTCACAAAATCTGTTCTGGAGGCGAAGCCAGAGACAAAGTCTATGCCCCTTTGTCAGTGATTGGTCAACAGTAGGGATTCTTCAATAAAATCTTTATTGTCATTCAGCGAGAACTCTTTTTTGATTCACATTTTATCATTGATAAATACTGGACCAAACATCTTAGTTAGATGTAAAATTGTGCGACTAAGATCTCCTTGGCAAAAACAGCAACATTTATGACAGACTTCTTGAGTTATCTTACATTAATTCTGACTATTTTCAGGAAGTGTATACTGGCAACGGCTTCTCAAAATGGACAAATAGTACGTTTACTGCTTTTTTCTCATTTTTCAAGAAAATATATTTTAACGGAGAATGCAAGCACACACGTTGGGTGCCAGCCAAACTGAAGCATGCTAACACCTTAAGCCTGTTGACTTCCGCTCTTCCCCAGTCCAAAATCCTCCCTCTACCTGCCTCAACAAATCTCTCCCACACCCACTCTCACCTCTCAAGCTCGGCTTGGAAGGTGAGGGGGTTCTGGGTGTTCTGGCGCATCTCCAGGATGCTCTGAGCCAATCGTATGGAGCGGTTGTAGGACTTGTCCAGCTCATCAATGATGAAGAGCAGGTCAGAGCCCAGCGATGGCATCACGAGGAAACGCCAGATGAGGGCAGGCAGGTACATCATCATGGTCATAGCCAACAGAGAGTACGGGAAAATCTGAGAGGGAGGGAGGGAAGGTGAGAAAGAAACGAAGAGAAAGGGAGGGGATCGGAGAGGTAGAGGGTAAGAGATGATGACAGAGAAAGGATAAAGAGTGAGAGAGAGTGAGATGAAGAGAAGAGAAGGAGAAAGGGAAAGAGCAGGAGGGAGAGAAGAAAAGTAATTTACAGACTACATTTTAAATGTTTAATGAGAAAGATTAATTACTTTTAATGGATGCTCTTTAATGTGACATTAAGGAAGCAAGAGGCACTTTCCATTAAAAAGTAATGATGGTTAGTGTACAAAGTAATGGTGCTCCCTATCTCTCTCCATATCTACTCACAACCTAGCTTAATTTTGTAGTGGAAGAATGAGAGAAGGTGATACTCGCGACTGGTGACTTCCAGGCTCCATTGTCATGTTTGGATTGTTTCAAGAGTTCATAAAGAACTACACATTTTGATATGTTTCATTGTACTGTAAGTGCTATGGATTTATTGTTACAGGGAAGCAAGCTGTGTTATTTTGTTCATCGGATGGCAGATAGTTTTAAGAGGAGCGCTCCTATCATTTAAATGGAGTTGGTAAAATTCTAATCTGGGTTTGTTCCTGTCTCTTGTTTTTACTAGCAAAGTGCAAAGAAATGCTAATTCAGGTTGGGCATGCGTCTCTGCTTGAATTTGGTTGAAAGGGCAGTGAATTTTCTCATATCTGAGAACTTGCTACCAAGCTCCTGTGTGTATCACTTAATAAATGTATAATTTATTTCATGTACACTGTAATTGTACATGTCCTATTAATCCTATTAGGATTAGTTGAATTGAGTAAATGCATTCCTCGTTTTAAGGAGTAATTATTTGATTGACTATACACTTATAATTTAGTACATCTATTGGTAGTTGTTATTTACACTATACACTACACATGATTGGGTACCGCCTTGACATCTCTGATCTGCTTGCCTCAATAAATTAATGCTAGAACATTGGTTGCCAGGATTAGCTGTTTGTATCTAATCTCTTAAAAATGATATAACGGTGCAAGTTAGAACCATGTTCATTGTAGTCATACTGAGAGGTGATGTAAAACTTGCTACCTTGACTAGAGTCCTCCAGAAACGTACCTGTTGCCTTTATTCACATAATATTGGAGTCAGATTGATGAATGTAGTTTCTTATTATATTCAGCATCATTTCTACATATTGGTTGGATCATTTCCACACCCGTTACAAATGGTGACCCATCCAGTTGCATGGGAATTTCCATTACACTACAATTTCCCACAATGAACACCTAAAACTGTGTACTGTGCTACATCAGAAACACACACACACACACACACACACCCTCACAAGCTTGTGACACAGCTCCTCATCAGCCGCTTCTGAACAGACTGCCCACCAAAATACACATCAAAATATACCAATGGACACAGCACATGGCTAACTCCATCATTATACCCATGAGCATGAGGTCCATGTCTTACTTGGACAGCCCAGTACTGATAGAACTGCTTAATACATATTTTGAAAGCCCATCTAAAAGTGCATGTCTGAGCTTTCAAACGAGTTGTTAATGGCCTCAGTAACAGAAACCTCAGGTTGTTAATGTCTTGTCAAAGTTTAACAGTGTTATGTCTGGAGAAATCTTTAAATGTCCCCTTTAAAAAGACATTCGGTTTCTCTCTTAAGAATGTATTGTCAGTGCATATTTTTGAATTGGGAATCTTCCAACAACATTGCCAAATACAGGTATAGCCCACAAAATGCCTCCAGTATACCATTGACTCTTCACCCACTTATTTTACACTGATGTCATTTATCACCTGACAAAGAGCAACTATTTACAGTAGTTTTATGACCTTTTTTGTCCAATTCCTGTGCCACATTAAGGTGTGTGCAATTGTCTCTCGTTCCAGCATGACAGAACACAGCAGGCCATACCTTGTGCACCCAGAGGGATCGCTCCTCGAAGTTTCCATCTGTGTCAAACTCATGGTGCATAAGGGAGTCCCAGCAGTACGTGTCAACATAGGCTGCCTGCCTGGCTGTGAAGTTGTTAGGTGGGAAACAGCTGATCTGTGGGCCTAGAGGAAAAACAAATATAGATTTGAACTATTTTGAGCTCAACAATTGCACTGGTCCAGTTTGTAAAAGTATTACAGTGACATAAAGATGCATGTGCACACACTCAACATACTTGCATGCATAGACATAAACACACACCACAGAGAGAGAGAGAGAGAGAGAGTTTCCATAATGTGCCTTAAAGCTTTTCAGAAGGTTCCCTTTTCCAGAAGCAGAAAGGTTAGCCCTAACAAATCTAAATCATATGCTTCTAAATGGAAACTTGCGTTTTTAAACAGGGTGGTGTTAACCTCCTAATGTGTGGGTCCTTTTCAGAACAAGCCCTGCCCGTTCCACCATACAGATGGCTTAACCACAGAGCCAAGGGTCCACACCCTTCCGTTCAGCCCATCTCCTCTACAGCAGTGCTGGGAGAGCAGGGCAGGGCGACAGGCAAAGGGCCACTTCAGAGAGAACTCTGAGAATAACACAGGACACCCTATTTTTATACACAGACTCCAAATCTCCACATCTGTGAGAGTCTCCTAAAATAAGTACACCCAACCATCCAGTTGCTGACTGGGCATGCAGTAGGTTTAAGCCGCACCACCAGTGTTATGGTATTACAGATAACTGTACATGGATGGGTTACATGTTACATGATGTGCGTGCGTGCGTTTGTGTGTGTGTGTGTGTACGTGACATTGAGATAGCTGGGGACATGCTGTATCCAAAATGGACTATGTACTACAAGACCGTCAGGTTACAAGGGAACACAGACAGCAACAAAGCATGTTCCTTCTACCACTGGGCGACAGTTTGACAAAGAACCCCTATTGCCATCCCTATCTTGCTTGTTACCCATTGTACAACAAGGGATCCTTCTCACCCAGCTATTTGTAGCTGTGGGCAGAATTATTGGCTGCTGCAGCAGGTGCACGCAACAGAGACAACGGAGACACCACCAACCAGACAAAAGAGGAAGCAGACAACAAACCAAGCTAGATAAGGAGGACCAAGAGCCATCAACCGTTCCTAGACTGTCCCTCATTTTGCAACATCTCCCAGTTAATTAGCATATAATTTAATTTGACTTCGATAGAGAACTGCAAAAGGAGTAGGTTGCCAGTAATTATCAAGCAACACGGCACCTGCGAACACTGCTCTCAGTCATCCTCCTGCCAATTAACATCTGTAACGGCTGATTATAGTCCAGCTCGACGGGAAGACGATCGTTAGCTCAATGTCAATGAAACAAGGAAATAAACTTGCCTGTATGTACCCTGTTCTGTGTGCCACTATCACACACATGGTTGTGTTAGTGTTATTGTTGCAGTTGACCACGGTTGGGGTCCAGTACATGTCAACTCAAGTCAGAAAACAAATGGAAATTATATGAATAAATTGAAAGAGACCTTATAATTCATGAAAACGTTACAATTAACCTTTTGAATAGCTGATAGAATTGTCTCCTTAACCCTTAAACTACAACCAGGACCGTTATAACATCCAGTGCCCCCATGTACCCTCCACAAAAGTGCTGTGCAAACAATGGTTTGTGACTGAATCTGAATCACTAACTCCCTTGCCTAAACACAGATTCTCACTCCCGTACAGTAAAGGGAAAAAGGCAAATGAGAAGAGACTAGAGAGAGAAATGTGAGACAGAAAAAGAAAATGGAGGAATATTGACCCAATGATACAGCGGACAAAAGAGGCATGAGAAAATTGCAAAAATAAACACAGAAAAGGGAAAGAGAGGCAAAAAGAGAGGAAAGGAAATAATATCAGAGAATGTAACAAATGTGATTTGTAGCTAAACAAGAACTAAAAGAGAGCGAGAGAGACGGAGAGACAGACAGAGACAGACAGAGACAGACAGAGAGAGACAGACTGACCGATGGAGATTTCGCGAGCGAAGGCCATGGACACCAGCAGCAAGGGCAGCCCCACGGACACAAACTTGATGACCCTGTCGAGCGGCAGCTCCAGCTCCAGGTGACCGATATGGTTGCCCCCGGCGCCGTCCCGGAGCAAGGCGTCCGACAGCATGGCCTGCGCGGCTGCATTAGCGATGGACATCTTGACACCTAGAGATGTACAGGGAAATGTTGGATTTACTCCCAACTGAGCCCACTGAGACCTGGGAGAACTGAGTTTACACTAGTAGAGAAAGTTTTTCGTTGTTGCACGGACCAGATTAAATCCAAACTGGCAAGCGGAGTCCACTGAGACTTTATAGCACTGAGCCCTAGTAGAGCATGAAGGATTTTAGCCTGGGGCGGAGTCCCGTCCCAACTGGCAACCAGGAGTTTCTGGGTTAGCTAGGGGAAATACATTTGTCCTACCCTGTAGAGTATTAGAATGTACTTTGTATTCAGTTGTTTCTTTTTTCTATTGATACAGATTTCAGATTTACTATGTCATCGTATTAAACCACTAGTATTATAGTCTTGATATCCAATCTGAGAAATAAACTGTTTAAATTTAACTAGGTAAGCCAGTTAAGAACAAATTCTTATTTACAATGTCGGCCTACACCGGCCAAACCCGGACGACGCTGGGCCAATTGTGCGCCGCCCTATGGGACTCCCAATCACAGTCGGTTGTGAGACAGCCTGGATTCAAACCAGGGTGTCTGTAGTGACGCCTCTAGCGCTGAGATGTAGTGCCTTAGACCGCTGCGCCACTCGGGAGCCCCAAATAAAACTGGTATTCAATGTGTGAAGTAACCATCAAAACAGTATGCAAAACTATGGCAAAGGATGAGAAGAGAAAATAGTTTCTCAGATATTTTTCTTCAATTGACAATACCGTAAATACCAAACATGCATCAAAGTACTTTAAACCCTTGGTATAAGTACCACTTATTCTACACATCTCTATCTCCCTAAATGTCAACAGCCTTTCAATCATTTCCATTACACATCTTCTACAATACAATGATAAACAGCTTCCATGTTACCTTCAATCCGCTTGCTCTTTCCAGTGACCAGTGACTGCAGGATGGAAATCCAGTAAGGAAATGCAGTGAGACAACTGAACCAAACGCCTCTCTGAAGACCAGAGCTGTGTTGGCGAGGCCCTTAAGTTGTCCGTGAGGGCCCTGCTATATGACAGGCTGGGACTGGGCTGGACTGGGCCTGGGTCCTGGGTCTATGGATCTAATTACTGCTGCTCTATGTTAGTGCCCAGATGGCAGTGGTGTCTCCGCAACTCCACAGACCTACAGTCCTGGCTGCTGTGTGGTGAGGTGTGTCTGGGGTGGGAGGAGGGAGTGGCGACTGTGTGTGTGTGTGTCTGTACTTACGTGTGTGTGTTCACGCTTGTGTGTGTTCATATGACCCACTGCCCAGCCTCTTCACTGAGGTCCCAACCATGCTCGACTGCCATGGCAGCAGCCCACTTCAAACAAGACCCAAGCACCAGTGGCTTTTCCTGTCTCTCTAATTTCCCCTCTTATTTATACCTAAGGTTGGCTCCAGAACTGCTGCTGCTGCTAGCATACAGTATTGAGAATGGTAGTTAGAGTTAGGCCCTGTCTGCTACAGCTATTTATGTGCTGCTGCTAGGATGGATAACTTCAGAGGAACTGAATGACTGGTAACTAGTGCAATGTAGAACAACTTGCCATACCACAACTACCCTAATGGCAATCATGGAATGCTTGGTCATATGTAGTCCAAATACAGATACAATGATTTTAGGAATTTGGGGTATTTTATTACGTGTGTGTGTGTGTGTGAGTGTGGTGGCCATCTACAATGAAGTAGGTCAAGGATACAAGTGTGTATATATGTGTGCGTGTGTGAATGTCTGAAATCAATGTATAATGGCCATCTACAGAAGATCCCAGACTTGTATCATATTCAGCAAATGTTTTTTGATACTCTCTACTTACAGTACATGGGTCACCCAAATTTAAAGGTGGGAAGACATGGGGGTGGTACTCCAGCAAGACCAAATCACAGGTTTGATTAACAACCAGAGGGTGGGATATAAAAGACATGACAAGGAAATGTGGGAGGTTGCTCTACATTGAGGCCGTTTAGTCTGAGCTTCATCTGTAATTTGTGGAGAACTGTGGTTATTGTCTAATACAGAAGTGGTCTTTCTTGTTTGAAAAGCAGAGGCCCAGTGTTGGGTTACTGTCAGCATGCAACAGGTAGTGTGGCTTGGGTGAACTTTTCTGACAGGAGCAATGGCGTAAGATTAAACACAGATTCATGACAATTTATGTGGGGTATCTTTAGCAGTTGTTTTTGATGTAATTTGTACTATTTTGATTGTAATACCCAATCTGGCCACAGGGAGGAGAGGTAGGCCTGTCACGATACTCACAAAAGTGTCTATAGTAAGCTGACTGAGGCTGCCCTAATATACACACTGTGTGTGACAACTGTCATATGCACACACCTTCCTGCCTCAGAAAGGATACTCAAACTAGAAGCTTTATCTATTTTAATTATAAAAATTGTCTATTGAAACAATAGATTATGACAACAATGTGCACAAACCCAAAAAATGAAATCCCTAGTCACTTGCTCTGGAAGAACCATTAAAAAAAAATAAGCAATCAAGAAAATGTATAATTAAGCAATAAGGCACGAGGGTGTGTGGTATATGGCAAATATACCACGGCTAAGTGCTGTTCTCAGGTGCCTAGACACAGCCCTTAGCCGTGGTATATTGGCCATATACCACAAACCCCCGAGGTGCCTTATTGCTATTATAAACTGGTTAACAACGTAATTAGAGCAGTAAAAAGAAATGCTTTGTCATACCCGTGGTATACCACGGTTGTCAGCAAATCAGCATTCAGGGCTCGAACCACCCAGTTTATAATGAAGAACATAATTCACAAAGACCAATCTCAATGAACATTCAAGAACAGGTTTTTCTTTTCTAGACATCACATTAGAAAACGGGTGGCTTAATTTTGTGGATTTCATTTAGCACAAAAAGAGGGTTGAACTTAGTTTTCACAGTTTCTTCAAATCCTTAACGTGAAACATAGAGAATCGTTTCAGGAATTTAACTCTTCCCTTTAAATATGCAGGCTTTCCCTTTAAATTGTCTTTTTCTTGCAAAGGTTTTCACTTAAAGATGTGAGGATTCAATTCCATTTCTCTTCATGTCGGTATGTTTTTCTTTAACTCATTGAGACACTGTTACCAAGGCAGTGTTTTGTTTGTAATGTGAATCCTCAATGTGACATAGAGTATTTCTTTCCAGTCTTGAGATTTTGTCACCTTGATTGGCCATCAGTAACTTCGATAACTCAGATTCACTCAAGCGTTTTCTCAATTGCAAGACCTCCAGAACATCACAACAGTTACTTTGTGCCTTCTACAAAGGTGCCATTTGAACCGTCTTCTGAAAGCTCGAAGAAAATTGTTTATAAATATGCAAGCCTTCAGCAATGTAACGCAAACGTCAAAACATCTAATATACATACTTTGTGCAGTTTTTGCTCTTGGCCTCAAAGAATGAAACGTTTTTTTAATCATGCCCGAAAACATCAATTTTGTTGCAGTGAAAAATCGCTCGTCATCAACATTATGAAAATGTGTGCGGAAAACATAATGACAACATCGTGTTCATGGAGTCAATCTGAAACGGACTAAGGCTTGGATGATTCCAAAGCATGGAACCCAACGTGACGGCCAGGTATAGACCTACAGTACAAGTTCACAATCAACTCACATACAGCAACTCATAGTTGTCATTGTTTTGTCAGTAATAAAACATAAGAGGTTTGTGGTGACCCACTAGTCCACAGAGTATGGTGTCCATTCTAGGACACACAATTTATGGTGACCATTTTAGGACACCTTCAGACCCCTAATCCTCATATAGGATCTTCCTTCTTAAGAGTTCTGATGGGACGGATCTGTAGTTTCTAGACAGAAATCCATGGTAGAAAAAACAAAAGGCCCATTCAAGGTGTGACTGTTGCCTGAATCTAGGGGCTGGGCAGGGGTTAAGATTGAATGGAGGTGTGGTTTGTGGAGGGAAAGTATGGTCTGAATTGTGTTCATTAGGGCACCCATAACAAAACAAATTTCTTAGTGGAGAAATCCAGGTAGTCCCTTTCTGTCTCAGTCTGTTTTCTTCTGTTTTGGTGACTACTGAACACAACCCAGGTGTCAAAAGGTCACGTTGTCCTTTAACACATCTCATTACTCTAGCCCCTCTCTATGCTCCATGCCCAGATCTCTCCTTCCTCCGCCGCCGGATATACGTCTCCCTCCCTCGCTCTCTTCCTCCTCCTCATCTTCCTCGTCCTCCTCCATAACTTCCTCTTCCTCCTCCTCCTCCTCCTCTTCCTCTGTGCCATCCATGGAGTCGTCGGTTCCACCCAGCATTGCTTGCTGCATGGCCAGGGTGGCTGAGTCAGAGGACAGGGGCTGGAGGCTGTCCAAGCCTAGGGGGTCTGTATGAGAAGAAGGAGAAGCAGGCAACGCAGGGTTTACACACTAAGAAACACAAACATGACATTATACCTGCCTCCGATTCTATATCCTTCTCATCAAAGTGTGCACTCATTCACCCCCCCCTACTGAGATTAAAAAGAATGAACTGGTGTAATGTGGTGGGATCACTATAGCCCATGCCAATATTCAATGTATTGTATTCACTGATCCATTGCTTTTAAATCCATGAGGATGAGTGTGCAAGTGCACACTATCTATGCACATTGATGCAAAATGATTACCCTTATAAAGTAGGTTGAAATAACAAGGAAACTATGTTGAAATATCAAGAGAATCATGATGACTCAACCAATCTTTAGCCAGAGTTTTGAAACAGACAAATAGACATTGACAGAGCGTTTGAATGGTTTAGTGACGTACTGTCAGCGTTGTTAGAGTGAGGTCCATGTGTCTGCAAGACGCCAGCAACAATGGAGTCTGGCCAGAAGCGCTGGGTTGGACGGTGTTGGGACTTCATCTTCTTAGCCTTGGGAGCTGGGTCTGGGTTACTGGCATCCAGCATGGGCTGGAGGATGCGCCTGCGAGCGTTGATAAACCTAGAGAGAGAGAGAGGGGGGGGAGAGAGAGATGCAGGGGGAGAGGGAGAGAGGGAATTGGAGAGGTAAAGGGAAAAAGACCCGTGTGAGAGAAACATAGAGACAGACCTTTTTTCTCTGTAAGAATGTCGTACTCTATGATACTGAGAACATTTGTAGACCAGTAGATGGCGCCACTATGTTGTGAATCACCATCAGGTGATAAAGCATAGCACTGAAGTTTGAACTCATCAACATTCACTCTGAACATTCAACATTTCTATTGATTTCATCCATACTTTTAGCCAGCTGATTTTCATCTCCTAGTGCATTTGCAGTAGTAGTATTACAATCTTACCAGTTGTTGACCTGTAATAAGGTCAGATTTGTTTGTCCTGCAATCTGTCTTTTCTCGTCCTCTGTTGGGTAGGGATGCTACAAAAGGGACAGATTTAAGATATTTAGGATGCCATCAGTAAAGTTTAATCAATTTCAATTAGTAGTTTTGTGAATGAATAGTTCAAACCCTCCCCTCACCCCTAAACTCTCAACTTCCCTAAACCTTTGACCCATGCCCCAACACCTTGTATTCTCAGGCCTTGGCCAGAAACAATCCTTAGCCCCTAAATCTAATTCTTCATAGCCTATCTGAGGGAGTGGAACTACCATATTGCTTATACCTATTCAATAAATTCATGGAGATATTCAATTCATTATTTCAGATCACTACAAGTGCCTACTAGGTAGAAGCTATGTGGGTTGTTTCTGGATGAGGCCTTCAGTCATACACAGCTACAACCCTGACATCATTAGCTCTAAACCCTTCACCCTGATTTTCCTCCATAGCTTGACTCTTCTCAATAACTTCCTCTATAGCTTAACCAAAGGAATAGGGATGAATATTAGCTCTGTGGCTACTGTAACTCCAACATATTAACATTGATGTGAACACTAATGTTGCTAGCTCACCATGAGATGCTGGAAGAGCCAGGAGCGCATGATGTTGGTGGCGTGCTTGGGCAGGACCCCTCTCTTGTTCTTGTGCTTCTTGTCATCACTGTCCAAGAGTGAAGCCAAGTCCAGGTTTACCTTGGATGGAAGAGAGGGATGGAGAGAGGGATGGGGTGTTATTGTTGCCACGGTAACAAAGAGACAGTGCCAATTATCCGTCTCTTTGGCAAGGGCAGAACCGCCCTCTTCACCATCGCCATAGCAACCCAATTTGAGTAATGATACTTAAAATAAAAAGGCGAGAAAGGAACGTCGATTCACAACACCCTTGACTCAGAGAAATCTAGGAGGCCGGTCTGATCTAGCTGAAAGAACTACGATGAGAAATGTGCCTAAAAAACCTGGCAAATTGTGCAAAAACAAGACAGTACAAGTAGATAGCTTGTAACTAAAACTTTGGCTTTGATAAGAGGTTTGTTCCAACTCCGTGGGTGGTTGAGAAAATTATGAAAAAGCACTTATTCAAGAAATCTCCGATTTCTATTTTACAGTATAGTTGGGTGGGGAGTACTCAGTGGCAATTAACTAGTTTAAACCATGTCCATGCTCACACTGGTGTCAAGAAAACACATGCATGTGCGCGCACGCACGCACACACACACACACACACACACAGAGTCCAATGGTCCTCTATAGCTCAGTTAGTAGAGGATGGCACTTGCAATGCGTCTGCTAAATGGCATACAAAATTTTTAAAAAGGCATATACAGTGGCATGAGATCACTATGCATGAATTCCAAAATGTCTTTAATCTAAAAAAATTCACCTCTGGTCCACACACAAAATAAATATTTCCTATGGCATTGGCGAAAACAGTATCAAAGTGAGGATCCTTCATTCATATTTAACAACACATTTGCAATGGCTAAAACACTTTTGAGGCAAAAATATGAAGATTTCTTCTGCACCACGCATAAATTGGCAGTACAAATGTCTGAATAGATCAATAAATATACTCAGCTAAAAAATATTCTTAATAATTTCATGCAGGCATTGGAAAGTCATGAAAATGGAATGGCTCCCAACTGATTCTGATATACAGTGCCTTCAGAAGGTATAAAAAGGATAAAAATGGATTTAATCGTCATTTTTTGTCAATGATCTACACAAAATACTCTAATTTGATGGTGGAAGAAAAAGTTTTTTGTAAAAGAAAACATGAAATATAAAACACAAATATACAGTATTTTGATTAGATAAGTATTCAATCCCCTGAGTCAAAACATGTTAGAATCACCTGTGACTCTTTCTGGGTAAGTCTTTAAGAGCTTTGCACACCTGGATTGTACAATATTTTGCACATTATTCTTTACAAAATTCTTCAAGATCTGTCAACTTAGTTGTTGATCATTGTTAGACAGACATTAAATATTGTGATAAAATTTCGAGCTGATTTTAGTCTAACTGTAACTAGGCCACTCGGGAACATTAAATGTCGTCTTCGTAAGCAATTCCAGTGTATATCTGGCCTTGCGTTTTAGGTTATTGTCCTGTTGAAAGGTGAATTTTCTCCCTGTGTCTTTTGGAAAGCAGACTGAACCAGGTTTTCCTCTAGGATTGTGTTTAGCTCTAATCAGATTATTTTTATCATAAAAAACTCCCTTGCCAATGACAAAGAAACCCATAACATGATGCAACCATTTCTTTGCCACATTTTTTGCAGTTTTACTTAGTGGAATTAAAATGTATTTTTGGGGGGTTTGTATCATTTGATTTACACAACATGCCTACCACTTTGAAGATGCAAAATATTTTTTATTGTGAAACAAACAAGAAATAAGACAAAAGAACAGAAAACTTGAGCGTGCATAACTATTCAACCCCCCAAAGTCAATACTTTGTAGAGCCACCTATTGCAGCAATTACAGCTGCAAGTCTCTTAAGATATGTCTCTATAAGCTTGGCACATCTAGCCACTGGGATTTTTGCCCATTCTTAAAGGCAAAACTGCTACAGCTCCTTCAAGTTGGATGGGTTCCGCTGGTGTACAGCAATCCTAAGTCATACCACAGATTCTCAATTGGATTGAGGTCTGGGTTTTGACTAGGCCATTCCAAGACATTTAAATGTTTCCCTTTAAACCACTTGAGTGTTGCTTTAGCAGTATGCTTAGGGTCATTGTCCTGCTGGAAGGTGAACCTCCGTCCCAGTCTCAAATCTCTGGAAGACTGAAACAGGTTTCCCTCAAAAAATTCCCCGTATTTAGCGTCATCCATCATTCCTTCAATTCTGACCAGTTTCCCAGTCCCTGCCGATGAAAAACACGGTGTTCTCAGGGTGATGAGAGGTGTTGGGTTTGTGCCAGACATAGCGTTTTCCTTGATGGCCAAAAAGCTAAGTTTTAGTATCATCTGACCAGAGTACCTTCTTACATATGTTTGGGTATTCTCTGACATGCCTTTTGGAGAACACCAAACATGTTTGCTTATTTTTTCTTTAAGCAATGGCTTTTTTTCTGTCCATTCTTCCGTAAAGCCCAGCTCTGTGGAGTGTACGGCTTAAAGTGGTCCTATGGACAGATACTCCAATCTCCACTGTGGAGCTTTGCAGCTCCTTCAGGGTTATCTTTGGTCTCTTTGTTGCCTCTCTGATTAATGCCCTCCTTGCCTGGTCCGTGAGTTTTGGTGGGCAGCCTTCTCTTGGCAGGTTTGTGTTTTAATAACGGATTTAATGGTGCTCCGTGGGATGTTCAAAGTTTCAGATATTTTTTTATAACCCAACCCTGATTTGTACTTCTCCACAACGTTGTCCCTGACCTGTTTGGAGAGCTCCTTGGTCTTCATGGTGCCACTTACTTGGTGGTGCCCCTTGCTTAGTGGTGTTGCAGACTCTGGGGCCTTTCAGAACAGGAGTATATATACTGATATGATGTGACAGATCATGTGACACTTAGATTGCACACAGGTGGACTTTATTTAACTAATTATGTGACTTTATTATATTTGTATTCTGTACAGGCTTCCTTCTTTTCACTCTGTCATTTAGGTTATTATTGTGGACTAACTACAATATTGTTGATCCATCCAAAGTTTTCTCATATCACAGATATTAAACTCAGTAACTGTTTTAAAGTCACCATTGGCCTTATGGTGAAATCTCTGAGCGGTTTCCTTCCTCTCCGGCAACTGAGTTAAGAAGGACGCCTGTAGTGACTGGGTGTATTGTTACACCATTCAAAGCGTAATGAATAAATTCACCATGCTCATAGGGATATTCAATGTCTGCTTCTTTTTTTACCCATCTACCAATAGGTGCCATTCTTTGTGAGGCATTGGAGGACCTCCCTGGTCTTTGTGGTTGAATCTTTGTTTGAAATTCACTGCTCAACTGAAGGACCTTACAGATAAATGTATATGTGGGGTACAGAGATGATGTAGTCATGTTAACCACTATTATTGCACACAGATAGTCCATGCATTTTATGTGACTTGTTAAGCACATGTTTACTCCTGAACTTATTTAGGCTTGCCATAATAAAGGGGTTGAATACTTATGGACTCATGACATTTCAGGTATTCATTTTTAATTAATTTGTAAAAAATTATAAAAACATAATTCCACTTTGACATTATGGGGTATTGTATGTAGGCCAGTGACACTTCAAAAAAATGTCATTAATTTAAAATTCTGTCTGTAACACAACAACATTTTGAAAAAGTCAAGGGGTGTGAATACTTTATAAAGGCACTGTAAATATATGAAACACAAACACACACACACACACACACACACACACACACACACACACACACACACACACACACACACACACACACACACACACACACACACACACACACACAGCATAAAATAAGCCTTATTACAGGTGCAGCTGGGGTGTCACGTGGAAATCCCTCCCCCTATCCCCCTCGGCACTGGGAATTTGTGTTCCGGAAAAGCGGGGTTGAATTAATTGGCGGCACCAAGCCGGGGTATCATTACCGGGAGCTTGTCGGTGATGTAGCTACGGGGCTGCACTCTATTCCCAGACCACGTGTAGAGTGCCGCCTCGGCTGGGTCCTGGGTATTCACTGAGGCCGCCGCTGTCTGTCAAACACAGAATTACCTGCCTGGCTGACACTGTGGCTTTCTAATACGCCTGCAGAGCAGAGCACCCCACAGTCTGCTCCGTAGGCGAGCATACGGTTGGTCTGACAGTCTGACTCAAATATTGACCACCTATGTGAGGTTCTTCAGGCCATGGGGATTGCAGGAGTTTAAAGGGACATGCACTCGCAAACTCTGACATTTAGAGCTTTCTTTGCAGGTGTGTTGGACTTCAAATTAAAATAAACAAGTCACTTGTTTATTGTACTAACATTTTGTCAAGGAGGAAACGTTAGCACATAGGCTAAAGGCTGAAACATTAGCATAATAAACAAGTGATACCTTGCAAAAACAGTGTGCTGAAATGTCATAAGTTTACCAATGACACGTTAGCTATTACACTATTACTCTAATATTCATTTCACACTGTCGTATCATGTTCATAACAGAGAGGCCCACCACTTGATGACAGCTAATGGCAAGCAAAAACAATGGTATGCATGACAGTGAGATTATTTGGAGTTGTTAGACATTATCCATCTCTACATCTTATGGCAGGAGAGGCAGGTATATGCTAGAAGAGCAGCTGACGGCCTCACCTGTGAATTCTGGATCTGGATGGTCCCCTGGGGGAGTCCCTGGGTTAACACCTGCCCTTGCGATGTCACCATGGCAACCGGCTGATACAAGGTGCCACCTGAGGGGATAATTTGCGGTCATAAGAGTCGAGTGGCTTCTTCTTCTGTGAAAAGCAGTCGGCCTTGCACCATTTCGGCTCGAGAGCTCTATTATCTAACCCTACCAAAACAATAACAACAACAACAACATGTAAACAAGGAAGGCAAAAGCACGTCGGTGCGAATGAAGCACGAAAAAAAAAGCTGTATTCTTTCATGAGTTGTTCTTTTGCTACTAATTAGCACTAATTTAGATTCTCTAATCACGGGTATTAATTTGAGCTTTGAATGTCTTGCGATCAAAGAGAAAGATGGAATGAGATTATCATTCTAAGTTGAAAGGGATTTCCGGAGGGCAGGGGTAACTTTTTTCTGTGCATAATAACAAGAAACCCAGCCACACTTTTGAGTGATATACACTACATTACCAAATGTATGTGGACACCTGCTCGTCGAACATCTCGTTCCAAAATCATGGGCATTAATATGGAGTTGGTCCCCCTTTGCTGCTATGACAGGCTCCACTCTTCTGGGAAGGATTTCCACTAGATGTTGGAACATTTCTGCTGGGATTTGCTTCCATTCATCCACAAGAGCATTAGTGAGGTTGGGCACTGATGTTGGGTAATTAGGCCTGGCTCGCAGTCGGCGTTCCAAATCATCCCAAAGGTGTTTGATGGGGTTGAGGTCAGGGCTCTGTGCAGGCCAGTCAAGTTCTTCCACACCGATCTCGACAAACCATTTCTGTATGTACCTCGCTTTGTGCTCGATTCATCACTCCATAGAACGTGTTTCCACTGCTCCAACGCATTTCCGAGTCCAATGCGAGTCCAATGGCGGTGATCTTTACACCACACCAGCCGAGGCTTGGCATTGTGCATAGTGATCTTAGGCTTGTGTGCAGCTGCTAGGCCATGGAAATCCGTTTCATGAAGCTTCCAACGAACAGTTCTTGTGCTGACTTTGCTTCCACAGGAAGTTTGGAACACAGTAGCGAGTGTTGCAACCCAGGACAGAGAATTTTTATGCGCTTCAGCACTCGGCAGTCCCGTTCTGTGAGCTTGTGTTGCCTACCACTTCACGGCTGAGCCATTGTTGCTCCTAGAAGTTTCCACTTCACAATAACAGCACTTACCGGGGCAGCTCTAGCAGAGGAGAAATTTATGAACTGACTTGTTGGAAAGTTGTCATCTAATGACGGTGCCACGTTAAAAGTCACTGAGCTCTTCAGTACGTGCCATTCTACTGCCAATGTTTGTCTATGGAGATTGCATGGCTATGTGCTCGATTTTAAAAACTTGTCAGCAACGGGTGTGGCAAATTTGAAGGGGTGTCCACATACTTTTGTGTATATAGTGTAGAACACCATTAACACAAAATGTATTTTCATAATTATATGTCAACAGCCTCCATTTGACGTAGGATATGATGTGACCTACCAGCAAGCAGTTGCTGAAATAATAATTGATAAATACTTAATGCAAAACATTGTGGCTAAACCTTCTCTCACTCTAATGTTGTTTTAATTTTAAATGTTGTGCATGCAGAGTAGAACACTTTGTACAATTTGTACATACACTGTTTCTGCCCATGTCACTACAATGTAGAGGTATAAGGGACACTTGTTGTATGATGTAATATCAGGGAAGGTGAGGTACCCATAGAACTGGGTTGAGGAAGGTGGAAAGGCCTGACACCACCTGGGAGTTGATGGTAGTCATGGCAATGTTACCCTGTTGCAGGGTCCCGGTGTGCACCATGATGCCCGAGGAGTTGACGGAGCTGGAGACTGATGTCATGGACGGAGAGGATGTCTGGAGGAGGTCCTGGTGAGGTCAGAGGTCATAGGAAGAGAAGGAACCAGTAAGGGGGTTGAGAAGGGCCGTTCAGGATGTACATACGACTAATACAATTTGAAACTTGAAACATGAAAGTACAGAATGTTGCGGATAAAAATGCCATGAACAGAGCTGATGATTCCTTAGTGCTACATGTAGGAGACATATCTGTTCTTCAAAACGTTCTATCCAAACGTTACACAATGTATTAGACTAATGAATACGGCTCAGATGTTTGGACACAAGTATAATGGTCCTTCAGAAAAACACGAAAACATTAACGTAGTTGGCTCCTTGAAAGTGCATACCAGATACACTATGTTTAGAGTTTGTACGTATGTGCATGCAACATATGTGTAAGTGTCCGCCTTACCTGCTGCAGGCTGAGCGAGGTGTGCGAGGGCGAGTAGGGCCCGCCCAGGTCATTGCGAAGCAGGTTGTCGCTGTGCATCTTGGTCTTGAGGCAGGTGATGTAGCGGTTGCAGAAGTCCTTGCAGAGCTCGTTAACCTTCTCCAGCTCCAGAAGGTGGATCCTCAGCACCTGGATGGCCTTCACCATCTTGGGAGGGAGAGAGAGAGAGGACTATATGCAAGCTCAATGATTGGGGAAGGAAGGACGCTACATGCTAGCCTGAATGCTAGTCTAGATTGGCTCAACTTTAGCTAGCTCTATTGTTGATTTCTCCAGTTTTAGAATGGTGTAACCTTAGCAGACCTGTGTTCAAATGCATTTGTATTTGAGTATCTGGTAAAAAAAAAAAAAGAATTGGTGTGTATTTGAGTATTTACAAATACACAGCCAAAAACATGTACTTTTATTTTAGTATTTGAATGGTTATTTGATCAATTGTATTTAAGAGGATTTTCAGATACTTCAAATACTATTTTCAAATATCTGGATAAATGCATGGGAGTGTATTTGAGGCAGTGTATTTGAATTGTTCAAATACATTCCAAGTGTATTTCCAAATACATAAACATTTTTACTTCTTGTCTTTTCAAATAAAAATATATCTGAACACTTATTTCAATTGTATGTGAAAGTAATTGAGATATTTGAAATAGTATTTGAACCCAGGGCTGAACCTGATCACCTGGACGGCCTTCACCATCTGAGAAGAGAGAGGCAAAGCCAGCAGGCTCAATGACTAGGGAAGTAGGCTACATGCTAGCCTGAATGCTATGCTCGCTCAACATTGGCTAGCTCCATGGTTGCCTTCTCCAGTTTGAACCAAAGGTAAATAATAATATTGGCAATGATGTGCCCAGGGGCTAGGGGTTGTTTCTGGACAGCCCCCTCATGTGCCTTACAAATGATGTGCTAGCCCTAGTCAGTCTCTGAACGTTCTAAGATAGCCCTTGACATAACACCTGCTAATCCATGAGCCCTCTCAAAATCCTTCACCATGATCCAAACTGTGTCCTTTTTCCAACCAGGCTTCTCCTCCCAGTGCTCACTCCCTCAAAGTCAGCACTCAAGGGCACCAGAATGGGGCGGAAAAGTGCTTGGCCAAGGAGGAGATAAATCTGCCAATTACTGCCGCTTGTTTAATCGGGAGCCAAGTGCCATCTCGGCCAGTCAGCTTCAGCATTACTGTCCTGTGGAAGAGTTAGTGTGTGCCAGGGCCAGTCCGCGGCCGGCACCTCGTAAAGCACACAGATGCGGGGTTAATTGACTGCCGCACCACTTGTCGGCCGAGTACCCCCATAATGATGAGAGCCGACCTTCCATCTCTCTCTCTCCCCAGCCACCTTCCCTATTTCTCCTAATTTCTAATTACTGCTAGCTGTCATGGAAGGGTGGGAGGGAAAGATCATGAGGGGGGAGAGTGGGAAAGGGGAAGAGAGAGAGAAAGGGTGAATATAAATAAATATTTAGAGAGACAAAGGAGATGGAAGGGAAAGGGGTAGACGTGTCTGCATGTGAGAGAGAGAGAGAGAGAGAGAGAGAGAGAGAGAGAGAGAGAGAGAGAGAGAGAGAGAGAGAGAGAGAGAGAGAGAGAGAGAGAGAGAGAGAGAGAGAGAGAGAGAGAGAGAGAGAGAGAGAGAGAGAGAGAGAGAGCTAATTGATAGTCTAGAAGAGAGAACCATGTACATGAGAAAGGGTGAGAGAGGAAATAAGACAAATTGATATGAGTGGGAAATAAAACGGGACGTATGTGAAAGGGATATGTAATGACTGCCTCCACCAGTAGAGGAAGCAAATCATCCTCAACATTAGTAAGCTACGTTAGACTATTGAGATACTTCCTCAACATGAGGAAGCCGTTAAGACTATTGAGATGCCTCCTTAATGAAGAAGTCACGCTAGACTATTGAGATGCCCCCCAGGCAGGGTACTAACCAGGTTGTCCAGGTCGGGGTCCTCGCTGAAGAATGGCTTGTGGTCCTGCTCCTGCTGGTGCACAAAGTTCTCGATGTCCACATCGAAGCTGGCAGAGGTGATGCACTCAGAGCCCTGGGTGGCCTGCTCACACTTCTCAAACAGCAGGGCCAGCAGTGGGAATAGGGGATGTCTGGAAGGATAGGAGAAAAAAGGAAGTAGTTAGACTTTATAACTGCTCTAGCTGTATCTTGATTGCCATATAAGAAGTAGTTCCAGGTGCAAAGTTTTTTTAAACTCTGTTTGAGAAGAGGAAATGTTGTTTGTTATGGATACTGCTCTCGCTGTATCGGTATTTGTGGTATGTGTATCATGTTTACAGTCTGAGGTCGACAATGCTCCTTTTAAATGCAATGTTCCTGCGTTCTCTGAAACCACATTCACAGTAAAGGCTCAATCCGAAATGACCATTAAACGGGAAGACTGAAGTTTGAGGTTTTGTTGTGCATTGTGTTCTTGATACAGTATTGTTGTACTGCAACAATGCTCTATGTCTTACACCCAGGAACCGCATAAGCAAGTCAACTTGATTGTTAACTCCACTGACAAATGCAACAGACAAAGCGAACAGTAGGCACTGAGATGATCTACTGCACACCCAGTCGCCAAGCTCAGTAAAGGTGCAGGAGTAATCCACTGGGCACACACTGGTTGAATAAACGTTGTCAATGAAATGACGTGGAATAAATGTTGAATTGATGTCGGTGCCAAGTGGGAAATGCATATGATTGAGTGAAAAAGGAGCCTCCACACACTTCAATCAGATGCAATTAAAACGCTGAAATAGCATCTGAAATAGCGTCTGAAATAGCGTCTGAAATAGCGTCTGAAATAGCGTCTGAAATAGCGTCTGAAATAGCGTCTGAAATAGCGTCTGAAATAGCATCTGAAATAGCATCTGAAATAGCGTCTGAAATAGCATCTGAAATAGCGTCTGATTGAAGTGCACGCAAACTCCTTTTTCACCTCCTGAC
This sequence comes from Salvelinus namaycush, assembly GCF_016432855.1. NCBI lineage: Eukaryota > Metazoa > Chordata > Actinopteri > Salmoniformes > Salmonidae > Salvelinus > Salvelinus namaycush. Next base: position 39,713,274 of record NC_052309.1, on the reverse strand, counting down.
AAGCAAAACAAAACAATGAACAAACTGTTTGACGCAACCTCATATCACTGTGTTATCAATAGTTTGGATTAGTGTTGCAAAAGTCCAAAAATTCTTGCTTAATCCCTTCTGATTCTGTAAATCCTCAAACCATGAATTCTGAAAACCTGGGGCTTTTGGGAGAGTTCTTGGAATTTCACAACCCTAGTTTGGATAGTTTTCTCATATTCCCTAGGACATTTAGTTCTGGTATGAATCAATATGAAGATGACGTTAAGTAGTGAAGATATGGTCCATTGCGATAACAGTGAATGTCACCTACATTGTTACCATCTGTCTTTTATGGCCAATGTCACAAAGGTCAGACCACTCAGTAATATGGTCCAATGATCCATCTGCAAATCCCCCTCTGTTTAATATAGTAGTTCCAACTTCTGCAACTCAGGCAATAATGCCTGTTCAATGTTAAGGAGAGAATATACAGTATATCAATGAGTATCAATGTTTTGGCAGAATTCACAGAGTTGGACAAAGTTTATGGATACTTGTGTAGAATTAACTGGACAAGACTAAAACAGAAAACAATAGCAAATCAAATCGAATAGAAGATAAAAACATCTTAATCACTCCTTAATAATCATACAAATGCCAGGAAAAAGCCTTTGAATGTGCATGTATCACAAAACTATTCAAACACTAAGAACACTTCATCAAGCACACTATAGTACCAATAACCTTTATAGCTTTGCGTATTTCATGTTGTAAAACCCAAAATAGCAGAGGCACCTCATAACATGAAACAACATGACAATTAATTAAAATCTCCCCCAAAAACATGACCTCCCTGCATCCGTCTCTGTACTAAAGTGGTGTGTGTGTGTTTGTGTGTGTGTGTGCGTTGGTCTGTGCCTACGTGTAAGCATACATCCATCTGCGAACGTGCACGCGTGTGTGTGTGTATATGTGGCGTGAGAGAGTAGGTAGGTAGGGGGGAAGTGGGCATGTAGCACACAGGGCTACTCTAGGATGCTGGGAGAGTGGGCCCCTGCTCTGGCTCTAACCCATGGCTCGCAGCCTTTAATAGCCCACTATATTAGACTCTAATCTGCCTGATCCCAATTTAATGCGGCTCCCTCGGCCAGACGTGAGACGAATACTAAACAGGCGGCCATGCGCAGAGCGCTGAGCTGCAGTCCTCCCGGCCTCATTCACGGGGCGTGCGAGAGAGAGAGAGAGAGAGAGAGAGAGAGAGAGAGAGAGAGAGAGGGGTTCACTATAAGTGCCAACTACTTCCTCCCTCTGAAACCGCACACAGAGGAAGGGGATGAACGAAAGAGAAGATAGAGGATAGGAGTGGAGGGGGGGGCAAGGGAGAGGGGCTGACTGCAAAGGAGTAATATGTTCATCATGGCTTGTTTTTCAGGTCCTATGCTATGGCAGGTGTTCAATTATTTAACTTGCTGGTGATCTAACGCACAGTTCAGATGCCGAACTTTTGGTGAGTGGAAGTGAATAGAAATGAAGAGCGGGCTGGCACGGTTGAGAGCTTTTCATGACATACTGATTGGTTTCATACAACCGATCTCAACACTACAGTTGGTTTCGGGTCGAATTCAGGCATAAGAGCGACCTCTTCTGTGCTAAAGAAACTACAAAGTTTATTGCACTAAAAAGGCAAAGACCAATCACATTTCTGTGCAGCACAGAAGTTAATGTTTGAAACAGTGAATATGATCGGTTTACTGTGTCTCGGTTAACGTAACGTGTCTTCAGATTTCATAACTCCCTTTAACTAAGGAATCACAAAGCGTCTTCTCCTCCCTAAAATAAACCATGAGGTATGTTAGCGATAGCGATATTACTGTGCAGCGTACACGTTCTATTTTCTCCCGAGATGGCAAAGTAATTCATATGTTGATGTAGTGTCCATCCGTTATGAATGCTTCAACCTCTGTGTTGAGAAGTCATGTTTTTATTGCTGGTTCAAAGAGCACCAAAAACTATACTAACCATGAATAAGCCTTTTAGCATTTCTGCCGCCACAGAAACAGACCCTGGGTCTGTTCTAACGCGTCCACATGTGAATCGAAGGGGGGATACTCTTTTCACGCCCTTCTGGTCGGTGGGCGGTGCTATACATAACGGTGGGTGTAGATTTCAGTGGAATCCACACAGTATCGAGAACAAGCCAATAATTCGCTCATGTTCGGATCGTGGAATCTTTTTAACGCACTGCTAAGCCATAAAGTACAGTTTGGCTAAACTTAACTACAGTAATGGATGTTACAGTTTCATCAGGGAGCCCCAAAGATGAAGTAAACAAATGTAAATCGCTGAATTCACATTATGTTTGCTATTTCATGCAGTCACAGAACAGAAAGAAGCTAAACAAATGAATTTGTTTTCAAATTTCGCATTGTTTGAAATTGAGAGATATCATTCACGCAAAGTAACGAGACTGGTTGGGTAAGTATGCCTCCAGGATAGCATGGTAAAGTTGGTCTCATGTATAGGACCCCAAAAAATAAATAAGACAAAAAAAAATCCATCCGATTAACAGTTTTTAATGAAGCCAGCAATACAAATAATTCATCTCAGCGATTGACAGGTATTATTGCATGTTGACTAACCAATCGCAGTGAAATTTGATTAAATCTCACCTACATTGTTACTATCTGTCTTTTATAGCCACACACACACGTGCGATCAGTTTCTGATATTTCATTCAGGTAAATTTAGTAGATTGACATTGTTTGTTGGCTAGCAATCAAAGCTTTTCATTACACATCTTTCATTTTGGCAATGAAAAATGCAAAAAAATAGGGACCGCTGTTTTGGCATCAAATGAAGATAGAAAGAGAGGTGATTCAGAGTGGTGCAGCAGTCTAAGGCACTGCATCTCAGTGCAAGAGGTGTCATTTCAGTCCTTGGTTTGAATCCAGGCTGTATCACATCCGATTTGGATTGGGAGTCCCATAGGGTGGCGCACAATTGGCCCAGCATAGTCCAGGTTGAGCCGGGGTAGGCTGTCATTGTAAATAAGAATTTGTTCTGACTTGCCTAGTTAAATAAAACATGTAATCGGAGAATGGGGTATAATTTATAGTGACCAAAGTAAGTTGTAGCTGGGTAAAAACATCCTACTTCAAAAAACCAAGGCACTCTTGTGGAAAAGTTAAAAGCCTTTATTTTAGTGGCTATTGAATAGTAAAAATGTAAAGAAAATACACCAACACAGTGCGGCTCACAGGCCTTCTTCAGGGTGCACAGCAGTGACAGGTGAAATGAATGACCAGAAATGAAAGGGGAGTGGATAATATTAACCAATAGATGAAGAGGAAATTAAGCAAAAGTATGTACTAATATGAAAGTGCAATTGTAAACTATACGTAGTAACCCACCATAGTTTAAGTTATGAATGAGGTCCCAGGCGGAGGGTTTCCAGTTGAAAGTGCATGTGCATCGGACAGTCCTTGCACTTTAAAAACCACGGCCACTGTAATGTATACCACCGCCCACAGAGTGAAAAGAGTTTGTCCCAATCCGAGGCCATGATTGTGCTTCCGTTGTGGGTGTTGTAGCGAAGCAACCTTTATTTGCATGCAATTAACATATATTAATATGCATTACCATTTCAACCGACACTGGAAGAACTGCTCTGGCGCGCTGTATGAAACAGAGGCGTGCTTAACCCATACCACGCCCAAAGAGCGGCAGAGCCTGCCGAACTATTGTCAAAGGTCTGACGAGGCGAACTACCCCTGCATGGTTTCAGACAGCACTCTATCCACGCTATTCCAAAGAGAAAGTGACGTATTTTTTAGTTCGGTGAGGCGATGGAGCGGTGAACTAGGGCTAAGATATCTAAGTGTTATAGACAGTTATTGTCTTATGAGAGTAAAAATAGGTCCACGTATTGAACTAATCTCAAATGAAAACCCAGATAAATATAGGAATTTATCATGTTATTGATTCCAATAGCCATTCTCACTGGTGATGGTTTCCAGCTCTGGAGTGAAATGTTTGTTCCCCCTTCCTCAGTAGTGCTTTCTGTAAACACACAGACAGGCGCACACGCACACGCACACACACACAACTGATGAAATGGAGATATGATGCCGCGGGGCTTCTTCTCATAACCCCGGGGCATTATGGGTACACAATAGGTTTTATTGGCCAACTGGCCCACACCTACAACACCACAGTAAGAGAAAAACGTTTCTTCTCCACAATGAGTCTGGATTTGCATCCCTTGCCGACAATCCATAGAATGCGAACATATTCTGACCATTCTGATTGGTCCCAGAATCTGATGGGTTGGGCCAGAGCTGGCCTACATGATCAACTTTGATACTCTGATTGGTTAGACTTGTTAGAGACGATCCAATCGCTGATTAATTTGTTTTGTAAGACACCCCTCATTTTGAAGTCACACAAACGACTTCTAGGATGGCAGTTTCAGACTGAATGTATGTAGTGATTGATAGAGCAGCGGAATTAAATTCAAGGTGAGTTGTCAGGCAAATAAACAATAGCAGTAATTACACAATGTAATCCTTATTTTATATGTATTTATTAAACGGTAAGGCTCCAGGCACATAACATTCATGGACCTTTGCCTGGTTTAGGATATTTTTCCTGGTTTTGGACATTTACATGGTTCTACGTTCAATCAGCTGCTCAGGTCGGTGCAAATAAATGTAGGCCTACCAAGTAATAAACATGAAAGTATTTTCTCAGTTCTATTGAATAATGTGTCACATTTTGTTTCCCTTGATTTAATGGTCACTATCTTGGTACTGCTGTATGCCTTAACCCAAGCTGTGCAAATTGTGAGCATTTTATTTCTTATACTCATAGCTTGAATGGAGGCTACACGGTTTCATGCTTAGGGAACAGACAGTGGTAGATCAGGGAGTGGATCAGACTGAGGTGAATGCACACCTTACCTGTATAAGTCTTTCTGATACTAAGGCTGTCCTAATATGGACACCATTTAGCCCCACATCGGGCACCAAAAAAACAGCCAGTCTCTATCTGCAGTGCGACGGAATGGAGACGACCGACGGGGGGATCGTTACCCGGGCCATAAAAGAGCCATTTACAGGACGGAGGGAGTGAGCGTGGAGTCAGTCAGCACAAAGTCTCTCCTCCTGCACCAACTGAGCCACGACAAAACACCCCACCGAAACGGTCCTCCATGAATCACACTCGCACGATACGTGTTCACTTAAACATTAAGGTTGGGGAATGGTTATGAAAAACCTACCCTTTTTCTGCAGTATCATACGTGAATCAAAGGCATGGGGTGCATCTGAAATGGCACTCAATTGACTATATTGGCACCCTATTCACTATGTTTTGGTCCAAAGTGGTGCACATAGGAAATAGGGTGCCGTATCGAACGCAACCATGATGTGATACTAATTGCGTACAGGTTTGTGGCCTTGCTATCACTAGCAAGGGTGTGTGCATTCTGAGTTTATATACCTTGGCTTATCGATCTGTACCTATAATTGTGGGGACTTATTTATTCATAAGGTCATTTTTCAGTTCTTTCTCCATATACAATGGGAGTAAATCTGTAAGCATAAATACCTGTAGTACCTGTGGTAGAAAAAAAACACTTGTTCAGAAAAAACATGTAAAATGTAAGTATTTCCGTAATTGGACAAAAGGTGCCGAACCTCAAGAGCAACCATGTTTTGCTATTCCAATTTTTTCTCTGCCACTGTTTTTGTTGGGAAGCTTTTGGCAACCCACCCAGGGGGTGAAGAACGTTAGAGGAGGGGGAGGGGGGGTGGGGGGGGCTCTATCTGTGTGTTCACCGTGTTTGCCATTCTAATCAGTCCTGCCATATGCCGGGCGCTTTATTAGGACCCAGTTTGTGGCAGGAACCACGCTGTGTGTGCTCTCGACAAGGCCCTCTCCCCCAGGCTACATGTCTGAAGCACACCCTGTGCAGGGGGCACACATACACGTGCACACACACACACACATGCACATACATGTACGCAAGCGAGCATGCACACGCACAAGGAAACGCACACACACGCAAGCATGCACACACACACACAGTGAGTTTAACGGCAGCCCATCTCTCTGCCTCCTCCTTTTTCTCTTTTACTTCCTTCCTTCTGTCTTGTCCTCCCACCTCCCTTCTGTATTTCTTCCCCCTATTTATTTCTCGGTCTCTCCTATTCTCTCTTTCGCTCTCTTTCTTCCCTTGTCCATCCCAGGGGAGAACGACTGGAAGTTCAAGGCCGGCCGCGGTACTGCAGGCATTGTTAGCAGAAAACAGGATCTCCTAATTTTCCATAGTGAATGGAAAAATGTCGATCTTCGTGGTTAACCTTTGTGTAAATAAATAAAAAATTCAAAGACAATCATGGTACCAATAATTGCTTCAAATACACCGATGCATGTTCTATAACTGATTATTTTCAGATCGCACACAGAGGATATAAGGATAATTTAGTTGCTAATGGCAGCCTGCAGTATCCCGGTTGACCTTCAACTTGAGATACTCAATGAGAGGGAGCAGCACTGAGCTAGCCTGTAACGTCACTTCCTGGAGTAGCCCCAACTACACATGTTATGTCTCCATGAGACGCCTTCTTAAAACCAACTTCATTTGGCTTCAATGTCCTATTGAGTCTTCACATAAGAATGAATGGTGTCACGTGATCGATGTGTTATTTAAGTGTTATTACATACAACCGAGAAGAACTATTGGATATCAGAGAGACGTCAACTTACCAGCACAACCAGCACTACGATCAGGAATATGACTGTCCCAAAGCGGATCCTTTGTCTGCGCCTCCCAGGACATTTGAACTGATTCCAGAGGCCGACCCAAAACACCACTGGAGGAGAAGGTGCCAGAGCGGTCTTCTAGTGAGGCTTCGGATGCGCGTACACCACCCACCGCTTCCGAGTATATTACTCGCTAAAGTCCAGTCCCTATTTAACAAAGTCGACGAAATCAGGGCAAGAGTTGCATTCCAAAGAGATATCCAGGATTGTAACATGCTCTGTTTCACAGAAACATGGCTAGCTGGGGACATGCTGTCGGAGTCCATACAGCCAACGGGATTTTCAGTGCATCGCGCCGACAGGAATAAACATCTCTCCGGTAAGAAGAAGGGCGGGGGTGTACGTTTCATGATTAACTGTAACGACTTCCGCCGAAGTCGGCCCTTCTCCTTGTTCGGGTGGTGTTCGGCGGTCGACGTCACCAGCTTTCTAGTCACCACCGATCCATTTTTCAGTTTCGTTTTGTTTAGTCTGTATTACACACACCTGGTTTCAATTCCCCTATCATGTTCCCTATTTAACCCTCTGGCATACATTTCTGTTCTGTCCGTGATTGTTTGTTTTCGTTAGTGGTTGTTGTTGGTGCATGTGTGTTTGTTATATTCCCTATGAGGAATTTTTGCTTGTATTTTGAGTAAACGCCGTTGTTTTGCTCAACACCTGTGTCCTGCACTTGACTCCGCTACATCTCTGCACACAAACCCTGACATTAACGACTCATGGTGTAATTGTAACAACATACAGGAACTCAACTCCTTTTGTTCACCTGACCTAGAATGCCTCACAATCAAATACCAACCAAATTATCTCCCAAGAGAACTCTCCTCGGTCACAGCCGTGTATATCCCCCCGCAAGCGGATACCAAGACAGCCATCAAGGAACTTCACTGGACTTTATGCAAACTGGAAACCATATATCTTGAGGCTGCAGTTAATGTAGCTGGGGATTTTAACAAAGATAATTTGAGAACAAGGCTACCTAAATTCTATCAGAATATCGATTGCTGTACACAAGCGAGTAACACGCTTGACCATTGCGACTCTAACTTCCACAATCCTACAAGGCCCTCCCCTGCCCTCCTTTTAGAAAATCTGACAATGACTCCATCTTGTTGCTCCCCTCATATAGGCAGAAACTAAAAAGGAAGCGCCCGGGCTTAGGTCTATCCAACGCTGGTCTGACCAATTGGATCCCACGCTTCAAGATTGCTTCGATCACGTGGACTGGGATATGTTCCGGGTAGCCTCAGATAATAATATTGACGTATATGCTGACTCGGTGAGCAAGTTTATAAGGAAGTGTATAGGAGATGTTGTACCCACTGTGACCATTAAAAACCTGCCTAACCAGAAACCATGGATTGATGGCAGTATTCGTCTCACATTCTGACCTTAGTTCCTTTTTTATGTCTTTATTTTGGTTTGGTCAGGGCGTGAGTTGGGGTTTGCATTCTATGTTGTTTTTCTATGTTTTCCATTTCTGTGTTTGGCCTGGTATGGTTCACAATCAGAGGCAGCTGTCGATCGTTGTCTCTGATTGAGAATCATACTTAGGTAAGCTGTTTTCCCCATTTTGGTGGTGGGTGATTGTTTTCTGTTTTGTGCGTATTCCTTACAGAACTGTTTCGTTTTTGTTCTCGCTCTTTATTATTTTTGTCATTTCAGTGTTCAGTTTATTTTTTATATTAAAATGAATACTTACCACGCTGCACCTTGGTCGTCTTCTCCTTCACCAGACGAAAGCCGTTACAATTAGAGCAAAACTGAAAGCACGTACCACAGTATTTAATCATGTAAGGCAATCAAACAAGCAAAGTGTCAGTATAGAGACAAAGTGGAGTCGCAATTCAAAGGCTCAAACACGAGACGTATGTGGCAGGGTCTACAGACAATCACGAATTACAAAAAGAAAACCAGCCCTGTCGAAGGACATCGACATCTTGCTTCCAGACAAATTAAACAACTTCTTTGCGCGCTTTGAGGACAATACAGTGCCACTGACGCTGCCCGGTACCAAAGACTGTGGGCTCTCCTTCTCCGTGGCCGACGTGAGTAAAACATTTTACACGTGTTAACCCTCACAAGGCTGCCGGCCCAGACGGCATCCATAGCCGCGTCCTCAGAGCATGCGCAGACCAGCTGGCAGGTGTGTTTACGGACATATTCAATCAATCCCTATCCCAGTCTGCTGTCCCCACATGCTTCAAGATGGCCACCATTGTTTCTGTTCCCAAGAAAGCTAAGGTAACTGAACAAATTACTATCGCCCCGTAGCACTCATTTCTGTCATCATGAAGTGCTTTGAGAGACTAGTCAAGGATCATATCACCTCCACCCTACCTGTCACCCTAGACCCACTTCAATTTGCTTACCTCCCCAATAGGTCCACAGACGATACAATCGCTATCACACTGCCCTATCCCATGTGGACAAGAGGAATACCTATGTAAGAATGCTGTTCATTAACTACAGCTCAGCATTCAACACCATAGTACCCTCCAAACTCATCATTAAGCTTGAGACCCTGGGTCTCGACCCCGCCCTGTGCAACTGGGTCCTGGACTTCCTGACGCGCCGCCCCCAGGTGGTGGAGGTAGGAAACAATATCTCCACTCCGCTGATCCTCAACACTGGGGCCCCACAAGGGTGCGTTCTCAGCCCCCTCCTGTACTCCCTGTTCACCCGCGACTGCGTGGCCATGCACGCCTCCAACTCAACCATCAAGTTTGCAGACGACACAACAGTGGAAGGCTTGATTACCAACAACGATGAGACAGCCTACAGGGAGGAGGTGAGGGCCCTGGGAGTGTGGTGTCAGGAAAATAACCTCTCACTTAATGTCAGCAAAACAAAAGAGATGATCGTGGACTTCAGGAAACAGCAAAGGGAGCACCCCCCTATCCACATCGACGGGACAGCAGTGGAGAAGGTGGGACGTTTTAAGTTCCTTGGTGTACATATCACCGACAAACTGAAATGGTTCATGCACACAGACAGTGTGGTGAAGGCTGAAAAACCTCAGAAGGCTGAAAAAATTTGGTTTGTCACCGAAAACACTCACTAACTTTTACAGGTGCACAATTGAGAGCATCGTGTCGGGCTGTATCACCGCCTGGTAAGGCAACTGCACCGCCCACAACCGCAAGGCTCTTCAGAGTGTGGAGCGGTCTGCACAACGCATCACCGCGGGCAAACTACCTGCCCTCCAGGCCACCTACAACACCCGATGTCACAGGAAGGTAAAAAAGATAATCAAGGACAATAACCACCCGAGCCACTGCCTGTTCAACCCGCTTCCATACAGAAGGCGAGGTCAGTACAGGTGCATCAAAGCTGGGACAGAGAGATTAAAAAACAGCTTCTATCTCAAGGCCATCAGATTGTTAAATAGCCACCACTAGCACAGAGAGGTGGCTGCCTACCTACAGACTTGATATCGTTGGCCACTTTAATAAATGGAACACTAGTCACTTTAATAATGCCACTTTAAGAATGTTTACATATCACGCATTACTCATCTCATATGTATATAATGTGTACTGTATCCTTCCCTATCTATTCTTTAATATTTATTTTATCTTAGCCGCTCTGTCACTGCTCACACATATATTTTATACTTATATATTCTCATCCCATTCCTTTACTAGTGTGTATTAGGTTTTTCTGTGGAATTTGTTAGATATTAGGTTTTGCTGTGGAATTTGTTAGATATTAGGTTTTGCTGTGGAATTTGTTAGATATTAGGTTTTGCTGTGGAATTTGTTAGATATTAGGTTTTGTTGTGGAATTGTTAGATATGACCTGTTAGATACTGCTGCACTGTCGGATCTAGAAGCATAAGCATTTCACAATAACATCTGCTAACCATCTGTATGTGACCAATTTGATTTGATTTGATTTATCCATTCATATACACAGTCATTGTTGGTCCATCCTCCCTCCATCACCTGCAATGCGGGATAGATGGGCAAAGCCGGCACCGGGTGTAGTGTCTGCGGTATGTGAGATCTGAAGTGTGTGTGCGTGCGTGTGCACATATCTGCCTGCGTGCTTGTATTCTCTGTCTCTGTCACAGTCCAGTTGTAGAGCGCAAGTGGGCCCATGGGAGACGGAGGCAGATGGGCTGGTGTGTCACCTTCCTATCATCAGAGCGTGACACTTTCATTGATCCAGTTAAGCCAGTGTAATCTTTTCATGTTACTCATTTCAAGTTATAGTTTGTATTCACCATTCAAACTGTCCAGGCCGTTTAAATCTATTCAGTCATATCAGCTGTGGTTGTTAATGTTCCTGTGACTAACATTATCGAAAGATGCTTACTTCCACAAGCACCCAGTTCTCTGTATCCGTAACAATATCAAAGTTAAAATCGCTTGACAAACTCTCCCACGAATATCCTGCAGCCCTTCCTCTCTCAACCTTCTCAGTCAAGTCAAACGGTGAGGAACCAACCAGAGATCAGACTGACCATGCCAATAAACCATTGGGCTCTGACACAAACACCTTTCAGCCAGCCCGCTGAACTCTCGAAGGGAAGCCTTTTTTAAGGAACACGGGTGGCTAGCTTTGCGCCATCAAACAGCGCTGGTCGTTAAGGAATGTGGGAGCGGTCAGATGGGAGACAAAATAGCGGCGAGAGCTTCACAGCGGTGAAGGTAAACAGACTTTATGGTGCATTACTGAAGTCTGTGAGCAGACATCCTGCATGGCGCCCCCCATTCCAGGGCACTGTCAAATTAAAAGTGTTCCCATAGTGTATGATACGGGATGTCTTTGCCTCGCCGCTGCACCTCTTTGCTCTATGGGTGCACACACGTGTGTGCTCGCTAACACACACACACACACACATACTCTCTCATTCCTCGCTTCCCTGTGAATCCGTCCATCCACTGGAGTTCAATAAGTGGCAGCAAACACACACTTCAAATTGCATTTGTCACATGGTGTAGTCTTTGCCATGAAATGCTTACTTACTAGCCCTGTCCCTACAACACATAGTTAAAAATTAAGAAAATGAACAAACAAAAATAGAAGAATAGTAACACAATAAATAACAATAACGAGGCTATGTCTCGGGCAGATCAGCATTAGAAGGTTTCAGCCAAGACCCACTACGGTGTAGAGTGACACACCACATACAGGGCTTTGGACTGCAATTTGGGCCCATTAGAAAAAGGATGGCACCAATGTCAAAGGTTGAAAATAAAAGTGTTATAGCATGTAACGCTGTTTGCTTTCCATTTTGAGATTGAGGATGTATGACAAATATGGGACTTTTGTGTGAAACAGAGTTGTGGTTCATTTTGTCAACCATTCTGTACTGTGCCTTCAGAAAGTATTCATCCCCCTTGACTTATTCTACATTTTGTTGTGTTATAGCCTGAATTAAAATGGATTAAAATGTTGTTTTTTTGTCACCCATCTACAAACAAATACCCCATAATGATAAAGTGAAAATATTTTTTTACAACTTTTTGCAAATGTATTGAAAATGAAATCCAGAAATATGTTATTTACATAAGTATTCACACCCCTGAGTCAATACATCTTAGAATCACCTTTGGGGTAAGTCTCTAAGAGCTTTGTACACCTGGATTGTACAATATTTGCACATTATTATTTTTTAAATTCTTCAAGCTCTTTCAAGATGATTGTTGATCATTGCTATACAGACATTTTCAAGTTTTGCCATCAATTTTCATGCTGACTTAAGTCTGTCGTCTTGGTAAGCAATTCTGGTGTATATTTGGCCTTGTGTTATATATTACCTTCCTGCTGAAATATTAATTTGTCTCCCAATGTCTTTTGGAAAGCAGACTGAACCAGGTTTTCCTGTAGGATTTTGCCTGTGATTAGCTCTATTCTGTTTCTTTTTATCCTAAAAAAAACTCCATAGTCCTTGCCGATGACAAGCGTATCCATTAACTGATTAACAGCCACCACCATCCTTATAAAAATATTGAGAGTGGTGCTCATTGATGTGTTGTGTTGGATTTGCCCCAAACATAACACTTTGTATTCAGGACATAAAGTTAATTTGTTTGCCAATTTGTTTGCAGTTTTACTTTATTGCCTTATTGCAAACAGGTATTTTGTACAGGCTTGCTTCTTTTCACTCTGTTTTTATTCTGTACAGGCTTCCTTCTTTTCACTCTGTCATTTAGGTTAATATTGTGGAGTAGCTACAATGTTGTTGATCCATCCTCAGTTTTTCCTATCACAGCCATTAAACTGTAACTGTTTTAAAGTCACCATTGGTCTTGTAATGGGAATTGTAATGTTTGTGCTTTTCTTATAACTAATTTCTGTGTTCTATCCGTGTGCTGTTCTAATAACCAATTTCTGTGTTCATGCAAGTGACTGACTTAACGAATCATCACTTATCAGTATCTACAATTTGGAAGTACGCCCAGACCTTGTTTTGAGAACGAATGAAAGATATCTCAGTTTCAAGGTCTCAGCATTAGAGAGAAGAAGCCTCGTGAGGTATTGGTCTGTGACATGTTATGAACCAGTATTGGTCAGTCACATGAATGAAACAAAATGGTAATGATTAATTAATTATGCTAAATCATGCAAATATAACTTGTCTGTGTATAGGCATATATAAGACAACTGCTGGTACTTCCCAGGGGGTGCATTGAGTTGGTTGGAACCTCTCCAGCGCACTGACAAATAAAGGATGATTAATTTAAGATTGACTTCGAGTATCCCTGTGTAAGAATTTCCATGACAGCCTCATGGTGAAATCCCTGAGCAGTTTCCTTCCTCTCCAACAACTGAGTTAGGAAGGACGCCCATATCTTTGTAGTGACTGGGTGTATTTTAAGGGTAATTAATAACTTCACCATGCTCAAAGGGATATTCAATGTCTGCTTTTTTTAAAATTTTACCCATCTATCAATAGGTGGACTTCTTTGCGAGGCATTGGAAAACCTCCCTGGTCTTTGTGGTTGAATCTGTATTTGAAATTCACTGCTCGACTGAGGGACCTTAAAGATAATTGTATGTGTGGGGTACAGAGATGAGGTAGTCAGTCAAAAATCTTGTTAAACACTATTATTGCACATGCAAGTCCATGCAACTTATTATATGACTTGTGAAGCACATTATTACTCCTGAACTTTCAGACTTGCCATAACACCATAATACTTATTGACTCAAGAAATTTCAGCTTTTCATTTTTTATTAATTTGTAAGATTTTCTAAAAACATAATTCCACTTTGACATTATGGGGTCTTGTGTGTAGGCAAGCAACATAAATATATTTTAAATTCAGGCTCTAACACAACAAAATGTGGAAAAGCACTGTAGATTTCAAGTTCACTGCATGTATTTTAACTTCTTAATGTACAGAACTTTTTCTCAATATACCCACCCATGAAGGCGGAAATAGTTGGCACATTGATTCTGTGAGATACTGTGTGTTCCTGTTTTCCTTGTGAAACAAGCAAACAAACAGTTCATCTAAGTTTTACTACTGTTTTTCATATCAAAACAAAGTAGCTAAAATCTCCCCAACCAACATTTCACTTACAAAGACGTACACAATAAATAAATAAATATCTCTCGTTCAGCCTCCATCAGTTGGGCATAGTGGAGCGACCTCTGGAAAACATACCGCCTGCTAGCTCGCTAATAAGACAAGCCCAATCTAGCGCTTCTTCATCGGGAGCTTCGTAACTCGTTAGGCTAATTACAGCTATCACAAGTTGATTCCGCCTGTAATAATTAAGTGACGACTCGTCAAAGAGAATAGAGGAGCTAGACAGGTCCTCCGTGCACAACAAACTCACTATCCAGGCCATTAGCGAAAGAACTGACGTGTGCACAAACATTAATAAGGGAGAGATGCTGCAAACTTCCTGGATAAATTACAGGGATGCTAATTCAAACTCTGGTATCACTTTGAAAACGTTCCAACCCCCAAATGGCGGCGGAGAATTGGAACAGTGCGGAACAGGGGAGGAGCAGCTTTTTTGGGATTGAGAATGTACAGTATAACTTTCCCTTGCATCATTGACAGTAGTGGGAGGGAGTCGAGACAATGGCTTTGGAGGCTACATTTGACTCATTGAACGCATGCTTTAAAGTTGCGTATCAGTCTTTTATTAATTATAACACAGCATTTTGTCATCAAGGCCATCCAAATATAAAAACAAGCATTCTGTCTTTAATCCAAGAAGGTTTCCAAAATGTGTTCATCAATTGGCACAAACAGAATATGTTAATTTCTGATTTGATTTGACCCACAATATATCTGTCGAGTTAGCTTTTGGCATTGCAGCAGCATGTGTTGTGTGTTGTGCTGCTGCATGGTGTGAGCACACTACAGGAGATGATCAATAAAGTGGGAGACAGGAAGCTGTCTCCTCTGCCTGTGGATGTTTAGAATGTTTTAAGGACATTTGGAAGTGTCAAAGAGGAAGAAAAGGCAACGTTTTGAAGCCCCTTTTTTGCTTTCAGTTTCATACCCTTCAAGTGGTAGGGTTAGCGGTCTGTGTGCTTGTGTGTGTATGTGTGCATGAATATACTGTACATACGTTTGTGTGTGTGTGTGTGTGTTCATTTGTGTGTGAGTTCATGTGTGTGTGAGCATGGCTGCAAGCCCGCCTGTGAGTGTGTTTTCAGGAGGGACGATAATGAGTGAACAGGCAGCGTGGGCCTGGGGCTGAGTGTCTTTTCCAGCGCCCACAGCCCCTCTCAGGCTGGCTGCTCCCATCAAAGAGAAGCCTTGTATCTCAGAGGAGCTTAGAAATTCTGCCCCAGGCTTGGCGAGGCCTTCACAGCACTCGCCTAAGGGGCCTGAGCCAGCCAACCATGGGTCCAAGAGCACACTCAGACAAGAGCAGTGGATAACCACACTAGGGGAGAGCCAAGGAGCCAGTGCAGTGAGCCGAACAAAGAGCATGCAGTGTCATCATAGAGTTTGCTGAAGACGATATTGGGGAGAAGATGTATTTTTCTTGGAAGCACAAAAATAGCGGTTTGTTGCTGGAGCATGATTTCTCATTGGGAGATTGCTGAACATATTACACATTTCTGTGTTCTGTGAATCATTTTCTTCATTAACAGATAATAAAAGCCCATTATGAAAGTACATTAATATTCAAGTGATGAGTTGGGAGAGGAGGATGTTTTTCAAAATGTATGTTTAGTTTTCAGTTTTCAACTGTCTATTCACTTAATTACTCTTACAAGGATTTCCTAATTGTGATACTGCACTTGAAAAGATAATTCCTTACACGTTATGTACCACACAATAGGTTACACAAAACCCAGTACCCTGGAGAAAATAGAGAAAACCAACCATCATCGTGCTCAATCTTACCTTAGCATTGGGAGTGTGTACTGAATGTGTGTGTGTGTGTGTGTTTGTTTGTGTGTGTGTGTGTGTGTGTGTGTGTGTGTGTGTGTGTGTGTGTGTGTGTGTGTGTGTGTGTGTGTGTGTGTGTGTGTGTGTGTGTGTGTGTGTGTGTGTGTGTGTGTGTGTGTGTGTGTGTGCGTCCATGCAGGAGTGGGTGCGTGCGTCTGTTTACAGGTGTCCTTTAAATGCCTGATGGTTCTCAAAATCTCCTCAAGGGAGTTTTGCCTTACCACTTTTTGGAGTGCTTAGTGTGAATGAACTAACAGAGAGAATTTACAGTATATAGCACAGAAAATGTACAGTATATTGCACAAATGTATGCTTTGAGACCACGTCTTACCTGTAAACGGCCCGCTTATCTGACTCCAGCTGGGCCTGGGGGTCAAGGGTCACACTGATGGGGTTATTCCCAGCCTCCGAGGATGCTGAGATGTGGACCTGTTGGGCCTTGGAGTTCTGTTGGGTGGTGCCCGTCATCTGAGGGCAGAGCAAACAGAACCACAGTGAACTTCAATACATAGAACGGTAGCCCTGGTCCCAGATCTGTCTGTGCATTAGCTAACTCAGAACCACAGTTAACTGCATAGACTGGTAGCCTGGTCCCAGATCTGTTCATGCATTCAGAACCACAGTCAACTACATACACCGGTAGCCTGGTCCCAGATCTGTATGTGCATTAGCCCTCTTCTGGCTGGTTTTGTGTTCCACTATCTCATCTCTAGCAGGCACACACACACACATTATCAGATTCTGTGAACTACATGAGTGGATAGACAACCAGCTTGATCTTTCCGCATGGCCTATGAAAGATGGGCGTGTTATTTTGATGTGATGGTCTGGATGTGTACAATGCATCTCTTCAATCGTGTCGATCCTCCACCTCTTTCTCTTTCTCCCACCCCCTCCTCTCGTCTCCTTTTCCCCCTCAGTCTTTGGAGAGAAGGAAATGGGTCCTCCATCCCCCCTGTGTTGGTTTGGGGAGGAAGCATCTTAATCTCGGCTCCAAATGGGAAATAAATTAGCTTCTTCACACTTAACTAGCTCTCATTTGCATTTTGTTGCCTGCACTGACTGTGGCTTGGGAGCTCTCCCCTGTCACTAATCCTCTGGGCGGAAGGAGACAGTGGTAGAGTGGAGACAGGGAGGGGGATGGTGAGGCTCTGATTGAACCTACTCTACTTCCTTCTCTAGGATACTGCTTAGCTAGGATAAGGTTAAAGGGCAATTCTGCCACTTTTCAACCTCATATGTGGCTCGTGTCAGGAAACTAGGCGTATGTCGCGGGTCACTACTTCACAGGAAAGCCATTTGAAAGTAAACTTTTTATTATTATCAAAATGTGTTTTCTGGCAGAAATGCCCTCTAGAACATGTGAACTTTCATGTGCCTTAATAACAAACTTGTATGCCATTTGTTAAGCAACAGAAAAAGTGAGCAACCTTCCAGCTAGCTATGATTGGCTGAGATAATAAGTGGGCTGGACATGCCGAGAGATCAATTCGGATTGGTCAGCCATATAGCACGCTTCTGTCTATTTGAGCTGGTCAGTATGTTTAGGTATCCCTGCCTAATGCGTCTATTTTGAAAATATATCACGTAGTAGAACTGCATAAGTGTTGCTCTCCACTTTCTAGAGGATCAAGTTTAGAAATCAGTGGAATTAGAGGATAATAGCTAAGGAGATGGAGAAAACATCTGTCTCCGGATTACACCTTCAAACTAAGGGCAACCATGGCATCTCTGACAGGGAGAAGCGTCCATTCTTGATGTCTAGCTAGCTACATTTTCAGATATGACACATTTCTAATTTAACAGAAAGCCTTTTTCCTTTCAAGTTAAAGTGTACTGTTAGCTAGCTAGCTAAAGTTAGCTGGCTGGCTCGCTAGCTAACGTTACGTGTATGATCTTATTATTCATATCTCAGATACATTTGTGTTGCTAGTTATAGCCTAATGTTAGCTAGCTAACATTGACCCTGGTTGGTTAGCTACCTTCAGATTCATGCAGGGTAGTAACGTCATGATTTGGGATAATGGTTCATTGTTTACCTAGCTAGCTAGCTACATGGCTTAACTTCTTATGGCTGCAGGGGCAGTATTGAGTAGCTTGGATGAAAGGTGCACAGAGGTGCCCAGAGTAAACGGCCTGCTCCTCAGTCATAGTTGCTAATATATGCATATTATTAGTAGTATTGGATAGAAAACACTCTGAAGTTTCCAAAACTGTTTTAAGTATGTCTGTGAGTATAACAGAACTCATATGGCAGACAAAAACCTGAGAAAAAATCCAAACAGGAAGTGGAAATTCTGAGGCTGGTCGATTTTCAACCAAGATCCTATTGAAATCACAGCGAGATATGGATGAGTTTGCACTTCCTATGGCTTCCACTAGATGTCAACAGTCTGTAGAACCTGTCTGTATTAAAAGACTAGTTGATCATTAGAAAACACTTTTGCAATTATGTTAGCACAGTTAAACTGTTGTCCTGATTAAAGAAGCAATAAAACTGGCCTTCTTTAGACTAGTTGAGTATCTGGAGCATCAGCATTTGTGGGTTAGATTACAGGCTCAAAATGGCCAGAAAAAAATAACTTTATTCTGAAATGTGTCAGTCTATTCTTGTTCTTGCCAAGAAACTGAAGATCTGGTATAACACTGTGTCTGGTATAACACTATATAACACTTGACAATTTCTCGCATGGAATAGCCTTCATTTCTCAGAACAAGAATAGACTGACGAGTTTCAGAAGAAAGTTATTTGTTTCTGGTCATTTTGTTGCTTCTTTAATCATAACAACAGTTGTCAGCTGTGCTAACATAATTGCAAAAGGGTTTTCTAATGATCAATTAGCCTTTTAAAATTATAAACCTGGATTAGCTAACACAACGTGCCATTGGAATACAGGAGTGATGGTTGCTGATAATGTAGATATTCCATAACAATTCTGCCGTTTCCAGCTACAATAGTCATTTACAACATTAACAATGTCTACACTGTATTTCTGATCAATGTGATGTTATTTTAATGGACATTTTTTTTTTGCATTTCTTTCAAAAACAAGGACATTTCTAAGTGACCCCAAACTTTTGAACGGTAGTGTATGTGAAAATGGCGCGTTGCTATGAACTGTGATTAAAAAGATACAAGGAAAAGTTTTTAAAAAATGCCTTGGCAGCAGCTAAAAGGGATCCCTAATAAATACAAAAATCTCATAGCATTTGTTTTTGAAATGTTTTAACTTCGGGTGATGTCATCGGGTATTGTAACGATTGTTCTCCTCCTCGTCTGAGGAGGAGCCTGGATCGGACCAAAACGCAGCTTGTGTGGAATACATGATGAATTTATTTAAACAAGACGAACACGAAGCACACTTGATAAATTACAAAATAACAAAAAAAGACGTAGACCGACCTGGACATGAGAACTTACATAACACGAAGAACGCACGAACAGGAACAGACTAAACAAACGAAACAGTCCCGTGTGGTACATACACAGACACGGAAGACAATCACCCACAAACAAACGGTGTGAACAGCCTACCTTAATATGGTTCTCAATCAGAGGAAACGTCAAACACCTGCCCCTGATTGAGAACCATATAAGGCTAATTAACCAATGAACCTAAACAAGAAACAAATAACATAGACTGCCCACCCAGCTCACGTCCTGACCAACTAAACAAAGCTAAACAAAGGAAAAACAGGTCAGGAACGTGACAGGTATAATTATTTACTTTACATATTTTTTCTACAAAACTCAAAAAAGCAGAGTTTTCACACTGTTATTGTGTTGGAGATAATGACAATGAAGTTGAAAAGTGGTGGATTTGCCCTGTTGGTCTCAGGTTGACATTGAGGTAGGGTAAACTGCTCCTATATCTGCAGTTAGGTCTGGTCTAACTCTTATAACAATGTTTATAAGAGTTAGGCTCTTATAACAATGTTTGTTTGGAAGTGCATTTGACTAAAGACAAATAAAATACTCTAGAATGTTTTCTGCAAGAAATTTTCAATTGATTATTTACATTCTAATCCATTTCCTTAATTGGCTGAAATAAAAACTGCTTTGACCCCAACCCTGAGCTGACTACTAGTGGTGTACTGACCTGTTGGCTCTCCTGGTACGATGGTGGAGGAACGCTCTGAGTGGCCATCATTGTTAGTGCTGGGGACACATGTTGCATCATGGGACAGATTCACATGGAGACCTGCAGGGGGACACAAACACACATAGTGTTAAGAGTACATTATCGCCTCACGAGTAGCGCAGTGGTCTAAGGCTGTGCCACTAAAGATTCAGGGTTCGAGTCCAGACTCTGTCGCAGTTGGCCGCGACCGGGAAACCCATGGGGCGGCATACAATTGGCCCAGCGTCGTCCGGGTTAGGGGAGGGTTTGGCCGGCAGGGATGTCCTTGTCCCATCGCACGCTAGTGACTCCTGTGGCGGGCCAGGCGCAGTGCATGCTGATACAGTCGCCAGGTGTACGGTGTTTCCTCCGACACATTGATGCGGCTGGCGTCTGGGTTAAGTGGGCACTGTGTCAAGAAGCAGTGCGGCTTGGTTGGGTTGTGTTTCGGAGGACAGATGGCTCTTGACCTCATCGATGAGACAAGACTGTAACTACCAATTGGATACCATGAAATTGGGGTGAAAGAGGTAAATAAATGTATAATAAATAAATGAGTACATTATCATTTAAACATCAGGTGTTTGTCTCCTGAGTGGCGCAGCGGTCTAAGGCACTCTGAGTGCAAGAGGTGTCACTACAGTCCCTGGTTTGAATCCAGGCTGTATCACATCCGGCTGTGATTGGGAGTCCCATAGGGTGGCGCACAATTGGCCCAGTGTCGTCCGGGTTTGGCTGGGGTAGGCTGACATTGTAAATAAGAATTTGCTCTTAACTGACTTGCCTAGTTCAAATATATATATATATAAGAAGTGGCTAATTGCTGGTCCAGGGTCAGGCCCTGTATTCATAAAGCATCTCAGAGTAGGAGAGCTACAGTTGTGCTTTTTAGACCATGATGAATAAGACTACATTGACAGGGGGGGACATGATCCTAGATCAACACTCCTACTCTGGGAAGTGTTATGAACACCCAGGTATTTACCTAATCAGCTTTAGTGGGTGGTTTATCCGTGCTACTTTCACTTTTACCATGCTTGGTGCGTTTCTATGTACACTGAACAAAAATATAAATGCAACATGCAACAATTTCTAAGATTTTACTGAGGTACAGTTCATGTAAGGAAATCAGTCAATTGAAATAAATAAATTAGGCCCTAATCTATGGATTTCACATGACTGAGAATACAGATATGCATCTGTTGGTCACAGATACTTTAAAAATCCATCAAATCAAATCAAATGTTATTAGTCACATGTGCCGAATACAACAATACCTTACAGTGAAATACTTAATTACAAGCCCCTAACCAACAATGTAGTTTAAAAAATATGAAAAAGAATAAGAAATAAAAGGAACAAGTAATTAAAGAGCAGCAGTAAAATAACAATATACAGGGGGTACCGGTACAGAGTCAATGTGCAGGGGCACCGGTGTCGAGGTAATTGAGGTAATATGTACATGTAGGTAGAGTTATTAAAGTGACTATGCATAGATAATAACAGAGAGTAGCAGCAGCGTAAAAGAGGGGGTGGGGGGGGGGGGGGTAATGCAAATAGTCTGGGTAGCCATTTGATTAGATGTTCTGGAGTCTTACGGCTTGGGGGTAGAAGCTGTTTAGAAGCCTCTTGGACATAGACTGGCACTCCGGTACTACTTGCCGTGCGGTAGCAGAGAGAACAGTCTATGACTTGGGTGGCTGGAGTCCTTGACAATTTTTAGGGCCTTCCTCTGACACCACCTGGTATAGAGGTCCTGGATGGCAGGAAGCTTGGCCCCAGTGATGTACTGGGCCATTCGCACTACCCTCTGTAGTGCTTTGTGGTCAGAGGCCGAGCAGTTGCCATACCAGGCAGTGATACAACCAGTCAGGATGATCTCAATGGTGCAGCTGTAGAACCTTTTGAGGATCTGAGGACCTATGGCAAATCTATTCAGTCTCCTGAGGGGGAATAGGTTTTGTCGTGCCCTCTTCACGACTGTCTTGGTGTGCTTGGACCATGTTAGTTTGTTTGTGATGTGGACACCAAGGAACTTGAAGCTCTCAACCTGCTCCACTACGGCCCCGTCGATGAGAATGGGGGCGTGCTCAGTCATCCTTTTCCTGTAGTCCACAATCATCTCCTTTGTCTTGATCAGGTTGAGGGAGAGTGCGTGGATCAGAAAACCAGTATCTGGTATGACAACCATTTGCCTCGTGCAGCATGACACATCTCCTTCGCATACAGTTGATCCAGAAAATGATTAACTTGCTGTACAGTATGTAAAATGCATCTTGTGTTGAGAATGAGTGCGCAGCAGTTGTCTGGTTTGTTACTGCACCAGACAACCGCCAGGTGCTGCTATGATATCTCTCTCTCTCTCTCTCTCTCTCTCTCTCTCTCTCTCTCTCTCTCTCTCTCTCTCTCTCTCTCTCTCTCGTAAAATGCTAAACTACAAAGCACCTCACAAAGTGCAAAAGCAATGCAAAAATGGACCTACAACAGATGCAACATTACAAAATAGGTGACATTATAGTAACACTTAACAAGATAACACACAATAAGGGATCAGTGCCCTTGTTTTCCTCATGTAGTGGATGGTAGGTTGTAGTTATGAAACCAAGCCAACCAGTGTCCAATTAAAGCTCCAGTCAGTGGACTAATTGCTATTGTCCAGACCTGGAGGAGTCCCGCAGGGTTGTGTACTGTACCTGGTGGAGTTATAGGGTCTCTAGAGTTAACACACACACATGCACATGCAAGAAAACACATACACGCGCACACACACACACACACACACACACACACACACACACACACACACACACACACACACACACACACACACACACACACACACACACACACACACACACACACACACACACACACCACACACACAGAAACTATTCCCATGTATGGCACAGCATCAGTGGAACAGCATGTATAGTCATGAGCATGAAGGTCCCTTTGGATGGTAGGGTATGAATCACATTAATTGCTGGTGTGGTTACAGGAAGATTGGGAGCGGTACTGTGGAATAGATGATACAGTATCTGTCATGCTTACTAAGAAGTCTGAACTTGGCAGGTATAATTGTTAACAGCCAGAGAGGTCTAGGAGTTAAATCAGATTGAGATTGTGAGTCATACCAAAACAAGGCTAGACACAGGGAGTCGCATTGGACTGAACCATTTCAACTCTATTTTACAGGCAGAAAGGGCAAAAACAGGGCACAAATACCCATGCTTCCATGCAAATAACTGAGACATTGTAAAATATCAGATGTAGGATCTCAATTTGAGCCAGTTTGCCACAGTAGGAACATAATCTTGCAGCAGCAGGAAATGTGAATTATTATGTGGATTATAATTACGCCTAATGGACATTTTTGTAGGGGTTGATACATGTTTCCTAAGGGAAAATCAAATAAATTACAAACTTCAGAAGCATTTTTAAACCTCAAATACACTACAAGTTTAAAATGTCCTGCATTACAGGAAAGATATTCTGCAACAGGGTGGTCAAATTTAGATCCTACATCTGTATATTATACCCAGTCACCATTTCCATAAAGAATTCCCCTGCTCTACTCTGAATAGGAACAGTGTCTTTGAGTTTGAGGGGACACAAGTGCACAAGACAGCACAAGGACCCAGACAGCCAGACAAGAGAGGAAGTGGTGCGAACGGCTTCTCATCTCTCCCCCATACACAGACAAGGAGACACAGATGACGGGCGTGCTCCACCAGTGAGCTCATCCCATCCTATCCTAGGACCCGGCCTGGCACCAACGTGTGTGGAAAAGTGCCCCGGGAGGCTCTAAAACACAACCACCCGTCAACTCAGCCAGCCCCCCACATAACTCAACACAACATCTTGCTAATGATATTATTAACCCACTATCGACACCTATGTCCTCCAAATGGTTCGCATCTCACCTCACATCTTCTAAGGCATTTTTGTACAACCACCCCCAGAATGGATCCTGGCTCTGAAATTGCACATTTTAGTTAATCTGACGAGCTCTGGTCCAAATCATACAAATTGAGGATGATGGGTGTGTGTGAGTGTGATTATACTGATTTCTCTTCCTGGCTTATGTTCTCGTTCCAAGTGGTGTCACCTGAAAGGTATGTCCCCTTTTATTGGTCCTCATTTTAATTGCAAATGCAGGGTTGGTAATTAAACGGAAAATGACACAGTAGGAACATAATCTCGCAGCAGCAGGAAATGTGAATTATTATGTGGATTATAATGAGGGTTACCTAGTGGTTAGAGCAGGGGTCGGGAACCTATGGCTCCCGAGCCAGGTGTGGCTCTTTTGATGATTGCATCTGGCTCGCAGATAAAACAAAATATTCTCACTTGTTTTAATCCATCCATCGATTTTTCACTGCTCATGTCCTGTTCAGGGCTGCAGGAGCAATTGTCCATTATTTTAATTAAATGATACTGGCCTACGTTGGCCATTGCTAGGTAAAACAGGTAAACGCCTCCTTTTGAATCAGTCTGCTCGGTCATTAGCTCAAAGCTAACCCTTCGACGAAGAAGATGGCGAAAAGAAAAAAAGATGACGAGTATCGTACATTTCAGTACGAATGGACCGAAGAATTCGCCTTTGTGGAGAGAGCAGGTTCTGCGGTGTGTCTAATTTGCAATGACAAAATTACATCGATGAAACGGTCGAATGTAAAGCGGCACTTCGACACGCACCATGCTACCTTTGCATCAAAATACCCTGCGGGAGACAGCAGAAAGAAAGCGTGCCAAGAGCTACTGAGCAGGGTGCAAGCTAGCCAGCAGCAACTCCGCGTATGGACCCGGCAAGGTGACTATAATTCCGCTAGCTTTGCTGGATCTTTAGCAATAGTGAGGAACGGAAAACCATTCACAGATGGCGAGTATGCTAAAACGTTCATGCTGGATGTAGCCAATGAACTTTTTGATGATCTTCCGAACAAAGACAAGATAATTAAACGGATACAAGACATGCCTCTGTCGGCAAGAACTGTTCATGATCGTACCATCGTGATGGCAAACAAAGTGGAGGAAACGCAAGTGAAGGACATAAATGCAGCGCCGTTCTTTTCCCTGGCTTTGGATGAGTCAACAGACGTGAGCCATTTGTCGCAGTTCAGCGTGATTGCAAGATATGCTGTTGGTGACACACTGCGCAAAGAAAGTCTTGCAGTTCTGCCATTAAAAGGGTCCACAAGAGGTGAGGATTTATTTAAGTCTTTCATGGAGTTTGCTCAAGAAAAAAATCTACCTATGGATAAACTTCTCTCAGTGTGTACTGATGGTGCTCCGTGTATGGTGGGGAATAAAAAAGGATTTGTGGCGCTTCTCCGTGAACATGAAAATAGACCCATCCTAAGTTTCCATTGCATTCTACACCAGGAGGCACTTTGTGCTCAGATGTGTGACAGGCAGTTTGGGGAAGTGATGTCGCTGGTCATTCGTGTGATCAACTTTATTGTTGCTCGAGCCTTAAATGATCGCCAGTTTAAAACACTGCTGGATGAAGTTGGAAATAACTATCCTGGTCTGCTTTTGCACAGCAATGTGCGTTGGTTGTCAAGAGGGAAGGTGCTTAGCCGTTTTGCGGCTTGCCTGAAAGAAATCCGGACTTTCCTTGAAATGAAAGGCATCGAGCATCCTGAGCTAGCCGAAACTGAGTGGCTCCTCAAGTTTTACTATCTCGTAGATATGACTGAACATCTGAACCAGCTCAACGTGAAAATGCAAGGCATTGGAAATACAGTGTTATCCCTTCAACAAGCTGTTTGCTTTTGAAAACAAGCTAGAACTTTTCATCATGGATCTTGAAACAGGTCGTTTACTACATTTTGAAAAACTGAGCCAATTTAAAGATGCATGCACAGCAAGTGAGCCTATTCAAAACTTTGATCTCCACCAGCTAGCTCGCTGCACATCCAGTCTCCTACAGTCCTTCAAAGCACGCTTTGGAGAATTTTGTGAGCACACTCGTCTTTTTAAGTTCATCACCCTTCCAAACGAGTGTTCACTGAACACAGCCGACCTGAGTTACATTCCTGGTGTCTCCGTCAGAGATTTTGAAGCAGAAGTGGCTGACCTGAAGGCCTCAGACATGTGGGTGAATAAGTTCAAGTCACTGAATGAAGATTTGGAAAGAATCACACGACAGAAAGCGGAGTTGGCGAGCAAGCACATGTGGACAGAAATGAAAAAACTTCAACCCGAAGACCAGCTGATTCTCAAAACTTGGAACGCGCTTCCTGTCACATACCACACACTGCAGCGTGTGAGTATTGCTGTATTGACCATGTTTGGATCTACGTATGCATGTGAGCAGTCATTCTCACATCTTAAAAACATCAAGTCCAACCTACGATCGCGTTTAACGGATGAAAGCCTCAACGCTTGCATGAAGCTTAACCTTACCAAGTACCAACCAGACTACAAAGACATCAGCAAATCCATGCAGCACCAGAAGTCGCATTAATGGTGAGTATTATAACAACATTATTTAAGAATAAATTCAGAGGCTTATTATACTGACATTTAGTTGAATTCACTTTTAAAATATATTATATGGCTCTCACTGAAATACATTTCCAAATTTTTTGCTTTCATGGCTCTCTTAGTCAAAAAGGTTCCCGACCCCTGGGTTAGAGCATTGGGCCAGTAACCGAAAGGTTGCTGGATCGAATCCCTAAGCTGACAAGGTAAAAATCTGTCGTTCTCTCCCTGAACAAGGCAATTAACCCACTGTTTCCCGGTAGGCCGTCATTGTAAAATAATAATTTGTTCTTAACGGACTTGCCTAGTTAAATAAAGGTTTAAATAAAAAAAATAAAAAAACATTTAAAGACTAAAAGATAAATCAATTCCAATTATTGCACAGGTTTTTAAGTGGTCTATCAAGTCTCCCATTCCTCAAGGAATGCAGTAGGCTACCTAACACAACCACATTACATGCACCCGTAAATACACACACACACGTACATGTACGCACAAACACACACACTCTGGGGGACAACCAAGTGGCCAATTAACAAGACCTGTATTTTTATCAGGTCAAATATAACACCCAAATGGACAACAAAACATTCCTTGTAGAATGGTAGGGACACATTTTCCCCTTTCCCAAAGCACCACTGGTCAGTACCAGTAAGTAATTCCACTTTAAGACCCTCACTGGACCAACTATGAGAAATATGGCTACACCATAAACCACTAAGTACGTGCCAGTTGTTTGAGGACCCAATGTAGGAAATGTTATGTGTTTAACAAAGAGCACACCACAAATATGTCCATTCTAAAGCGTACAATTGGCCTACATCATATTGACACAAAGCCTGTCAGTGGCCTAACCACAGTTCGACACCATTACCCTTAGTATTGATAGAAAATCCATATCCGGTCACATTTGATGTGATTAAGTCCTATACCATCCACACTTGACTGAATCACATCACATCTTACTGTATACCATCCACACCTTCTCCAATCCAACCCGTTCAGATCTGTGATTACTTAAAAGAAGGTAGGAAGGAACGAAAGAAGGGTGCATTTCTGAGGTATTCGAACAGGGCCCATGTCTAACTGTGTGGCACGAACGTTACGTTCGATCGATGAGCCTTAACAGGAGGCCTACTGCTCCTTGAGAGCCTTGGCTGAGGAAAGGTAAAAGATGTCATCGATAATTCTTGACATGACCTCGGACAACAATCGTTAGCTCCTGGGTCCAGGCTATTGATGAGGCTAGCTGGGGAGGGGGAAAGCATTACAGTGTCAAAGCTGCTCATGTAGC
Source organism: Salvelinus namaycush (assembly GCF_016432855.1). Lineage (NCBI taxonomy): Eukaryota > Metazoa > Chordata > Actinopteri > Salmoniformes > Salmonidae > Salvelinus > Salvelinus namaycush. Next base: position 39,685,198 of record NC_052309.1, on the reverse strand, counting down.
TGGCTGGCTCTGAATTTCTCAGTTTCTGCAAAAAGAAAATATTGTCACTCTCTCGCTATCTCGTTTTCTCGAACACTTGCGCCCAAACACGTACACACACATACACACACCACCACACACAAAATACACACACATACACACACACATTCCTGTTCCTCTTTTGATAAGACTGAGTCAGCTTTCTACCAAATGTCAGCCACGGTATTTAAACAATGAACTCCCCCACCAAAAACAAACAGTTAAATAAGAAGTGTTAGTAAGAAATTAGCCAGAATCTTTGAAGTGCAAAGACCTCTCCAGTGACATGTCTGACACACAGCGATTGGGCACTCTCGAACACAGCTCTGCTAGGTTTCCCAGCAAACAGGTGATGCCTGCAGTCAAGGGAATGTGGTCAGATGAGTGTTTACAGCACACACACTTCATCCAAATACTCTCACGAGTGGCTTTACACAAAAATCGGGTAAGGAAACCATGTGTTGGAGGATGTTGCACGATCCTTTCTAATCACACACATACTGATAAACTATCAACAGCATAACACAGGTTGACTTCAAGATCGATGCCACATATGATTGCTTCATGCTGCATAATGCCTGACTTAGAGACTGACCGCCGTTGGTTTTCTCAGCGTCCGATGTTAAGAACATGTCGGAATGTGGCAGTTTAATATTGATTTTGTAGTTCTGATTTCAATTGCGCATTGAGGATCATGAAGGAGAAAACCACTGAGAGACTACAACCACAACATTTGCTTGAGCCAAAGGGCTGCCTTCCCCCCCTTTCCATTTTCTCCATCCCGTTACCGAGTTTCCTGGTTACGGACATGACCTGGAAATGCAATGAATAACATTTGCTTCGGAGGTGACACGTAGCCCAAATATCATGCATCTTAATGTCCTAAGTCATAGCAATAACACAGATGAATATGGGTATCCAATTACTGCTCATTCTTAGAGGTAGATTTGCAATGCAAAAGGTAAGAGGAGAGGAGGCCTTGGTGGGTATTCACCATGTGAGAGAGAAGGGCTTGGCAGGAGGTAATGAGGTTGGGGAAGGGGGCACCACACACACTTTTGCACACACACACACACACGCACACAAACACACATCCCTTTGGTATAACCAACGTCATGACATATAAGTGGGCACCACACACACATACCCCACACCGTACAGCCCGAGGCGGGTGGGCCCAACAGCGGTCCTCCGGCCTCATAGCCCCCGGGCTAGGAAGAGGCTCACATCACGGGGCCAAGCCTTCTTCAATCTCTCCCAGTCTCCTTACTTAGCATTCATCCTATTACCATTCGAAAGACACACACACATCGACATTCACACACACGCACACACTCATACACACGCACACACACACAAAATGTGGGGGTAATACCTCAGAAGCCCAATGTGGATGGTTTTGATGCTGTCGCTTGGTGAAGGACGATCATAGACATTGTTAAAGACATAAGTTCAGCAGAGGTCACTGCACAGATACTGCTGAGGGAGAGACTTTGTTGCAGATTGATTTGTTTTGTCTTCACCCTCGATGGTGAAATTGTATCGATGAATCCAGCAAAGAACTGTAGAAGTTAATTAACTCATGTCTGACAAGTTTGCACAGTGCAATAATGTCCATTGAATTTTGGGTAACACTATCTATGAACCACCTGTTTATAATGCCACATAGTGCAATAGAAGGCTTCTTATAAGCATTCATAATAGCTCACAGCTCATTTGAACACCTTTTATGAATGCATTAAGGCTATAGATTCATTCATGCATCAAACAAAAAGCATAATGCATTATAAATTATAAAGACCAATAGTTCCTTATAAGACCCTATATGAATGCATGAGTGCATATAATGCAGTTATAAGTCAGGTGACTCACAGAAAGTGTTTCTGAATGTTCACTTCCCACCCTTTCATACAAACCAGACAAAATGACCTTGAATGATAAATGCTACTTCCTAGTGACATAGTTCTTTAGTAGATTTTGTGATAATGTCCTTCATGCATTTAAATGTGCCACATAAACATAAAAAACACCCTACCATTTCCCAGGAGTATTTTCCGTCCATATACAACAGCATCAGTCGCCCAATCTGACTCCCATTCTTGTTTTCTTTGTATTTATGCAAATGATTGTTTGGATATTACAGATTCAGATGTGATTGCATTCTGTCCTGCTTTTTAAAATTAGATTAAAGATTTGACTATGGATGTTGATGAGACTACTACAGTGTGGTGAAATTTGTGTAATTCCCTAAAGGCGAATGGTTCGCATGCAAATAACCTTATTAGCATATCTAAAAGCTCTTATTATAATTAGGTTGTTTTTTTTCTAAATAGGGAACACGTTACCCTGGGATGAAAAAGAGAGGAATATACATGTTTCACAGAAAATTGCAAAACCTAAAAACTGTATAAACTGTATAAAATCTGGATAAAGTGCAGACGCGCGTTCAACAGGGGAAATAATTCACGAACGTTAGCTAACATTAATAATAATAATTTATCGGATTTATATAGCGCCTTTCCACCTACAGTAGGTGCTCAAAGTGCTTTACATAGTCTGAGGTGAAACACTCACCTCTTCCAACACCAATATGTAGCACTCACTTGGGTGATGCACGACAGCCATTTTTTGTGCCAAAAAGCTCACCACACACCAGCTATCATGGTGGAGTTATATATGTTTATTAAGAATGAGGGGGTGATTAGGTGGCCATGATGGAATGGGGCCAGGTTTGAAATTTAGCAATGACACCGGGGTTAACACCCATACTCTTACAATAAGTGCCATGGGATTTTGTATGACCACAGAGAGTCAGGACACCCATTTAACATCCCATCCGAAAGAAGGCACCCTATGCAGGGCAATTTCCCCTTCACTGCCCTGGGGCATTGGGATCTCCTTAGACCAGAGGGATGAGGTCCCCCTACTGGCAACAACACGTCTGCCACGCTGATCCTCAACACTGGGGCCCCTCAGGGGTGTGTACTTAGTTCCCTCCTGTACTCCCTGTTCACCCACGACTACGTGGCCAAACAGGACTCCAACACCATCATTAAGTTTGCTGACGACACAACAGTGGAAGGCCTGATCACCAACAACGATGAGACAGTGTGGTGCCAGGACAACAACCTCTCCCTCAATGTGAGCAAGACAAAGGAGCTGATCATGGACTACAGGAAAAGGCTGGCCGAACAAGCCCCCATTAACATCGACGGGACTGTAGTGGAGCGGGTCAAGAGTTTCAAGTTCCTTGGTGTCCACATCACCAACAAACTATCATGGTCTAAACACACCAAGACAGTCGTGAAGAGGGCACGACAAAGGAGACTGAATAGATTTGCCATAGGTCCCCAGATCCTCAAAAAAGTTCTACAGCTGCACCATCGAGAGAATCCTGACCGGTTGCATCACCGCCTGGTATGGCAACTGCTCAGCATCTGACCGAAAGGCGCTACAGAGGGTAGTTCGTACAGCCCAGTACATCACTGGGGCCAAGCTTCCTGTCATCCAGGACCTATATACTAGGCAGTGTCAGAGGAAAGACCAAAAAATTGTCAGAGACTCCAGTCACCCAAGTCATAGACGGTTTTCTCTGCTACCGCACGGCAAGCGATACCGGAGCACCAAGTCTAGGACCAAAAGGCTCCTTAACAGCTTCTACCCCCAAACCATAAGACTGCTGAACAATTAATCAAATGGCCATCGGACTATTTACATTGACACCCCCCCCCCCATCTATTTGTTTTGTACACTGCTGCTTCTCACTGTTTATTATCTATGCATTGCCACTTCACCCCTACCTACATGTACAAATTACATCGACTAATCTGTACCACCGCACATTGACTCGGTACCGGTACCCCCTGTATATAGCCTTGTTATTGTAATTTTATTGTGTTACTTTTTATTCTTTTTTACTTTAGTTTATTTTGGTAAATATTTTCTGAACTCTTTTTTGAACTGCACTGTTGGTTAAGGGCTTGTAAGTAAGCATTTCACGGTAAGGTCTACACCTGTTGTATTCGGAGCATGTGACAAATAAAGTTAGATTATTTTATTTGAACACCACTTCCAGCAGCATCTGGTCTCCCATCCAGGATCGACTCTGCTTAACTACAGAGGCAAGCCAGCAGTAGGTTGCAGGGTTAACCTAAAAAGGTTTGCCACTGTTATTTGACAGATACAGTAGATCAAAGGTCTATTTGTTACTTCAGTGGCAAAGCTTATAGGGAAAATATAATATAATATTGGAATATCTAGCAGGTGAACTACGGTATAAGAGTAATTTAATTCCAGAGCTCTGTTGATGACACCAATCAAAATAGGCAGATTATTTCAGAGTAGATTGCCATTTTCAATCAAACTTACTGTGCACCGAAATACATTAATGCATTAGCCAGCCTAATAAAGACCATCTAGATGGTGTTCTTTGTGTATTGACATTATTTTCCAGGTGAATTGGAAAACATTCAACCTATATGTTCCTTTCTGTTTTGAAACATTTAGGCATGTTTTTTCCTCTCTCCCTTCCTCCCTTATAGACTTTCAAATCCAGTCAAACAACACTTTGAGGGACTTCCATTTGGAGATCTTCAGTGCATCCTCCTACACACCACATAGCTTTCATTCTGTGAGTTGTGCTAAGCCGGCTCTGAATGTACCAGCATCTTGATGTTATTAGCCCGATGCAGGGCCGAGCAGGCAGCGTGTCCCGCGGTTGACACACAGCAGTCGCATTTCCTCCCTAAGCTGATAAAAATCGGAATATTTAAGGCTGAAAATTCTGCCTGAAATTGGAACTCCTGAGCTCGGCGAGAGGAGCGTAATCTTCAAAAGTTTGCTGTCTTCAAATCGTTTCCATGGCCCTCTCTCTCTTCTTCTTCTACTCTCATGTTCACAGGCGATACGTCGGTTGTAACATTGTGTGGCTTATCTGCTATTGCATCTGCAAGGCCGTTTTAAAATGGATACCTCCTTATCGGTGGACGTGTGAGTGAGCGAGGCCACAACTTTAGGTGATGGTTGTGGTACATGACAAATACTGTAACTAAGTGACATGGATGGTGTAATACACGTGGGCCCTACCTCAGATGAATCATGTACAAGCCTGTCCTGCTGTTCAAGCTTAATAATTGAATTAAAAAAATATCCATCATATACATTTTTAACATTGAATGTGATTCAATCAGTGGCGGTCGGTGTCATTTATTAAGATATAAAAAAAAAAAAATATGGGCCTTATTTCTATTACATCATATTAGATGACTGTCATTCATATTCCATTCACCCAGCTCAAATTAACATCCATAGGTTTAGCCCACTAGATGATACTCAAATGTTCCCTTTACCCATCATGAGGTTGCTACAATCTAGCCTACAAATAAAAGTTTACAACGTAGGTGCACAGGTCGAGAGAAATTAGAGTAATTAAGGTGACAGACAGTGACACATTCAATACCGCCTTGTACACTCTGGCCTGAATCTAGCTGATCTAGGGTGTAATCATTAGTCCAACAGTTGCAAACAAGTTTCTATTGGACAAATGCAGGTATGTTTATCCCCGTTTCGTTCCGTTTGCTTCTGTTTAAGAAACGTTTTTCAACAGAATCAAAACACTCCTGATCACACGCAAACACAGAACTAGCAGCCAAATATAAACCGCATAATCACTTTGCTCATTGTATATATAATTCCTTCTCGCATCTACGCTCTCTCCTCCTCTCACCTTTTCCCTTCACTTGTGGACTTCAGTGCACAATACAACAGCTGTCTGTGACCAGGCAAAAAAAACTTTCCAAGCCAAACTTTCATACCATAACCGCTAACCACAGCCTACATCGTTGTCACCATATTAAGGTCATAGTCAACATATAGTAGCTACTAGAACTAACGCGCTAGTAAACCCGATACAATCATGCAGTACAGTATACAGCAAGCAGTTTAGCAGTTACACCGGCGGGCCTCGGTGGCAATAAATGAATAAAGCCAAAAGCTTACCTTGACTTGGAAGAGTTCCAGTGTTGGATAGCATTAGACAGCTAGCGTTGGATAGCATCCCTCTCTGTTTTAACTGGGTATTTGAGTAGGCTAAACTAGTTAGTTAAGTAAGTGAAAGTGAAAGTAAAAGATATATATGCTATGAAATATAGTTATCTCTCTCTGTCTTTAATTCGTTTTTCTGTCAACTACTCACCACATGTTATGCACTGCAGTGCTAGCTGTAGCTTATGCTTTCAGTACAAGATTAATTTTCTGACCTTTTGATTGGGTGGACAACGTGTCAGTTCAAGCTGCAAGAGCTCTGATAGTTTGGAGGAAGTCCTCTGGAAGTTGTCATAACTACTGTGTAAGTTTATGGAAGGGGTCTCCTAGGTTTTTTAATGTTTCACTTGTTTAACTTTTTTATTCACGATAAAAATTGCTATTTTCCCAACACCCCGGCTTATCCACTGGCTTAAAAAAATCAGTCGGGATCTTAAGCACTTACAAATTCATAACATATTGTACGGTACGAATTGGAATTTGTAACTTATCATAAAATATATATATTTTTGCAGTAACATATTGTACAAAATGGATGATGTAGTACACAATTGTGCACAATTTTCTGGGACCCGTTTTGCCTTGAGCATTACTTTCAAAACTCCTGGCGGAAATTACACAAAATCTCTGGAGCATTACTTTAAGGGGAGCATGACTCTGTGTCCGGTGCCTTTAGTTCAACTTCAAACACCTTTAGACAACAGCTTTTAGAGTGAATATTAGGTATACAACACCTAACATTGACACGAGGTTAAATCAAGAGTTTGCAAGGTTGACATGAGTTAAATGAACAGCCAGTGCCATGCCATGCCCTGCTTGGTGCCACCGGAGGGTGAGGGCACATTGTGCAGAGGTATTGGCAGGCATGTGGAGGGGAACATTAAGAGCACCTAGTCATCTGCATGCAGAGGATTCCATCTCTCTATCCTCCTTCCATCCCTCTATCCCTCCCCCTACAAAGGACAAGTGACGGGGAATATTTGAGGAGAGCGGCAGGGGGCTAATGAGTGGGGGGGTTATCAGGTGTGTGGGGGGATGTGGAGGAGGTAGAATGGTTGGGATGCGCAGCTTTGATTGTCAGCAGATTCCTGGTGGAGAGGGTTTGAGGCCCCCTCGTCAGGGTCTGGATGAGCCGCTGAGGGGGGTCAGACTATTATAGCAGGTGGAGGAACCAGGGCAAGGTGGATGACATGTGTGGAGGCGGTAGGGAGAAAGACCTTCACCCCATAAGGGTGTTCGTAGGCAATGTGTGGTTGGACCCATGAGGAAACCGAAGGGTAACCAATACTTGGTTGAGCATAATGAGAGATTGGTCCACAAAGTCTAAAATCTGTCTGAAAGATAGCTAGGCTACTGAATATGCTAGCTAATTGAGATCCAGTTCATGCATGCTCCCTTCAAAATGATTGAAAAGTGAACAACTATTATCCCTATATACAGTTTCATTCCCTGCAACAATGAACCACTCCCCTCATTTTCTCTCTTAATCCAGATGTATTTTTCCTGTAAAATGGAAATCTGATAACTGTACACAACCATTCCCAAGGGCCTGGTAATTACGATATCACTTGCTGATACCAACAACAAAAAAACACAATTCAAACGATCACAGTGGGTATGCCATAAAGTTAGGGGGAAAAAACAGTGTCAGGGGCACTTGGAGAGCATGGAGAGCCGTCTAGAACACAAACCAGGCAGTGGGGAAGAAAGAGACAATAAAAAGTAGGCCAGAGCTCTGAAATGAGAGGGGCAAATAATGAGGGAGACGCTGGTGTTTGCTGCTCTTGGCACCGACAGCTGATGTTTGTCTTTGTGTCGGGGAAGGAGCCCAGCCGAATGGAATCCTTGGAAACACCAAACAATCCAATATTACATTTCCTCTCTCAAATGCCACAGGGAGCGGAGGGGAGCATGTGTGGGGTGATGAGGGAGAGAGGGGGAGTGAGAAAGCAAGAACTAGAGAAAAAGAGAGAAAGGGAGTGTGAGAAAGGAAGAGACACAAGTAGATTAAGAAAGAGAGAGAAGGTAAGAGATGAAAGGAGCCAGATGGAGATATAGAGAGAGAGAGGAGAGAGCAGCCAACACCAGAGAGAACAGAGACATTGGGGACTCAGTATTACCAATGCTGTTTTAAAATGGGAAAAAATAGAAAATGCACAGCTATCATGAGCCAGCGATTAGAACTGAACAGGCAAGTTGCTGCAGGTGCATCAACAAGTCCCTTTGATATTTTAAGTAGAAATTGTGCACAAATGTAGCATTTTAAAAGCCTGTTATATTAAATAAAGTTCCCTTTAATATAGACCACATGGAAAAATCAGCCCCAGCCAAAAGGACATCTGGAGTACATTAGAGCTCTGAGGACATTGGATCTCCCCCGAGCGGCAAGACTGGATGGGTGGCCCGCTCCTCCATTTTAGCAACAGGCCCGACCCTTTGTGATTGATAGGGGGCCTGCCTGGAGGAGTCCCCGCACACTTAACACTCACACACACCGCACATGCCACACACTGCACACACTAAACACTCAAGTACAACATACCTCATACGCCACATTATATGTTGTAGGGTTCATACATGTAGTGTAAATGTAGTATTATATTTATCACTCACATAAGTGAACACTGCAAATGTCAGAAAGTGTGAAGTTAATAATCATGGGCACATTGCACACAGTTAACACTTTTAGAGTGTTGCACATATCACTCATTGCTAGATTCCTGAACTCTCAAAACTCATGCACGCACTACAACACAAATAACTTGAAAGAATTTGACAGTATTATTATAAAAATGATTCGACAGATTCTTCACAAAGTTGCTACACTTCATGTTGCAGTCTTAATCTAAATTATACTGCACATAGAGACATTTTCTGTTTACAAGCAAACATCACGTTTAAGTGATGCACGCGTATCCTCACATCAAAAGCCCTGTAGCAGTATAGCTATACACTGATGTCGGGAACTTGACAAACTTAATAACAATGAGTGAATGATAACTATGAAAACACACAAGACTGATGGGTATAGCTATGCTCAATAAGTATATTATTCTAGCTCTATTGGTGATATTTTACCTTGCCTCGCTATCTTGCTAGCTAATCAATCCTCCGATGACAGCTGCCATGTTGTAGGCGCTAACCATCTGACTACGTATTTGTTAGCTTGCAGCCCTTGCAGAAAAAACATGCATTTCACGTGAACACATGGGAAGTGTTCCAAAAAAACATGTTTCCATTTGATCACATGATCTTATGTGAAGTTAATGTGATAGAAACTACAAGTGAAAACGGGATGACTTGTGAAGTGTTCCAAAAACAGATATATTCATCTGATTTCAGATTGATTGATTTAACGTGAAATCAGGTGAAATTCACATGAAATGAATTTTCCGCATGTGAAATAATGTGTTTTTTCTGTAAGGGAGAAGCTGCATCTGAAGTTGTATTCAATCCAATGTAAACAAGCCCCTTTCTGATGTCTTTTAACAATGAGGCCGAGAAATGGGTCTATACTGTTGACTAGAACTTGGGGGATCATCATTCTCTCCATATGGAAGCAATGTGAAATGATGTTGAGAAACAACATACAATTGCTTCACTTCCAGATCATCAAAGCATTGCTTAAAGCATAATTTATGTTAGTTATTCTTAAGCTATATTTAATATACTGTGTATATGTCTTCCCTATACGTTTTCAGTATTCTTGACAGTGAGAAAATAATAATTTTTTCAAAAAGTTCAAAAGGATCCCCTCATTTCAAAGAAATTGCCATCACTTGATTTGCCATTTCAAATCAATTGCAGCATCGGCCCAATTCACAGGAACTTCTCAGTGGCGTGCCACACACCACACAGACGAGGTTGATCCATATTTCACGTTTGAATATAAGATGGAAACGAAAGAGAGAGAGAAGAGGGGGGGGGGCAGATCAGCCTCCATGCCAGAAGATGGGGGAGAGGCAGACCGAGACAGACCGAAAAGAAAGGGAAGAAACAGGCGACATTTAGAGTAAATGGCATCCAAAACCCTCTCCAATTATCTTTGCCAGCCACGCCAGCGAGACTGACTTAATTAAAATGACTTGAGAGAGAGGGGAGCGAAAGGAGCCGCCAGTGATTGAGGGGGCAAGGCGGGTATGTATCAGCGGCGAGCACAAAGCTTGGGCGTCGGGCGACTGCCGACCACACTCCCTTTTCAATTCTGACATCAAAAGAAAATAAAGAAATCATAATAAAAAAGAGAGGCCCTTGCCGTTTGGAGCCATGTAATTGCACTATTCAAATCCAATGTTTTTATCATCGTTCAGATATTCTATAGAAGAAATGTATTTATACAAAAAAAAGAGAGAATAAAACTGATTTTATTCCCCCTCCAAATCCCCCATAATCCTGTTGTGTCTTTCTGAGGCTGCCTCTGACGGTGACCTTTTTGCAGGGAGCCTGTTACCATAGAAACCCCTCCATTCTTTGTGAATTTCTGTCACCATTTAGGCAAAAGTGGTGACCTTAAGGTAAATAACGAGCATTCTGTTCCCCTCGTCTAAATCAAGTGTTGTTTGTGTGTCTTACTTTCCATATCGAGCTGCAGGTGACGCGTGAGGGCCTCTTCATTTAGAACAGAACAATAATCTTCTGACAATTGTTCATGTACCATAACAATAGATGATTGGATTCGCAATTTCCTTTTGTCTTAAACTGATTTCTGATTATCAGAATGTCCATGCCAAGTGTTTCTCCTTTCAGTTAAAGTGAAGTCCTGATTACCAGATACAGTGGCTCATGTGGCACCACATCTTGGTTAACACCTGTTACTCTTTCTGTTACTGTTTCTATTGTCTTCTCTGCTGATTTGAATCGTAACTCTATTAAACAAAACCCTACTTAGAGATGTTGTATATAAGAATGGTGTGTGGAAGTATTATTCAAAAGTTTTTGGATGACCACAAACATAGACTCAAATTCACAGGTTGATGGCCATTGCCTACCACAGTGTAAATAGCTTTGATGTGGTCTGCAGTTTGAGACTACAGTGTAACTGTTAGAGCAACAAACTTATCTGAACCAGCTGAATTCAAACAAAATAAACGTACTTACATAAAAAGCTATGTTTATTGAACTACAACGTATTATAAAAGAGCATGACTTTTCTTGGAATAGAGCTTGCTCAGTACAGTGTTTAATAAAACAAAAATACGTTTTGGCAAAGGGGTCAGGTTTTTGTTCTAATCACCACTGGTCAGAGTGTTGTATACAAGCCGGCACCCAATAAGTACAATTTGTTACGTTCTGCATATAGTGGTTCAGTCATTCAAACACTACCCCACTGCTTGTGGGGAATGCCTGAGCTAGGTGAGGGGTTGAAGAGAGAAGGAAGGGTGGGAAGGAGGAGGAGGGGGTTGGGTTAACATGACAACCGCTGTTTTGGCCGGGATAAAACCAAGCTTCTCTCTCACCCCTCCCTTCTCTCCTCATCCTCTTTTCCTCCTTCCTCTCCCTATCTCTCACTCTCTCCTTCCTATTCAGCTCTCACTCTTTCTCCCTCTCTCCGTCTCCCCACTTGGGGAGAGTCGCATTCCCCTGTGTTGAGCTCAGAGGCGAGCCGGAGCGCAACTCTCCTCTCAGTGGCAGGATTGTTCTCAGGGCTCTAGATCCTCCTCCGGTTGCCGTGGAGACCTCCATACCACAGCACTGACCCTGGAGGTTTGGGTCTGTTTTCCTCCAAGTAGGAGATTCTGGCAGCTGGAGGACAGCTGTTACTACCAGGGCCAGGCGTCAATCGGCTCCAGGCCTACAACCACCCACAACAAACACTGGGTACACACAGAGTACACTGTCTTGTGTTGACGTAGTAAATCTTTTCTTAATCCTATTTTCTTAAAACTGCATTGTTGGTTAAGGGCTTGTAAGTAAGCATTTCACAGTAAGGTCTACACCTGTTCTATTCGGTGCATGTGACAAATACAATTTGATTTGATTTGAAACATTGAAATGTTCAATTGTCTTTTGAGGATGAAACGTGTCGTTTTTCACAACAAACAGATGCATCTTGTAATTGGGTTGTCTTTTGTGCAAATCACAATTTCTCTGTGAATGGACTTAGTAGCCTTAATACTCAATGGCGACAGAATGGAGCAAAGTCAGATTAGAAGCTAATGTTCAGTTCACAGTATACATTACACACTGGGACTAAATGCTCCTGTAGGTGAACACAATTCACTGTGTAATAGATTTTGGCAGGACCCTCTTACAGAGGAGTCAAAAGGCACATTGAGCTGAATCCCACAGCAGGACAACCGTAGCGGCATTAAGATGGTGCAGAGGATTAAAGTATGGGCAACTGATCCTCACCTGCAAGCTGCAATGTAGCTATTCCTAAAGTGGTTCTCCAAAATGGTGGACCAGCTTCACATGCATACCAAGGGCAGACTGATGACAGACGAGGGCATGTTCATATCTATTGCATGGGCATCACTACCAAATACATACATACTGTATACTGTACATGTCTGAGTTGGAAAACATCTCAACACATGATGCATCACATTGTTGTATATCAGCAGTGATTGGCTCTCACTCATCTCCACTCCATTCATTGCTGCTGAAAAAGCTATTCTCGTAGCACTTTGCATGCCCTCTTCTTGAGTTGAGTACTTTCCTTGTTTCTGAGTGCATCAAGTACTGCCGTATCCCACACTGCACAGAAGCACGAATACTACCCCAATCTCAGTGCAGCACTTTGAATGCTTCAACTGGGTATATCATCTGTCTGTTAGTTTCACCAGTACTCTTTTTGAAATGAGTTAATATATTAGTTAGTATCTATTGTACACATAGGTGATGAAAACATAAACTGTAATATTAGACTTGGTATTGATCTGCTTAACATCCCAGAGATAGATTACAAGTGAAATGTTTTTTTAAATTATTGTTAAGTGCTACATAATTCAAGCCTAGAATACATTTTAACAACAAAGACATACAAACATTCTGAAGAAAACAAACATTTGACTATAATTCAAGTCTAGAAGAATTCAAGTCTATAATTCTAAATACTACAACAAGTCTAGAAGCCCACAGACTTCCTATAAAACCTTCCACCCTTCAGGCCTGCCTTATCTTTCAACAACGCTCCAACATTTGTCTCTTTCTCTTGTATGTATGTTTTACAGGGATGGGGTAGGGGTTTGATGGCAAGGTTCGAGTTATAGAGAGTTTTGCTGCTTCTTTTTTCTTACCAGGGTAAAAAAAAAAGTGCATGCAGCCTACGCAGGGAGCTACGTTGCAGAGTCTTTTGGCTCTTCCTCTCCATCTGTTTTGTTTTCTTTCCATCGTCCCTTTTTGATGAGCTGGGTCTTCAGTCCCCCCAATAAAATCCCATTAGCTCTTAATGAAGTCGTGCTCGCAGCCTCTCGGCCTCACCTCATTTAGCACGATTGTCTGGCGGCCATTGGCATGGAGGCAATTACAGCCGCGCGGCGAGAGTAATTGGATATGCCGACAGGGGCCCCAAGAAATGGGGAATAAATAAATAAAAAATATTCAAACTAATAAGCTTCCATTCAGATGGTGGTATGGAGGAAGGAAGGGGTTGTGGCTAAGTTAAATCAACATAATTAGGGTTGCTGGGTTGGTGGGGAAACGAGAGCAGGGTTGGGTAGCTAGCAGGGTGAGGAGATGAAGGGGTTTCACTAAGGGATGATGGTTGAGATGGCAAGAACGATGGGATGGGAGATGGAGGGGTAGCTAGCGTGCTGCTAACGCTAATGATGAAGGGCATACAGGTGAACTCGAAATTGACTGGCAAAAAGGATGCAAGAGTATATATTATAGGCGTACGTCAATTCGTTTTCTTTTTCCGTTTTGTCTAAATATTATATTTTTTCGTTCCATTATCGAAATGACAGCTAAATTGTTTAATTTCTTAGGAAAATGCCCTTATCCCAGGCGACACCCTAGGCTCACAGTGTCACAGATTCTCCAATAATACGGCATGATATTTACAGAGGTGCAGGTTCAATTGCTTTCTCTAGGGTATACAGTGCATTCGGAAAGTATTTAGACCCCTTGACTTTTTCCAAATTTTGTTACGTTACAGCATTAGTCTAAAATGTATTAAATAAAAAGTTTTCCCTCATCAATGGGTGTTTCTACAACTTTATTGGAGTCCACATGTGGTAAATTCAATTGATTGGCCATTATTTGGAAAGGCACACACCGGTCTATATAAGGTTCCCCAATTCACAGCATGTCAGAGAAAAAAAAAACAAGCCATGAGGTCGAAGGAATTGTCCGTAGAGATCCGAGATAGGATTGTGTCTAGGCACAGATCTGGGGAAGGGTACCAAAAAATATCTGCAGCATTGAAGGTCCTGAAGAACACAGTGGCCTCCATCATTCTTAAATGGAAGAAGTTTGGAACCACCAACACTCTTCCTAGAGCTGGCCGCCCGGCCAAACTGAGCAATTGGGGGAGAAGGGACTTGTTCAGGGAGGTGGCACCATCCCTACGGTAAAGCATGGTGGTGGCAGCATCATGCTGTTTTTTAGCAGCAGGAACTGGGAGACTCATCAGGATCGAGGGAAAGATGAACGGAGCAAAGTACAGAGAGATTATTGATGAAAACCTGTTCCGGAGCACTCAGGACCTCAGACTGGTGCGAACAGGACAGCGACCCTAAGCACACAGCCAAGACAATGCAGGTGTACCTTCGGGACAAGTCTCGGAATGTCCTTGAGTGGCCCGACCAGAGCCCGGACTTGAACCCGATCAAACATCTCTGGAGAGACCTGAAAATACCTGTGCAGCGACGCTCCCCATCTTCCCTGACAGAGCTTGAGAAGATATGCAGAGAAAAATTGAAGAAACTCCCCAAATACAGGTGTGCCAAGCTTGTAGCGTCATACCCAAGAAGCCTCGAGGCTTTAATCGCTGCCAAAGGCGCTTCAACAAAGTACTGAGTAAAGGGTCTGAATACTTACGTAAATGTGATATTTCTGTTTAGTTTTTTTATACATTTGCAAAAATTTCTACAAACCTGTTTTTTGCTTTGTCATTTTGGGGTATTGTGTGTAGATTGATGAGGAAAAAACGATTTAATACTAGAATAAGGCTGTAACGTAACAAAATGTGGAAAAGGTCGAGGGGTCTGAATACTTTCCGAATGCACTGTACATTGGATTTCCTTGTGGGATTGGAAATGTCAGCCTTCACTATTTAATTGTCTGTAAAGACAGTGGGAGGTGTCAGGTGCTTCAATCTAAAATACCTTAGTTGCCTCATCTGAGAGCGAGCATTTCAGATGTAGTCTGTTTAATGAGGTTGGCTTCCATCTCTGAATTTCTATGCTAACCTTGCTATGCATGTGTAAGATACTTCATATATTAGATACCATTTGGTCAACAGGATACTGTACACAAGGAACTCATGGGAGTCCTAATGGCATTTCTTAAACAGTTGTAAGGACACATCTAAACATAAAACACAAAGCTTTGATTCCAACAATACTAAATTATCTGTAACTAACATCTACCTTTGAGATGCTTGTCATTGGCCACATGCTAATGCTAAAGCTAAAAATACAATTCCCTACCACCATTTATGTTGTCCTCCTTGATAAAAAAGGGAAGAAATGAGAAAGCGGACTTCACACTGGAGAAATGAAATGAATTGAATGAAATGAAAGATCGAGAACATTGGGATCCAGTACTCTTGGCACATGGCGAGCCCCTCTTGGTGCCAGATGCCTGGGCATCTCCCCTGGCTCCCTCCCTCCCCCTCCCTCCCTAAGCTGAGCGACAGGTGGCAGAAACCTGATCACCAAGCACAGGCCTTCACCAGGGGCACCTCCGCCAGAACCGAGCAGCCTACCCACACCCTCCACAATGGGGGTAGAGGTGGCAGAGGACTGGATAGAACCAAACCCAAGAGGGAGTTAGAGGGATGCAGGCAGGGAGTGGGAGAATGGAGGAAGGAGGTGGTTACAATGGAGCCTTTGGCAAGCAACAATGCAGAGAGACTACAAGTCTATTGTGGGCGGTGTGCTCCTACAATAGTCGGGGAGTATCTCCTGAGGGGGCATCCACCATAGCAGGGCCCCTCCCAGGCAGGGCCCCTCCCAGGCATCGCCTATGTTTAGACCTGGCCCCACCTGGTGACACTTCCCCTAAAACCCCACAACACACAGATATACAATGCAGGTAGACTTCTTGAGATTAAACACTGGGACTTACAGGGACATTTTGGTTATTGAAACCCATTTTTATTGCATGTAGTTTAACAGGCTCTATCTTTGTTAGGAATGACGACAAAGGGACCTAGAGAGGAAGACAATGTTTGTATTTGTATGTGTCTATCCATCATAGAATTGTTCTATCATTGGTCATGATACTGGGAAAGCATATAGCAATGTCTAAAGGTTTCACATTAATCCATTCAGACCGGTGTGGATTGGGTGGACAGCACAGGAGGTTGGTGTTACCGTAATTGGGGAGGACTGGTTCATAGTGATGGCTGGAACACAATAAATGGAATGGTTATCAAACTTAAACACACGATTTCCATGCGTTTGATACCATTCCATTCACTCCATTCCAGCCATTATTATGAGCCATCCTCCTCTCAGCAGCCTCCTGTGGTGGACAGCTGTGTTTATCCGGATCATATACTGTAGCTGCATGATCGCTGCCCATTCATTGATACAATAACAAGATGCTGTGAAGGAAGGGAAAGAGCTAGGTAGCCATGGACAGTTTTCATAAGAGACTATCACCTCATGGATGCCTTTCCATTGAGGAGAGACAGTGGTACCTGGTGCGGATGGCTGCCACTTCCCTAACACAGAATGCTAGGTTAAAACCTATAAGGATTATCAGAAGTGCAGGAGCAACACAAGCCTCATCCACTCAACACAACCCTTCTCTCCTCTCCCCATGACTTTGGAATGAAAATGTTTATTAGTCTAAAAAGATCTATACAAACAAACACTCCGCGCGACAGTGTGAGATGGCGGCTCCAGCCAGGAGGAGATTTAATTAGCGAAATCTCGTTAGGTCTAACAAAATTAAGTGTAAAACAATCCTCGGCAGGGCTCCGAAGAATCCATAGGAGAGGAGAGGAGGGAGGGAGGATGCAGCGGCTGGGAGTGATTAGGGCCAGGAGGATATGGAGACAGGCAGTGCCAGTGCACCGTTGTTGTGGCGGGAAATGGCTTGGAATATCCAGCTGCTTTTGCACTCAATTAAAGAGACTTCCCTCTCTTTCTGCCCTCCAACCCCCCCTTCTCATCCTATTCCTACTAAAAAATGAGTTCACCTCCCTGTTGCCTGTCATTATAGTGTCACAGTAAAGCCCTCGTCTCGAACTCTCCCCACAGCTTCACTTAGAACTCATCAACTCCAGTCAATTCCATCCTGGCCAGCTCAACCATTAAAGACACAAATAGTGTTTTTAGAGTGAATCTAACTACTATTAAAAACATGAAGGGGGAAAAGCAGCATCCAAACTTTGGGAAATAAACTCCCTGCGAGAAGTAAAGTCAACTTAAAAAGTCAAATTGGGAAATACAACTTAGTCTGCGGAATTAGGAAGAGGCCTTAAATGATTGATGTCGATCTAGGTCAACCGAACCGCAACGGAGTTGAGTCAATCAAAGAGACTTACAGTAACTACTCTTGCATGGTAGTTTTTTAAGGTAGGAGTTACACTTAATTGTGTGCTCTTAGTCTTAATCATGGAACGATAAAAACACTTGGAGTTGGATCTGAAGAAGCAGCTTGACAGTATTAGATGTACCAGATGTGCTGCTAAGATGTGTTGTTAACACCCCATTAGTTAGTCATGCGTACGTGTATAAAACACATGCCCAAAGACTACACTTAGGCCCTCGCTAAATACACCTCTTGTTTAATGGTGCTGTAAACAAACAGACAGTATGTAAACAGTAACTCTAGTGAAGAAGTCTTAAAGTCTTACTTCCCTATTTCAGGACTGTGAAAAGGTGATGGGAGAACTCACAGTTAGTTTGCCCTCAGCAACACAGCAGCAGTCAATGTTGTTGTCGTCTGCTCTTCCACGCCTTAGTGTCCGGTCCTCCACACAAAGTCTGCAAAACACAGGGAAATGTTGCTGTGTGAGTAAACATGTATGTATAAAGTCCATTTTTAACATATCCCACTTACTGTACACAAAAGAAGGCAAAATCAGAAAAGTAGTTGTAATTTCACAATGATAGTGGTCTGGGTTGTTTTCTTATGTTTACAGTATTATTGGCATTAAAATACCGCCATATAATGGGTGTGAATAGAGTGGTGAGGAGAATCAGTGTCCAGAAGCGACATCATCATTCATTTTCTGCATTCAGGTTCACTCAAACATCGTTTTAAGCTTTGTTTTACTACTGACAGTTACAGCTGATTTCGGAATTGTATATCGATTCTCTCTCTTTAAATATTTGTCATCTGATTTCTTTGTTTCAGTCTCTGAATTGTTTAATTAAACATTTCGCCGCGAGCTCCAGATATCAGGGCATAAAAACTATCATCTATGTCTTGAACTAGCCTAGTGCGCATGTGCGCCCAGCTATATCATGAGTAAGTGCTATCTGGGATACGTGGGACGTCCCTAACCTAATCCTAACCTTAACCCCTACCCTTACCCTAACCATAACCATTACTTAACCCTAAATGCAACCATTTAAAATGTCAACTTCAACGGGGTAGGGACGTCCCAAGGAGCCCGGGCAGCACGGACCCTATATCCTGTCCCGAGCTTGTTTTCCCTTGTTAAAATAGCTGGCTAGCTGAACTATAGCTGTGTTTGAAAAACCCATACCACCATACTGTATACTACATACTTAATGAGTATATACTACATACTAATATTTCATTTTAGTATACTGTAAACGAACGGTATCGTTTCAGTTGAGCTTACTAGAGCTTCGCCTGTCTAGTTGATGCTGTTGCTATGCAACCTCTTGCTAGCTTGTTAGCATAACAAATGACTAGCTAAACATTTTATGATTTTGGGTGTGTTCGTGAATTCAATCCGGAGTGCCAGAGTGCGCTCTGGGCGTTCGTAAATTCAGAGCGCACACTGGACACTGTCCGAGGAGTAGGGTTGATCTGAGTGTTCAAGGATAGTCAAGCACCCAAGCTAACTGCAGTGGTGGAAAAAGTACCCAATTGTCATACTTGAGAAAAAGTAAAGATACCTTAATAGAAAATGACTCAAGTAAAAGTGAGTCACCCAGTAAAATACTACTTGAGTAAAAGTCTAAAAGTATTTGGTTTTAAATATACTCAAGTATCAAAAGTAAATGTAATTGCTAGAATATACTTAAGTATCAAAAGTAAAAGTATAACTAATTTCAAATTCCTTATATTAAGCCAACCAGACGGAATCATTTTCTTGTTTTTTAAATTTACAGATAGTCAGGAGCACACTCCAACACTCAGACATAATTTACAAATGAAATATGTGTGTTTAGTGAGTCCGCCAGATCAGAGGCAGTATGGATGACAAGGGATATTCTCTTGATAAGTTCGTGAATTGGACCATTTTTCTGTCCTGCTAAGCATTCAAAATGTAATTTTGGGTGTCAGGGAAAATGTATGGAGTAAAAAGTACATTATTTTCTTAGGAATGTATTGAAGTAAAAGTAAAAGTTGTCAAAAATATAAATAGTAAATTAAAGTACAGAAACCCCAAACAACTACTTAAGTAGTACTTTAAAGTAGTTTTACTTAAGTACTTTACACTACTGGCTAATGTTGGCTAGATACTTCTAGACACAAATGAGAGAACACCTCACTCTGACAATTTTACTCGCCCTAGCAGAGCTGGTTAGGCTGTTTTCATGTTATCCAGAGCATTAGTGACTTTAACTGTGCTGCTGGCAACAATTTAATTACGCTTTTTTTGCTGACGTGTACTGACACGGGCCATTCTCTGGCAGTTATTCTGCGAGAGAATGCTCTGAAATCAGAGTAGATAGCCAGAATTAACAATGTCCATTGAAACGTACAATGACCACTTAGCTAAGAATGATGTGAATAATCAAGTCAATAAACGTTGGGTAGTTAGTTAGATAGCATGAAGTTAATATACTGCCTGGCAAGTTCGATGTACTGTAGTAGTAGTCAACTAACGTTAGGTAACTAGCTAACATACTGCTGTACTGCTATGCGGTTCGTTAGCCAACATAACGTGTAACGTAACTTATTTGAAAAGTTATTTATTTATTACATTGCTCAACATTTTGTTAACATTTGTCATAATCACTTAAAGCAATGAATTTGTATCAGCTCTCGTTGGACTTCGGCATATTTTCCAACATTTTCTTCAAATTTAAAAAATGTTGTGAAGCCATGCCCATTTCTGAAGAATTGCATTACGGGCTTTAAAAGTACGGAAAAAGTGTCCACTGCATGCATACTTCATATTTTGACAAATTCTAGAACAACATCCGGGAAGTTTTGGCATACTATCCTATATCCATACTATGACCAATAAGCATACTATATACTCAATTCATGTCACAAATAGTATGGTTAGTGTCACAAATAGTATGGTTAGTACGGTTAGTATGAGTACTTGAGCTAGTTTTTGCAATCCCTGTCAAACTTCATAAATACTGCACCCTCAACTTCAAAACTCCTTTGCTAGTTATACAATCATGTAACTAAGAAAATCGCTGGAAAGAAACTTGATTTATTGTTTTGTTGAATAGTCATGACTGGTTCGACCTATCAATTGTGGCAAAAGATACCATTGCTACTTAACGAGTATCCAAGTTCAGTTTTGAGATCCACCGGTTTCAGTGGCATAGGGTTAGCTAGACATTTCTGACTGATCTTGGAACTGTGACAATGGGCAGCCTCTCCTCGCTAGGCTCGGTGGAAGATGTAGTGATTTTGCCAACACAGACAGATAGGTACACAGTCTTGTACCCTTAATCTTTCTTAAACTAACTATCGGATTTGTTGATTTAGGCCATCATTGTGAATAAGATGTTGTTCTTAACTGACTTGCCTAGTTTAATAAAGGTTCAATTTAAAAAATGATCTGACTTTATTAGTAGAATGAGTAATCCAGAAATGTCACGAGTAAATTGACAAGAGAAAACTTGAGAAAATAGCAACTCTACAGAGCACCAATGGCTACAATGAATGGGTTAATTACTTCTGGCCACGAAGGGTCCACGTTAGTCTTCCTCTGTCTCACCACTCTGTATGTCGAATATAGAATATCTTGGCTGCAAGTAGCCTTAGTCTCTTTTAGACATATTCCTTTGTGCCTAGTACCTCCATAGGCTCTTGGACTCATTTCGAGGAGTTCTGGTGCAGTGCAGGAAGTCAGTATGCACATGTAACCGATTTAAGTTCAATCTTCCATTTAGGATTGGACACCTGATCTTTCGCTTGACCGGCTAGTCATGTATCCTGTCAGTGGGTGTGTGCTGGGCTTCCCAGCAGGCTAGCAACTCCAGCTGCTACCTGCTAACACTGGAGCTCTGAACAGCGAATGTTTACCAAGACCTGCACTGCTCAATTGGGACTGTGTGTGAGGTATAGGCTAGGGAGCTTGGAGACTGGATATTTAACAGACAGGGGGAGGGGGGATATACATACTGCAGCAGTTACATGGCTTTTTCGTTTCCTTCACTTCAAGACCACTAACAAGTTAATTAAAGGACTGGATAGGATTCCACCATACACCCTTTTGCTTCAATGTATAAACTCATTTCAGACCAGTGCTCATGAAAGTAAACAAGGAGAGTAGGCTTTTTTTTTGGGGGGGGGGGCTATCCTCTAGCCTGGGTTGTTCACTTCACCAACACAACAGTCACCCAAGGAAGATCAGGGGAGGTAGAAGGGGAGGCATTTCTAAGGTTTCCTCCAGCTACAAAGAAAACATTTTAGCCTGGTCTGTAATCCCTCTGGAAGCTTCCCCCTAATCTCCGGGACCAGCAGTGGCCTTCCTCTCCAGCCGCTCAACCCGGGCTGGCCTTCCTGTTGACGTCAAAGTGAATTAAAGCGGGCCGAAGCAGCAGCGGCTCCCCCCGGGGGGCTGGAGGGCTAATCACTGTGTTCCTCGCAAACCACAGAGGAAGCATTAGCATTCCTGGAGCAGCAGACCACCACAGCAGACCACCTCCCCCTCTCCCAAGTCAGCCTGGTCGGCTGGCTGGGCCCCCAAACAGACACGGAGAGGAGAGAGTGGGCCTCTCTGACTTGGGAGAGGGGGAGGGGGAGGTGGAGAGCATTAGATTTTTCCCACATTCAGTCACTGTCTTGGTCTCAGAGTCTCAAGTAGTCTGGCATGTCGCCTTGTGCAAACAGTCCAGGCCTAGCACACACACACTCACACACATGCACACACAGTCCCCCAGTCTAGGAATTCTTCATTAAATTGAACAGTGGGAGGATGGGGCACTGCTCTCGGGTTACATTTTGACTTGATTAAAGCTGAAGGAATTGGACACGGCAGTAGTGCTACCCCATGACAAGTTCTTGTGCTTCCTGGAGTTTTTATCGTAGCTCTGTACAATATTTGTTCTCGAATAATAGGATGCGCTCGGCTGCTTCGAACTTGTTTTCGGCCATGCGTTACAAAACAATTCAGCTCATTTGCTCAATTTGTTTTTTTTTTACAATTCAAGTGGAGTACAGGCAGTTTATTTTAGTTTCAGGCAAACATGTTCAGAGAAGATATAGCGTTAATGTAGGTAATGAATATTTACTAAATATCCTATAATCGTACACAGACTCAGTACACATTGGTATAGTCCAGATGGACCTCTTTAAGATCCACAAACTCTCCTCTTTGGAAGAGGAAGGTCAAGGTGAGCAGGGTGGACCAAAGGACTCATTTCCCACAATCCCTTGCCAGCAATAGCCCCCCAGCTGTTCAAAGCCTGCAATAACAGCTGCTCAGAGGTTTAGTGCTTCATGTTACTATGACAACAGTGGACTGATTCATATGCACAGTCTCTCTGTTCTAATAACGAAAGTGACATTATGCCATAATTTCATTTCCATAAAACACAAGAAAGGCGAGCAAGGTTTTTCTACACAAAGATGCAGGGCATGAAGAAGCTAATTAATTTTGGATTCATTTTGGAGTTCTATAGCACATGCACCCAAACTCAAAAACCCATGCCCCACAAACTTCACACCCCAAACTTGCAATAAACACCAAACAGAATGTAACTGTATCTATAGAACTAACAATATATAAAATCCTTACGGTGGTTTCCACACACACACAATGGGACCTAAATATTCTGTCATGCCCTACAGCTGTACAGAATATCACACAGATCACTGTCAAACAGGATGTACAACAATGATACAATTTTCTTTCCACTGGCCAAACAGGAAGTGAGGTCATTTGGCCATCTTCACAGGGGATTTCTATAGGGTGCTGATGCTATAAGAAATGCAGAATAGTACTTCCACATTTACAGTATAAAGCCTATAGATGACATAAACAATTCAACTCTTTCAACTGTCTTTTATTCAAAGCTATTATACCAATATGTCTCTACCACTTTTCAGAAGGTAATATAGCGTAACTATTTACTTAGTCATTTCAGGGATGGAACTTATTTTGGCCATAATCAATAGCAATAATCAAGAATTTTGACATAAGACCGTGCAAAATATATACTCTTTCACCATCACACACACAGGTTATTTTGAAACACGCACTATGTACTTAACATTTGGAACAGCACAGAATACATTTGCATGTGTTTAGGAGTTATTCTAAGCTCAATATTGGGGACTATTACTAGGTCAGTATGGCTAAGACTGTGTTGTTTAAGGGTAACAACTATAGAATTCAAGGGAGCTTTGGATGACAATGGTAGGTATTCCCATAGGGGTAACAGTACACTCCTTGGCATCACGAGGGGTTTACCCCAACGTTTAACGAGCAAGCAGCTAATAATAGGCAGATGTGGCAGACAAAGCACAGGACACACACATAATATACACACACCGCACGACACCATATCCACCCTTAAATGCACACACAAAACAATACACACATGTGTATACAAACACACACAGACACTGATCCATATACAGTTGCTAGGGAAAGTCTACACAACCCTTGCACAGTCTTCACATTTTGCTGCCTTAAAATTACATCTAAAAAGGGATTACATTCAATTTTTTCCCTACAACCTATTTCACATTTTCAAAGTGAAAGAAAAATAATAGAAAATGTTTCAAATTAATAAAAAATATACATTTGTATGTCTTCACACCCCAGAGTTAAAACTTGGTGGAAGCTCCTTTGGCAGCCATTACAGCTATGAATAATTTTGAATAAGATTCTACCAACTTTTCACAACTCTTAAGGGCCCCTACAATTGATGGACAGCAATATTCAAACCTTGTCTCTGATTTTCAAGCAAATTTAAGTCAGGACTTGTCACGACTTCAACCGAGGCAGGCTCTCCTTCCCGTTCGGGTGGCGCTCTGCGGTCGTCGTCACCGGCCTACTAGCTGCCACTGACTCTTTTTCCTCCCCCTCCTTATGTGTTTATTTGTATCACCTGTGTTTAGGTAATTGGTAATTAGTGTGGCTTTATTAGTCAGCCAGCCCGTACGCTTCTTTGTGCGGGATTGTTCGTTTGTAGCTTTGGATTTCGGGAGTGGTTTATGTATTGTGGACTGGGTTTGTCTCCCGTGTTTTTGGACAGTTGTTTATGACACCCAGTAAGTCCGTGTTGGACATTTTGTTTGCCAGTTGGGCATTAAAGAATCAACGTATTGAAGCTCTGCTGTTCCTGCGTCTGACTTCACACCCCCCGACACCCAGGTCGTTACAGAATCCCGCACCACTAAAATGGAGTCAGCAGGAGCAGCAGCCAACCCTCTCCCATCGATGGAGGAACGGGTTCTCCACCACACCACCGTCCTCCATCGGATCGGATCAGCCATGGACCAAATGATGGAGAGAATGGAGCGATGGGAGAGGAGTGGGCTCCTCTCTCCACCTTCGGTTCCCCCCAACAGGACTCTCCATCCCCCGGCTCCAGCGCGCTCCGTCTTACGCTCCCGAGGGATTATGATGGAGCGGCGGCAGGTTGTCAGGGGTTCTTACTCCAACTGGAGCTATACCTGGCCACTGTTCGCCCCACTCCCTCGGGAGCGGAGAGGGTGAGTGTCCTCGTCTCCTGCCTAACGGGTCGTGCTCTGGAGTGGGCCAACGCAGTCTGGAATGGCCCGGACTCCGCGAAGGAGCACTACCCGGAGTTTACCCGTCGTTTTCGTGCCGTGTTTGACCACCCCCCAGACGGCCGAGCGGCGGGTGAGAGACTATTTCATCTCAGGCAGGAGAGGAGGAGCGCACAGGATTTCGCGCTGGAGTTCCGGACCTTGGCCGCGGGATCAGGGTGGAACGACAGGGCCCTTATTGACCACTACCGGTGTAGTCTCCGGGAGGACGTCCGCAGGGAGCTAGCGTGTCGGGACATCGCACTTTCTCTGGATGAGCTTATTGACATGTCCATCCGACTGGATAATCTGCTGGCTGCCCGCGGGCGTTCGGAGAGGGTCCTGTGCGTTCCACCACCCAGCGCCCCGGCTCCCATTGGGAGGGGCCGCGCCTAGGGGTACCGGAGGAGGAGGCCCCCCCTGCACCAGCTGTGGTCGGAGAGGACACACGGCCGATCGGTGCTGGGGGGGTCTGTCTGGGAGTCGAGATGTCAGGCGGAACGCTTCTCGATCACCCCAGGTGAGTCAGCACCAAACTCACTCAGAACCCCCTGTTGGTCACATGTTTGTCTCAATTTTTTTCCTTTATTTTTTCCCCTCTTCCCAGCATAGGGCACTAGTCAATTCAGGTGCAGCTGGGAACTTTATGGATCGCGGACTCGCCCGTAAGTTGGGCGTTCCGCTTGTGCCGATAGATTCTCCC
Organism: Salvelinus namaycush; assembly: GCF_016432855.1. Taxonomy (NCBI): domain Eukaryota; kingdom Metazoa; phylum Chordata; class Actinopteri; order Salmoniformes; family Salmonidae; genus Salvelinus; species Salvelinus namaycush. The sequence goes on along the minus strand of NC_052309.1, from coordinate 39,659,205 downwards.
TTTCCCGTGCACTCCCTAGATAGCCGGCCATTAGGGTCAGGGGTGGTCAGGGAGGCCACAGTTCCCCTGGACATGGTGACGCAGGGGAATCATAGGGAACGTATCAGTCTCTATATTATTGATTCGCCTGCGTTTCCAGTGGTGCTGGGTATTCCCTGGTTGGCCCGGCACAATCCCAATATTTCGTGGAGACAGGGGGTTCTCCAGGGGTGGTCAGAGGAGTGTTCTGGAAGGTGTCTGGGAGTTTCCATTGGTGCCACGTCGGTGGAGAGTCCAGACCAGGGTTCCACGGTGCGCATTCCCCCCGAGTATGCCGATTTGGCAATCGCTTTCTGTAAAAGGAAAGCGACGAAATTACCACCTCATCGACCGGGTAGGGATTGTGCGATAGATCTCCAGGTTAACGCTGCGCTTCCCAAGAGTCACGTGTACCCCTTGTCCCAAGAGGAGACGTTGGCTATGGAGACATATGTCGCGGAGTCTCTGGGACAGGGGTATATTCGGCCCTCCATCTCACCCGTCTCCTCGAGTTTCTTTTTTGTGAAGAAAAAGGAGGGAGGTTTGCGTCCGTGTATTGATTATAGAGGTCTAAATGCCATCACAGTGGGGTTTAGTTACCCACTACCTCTCATCGCTTCGGCGGTGGAATCATTTCACGGAGCGCAGTTCTTTACAAAACTGGACCTCAGGAGCGCGTACAGTCTGGTGCGTATTCGGAAAGGAGACGAGTGGAAAACCGCATTTAGTACCACATCGGGCCACTATGAGTACTGCGTCATGCCGTATGGGTTAAAGAATGCTCCAGCCGTTTTCCAATCCTTTGTAGACGACATTCTCAGGGACCTGCACGTGCAGGGGGTAGTTGTGTATATTGATGACATTCTGATCTACTCAACTACTCACGCCGCGCATGTATCTCTGGTACGCAAAGTGCTTGGCAGACTGCTGGAGCATGACTTATACGTCAAGGCTGAGAAGTGTGTGTTCTCCAAACAAGCCGTCTCCTTCCTGGGTTATCGCATTTCCACCTCGGGGGTGGTGGTGGAGAGTGACCGCATAAAGGCCGTGCGTAATTGGCCGACTCCGACCACGGTAAAAGAGGTGCAGCGGTTTTTGGGTTTTGCCAACTACTACCGGAGATTTATCCGGGGTTTTGGCCAGGTAGCGGCTCTCATTACCTCACTGCTAAAGGGGGGCCCGGTGCGGTTGCGGTGGTCAGCGGTGGCGGACGGAGCTTTCAACAGGTTGAAGGCTCTGTTCACGGATGCTCCCGTGTTGGCGCATCCGGATCCCTCTTTAGCATTCATAGTGGAGGTGGACGCGTCCGAGGCTGGGGTGGGTGCCGTGCTATCACAGCGCTCGGGTACGCCACCAAAACTCCGCCCCTGCGCTTTCTTCTCTAGTAAGCTCAGTGCAGCGGAGCGTAACTATGATGTGGGGGATCGGGAGTTGTTAGCGGTGGTCAGGGCTCTGAAGGTGTGGAGACACTGGCTTGAGGGGGCTAAGCACCCCTTTCTCATCTGGACCGACCACCAGAATCTGGAGTATATTCGGGCAGCTCGGAGACTGAACCCACGTCAGGCAAGGTGGGCCATGTTTTTCACCCGGTTTCGGTTCACGTTGTCCTATAGACCCGGCTCCCAAAACGTAAAGGCAGACGCACTGTCCCGCCTTTACGACACGGAGGATAGGACCACCGAACCCACTCCCATCATCCCCGCCTCGAGGCTGATAGCGGCAGTGGTATGGGAGGTGGACTCGGACATCGAGCGGGCGCTACGGGCGGAACCCGCGCCTCCTCAGTGTCCGGCGGGCTGTAAGTACGTACCGCTTGGTGTTCGGGACCGACTGATTCGGTGGGCTCATGTCCTACCCTCCTCGGGTCACCCTGGGGTGACGAGGACAGTGGGGAGCCTTCGGGGGAGGTATTGGTGGCCTACCTTAGCTCGAGACGTTAGGGTTTATGTCTCCTCCTGTTCGGAATGCGCTCAGAGTAAGGCTCCTAGGCACCTTCCTAGAGGGAAGTTGCAACCCCTCCCCGTTCCACAACGGCCATGGTCTCATCTGTCCGTAGACTTCCTGACCGATCTTCCCCCCTCTCAGGGAAACACTACGGTTCTGGTAATTGTGGATCGGTTTTCTAAGTCCTGCCGTCTCCTCCCGTTGCCCGGTATCCCTACTGCCCTACAGACTGCGGAGGCCTTATTCACCCACGTCTTCCGGCACTACGGGGTGCCGGAGGACATCGTTTCTGATTGCATTGGAGGATTTTGATGATGTCAAGCAGCAAGCTGCTTACCAGAACGTGGCAAAAGTACAATGTGACAGCTCACATGGCAGTCTTACAGCTAAGAGTTCAGTTGGTGGCAGTGTAGTTAATGACAACAGTACACTGAGCAATCTTGGACTTCAAGGCCTGTCTGTTGAGGAGTGTCCAGTTTCACAGTTCTGGAAAGACAAACTTGTCGGTTTAATTGAGAAGTATGACACGGTGTTCTCTAGACATAGCCTGGATTGTGGAGAGGCAAAAGAGTTCTGCCATCGCATACGGCTGACTGATGACCGCCCATTTCGATTACCTTATCGTAGGCTTTCTCCAGCTGATTACCAAAAACTCAGGGAAACACTGGAGGAAAAGGAAATCGTCAGAAAATCCAGCAGCGAGTATGCCTCACCATTGGTGCTGGTATGGAAAAAGAATGGGGACTTGCGTCTATGTACTGACTTTAGGTGGTTAAACGCCCGCACAGTGAAGGATGCTCATCCACTGCCTCATCAGGCTGATGTACTGGCGGCGCTGGGAGGTAATGCCTTCTTCAGCACAATGGACTTGACATCAGGGTACTACAATGTGCCACTGCATGAAGAGGATAAGAAATACACTGCCTTTTCCTCTCCTTTAGGTCTGCACGAGTACAATCGTTTGCCTCAGGGCCTTTGCAACAGCCCAGCTACTTTTATGAGAATGATGCTGACCATCTTTGGGGACCAAAACTTTCTAAGTCTCCTTTGCTATTTGGATGATCTGATGGTTTTTGCTAAGACGGAGGAAGAGAGTCTGCAGAGACTTGAGATGGTTTTCCAGCGGTTGCAGGAGCACAATCTTAAACTGTCTCCGTCTAAGTGCAAGTTTTTGAGGAGGTCTGTTAAGTTTTTGGGCCACATCATTTCTCAGGAGGGCGTAGCCACTGATCCTGCTAAGGTTCAAACCATTTTGAATGTGACTGAGAGTGAGATGATGGAAGCTGATGGTGTCACTCCGTCTCCTAGCAAAATCCGTTCTTTCCTTGGTATGGTAGTATACTATCAACACTACATTGAGAATTGTTCCATGGTTGCTAGGCCATTGTTTCAGCTGACTACAGGTCAGAAGAAGCCTAGGAGAGGCAAGGGCAGAAAGAGGCCTGGTCCCTCTCGCAGGCTCACTGCTGCAGACTGGACTGCCGAATGTCAACTCGCTTTTGAAGCTTTGAAAGCAGCACTAGTTGACCAGGCACTGCTGGCTCATCCAGATTTTTCTCAGCCATTTTTGCTTTCTGTTGATGCATCTACTAGTGGTTTGGGAGCTGTACTATCCCAAGTGCAAGATGGGAAGGCCATAGCCAGGCCAATAGCTTTTGCTAGTAAATCTCTTAATCATGCACAATCCAAGTATCCTGCTCACCGGCTGGAATTTCTAGCCATGAAATGGGCCATTCATGATAAGTTCAGCCATTGGCTGCGAGGGCATAAGTTTACGGTGTGGACCGACAACAATCCACTCAAATATATTCTTACAAAGCCGAGACTTGATGCATGTGAGCAGAGATGGGTTGCAAAGCTGGCACCTTTTGATTTTGATATCCAGTACATACCAGGGCCCAAGAATGTCGTTGCTGATGCTTTGAGCAGAGAGCCATTTGTCCGCTCCAAAGTTCTGCACCGACTGACAAGAATTCCATATGATGTCCTGCTGGAGGAAGCCAGAGGTCTTCGACTGGATGATGTACAAGACATGTTCCGTCTCTCCTGTGAGCAGCCCGAGGCTGGCTGTGGAACGTCTATGGCTCCTGGGAGTGAGTTGAGTAGAGCTGGAGACGATGTCAGTGGGTTGGTTTCCTGTGAAGAGGTGTCTGCTGTCCTCCAGGCCCATCGCCGATGGGATGATGGTGCCACAGTGAGGGCCGTTTCACATGTGCAGCACCTTGAGAAGTTGATGTCCATGGGTCAGAGCCCTTTACCTGTCCTTACACACAAGGAGCTGTATGATAACCAGTCACTGGATCCTATCATCAGCAGAGTAATGTTCTTTGTAGATAGAGGCCGGCGCCCATCTAGGAGAGAGCGAGTCTTTGAAGCTAAAGAAACAGTTTATACTCTAAGACAGTGGGGGAAACTCACCACGCGGTTAGGGATTCTGTATCGTGTCTCAAAACACCCAGTGAGTAAGAAGAAAATATTCCAGTATGTTGTACCTGTATCTTTGAGAGGCCTTGTGTTGAAGGGAGTTCATGATGATGCTGGTCATCAGGGTCAGCAGCGCACATTGTGGCTCACGAGACAGCGGTTTTACTGGGAATCTATGGAGAAGGATGTCAAGGAATACGTGGCCCACTGTAAGAGATGTGTGTTGAGTAAAGCACCTGAGCCTGAAGCAAGAGCTCCACTTGTCTCCATTGTGACAACGGCACCTTTAGAACTTGTGTGTATTGATTTCTGGACTGCCGAAGATTCAAACAACAAGTCTATGGATGTGTTAGTAGTGACTGATCACTTTACTAAGCTGGCCTGTGCGTATCCATGTCCAAACCAGTCTGCTAAGACTGTTGCTCGTGTTCTCTGGAATAATTTCTTCTGCATTTATGGGTTCGCTGATTGCATCCATTCTGACAGGGGTGCTAACTTTGAGAGTTTACTTATTGCAGAATTACTTCAGTTATCTGGTGTTGAAAAGTCCCACACCACACCTTATCATCCCATGGGTAACGGTCAAGCAGAACGTCTGAATCGCACACTGGGTGGGATGATTAGAGCTCTGCCAGCTAGGTCTAAGGCTAAATGGCCTCAGATGTTGAACACATTGACATTCTCCTATAACTGCACTGTTCATGAGACTACTGGGTTTCCACCCTTCTTCTTGATGTTCGGACGCACCCCTAGGTTGCCGGTAGATGTTATGTTTGAAAGTGTGCTGTTGGATGGGGACACAGTAGATGTGGATAAGTATGTCCAGTCTCTGGGTGAGGATCTGAGAGAGGCCATGACATTGGCCCAGCAGCATGCCAGTAAGCAACAAAAGAGACAAGCCGAGGTCTACAACAGACGGTCTAAGGGTCACTCGGTGCAGAAGGGAGATAGAGTTCTACTTGCTAACAAGGGGGAGAGGGGCAAGAAGAAACTGGCTGATCGCTGGGAGAGTGTGGTGTACATAGTGGTTGCAAAGAACAGCTCACTGAACACATATCGTATCCAACACCCTACCACTGGACGCATCAAAACTGTGCATAGGAACCTGATTATGCCAGTCAACTTTCTGCCTTTACCTTCGTGGGAGGAACCTGAGGGTCACGGATCTCTATCGAGTGGTGACGTGATCTCTGAGATGTCTGCAAAGTCCAGCCAAATGGATGGGAGTGACGCCAGGACTGTCCACTGGGTAGCAGGCCTTCCTGAGTCTTCTGGGAGGATACTCCAAGAGGATGGTGAAGTCCCGGCTGATGGAAGTGAGGTGGAACAACTGTATGAAGTCCCCTTAAGTGAGGTGTGCTCAGCAGAAGTGGACCAGAGAGATATCCCCGAAGCCTACAAGAGTTCTGATTGCGAAACTCCATTCAGTGTGGATGATGTTACCTTGGTTGAAGATGCTTCGTCAGTGTGGTCTGTGACAATCTACCAGGATTCTGATCAGTCGTCTGACACTACTAGTGTTGAGTCGGTAACTGAAAGTGTGCTGGCTCCGGAGATGCGGATCTGTAGTACTCCCCATCCTGAGGTTAGACCTCTGAGCAGGGTTAGTGCTGTCTGTGACATTCCTGCTAGGTTTGTGGGTGAGGGTGTTCGGACTAGACTAGGTAGACTTATTAAGCCAGTGGATAGGCTAATCCAAACTATGTCTACACAGGAAATGAAACAGTTCTTGGTTTCTCAGTGACGGTAGGATATTGCCTACCTTTTCTTTTGTAGGAATGTAGGAATCTAAGCATGTCTTAGAATGATTTGTGGGTTTGTCTAATATATTTGACAATTCATGTAACTTTGTGTGTAGTCCATCGGCATAAAATGTATATGGCATTTTTCGTATACGGTTGAATAAGGGATTAGCTACCCCTTATTTTTCCTAATCCTTCGCGGGATAGCTTTTCAGCTGATCGACCATTTGTGGGTCTAGAATTAAGGGACTACACTGGGTTACTCTGTCGCCCTGTGGGTGTGAATTTTTTTTCTTTCTTTGCTTTGTTACCTTTGAGGTAATGTGTTTTGTTTTGGGCCTATAATCTAGTGTAAAACAGTGGGGGTGAATGTAGCAGTGTGATGTTGTTCCCCTAGATTACGCACCAAATTGCACACAAGGACCAATTCAAATAGGCCAGGTCAAGAGGGGATGTTAATAATCTGATAATAATAATAATAATTCAGTGTATTTTTTTATTTAATTACAGCTGCATAGCTAATGTTTTTATTTGGTGTACAAACACTTTTTCATACCAATATTGTACATACAAGTGATTGTAAAAGTTTTGTATATTTTGGTTTGGCCCATCGCGGGTTATCTGTATTCCCATACCACTTTATCGTTCTCTTTTGCCTGACCCTCGGCTAGCAAGGTATGTTGTCCTTGGCTCCGAAACTGTTTAATATAAAACCGTCATAAGGTTATACGATGTACTGTTTTGCAACCATACGTTTGTTATAGTGTGGACAGTGTAGGAATTTATGTTAATAAGTTTCACAGAGCTCACTGACTGGGGTATCTGTTGTAACTTCTGAGTACTTGTGACAGTGGTTGAGTGAGTGTCCATGTGCTCGCGCAGGTGCCGGAGAGCTGTGACTGCACCAAGGGTAACGTGTGTGTTGTCTCTTCGTGTGCAGGTATGTCTTTTATTTTGTCAGAATTATGTTCTGTATAGTTTTACTTGTATATGCTGTTGTGCAGCGAGTGTGTGCACGCAGCACCTGTTAATTCCTTTTGGCGCTCTTTTGCCTGACCCTCGGCTAGCAAGGTGCCGGAGAGCTGTGACTGCACCAAGGGTAACGTGTGTGTTGTCTCTTCGTGTGCAGGGCAAATAAAAAGAGTTCAACGAGCAGACCGTCAGTTGTGGCAGCGTCCTAATTGAAAACACACAACGCAGAACGAACCACGCTACACGTGCATGCATGATCTAGCCAACTTCATCAGTTTTCTACGTCTGAATATTCTGTTTAGAGGCAGTTCTTGAAGTGGCTTGATAAGGTGTTGATGCTCTTTCGTTTTTCTGTACAAGGGTCAATATTTTAGAATGAATATTTTATAAGAGATGCTGGTACTCAAACATTAGAAACTTTGAGGTGCCGACTCAATTCAAACTCTGGGTAGATGTATCATGAATGTGCTTGTCTGTTTGTTTCTGAGGACATGATGTATTTAAGAGAGCAGGGAAAGCTGAGAGGTGCGCTCAAATCTGTATTAAATGTCTATAACAGTTTATAAATACTACCACAGCAGGGCGTCAGTGGAACCAGGGACAGCAGCCAGCCTGTTAAATGGCTGCTACACACACGCACACACGCACATGCACACACACACGCACACACACACCAGGGAACTCAAGAGGAAGGTACAAGTGATCCTCCACCATTCTGTTCTTTACTGGGGACATTTCACCTCCAGTAAAGCTGCACTGACAGACAGTTCCACAGCTCCACCTAAGCACTGGTCTCGGATCAGTTTTATTTTCCCAGTTACCTAAACATACCCATTACTATTGAACAAATACACCTGACCCCAGATCAGCACTCAGGGGCTACAATGTCTATTTACACCATACTGACTCTGGCCCGCCGAACCCATGGAGAGGGCCAGGTACTCGCCACAGAGAAGGGACCTTGACCAGACAGACGCCGAGTACCAGATATAACTGCTGTCTGTGTGGAAACGCTTCTCTCCTCACCCTGCTAGACAGGGCAAGACTAAAGCATTTGGGGCCTCTCATTGGCTAGAATGTTCCCACCTGATCTCGCCTCCTGCCGCCTGCCTTTCATCTTTGAGGGCATGGGGCAGTTTATTTTTTTTGCTGTTTTATAGCTCATCTGTTGTTCAAATTTCCCCATTTGTGCAGTTTGAAAGCAAATGTTCTGCTATTCTACACATTTTGCTATGAGGCTGAGAGAAAATGTTGCAGTTTTAAAGGTAACTTCATGCAATTCTACCCATTTTACTATCATATGCTATCTGGCGGCCCCTTGGATGTCGGGAGTCCGGGGCACGTGCCCTGCATGCCCGTCCAGTAATCTGGCCCTGCTGCTAGGCCTTGTCATTCTAGCACAGACATGGCAGCAGGCCACAGACACTCTAGCTGCTGTGTTCAGCCTCACACCAGTCGCTCTACACTACACAGCAGCTGTTTACATCTATCTTTTAGAACAGAGCTGTCATCAACCTTTTCAGGGACACCATTATAAAGTTATAGAAACGGGAGGAATTGAGGTCAAGTGGAAGATGGAAGTCGGGGGTTCACCACTAGGTGACATAGCTGGTGTTCTCTAGTGCCGCACAATGGCGCCTTTTTTGAGCCCGCCGTGGCTCCTTATAGGTGTCGTGTTTCAACTCTGACCTTACGATGGTTGGGGAAGCAGGTTGATTGGTTGGTCACTGTCTTTAGAATGATATGGTGGCAGAGACTGGCGGTTATGTGGTTATGACTCTGGTAAGCTCACTGGATCAGCCAATGGCATTATGTTAACGTTCTGACGTGACTAGTCTCTTGTGACAGACAAATTGTAAGGACCAACGCCGGAGATGAGAATCAGGTACGGGGAGTCAACATTTAATCAGGAAATAGACAAAGACCAAGAAAAGAACAGCGTCAGCACACGGGTACAAAACGACAAGCAACAATTAATGCTGAAGCAGGGAACAGAGTGGGGAACCAGACAGATATAGGAGAGGTAATGACAGAGATGATTGAGTCCAGGTGATGTGCGTGACGGGTGGAAGGCAGGTGTGCGTAATGATGGTGGCAGGAGTGCGTAATGCTGGGGCGCCTGGCGCCTTCGAGCGCCAAGGAGGGGGAGCGGGAGCAGCAAAAACCTCCACAGTCATCTGGTTATCAGTGTTTTTTGTATTATTCATTGGGGAAAAGCAGGGTTGGGGTCAATTCGAATTAAAGGCTGTCAGTTCATGAAGTGATTTGAATACAAAATTCAGAATTGAAAAATATTGAAATAAATACCTTCTACTTTTCAGTTTGTTGTGAAGTAATTGGAAATCAATGCATTTTTTTCAATTATTGAATTGTAATTTCAGTTTACTTTCTGAATTGACTGCCTGTAATTATAATTGCCCCAAACCCTGGGGAAAATGGACGATTTACCACAATAGAGGGTGAAAAACATTTCTGGACTCTGTTTATTCCTGTACAGGATTAATCCAGTCATTCATGACAAGATGAGGACAGTGCAGAGAGATCAGAAAATAGAAAACAGTAGATTCAATTCTATTGACGAAAGCTGTTATCAGCAGCTCCAAAATCCCAAAATGTCTTGGTCTGATAGACCTCTACAGAGAACTGTACTCTTCCCTTCCTAAAAACATGAACATGTCTGCTTTAAAAAGTCAGTTTAGTGTTAAGCCACTGGGCCTTAACTTGGCAAGAAGTTCCAAACCTGTATCAAAACCATATAGTTCTTTGCATCGCAACTTCCACAGGCCAGAGCGGAGCTATCAATACATAAAAGATCAAAGGACTCTTTCCTTGTGAATGGAGTGTAGCACATCTGTGATTTAAATCGACTAAGATCTATCTACCAGAAACAAGAATTAAATCATGTCTATCGCTACTTATGCTCTCTGCAGTATTTCTTTAGCATCTTTTTGTATTTGCTGGATCTTCCAAAAATAACAAAGTATAGAGAAAGAAAATGGTATGATGAAAAACATTGCTATTTAACTGAGCTAAATCTGTATCAGTAACTCTCACTTTTCAGGGACAGGGGGAACAATAGGATCATTAGAAAAGCAAAGCTCATATCGCAGCACATATCCTAACATACTAATTACCCGGCACACAGTTTGAATCTGTTTATTATGCATGAAATAATCTAATGTGATGACTGCAATAATTATGTGCACACATAATAAGACAAAAGAGTGGTAACAAATTATAGACAAACGATACCAAATGGGATTAGTAGTTGTAGTGAAGAAATGCCCAATGAAAGACTAGGTTGAAAATGAGTACTCCCACCAAACACAGAACATTCCCAGAACATTAGCTACGATTCCCAATAAGTTGTAGTTAGGGGTTTTGTTAACATTAGGATGACATCACAAAAACATTTAAAATGAAATATCCTTGGAATGTTCTAACATTCACTAAAATGTTCTACACAAAATCTGTAACAATCACCACAGAACATTCCTCAAATGTTCTCATTAGGTTTCCAGGTAATGTAATAACACAATGTACCAGTAATGTTTTCCCATCAAAACAAACTTGGTTCTGTGAACATTATAGGAATGTCCTGTGCAACCAAACTTAAACATTGTATGAATGTCATCACAACTAAGCATATTTCATGTTTTGGGAACCTATCTCTTGTAATGTACCCACACCGAATTAAATGTTCTGGGAACTTTTAATGAACTCAGAAAGGTTGCTCTGTCAACATTCTTGCAACATCAAAGGAATGTTTTGTGCACCCTGAAACAAACATTATCTGAATGTCAGCACAACTAGACAGTTTTAGTGTTTTGAGAACCTATCTCTTGTCATATCCCCAAAATATTCCCACAACACAAAGAAACATTCTGGGAACCTTTAAGAAGCAGATGAAATGTGTTCTGGGAACATTCTTGTAACATTGGGTGAATGTTTTTTGCACCCTAAAATAAACTCAACGAACGTAAAGCTAGGAGTGCAACACCTGCAACACAAAAAGACAAGATCCCACAACAGAAGGTGGGGAAAATGGGCTGCCTAAGTATGATCCCCAATCAGAGACAACGATATACAGCTGCCTCTGATTGGGAACCATACTCAGCCAACAATATAAACATAGATTTCCCACCCTAGTCACACCCTGACCTACCAAATAGAGAATAAAAAGGATCTCTAAGGTCAGGGCGTGACAGTGATATCCCCACAATGTTCTCACCAGACTGTTCCGACAACCTAATGAACCATTCTGGGAACCTTTAAAGATAGGATTAAATGTGTTCTAGAAAAGTTCTTGCAACATCAAGGGAATGTTTTTTGCACCCTAATAGAAACATAGTAAAATCCTCCGCTCAACTAGACAGTTTTGGAGTACTGGGAACATTTCTTTTGTGATGTCCCCACAATGCTCCCACCTGACTGTTTCCACAAACTGGAAACATTCTGGGAATCTTTAAAAAACAAATGAAATCCGTTCTAGGAACATTCTTGCAACATCAGGCAATTGTTTTATACAAACATTCTGTAATCATCAGCACAACTGGACAGTTTTTGTGTTATGAGAATATTTGCCGCAACCTAACGAATGTTCTGGGAACTTTCACAAAACCAATTTTGTTTTTCTGGGCTGTCTACATACTACTATAGATAATGGACTACCGAGCCTGAATTAACGTCTAGAAAATGTCTGTACCACGATACTCATTCCACATGGATGCTGGCCCATGTTGACTCCATTGCTTCCCACAGTTGTGTCAATTTGTCTGGATGTCCTTTGGGTGGTGGACTATTCTTGATACACACGAGAAACTGTTGAGCATGAAAAACCCAGCAGCATTGCAGTTCTTGACACACTCAAACCGGTGCGCCTGCCTACAAACATACCCCGTTCAAAGGCTCTTAAATCTTTTGTCTTGCCATGTCTCAATTGTCTCAAAGTTCTTAAAACATCCTTCTTTAACTGTCTCCTCCCCTTCATCTACAATGATTGTGGTCGTGTACGGCTCAGTTAGTAGAGCATGGAGCTTGAACCGCTAGGGTTGTGGGTTTGTTTCCTGTGGCCACCCATATGTAAAATGACTGTAAATTGCTTTGGATAAAAGTGTCTACTAAATGGCATATATTATTATTATATAACTGATTGAAGTGGATTTAATAAAAGACGTCAATAAGGGATCATAGATTTCACCTGGTCAGTCTATTTTATGGAAAGAGCAGGTGTTCTGAATGCTTTGTACAGTCAGTGTATATGTAACATTGGGCTTTAAAGGGTTAATGTATTACTATAAAGCAACCCTGATAAGATGTTTTATTTTTGGTATTTAAAGACAATAGTAAATGTCTATTCATTTTAATATGAAATAGTTCATTTTATTGTATGTTGATAATTACGGAATAACTGGAAAATAGGAACTGGGGCCATTGTTTTAAGACACATAAAGACTGAGTTGAATCAATAGTGTTCTCTTTATCTCTTGGTACAATGGGTAACATGTACAATGAAACTACTAGCATCCTTTTGTCGCTAATTGCTCTGTGTGCAGATTCCTTTAGAGTCTGATATGATAATCCCAAGAACACACACTACTTCCCAGAGCCTCTGCATCCACTTGATAAATCCGCCATGTTCTTGTTTACAATGTGACTTGAAAGGCAACAACTTGATGCCCTGGGCCCCTCAAACGTAACAAATGTGAAAGGACATAAAATAAGAAGTGGCATGTGTTGTTTGGAACAGCCACTGGGAAGTTAGATGTGAGTTGAGTCATAAAAACGCAACCATTTCAGAACTGAAATGTGGTTAGCCTAAAACATCTTGTGTGTGTGTGTGCCACTACGAATTCTAGGCATATAGATCCCCACATCCATACACAGTCATTTAATTTACCTTTGACTGCATTTAAGGTTTGGATTTCATATTAAATCCCCGACTTTACTATATTTCAAGCCCGAATGAAATTCCTGGACACAAAGTTCAATGGGATCTCCATAAACATGTCACTAAGCATTTCCTGTTGAGGAGTGAAAACCTGCACTGTGTAAAAGTCGCCCTTACACACAGATCTCAGATCAGCTTACCGTCCCCAAAGCCTAACCTTATTCATTAGAGGTTATGGATGCAAAACTGACCTTAAATCAGCATCTAGGACCTACAGTACTTCATACTATTTCAACGAAACCTTCTCCTTAATTACAAACCAACCCGGCCCCCTTGGGCTCCAGCCTTCCGGTGATACAGGAGCATGGTCTGACACATGGCTAGGGCTAAACATGATCTTCTTGCAGAAGCATTTAAAGATCAGCAAGATTCAGACATTCACAACCTATACTGCAGAGCAACTGGCCAAAACATTACATTTTCACATTAGTCATGTCACAACAAACCTACTTCGATCCTCTACAAGAAATGGTTATTTAAAGAGGAATCTTGCAAGAATACTCTGTGTCTTAACAAGGGAAGCAGCTGCGGAAAATTCCAGACAAAATGTAAAAAAAATGTAATGAAGAACAGAATCGAGCCTATGTGACTAAAAGTTAAGTGCTAAGGGGTTGACTCTCAATGCAATCCTGTAGCTTTAAAGTTACGGTATAACATCAACGTTTTTTTTTAGCACAGATTTTTTACTCACACACCCTCAGAGTGCCACTCATAATTTTATGAAACTAATGGGGTGAGAACAGGAGAGGGAAAAGCAATGACTGGGAATACAGCAGATATGGCCGTCTGGATGAACTGTGCACTTTTCAAGTTGACAGCTTCTCAATTTTGTTTTTAAAATTCCTCAAAGACAGTTAAAGTAATTTGAGGAACTCGGGCTCCCCCGAGTGGTGCAGAGGTCTAAGGCACTGCATCTCAGTGCTAGAGGTGTCACTACAGACCCTGGTTCGATCCCGGGCTGTATCACAACTGGCCATGATGGCGAGTCACATAGGGCGGTGCACAATCGGCCCAGCGTCATCCAGGTTAGGGGATGGGTAGGCCGTCATTGTAAAATAAGAGTTTGTTCTTAACTGACTTACTTAGTTAAATAAAGGTTAATAAAACAAAGGAAAACAATGTTAGTTATGGCAGAAAGAGACGCACCTTCAAAGGGTATTAACTTCTCTGTTTTAAGATTACGTAACAGCATGGGAAAAGGTACACAAACTTCACGTTGTACAACAGTATATTTCAGATACTTAAAGGTTGAACAATATGTCAAATAAGGATAGTATCAACTATCAAGTGTAGTGAAAGTCTACACACCCCTTGTACTCTTGTCACATTTTGCTGCCTTAAAAATTGATTCAATTATATTTTTTTCCTCCACCTTTTCAAAGTGAAAGAAAAAGTGTCTTCATACCTCACAGTTAATACTTTTGGCTGAAATTCCTTCTGTAAATCATTTTGAATAAGATTCTACCATATATTGCCTGTGCTTATCTCCATTCTGTTTCTTTTATCCTGAAGTCCTTAACGATTACAAGCAGATCCAAAACATGATGCAGCCACAACTATGCTTGAAAATATGGAGGGTGGTACTCAGTAATATGTTGTTGTCACAGGTCAGGGTCACTGGAGAGCATCCGTGGGTTTCCTCTAGTATCCAGGTGACCCTGATTGGGCTTATTGGGATCACCTGCTGGATGACTATTTAGGTTCCTCTGTGGACTGGGCCAGTTGCTTAGGTCTCATGTTTTGTTCAGTGTTCTCGTGTGCCCTTGCTTTGTTGTTTTGCTATGAAGACCTTAAATAAATATTCTGGATTTACCCTTACCTCTGCCTGCTGTGTTTCTCTGTGCCTGGGTCCAAGTTTGTACTAGCACTATTGTCACAGTAGACCTGTGCTGCAAAATGGACCCAGCAGAGATTCTTCAATCGTCCGAGGGACACTCCGAGCTCCACCACTTACGGTTGGCTCTCACTAACCATGGAACAGTGATTGGTCGCCAGGGGGCGCGGCTGAAGACTTTGTCAGAGGATTTAGGAACTCTTGTGTTCACTCTGTAGACGCGACAGACGGGAGCAACTGCTGCTGCACCTGTGGCGGTTTCTAACCCTCCACTTCCTACCAGCTCATCATCTCCCTCCCCTCGGGAGCCTCATCTCCCATCACCGGAGTGCTATGAGGGGCATCCTGGGAGGTGTCGTGGGTTCCTGCTCCAATGTTCGCTGGTCTTCAAGTTGCAGGCATCAACGTTTCCCACCGAGCGTTCCAGAGTGGCATACTTCATCTCCTTGCTCTCAGGACGGGCTCTGGCCTGGGCCATGGCCATCTGGGAGCAGCAATCAGACATCTGTTTCAATTGGCAAAGCTTCACCCAGGAGATGAGGGTTTTTGATCACCCCATCAGTGGCAGAAATGCTACTCAAAGACAGAGTCTCTGGGTTCGCGCCCAGGCTCTGTCGCAGCCGGCCGCAACCGGGAGGTCCGTGGGGCGACGCACAAGTGGCCTAGCGTCATCCGGGTTAGGGAGGGTTTGGCCGGTAGGGATATCCTTGTCTCATCGCGCTCCAGCGACTTCTGTGGCGGGCCGGGCGCAGTGCGCGCTAACCAAGGGGGCCAGGTGCACGGTGTTTCCTCCGACACATTGGTGCGACTGGCTTCCGGGTTGGAGGCGCGCTGTGTTAAGAAGCAGTGCGGCTTGGTTGGGTTGTGCTTTGGAGGACGCATGGCTTTCGACCTTCGTCTCTCCCGAGCCCGTACGGGAGTTGTAGCGATGAGACAAGATAGTAATTACTAGCGATTGGATACCACGAAAACAACACAATGTAACTCCAAGTCAATCACACTTCTGTGAAATCAAACTGTCCACTTAGGAAGCAACACTGATTGACAATAAATTGCACATGCTGTTGTGCAAATGGAATAGACAAAAGGTGGAAATTATAGGCAATTAGCAAGACACCCCCAATAAAGGAGTGATTCTGCAGGTGGTGACCACAGACCACTTCTCAGTTCCTATGCTTCCTGGCTGATGTTTTGGTCACTTTTGAATGCTGGCGGTGCTCTCACTCTAGTGGTAGCATGAGACGCAGTCTACAACCCACACAAGTGGCTCAGGTAGTGCAGCTCATCCAGGATGGCACATCAATGCGAGCTGTGGCAAGAAGGTTTGCTGTGTCTGTCAGCGTAGTGTCCAGAGCATGGAGGCGCTACCAGGAGACAGGCCAGTACATCAGGAGACGTGGAGGAGGCCGTAGGAGGGCAACAACCCAGCAGCAGGACCGCTACCTCCGCCTTTGAGCAGGAGGAGCACTGCCAGAGCCCTGCAAAATGACCTCCAGCAGGTCACAAATGTGCATGTGCAAGTTTGTACTAGCACTATTGTCACAGTTGTATTGGATTTGCAAACAGGATGAATGTTTTGGAATATTTGTATTCTGTACTCTGTCAATTAGGTTAGTATTGTGGAGTAACTACAATGTTGTTGATCCATTTTGTTGATCCCATCGTCAGTTTTCTCCTATCACAGCCATTACACTCTGTAACTGTTTTAAAGTCACCATTGGCCTCATGGTGAAATCCCTGAAATGTTTCCTTCCTCTCCGGCAACTGAGTTAGGAAGGACGCCTGTATCTTTGTAGTGACTGGGTGAATTGATACACCATCCAAAGTGTAATTAATAACTTCACCATGCTCAAAGGGATATTCAATGTCTGCTTTTTTTTTACCCATCTACCAATAGGTGCCCTTCTTTGCGAGGCATTGGAAAGCCTACAGTACCTAGTCTTTGTGGTTGAATCTGCGTTTGAAATTCACTGCTCGGTTCAGGGGCATTACAGATAATTGTATGTGTGGGGTACAGAGATGAGCTAGTCATTCAAAAATCATGTTAAACCCTATTACTGAACACAGTCCATGCAACACAGTCCATGCAACTGATTATGTGTCTTGTTAATCCAATCTTTTACTCCTGAAATTATTTAGGCTTGCCATAACAAAGGGGTTGACTACTTATTGACTCAAGATATTTCAGCTTTTCATCTTAAATTAATTTGTAAAAAAGAATTTAAAAACATAATTCCACTTTGACGTGATGGACTATTGGGTTTAGGCCATTGACCCAAATCTCAATTTATTCCATTTTAAATTCAGGCTGCAACACATCAAAATGTGGAAAAAGACAAGGGGGGTGAAGACTTTGAGAAGGCACTGTATATCCATTGTTTTTGTCAAAAGTGCTGAAGATCATTAAATTTGGTTGGGAATCATTGATGGACAGCAATATTCAAACCGGGACTGAGTTAGATGTTAGATGAAAACCTGCCTCAGTCTTCTGAATACCTAACCCTGGGATATAGTTATATTTTTCAGTACAACAATAACACATTGTAATGCCAAAGACACACCAGAATGGCTTTCCAAGAGGTGTTGAGTGTTCCCATGGGTCCAGTCCCAATACTAACTTTAAATCTGCTTGAGTTGAACATTACTGCCCATAACAACATTTTATGAGCTGGACATACAGTATGTTTCCCTGAGAGTTGTGCAGAGTTGGTAGAATCTTACTCAAAAAAATGTACAGCTGTAATTGCTGCCAATGGGGCTTCCACCAAGTATTAACTTTGGGGTGTGAAGACATACACAATCAAAACAGCTTCGTATTTTATCATTATTAATTTCGAAAATGTTCTATACTTTTTCTTTCACTTTGAAAATGTGAAGCAGGCTGTGTTGATCTGTTGGGAAAAAATCTAAATGAATCCTTTTTAGATTAAATTTTAAGGCAGCAAAATGTGATAGCTGTGCAAGGGGTGTACTTTCACGAGGCACTGTATATATTGACAAGCTGGATTTCGAGAATAGCTCACTTCCATCCCTAAAATAGACTGAGTCAACGAGTTCAGCTTGCACAATGCACAAAACCATGGAATCATTGGCTCAAATTCTAGAAGAGGTAGCTATAGAGGGGCCTATATGTGTTTGCCTAGAACCCCTAAATCACCTATGTCAAAGCTGAGAGAAGCTGGAAGCTTTACAGTCTCCCTGCGGCCAAAATGCCTTAATGCATTATATTAAAGTGATAAAATGGTACTCCTTAAAGTATTTTGGAGAGTCAAAGTCTAGTAAAACATAAGACATAACATTACCAGGGAGAAATGCACTTCCAGTAGTCGACGTTCATATAAAATCATTGCGCTTTTACAGTAAGGGGTTGGACACATTGAGGAAATCATTTGTGGTATTACCACTAAAACTCATTACAATAAATGATTCTGATGTCACCGTTTAAGCAATGCTTTCAGTCCATTGATGCAGTGCTTCTGCTATAACAAAGCCCATGAGAAAAACGTCCTTGATTTCCTATGTCAGACGTTGCATCTGGCTTTTGATAAGAAACCTCTATGGACCCCGTAGGGAGAACAAAAACAAGGTGCACAAATAGATTTGCAGGAAAGGAAACTTAAATATCGACTAATGTTAAAAAGCTAGGAGGTGGGGGTACAGAGGGAAAATGTTGTCCTCCAAACCAATGATATCCTGTAGAACAATGTTTTGAGAAATACACAGGAACTAGAAATGGCAGAAAGGAATGAGTGATGTCATTCCAGTAAACTGTGAAAGATGGCACTTTTTAGGACAAAATAGCACTTAAGCGATTGCATCCATTCAATGGAGCTTTATACTGTTTTTCCAAGTACAGTCTACTACTGTATGGTGCCAATCATCAACATGAGGCAATGGACAAACCGGATTCCATCAAGACAATTTCAGAAGAAACTCCCTATTTTGGCACGTGGCTACAACCACTATGGAGAAACTCTCTCCATGTTGTCTGCGTCTCAGCCAACGTTTTGTAACACAACTGGTCGAAATTTCCAGCAAACTCGACAATGACACTTCACACCCCAAAACTAATTGAGGGAATATGAATGGTTGCTCTAGCTGCAGTTTGAACCTACTTTCCAAGAGTCTCCCACTAAGGGTATAAGATTTTTAAGCAACTTTAGGTTTACCATTTTTGCCCATACATTTATGTATTTTTTGAGAACGGAGAACACAAATATGCAGCAGCCATAGTGGTTTTACCTCACCCTGCTCAGCTGTTACTAGAATAAAATACTTTCTGGATTTAGTGGCAGACTTCATATTTCTCTCTGTAAGGCTGTATTCATCTGTTAGGATTATCTGCATTCCACCAGAAATAAGAATCAAATAAGTTTCAAGTTTGCAGTCCTGTCTTTAAACACAGAATAAATAATAAGCTGCTGCTAATTTATTTAACTTTTGATCCTTGAATAATAATAATCATTGCAGTCTAAATACAATGTTGATTTTTGTTTTGAATAATAATAATAATAATAACAACAATAATAACAATAATATTGTAAAGATGTTTACATTTACTTGAAATTAACTTTGTTTTGAATTGTATAATATAACATTGACTGTAATCTACCAAACTATAATTACCTTCGCTTCAGCTAAACACAATTAAAACATCAGCATTCTGTTTTGTGAGTTTTGTTTAGTTTCCAGAATGTCTCCCTGTTGCTACTTCATCATTCTAAAAAAGGGCAATAAAATCAAAGTGCTGATGCTAAAATCATTAGCAAATGACTAAAACCTTTGTTCAATGTTATATTATGCTGTGCTGTTTTATAGTTATACAGATCTCCAACCATGAGGGTTGTCTGGACAACCTCTATAGAACCATATAGATCTGGCCTAGTATTTGGTGATCTGTTGATTTTGGAAAGCATGTAGTTAAAGTCATAGGAACAAAATCTGCTGGTTACTATTCAGCAGTAGTGGCATTGGAAACATCCTCGAAAACATCTTGGAGAGTTCTAATACCTTTTCATGACAATGTCTATTTTCTGTCCTTCTGCAGACTGAGCAAGTTGCAGCAAAATATCAACCAATAGCACATGACACAAACAATATTGCGGATCGTTAAATACGCCCATCGCTCCTCTCGGAGCATAAATCAAGCAAATCCGTTTCCTCTCCGTGTCTGTCCCCGGTGACGGACTTCGAGTAAGAGCGATGCCCATGCTGCAGTAGTGGGAGAATGAGGCGAGGGGTAAAGTATAAAAGCATGCAGGGTCCTCCTTACACTGAGCCATCGGACAGCTAAAGCAGGCCTCGTCATTCCTCAGGAGAGCAATAGGGATCAAGCAGGCTTAGTGCCTGGCCGGTGAGGGCCTCTGATGTAGGGGCCACAACATGCATCCCAACTGCTCGAGGTGTGCTGGTGTGCTTCACTTTTGAGGCCTGTGCTGCAGAGAAAAAGGCCCAACTTGTTCCCAGGGATAGAACAAGACCTTAGTGCGCTCCAAAGGGATATACTGTACCTACCCAGCAGACTAAGGCCTCATGAATTATTCCAAACAACATGCATACTTTAGGGTTTCTCTCTTTCTATCTCTTCATCTGACTGCTAACAAGAAGATGAAATGGACCTTTTCAGGGCCGGTTCCAGGCATAAGCGACATAAGCGGTGTGATCAAAATAGGGGGGGGGGGGACTCAGTCGGGTTTCAACTTACTATTGAGAATAAAAATAGTAGAATACACCAGGTGCAATTTTTCAGAATTTGGTTGTGCATCAGCGGTTTTTCTCTTGTTATGTCAGTCACAGACAGTCACTCAATTATCGATGTTAGCTAACATTTTTTTTGATTGGTAGTTAGTCTTGCCAGCTATCTAAACTTGTAGTTATCATGGCCGAATGGGGGCCCAGACCTCCAGGGCCCCCATTCGGGGGCCCTGATTTTGTTAGTCATTCTCACTCATATATCATATTAACATGGCATAAGTCATTACAAAATGTGTAGAATTGCAGGAAATGTTATTTAAATCTGCAAAACATTCTCTCTATCCTATGGCAGATAGGGTAGAATTGCAGGTTATTTTCTGTAAAACTGCAAATTTGCTCTCTCTGACCAATGGGAAAAAGAGTAGAATTGCATGAAATGTGTTATAAAATTGCAATGTTTTCTCTCCACCCTATGGCAAAATGTGTAGAATTGCAGAAAACTTGCTTTAAAACACTAACGTATTTTGCCGCGGGATGGGGGTGCCCCAACCAAATCTCGCTTAGGGCCCCCAAAAGAGTAGAGCCGGCCCTGGGACTATTAGAACGAGACCTGAAATACATTGATGATATTCACAGAGAAAATTATGTATTTGTTACTTTGGCAATATGAAGGAGGTGGTATTAGGCGCTACGGCAAGGAAAGAGCAGCCATTTGCATATCGCTTCAATTTTCTCAAACGCTTTATGGCCATACATAAATGCACAAATTGGTTAATAACAGATGCTGTTCTTGCTCTGTTTATTTCATTCATTTAGTGCAACTGAATCACTTTATTGGTGATTATCCTCTAAAAGCTGCAGGAGAGCACAGCATCGCACCTAATAATGTAATTTACCCATAAACTGGGGAATGGGAATATGCAAATAATGTATGGGTGTTCGGTATCTGCAGTTTTGCCCCTGGGCTGCTTGTCCCATGACACAAATCATCAATTAGGATCCCAGCAGGGCTTTGGAGCATCTAAATTGTGTGTGTGTGAACAGCTTCAATGTGTCTGTAACTCTATTGGAGGGATGCAACACCTTTCTTCCATGAGAAATTCCATAATTTGGTGTTTTGTTGACGGTGGTGGTAAACGCTGTCTCCAGAATCTCCCATAAGTGTTAAATTGGGTTGAGATCTGGTCACTGATCTCAATGGCATATGGTTTACATCATGCTCATCAAACCATTCAGTTGCCAGTCATGCCCTGTGGATGGGGGCATTGTCCTCCTATGGTGGCATACCCATGGTAGCCAAAATAATGGCCTGCCCAGCATTTTTATACATGACCCTAAGCACGATGGGATGTTAATTGCTTCATTAACTCAGGAATCACACCTGTGTGGAAGCACCTGCTTAAAATATACTTTGTATCCCTTATTTACTCAAGTGTTTCCATTATTTTGGCAGTTATCTTTACAGCACATATATTATATGTGCCATGTCTACAATTACTTGGCATGTACATTAATTAATTTCTAACACCACTTAAAAAATAAGATGCAGATTCAGATTTTTCTAATCAGAATTTGAAAGGTTGTATGGAATAAGTTCCTTCAAATTGAGTTTATATCATCACTTTGTGGTAATACATTGAATATGTATATATCAGTTTTGTTTATATTTACATGAATAAAATGTAATCGTTCTGGGGGGGTGGGGGTGGGGATTGGGGGGAGGCTCAGTTGATGGATAGTTGGGAGGGGGACTGATGGCAACATCAGTTGCAGGATGGGATGGGAAGGGGCGGGAGGTATGCTTTCTTCAGGTGTGGGGGGGGGGGGGGGCTGCTGGGTTGGATGCAAAGGGGTGGGAGGGAGGATACGGCGGGTGGATGGCGACTGAGGGGGGGATGGGTTGGGGTTATCTTTGTATACATTTTGTTGATTGTATTTTTTGTACCTGTAAACCAAACTCTGAAAAAAAGACAAAACAAAACAAATTGTTGATATCAGATGCAGGGTTTTACGAAAAGAATGCCTCAACTACTTTGACTAAATAAAATAATAATAGATGTCCAAACATTGCAAATGGATACATATTGAACTCATTAATATGGCATTACATGATAGTGAATCAGAAATCCCTATGCCTTTTTATACATTGAAATTTCATGAGGGAAAGAGAAAAAAGCTTAACTCTTTATAGTCTACATGGCAATAAATATAGGATACATGACTGAAGTGAGTTCCAAATTATGTGGAAAAACTTTGAGTGTGTTCTTGTCAAATAGCCTTTGTGGCCTAGCCCACAAAAAGCCCAATTCTGGAATAAACAAGTCATCTAAAATAGAAAGTAGCGACTGTGGCAATGAATCGTGCCACACAAAGAGAGCCAATGTTCAGTCTGGAGAGGTCTTGCATGGTATGCCTCAGGATTGAAAAACAAACATTGGAGTCACTGTGATGCTGACAGCCACAAGCCATTCACTTTAGACAAATCACCCTCTGTATCCCTATTTAAAAAGATAGAAATAATAAAGTGCCAAACTGAATCTATTTTTGATAGACATGGATTACATGCTGACAAGGGCAATGACATGTATATTACAGTATATTATATTATGCAATTTCAGATTAATGCAAACCAAAACACTTATAGGACAATTCATTTTTTAAAGTATAATCAAATCTAATCAGATAAAATCTAAAAGGTCCAATGCAGTCGTTTTTATCTCAATATCAAAAATGTTCTCGGTAACAATGAAGTACCTTACTGTGATTGTTTTCAATTAAAATAGTAAAAAAGAAACAAAAATAGCTTCTTAGCAAAGAGCAATTTCTCGAGCAAGAATTTTGCTAAGACTGTCTGGAAGTTGTCTGATTTGGGAGGGGAAAACTGAAAACTTGCTGTTATTGGCAGAGAGGTTTGCAACTCTCTTTCTTATTGGTCTATTAACTTTACAGCATGCTGATGTCACCAGGCAGGCCAAAATTCCGTCCCACCAAAACAGGCTGAAATTTCAGGCCATCTTTTCAAACAGCTCTTACATTAAAAGGGCACAGTACTATTCCAACCTCATAGTGTGGAAACATATATAGAAAACACGGGTATAGAAAACACGGAAAAACATTTTTTTTATTGCACTGGACCTTTAAAAACGTTTTGCCATGCTCAGGCTATTACAAGATTTGACTGACAAATCATTACCAGTCTACCTGCTTAACTATGGCATTTGTATTTTAGACCAATTACGAATGATTAGGCTACAAAGACTGACTAGCATCCCACTGGGCACACACTGGTTTAATCAACGTTGCTTCCACTTCATTTCAATGAAATTATGTTGAAACAACGTGGAATAGACATTGAAGTGATGTCTGTGCCCAGTAGGATAAAGCTTAACCACCATGTGTGCCATAAACGCAAAATAATGTACCCCAATGGTCTTCACTGAAATATAATTTTAATGTAGCCCATTTGACACACATAAACCATTTTGTTGACATCCTTTCATACACTTATATTTCTTTCACATACATTAGCAGTTATTTACAGTGGATTTTGGATAGCCTGTAAGTGGTGCAAAACAGCACAGTATAACCTAAAGTTAGTCGTAGACTATTACTTACTTTACCTAACGTAGTCTGACAGCAAAGCGTTTGTTTGCCTTAAACAAGAGGACACATTAGTTCTACCTATAGCCCATCAATAACAAAACGCTTATGAGAAGGATAAGACCGGATACAATGCAATTTCAAGACAATCATCCAGGTGCAAAATCAATGAAGAATATACTGCAAAATCAATGAAGAATATACAAATCCATATACATGAAAAAGGCCTATCATATAGGCTATGTCAGTCAAAACATATTTGCAAATACAATTAATTAATTAAACAAACAAATATATAAATGCATAATAACTTATTAATAAATCATTATTCAATAAGCATGATACATTGTCACGCGTGGAAAGCGCGTTCACGTGCGCAGTGTCTAAAATTGTCTTGTGCAGTCCTTCGATTATTTTCTCCAACCAAAACATTGTTCTATTCTCCATATCCCTTACAAACACCTCGCAAACACCTCGCAAAACGTGCTCTAAATGCCATTATCAGAAACATAACCAACATATTTTATTAATCCATACGCTGCATCAAGAAAAAAACATCCAGTCTTCCCATCCAGTACAAAAATGTATCTCTCTTCTCTGTTTCTTTCTTTTCCTCTCCTCCCTCCCTTTCACACACGTTCTCCCTCCTCCCCTCTCTCCCTGTCTATCTTGCTCTATCTCTCTCCCGCTCTCTCTCCCTAGCATGGCCCTGTCTGTATGAATAATGTGCTGCCTTTTGTAATGAGGGCGAGGGGGGAAAAAAGACGCTGGAGTGTTAGCCTGCTCCATGCTCTGACATTGAAAATGAATGACAGCTTACCTGAATGCCAATCTTCATCAGACTGACACTAGGCTGACAACACAGCCTATACTCCCTTGCACAAACTGTGACGTCTGCCATGTAAGACCCCTCCCACCCCCCCACACACCACCCCACCGGCTCCTCGTATCCCTCCTCCCATCACCTCCACTACTCTCCCTCCAGTATTACCACACAAACCCCAGCAATGCGCATCTATTCAAATCGTGGAGTCTGCCGGCCCCCTGTCGGCTCATATTAAAAATTACCGTCAGACAAGCAACTGATATGCTACATTCATTGGAAACATTAGCAGACATTCCAGTTATCCAGTATGAGGATGGATACATTCTGTCACTTCCCAATGATGCAGTGGTGTAAAGTACTTAAGTAAACATACTTACTTAAGTCGTTTTTGGGGGGTATCTGTACTTTACTTTATTATTTATATAAAGTTAACGTTTACTTTTACTTCACTACATTCCTAAAGAAAATAATGTACTTTTTACTCCATACATTTTCCCTGGCACCCAAAAGTACCCGTTACATTTTTAATGCTTAGCAGGATACCTATCTAGGCCGTCATTGTAAATAAGAATGTGTTTTAACTGACTTGCCTAGTTAAATAACGGTAAAATATTTTTTTTTAAAGGACTTATTAGTTGTAAGATCAGTGACTGGGAAAACGTCTGAAAAGCATTCTAGTTGCCCATTGATAAAATCATCTAGTTGCCCACTGATAAAATCATCATCACGTTAGTTGGATTTATTGTGGTTAAACATTCAAAGTTAAAGCATCATTGTTTGTTGTTTATGGCAAACAAGAGAGCGTACACAATTTCAGACGCTGCTTCTTCTTGGAATACACTACACTTCCCAGCACTCTATTCGGTATTAGTAACAACCACTTTGTAAGGCTGCTTATGGTCTATCCTATGAAATTGAAGTTTATTTGCAACCAATGGATCCAGCTTGTAGTTGTTATACAGTTTGCACGCAGGTGATAGTACAGAAGTGATTTCGTGCAAGTTCTGTTTCCGTTCAGAAATCCATTTTTTGGTGTTGTGGGTTATCACGAGCGGTCTCAAACTTTGAGTTATTTGGAAAGCAAGTTATTGAATCAGCACGCGCTCACAGGCCTGGATGTTGTGTTGAGTGTACGAGCTAGCTATTTAGCTAGCTAGGTAGCTAATTTTACTGTCATCAGCGGGTGCAAAATGCGACGTCTAGAGTTCTAAACGATGCATTTCGCATTCTAGGGTGCAACTTGTTTTGCAGAAACTCAATTTAACGCAAATAGCTTTGCTTGAGCTGAACAACAGCACTAGCTAACGCACGTTAGTTAGCTAGCTCACTTGAATCTCCTCAAGACGTGACTGTGAGCAGCTAACTAGCTCACTTGAATCTCCTCAAGATGACTGTGAGCAGCTAGCTAGGTTAACCCTTTGGTGAAGAATGGCTGGCACGGTAATGGGCGTGGGCACTGGGGTTTTCCTCATTGCTCTTATCTGGATTGTGGCTCTCGTGCTCGGGATGATCCTTTTGAGAGCTACTGGACCAGCTAAGTAAGTTACCGGTAGTTGTGAATACATACACACATGCAGGCCTAGCTAAATAGGCTACCTAAACACAGTTTTTACACATTATCTTGTGCAGACATGATACCACACTGTACATTTGCATTGCCCCGAATAGCCTGCTTCTACAACCGCCATGCCAAGAGGTGAAATCACAGGATCATAGGTGTATGCTGCACTGTCTGTTCCACATCAAATCCCTGGCCTACACTTTTGTGGACTATACTGTACATTATCATGTATTTCAGAGGGATTATAATGTATTTCAGAGATTATATCAAATAGTTAGGCCCTACATGTTTTATACAGGTGTATGGCTATTGCACTTAGGCTAGCCCAGGGCCGTTTACTGTCTACTGTCATTCGACTTTAGACCAGCCTGCCATTTGCACTGTTACTGGCTAGGTCACATGTTTCTGACTGCTACTGAAATGGTTATGTCAAGATTTTACTCTGAGAAAATGAATTGATTCACTAAAACGTGTAAAACGGGGTTAGTTTACTGGTTATACATATTTGATTGGGCTGATTGATGTTGGTTGCAATGACCGTGGCCTAATTTGCATTAGTCCTAAAGAACACACAATCAAAAGTGATTATCAGTCGAAATATTTGAAGAATACAATTTGACCCCATATGATATTAATGATATTTGTATTTTTTTTTAACAGGCTAGGCGTCATCCCTGTCTTCCTGCTGGCCTTCATTGCCACTCTTATCCTGGTGTTCTTCCCCCGCAGCTCAGAGACTCCGTCACCATTCAAAGACATCGAGGTAAGTAATATAACTGTAATACAATTGTAATGCACACACACGCACGCGCAAGTGTACTCCAGCGTAGAGGCAGCCAGCTGCAGAAGGCTCTTGGGTGTCAAAGGTTCTCTGTAGAAGTGGGAGCCACTGGTGTCATGTGTTTTCTAATATTGATACTCAACTAGGGATGGGCATTTCAGATTTTTACTTGAGTACTCGACTGAAAAAAAACATATATTTTTTAGAACACAAGGCCCGCACTGGAAAGAAATATGTGTGTATTTATCTATAGGCCTATGCCAACAGTGCGCGCCAATGGCTAATTTGTTATAACCATTATAGATAACAAATCCTAATTAATTTAGCAGACAAGACACTCTTATTTCCCGAGCACTTATCACAGTCTAGACACCTATTTTATAGTAAAAAAGATGTGATATAACAGAATAAAATATAATATTTTTCCAAATGAAAAAAGTTGCCACTGCGAAGTGATGAGCATCTCACGTCTGGAACAGTTATTCTCAGTGATCATTTGAAACGGGGCTCTATTAGGCGAGTTGAAAGACACATTTTTTTCAGGGTTACAAAACAAAATCTGTATTTTTGATATTCCGATGTTCGATTTAGTTTATTCTGCCTGTTCTTTGGAGTTTTCTAAATGGATGAACAATTTCACATTGAACACTACGTGGTGATGAAGTACAATCACGACATCTGTTTGAATAGGTCTAGGCTTAATGATTCTGATAAATCTGCTCTTTGTGTTTATCAAACTAATATTTTTGCGTAGTTTCATTTTTGGAACTTGTCTATGTTTAGTGGGGTTATAGTTTAGGCTAAACAATTCTAAACGGCACTAGCGGTTCACAAATTAGCCAAAGCGAAAATAGACGGGACACAATCGTTCCAAAACTGCAGCTTGTTGGAACACATATCAGTCCATTTTGAATTTGTGATAAAACTGTTGTCATTTTGCAAGGAATGTTGCGTGTGTATCCCATCAGCTGGATACATTTTTATAGGCATCTATTTCTGTAGGGCTAACGAGAGCTTGAAAGAGAATTTAGGGAGAAGAACTGTGTGATGCTGGGCTATTTTTGTTGTTGTTGTTGGTGGTGCCCCGTAAATGCACATGTGCAAATAGAACACTAGAGTCAACGCAAATTAGCTTACTCTTCAAGACAACAAGTTGATGCTGTTGCTATACAACCTCTTGCTAACTAGTTAGCATAACAAATTACTAGTTAGACATTTTACAACTTTGGGTGTGTTCAATGTGGAGTGCGCTCGTAAATTCAGAGCGTTGTCAGATTGTCCGTTTTGTAAATTCAGAGTGTTTCACTCTCGGGGCGCACACTGGACGTTTGGGCCGAGAGGTAGAGTTGATTTGAGCATTCTGAATTTACAACAGCAGTCAAGGACCCAAGCTAACGTTGGCTAGCTTGCTAGCTACTTCCAGACACAAATGAGACCACACTGATCATTTTACTTGCCCTAGCAGAGCTGGGTAGGCTGTTTTTATTTTTTCCAAAGCGTTGGTGACTAACTGTGCTGCTGGCAACAATTTAAATATGCTTTTTTGCCAACGTTTACTGACACTGGCCGTATTCAACGGGTGTTGAGCGCTCGTAAATTCATTATTCTGGGCTCTAATACACTCAGACAAGAGTGCTCTGACATCGGAGTAGATAGCCAGAGCGAATTTACGAAAGCACCCGAATGTCCATTGAGAACGCACAACGACTATACCAGTTAGTTAAGCAAAGAAGGACGGGAATAATCAAGTCAATAAACGTTGGGTAGTTAGATAGCCTATAGTTAGAATACTGGCAAGTTTGATGTATAAGTAGCCAACGAACATACAGGTACTTACTGCTGTAATGATATGCTATGTGGGTCGTAAGGACAGAGTAGCTAACAAATTGTCAGCCAACATGTAATGTAACTTATTTGAAAAGTCATTACTTTATTACATTGCTCAACATTTTCTTAACATTTGTTATAATTAGTTAATGCAATTCGTTTGTATCTGCTCTCGTTGTACTTCGGCTGCATATTTTCCACCATTTTCTTCAAATCTGAAAACAATGTGAAGCCACGCACATTTCCTGAAGAATTGCATTAAGGTACGGAAATAGTGTCCTTTGTGTGTATACTTCATATTTTGGCGAATTTTGTACCTCATCCGGTAACTTTTGGTATACTAACTATATCCATACTATGACCAATAAGCATACTATATACTCAATTCACGTCACAAATAGTATGGTTAGTATGAGTATTCGAGCACAGCTACAGACAACTGCCCCATTGAATCATGCGCATAATATTCGTGTCATTATTAGCTAACCCATCTATGGAATATGAATAGCGTATTGCGCTCATCAAATGATTCCCCTGAACAACACAGAGGGATTTGTCCCAAACAAGTAAACTGCAACCCATTTTTTTTTGTCATGGTGGCTTTTGTTTTGTTTTCTGGCCCATGTACATTATGTAGGCCTAGCAGAGTGGCCTGTTGGCCCTGGCTGCAGAGCTGCAGTCAGAACATGTGGCGGTGTGTTTGTCATAAAGACCTGGTCTGGTTTATCTTTCCCCAAAGGCAGCGCAGCACAGACAGACTACAGCGCTTGCCTTTCCTGCTGCGCTGTCTGTGCATGGGAAAACCAGAAGTACAAAGAGGCATGGGCTGTGTCTCATAGGGTTGCCAAATTACGGGAACTTTCCATAAATTCCCTGGTTTTCCAGAAACCCTGGTTGGATGACTCCGGATTTCCTGCTTATTCCCTCACCATTCCAGAACACCTCCAACCGGGATTTCGGAAATACCAGGGAATTTATTGAAATTTGCAACCTAGTCTCAAATGACACCCTATTCCCTATTTAGTGGACTACTTTTGATAAGGCTCTGGTCAAAAGTACTGCACTATATAGGTAATAGGGTGCCATTTGGGCCGCAACATGGTTCTGTGCCTGTTTTCCTGTTAGTTTAGGCCAATGTGCAAGATCAGCTGACACGCAGACCCGATGATTCAGGCAATCTATTTTCCACGATGCATTCATTATGCATTCTGTTTTTTATGTGAATAAATTCACTATTTGCTGTTCTGTCATGATACTTTAAAAATCTATTTTTCCACAGAAAAGTGTTAATGTATTTGGGTTTATGTAGTGAAATATTAATTGACTTTTAAATGAGTTTCAAATCTTAGGAATGTGTAAAACAAAAACATATTTTTATTGATTTAAAAGATGACCGGTGGGGTGCATAATTTCTAGGCCATATTCAAATAAAAATAAACAAGCGTAGCTAAAATAGTTTTAATTCGGCTGATTGCACATTGTAATTAGTTGTGTCAATAGTCTACAACTGGTGTACTAAACTATCATTACATCAAAAACCATACAGTTCGGTATGATGTAGCCTAAGCCTATTGAAACACACAAGGGTAGACCTATTACACATGCAATTTGCTTTTAGAAGGTGGTCTTATAGAAGAGGCTCAACCAGTTATTCCTTACCACAGAGATCCTATTAAATTACATGTGACTTACCTCTGAATAACTAGCTACTGTGTGTGTGTTACTAAGAGAGTGTGTGTGTGACCGACCACGATAATGTGTGACTGTGTATGCATGTGTCTGTGTGTGTGTAAGAAACGGCTAACCTCTTGCTGTTAAACAAAAACAAAATATCACAGCGCCAATTAGGCCGGCCCCAGACAGGGCCTCCGTACCGAACGGCTCGATGCCACATTAATAAAACATGGGCCCCAGCTCTGGGCTCCGCTTGCTGGCTAATTGGCAAATTAGAAAATGAGATGCGTTAAATGAGAGAACACTGCATCCGCCAGAGACAATGCCCCTCCACCCCTGCCCCGAAGCTCCCACCAAGGCCCCAGTATCCTATCTTTAGTCAGCAGTAGGTTGTTGCCGCCTCGTAATATTTGGCATCTGTACGGTGGAGCAGGTCTTCAGGGAGTTGGGTCTCTTGGTTAGTCATCTCTTCCACTCCTCCCCCAGGTCCTTCTGTTTTGTTCCAACAGGCAACGCAGTAAAACCAACAACTGTCCAAGTGTAACCTTGTATCTAAGTCATAGGGACCGCCAGTTAACACACTGGCTGGGAATTGTATTGACCAAGATGATGGAACACAGTACTATTGACTCTTCTGTGATTTAGTGAATCATGTATTATATTAAATGAATCATATTAAGCCTAGTTAGTGTCTCTTTGAGGAAGGTTGGTTATAATGCATTCAATCTTTTTTTTGTGTGATTTGAATCATTTGTATTTTTGCGATTGTTTCAACTTACCAAAGTGTTTAGTTTTATGAGCCATTTCACGTGGATGATGCAACACGTGATCATATTGTATACATTGAGAGTGATCATTATCTTTTAAAATAAGGCCTGTTATTACTCACATCATTATTAACAAGTCTCTTGCCCTATCATGTCCATTTATTGAATGAGGCCATGTTTGCTTGAGTACAATATAGTAACTGCCTGAAACGTGTGCATTTATAGAGCAACATGGGTCATGATCTACTAAGTCAAGTCAGACACTGTAATACATTTACCAAAGTCCATGTTAACATTTGACTTATAAACATTTGGCTTCTAGTGAAGTAAGTGTGAGGAGAGAAGCCTGCCTTTCCTTCCCATTTCCCTCCAGCACTGATTACAGTGGCTCACTTGTGACATCTGTTGGAAGAAAGAGGAATTAGGATAATTAAAACACAAGTTACACATTTATCGGATATACACAGACCATCATCTATCCTAACTAACTCATTCATCATCCATTTGGACTTGGATCTACACTGAACCAAAATATAAAGGCAACATGTAAAGTGTTGAGGGGGGGGCTCATAATATGAGAAGAGTACTGTTAGTTTGGCTTTGTCTGTAATAAAGCCCTTTTGTAGTGAATAACTCATTCTGATTGGTTGGGCCTGGCTCCCCAGTGGGTCGGCCTGGCTCCCAAGTGGGTGGGCCTATGCCCTCCCAGGCCCACCCATGGCTGTGCCCCTGCCCAGTCGTGAAATCCATAGTTTAGGGTCTCATTTATTTATTTCAATTGATTGATTTCCTTATATGAACTGTAACTCAGTAAAATCTTTGAAATTGTTGCATGTTGCGTTTTATATTTTTGTTCAGTATATTTGGTCAACCAATGAACTGATAACTGTATGAACATAACAACCCTATCTCTCTACTCCCGCAGATCGTAGACACTTTCTTCATCGGCCGATACGTCCTGTTGTCAGTGGCCAGTGTGGGCTTCCTGGTTGCTCTGTTTGGCCTGCTGCCACTGCATTTCCTGGAAGCCGTCTATGCCAAGCCCTTGAGAACCCATTAGAGCGGAGCGGCCAGGCCAAGTTGACCCGTTAGACTGGTGGCCAGGGCCGTATGTGCAGCACTGGAGATGAGAAAAGGCCAACTAAGAGGGGCCCTAGTTAAATGGAGCACCGGACAGGTTGGCACCTGAACCAAAACACAGGCAGGGCCAATGTTTTCTCTGTGGTCAACTGTTGTGTTTGTTTTGGGCCAACCATCATTAAAGATAGGCTAAAATGTTGCCTGGTATCTCACCCTAACATAGATTATATGTTTTGATGTTTTGTATATGGATAGCTATTAGTTTGAATTGTAGTGGTGGGGTAGCAGTTGCATTAATGGAATGGATTTATCTCTTGGGCCTCTAAAGTTCAGAGGATAAGACTGATAGCTGTAATTTAACTGTATGTATATTTTTGACATTCCCTTTTTTTTACTGAACTTGTATTTTTTTTTTTTTTTACAATACAAATATTTTATAAGACAACTTCATTAAACATTTCATTGTTGGTTATCCCGCCTACTGAAAACGAATTCCTTCTAGCAAAATCATCCAGCATCAAAATGCTGTAGCAGGCCCTGTTAAGAATATGCAGAGCGCTGTTTGTCTACGTTCAGATGCAGCCAGGTGGCTTTTTGAGTGAGTTTGGTTAATTAAGATATCTTCTTTGATTACACTTCTCATAGCTGTCTGATTCATGAAGCCTCTCAAGTCAGTCAAGTAAATTGAATGAAGAGAGAACTGTCAGTAGCAATGCTGTGACATACTATGATGTGAAGTAGTAGCCCTCTCACATAGTTAAATGGAGTGATTGTGTTCATTAACTCCAGATGCATCTTGTGTTCTGTCACATTTGCCGGCATTTAAACCAGATAGATTGGATCTGCACTCGACTACATTGAAATGTAAATTTTTCAACTGACTGATGCCGTCTTTCTCGGTCTCATACCCCCAAACAATAAAACTAAGTGGGAAAGCACAAATTCTGGTTTTGCTGTTGTCCCACAAAAAACTTAATGCAGCATTTCTTTCCTTGAACAATGGGCGCTATTGTTTTTAAGTTATTTTGTAATTTCAACTCTCAGATAAAATTGCATAAATGCTCATCAGAAGTGTGCATTGTGTAGCGTTCACACGCATCTTCACTAATCCTAAAATGAGATGTAATCTCCAGGACAACAAACTGTAATCATACGGTATATCAAGTTTCCCTATATTACTCAGACGGCAAAAAATGTGATACTGGGAGGCCAGGCCTGTAGAAGTATCGTGAAAGACATCACAAAAAGAAAATCTATTCTAAAAGGAATCCAGTCACAAGCAGTAGGGGTACAGCAGGGGTACATTATTGGTAACATAGTACCATGAAACAAACAGGTTTCCTTTTGCCCCTTAGAGGATAGTAAGTAACCTATAAGATGGATGTCTGCTCTCCTTTATGTCATCAATCATTTATCTCTAATCATACCATTCTGTTGCACAGTGGCGTGGTTATGATAGTATCACCAATGATTCCACAGAGTATGATGCTTTTTGCAATCTAGGGGCTCAATTTCCACTGCTCAGCCCCTCTCTTGGCTCCTTGCAGCCCCCTATTTAAAGTACAAAGCCCGACGGGACGTGCAGTGAAATTCCAACCAGGATGATGAAAGAGAATCTAATGAATCAAAACCAATCCTATTAGTTCCAGCCCACATCTCCACACACTGGCCTTTAATACACGGTCAGGCCCATCCACCACCACAGGTCCCTCTCACACAGTCTTGGAAATGGGTGGTGCAGCCTGGCATGGGATGGATCTGAGATCATTCAACACAAGGGGTATAGGTGGGGTGGGGGGGGGGGGGCTCCTTGCCTGTAATAGAGCATGTGATTACCATGAAACATGATCTTCGCCATAGAGTGGTAGAATGTTTTGAAGCGTAGTGACACTTGTTGGAAAGGATTTACCTGGGAGGTGGAGAAAACGAATGTGGCCTATGCATTGAAATTTTATCAGAGACTAATTACTTTGCAAATATGTGGGGGTTGTCGTTGAAATGTACTTTTTTTGAAATGTTTTTCCTGCAACAACAGTCGCCATGCAGCAGATGCCACCGATTACCACATCTTTCAGCTGCCTCAGGCTCCAAATCTGACAGTTTAGGGCCTGCGCAAGACGCACGCCCAAAGTTCTTTGCTCCAGCCGATCCAACTCTTTCTCACTCTTTCTTTTGCTTTATCCCTTTTTTTATTATCATTTTTGTTACCAAACTCCCTCTCTAGGGAGTGGGAAAATGGGCAGAACAAAGCGTCTGGGGGTTTGAAGCTCTTTTGGAACCTCGATCCAGAGCCTTTGTGGAGCAGCCAGCTGGACATACAAAGAGATGGGTGGGGGGACTGGAGAGAGAGAAAAAGAGAGGGAGAGAGAGATGTGGGGGCAAAGAGGTGTGCAAAGCCTAGGATGTGGGAGTGGTGCTTGGTTTTGAAGCAGGGGAGGGGGAAAAGGAGGGGAAGGGGAGTGTGCTCCTCCTCACTAGAGCCTGTTTTGAGATGCATTGAAGCAGAACTCCTGCCTTGCCCCCCGCACCCTATCCTTCATCCTCCGTTCCTGGTGTAATATGGCCAGTGTCATCAAGCCTTTCCCCTCTCATTCAAGCTAACCCTGAAGATCCTCTATCAGTGCTCCAACACCCTGACCCATGGTTAGAGCATCCCTTCCATGCTTTTTGACAGGAGACAAGAGCCAATGGTTTAGCACTGCCGGTATTGACGATGGATCTTTGATCCACTCGGCTGGCAAGTTTTCAGCAGGCCTCCGTTCCCAATTTGTTATAGGTTTCAAAACTATACATTTTTTGTTGAGGGCTTATACAGGGGAAAAGCCCACCAAAAATGGGTGAGCTGCTTCTAAATCCCTCAAAGCCTGAATTTGATTAAGGCTCCCTGTCCAACGAGTGGAACTGGGAACATCCAAACCTCCAGTGAGTCCCCTCACTACCCTGGCTTGGCTGGCTGCTTCACCATAGCTGGGAAATTAGTTGTTTTGGGGGGTAGAAATTTGCTTGGTGCAGTGTTGCCCTGGCAACTGCCGATGTATTTTTGGGGCAGAGGACTGTGGATTTTCTCACTGCCGCCCCGGTCTCGCTCCATTACGCCCTTTGTGCGAGGCCAGAGGGTGCTGTCAGTGCCCCACACACTCTAGGACAAATCCAGAGTCCCAGGAGCCGGCGTCGCCTCTTTCCTCTTAGCCCTCTCTCAGGAGGGGATTACCTCCTCCCTGGGTGAAGATGAAGGCCCAATTTAGAGGTCAGAGTGCTCTCCAATGGCCTCCTGTCAGCTCAGACCCGACGGCCCATCACGGGGCAAAGCGTGGCTCTTCGGGGATCCCTCTGTGATTGTGGGGAGAGGTGTCCGAACATGGGCCACCTCCCGGGGAAGGGGTTACGGTGTCAGGCTTTAAAAAGACTGTGGTCGTAATGACGGCGTGAGAGATGGGTTGTCTGTGGTAGATGGTCACTGTGGTCCAAAGGAAAGATCTGTGTGTGTTTGGTGGTCTGGTCAGTTCATACACAGGGAGGACAGGACACACCTGTTGGTCTTGCTCTTTGTATCAATTGGATTCAGAGTGATTTTCAATGGAATAGCTCAATGAAGTGTTGAAGAAAGGGTTAACGATGCAAGAGGTGTTTGTACTATTGACTTGGCACAGACATGTTCCTGAAATGGAATAGTGATAGCTCATTGAACTCAATAATTAGACTTCGGAGCTGAATTCACATTGGAAAGATGATGTAGCCAATCAGATATGAAAATCAGGGTGGTTTTATGAGGTTTACAGTTTGGTTAGCTATGTATCGTAATGTGTACTGCTCACTGCTGAATAGATGCATACAGCAGAAGTTTTCCCTCTGCTGTATGCATCTCCCTGCCCTATAGTGACTTTTAGTACATCAACGTCAAGTCTGTCATTGTCCATTAGCGGTTGCTGAGCACAAAGAGAAAGTTGTCAAGAGGTTGTTGGGATAAAACCCATGATCAGGTCTGATGTGTTAGCCCAGCATGGTACCTCTGTTACCTCTGTTCCCCCAAGTCCTCTAGTCTCCAACCAGCTGGACTGGATAGTGATTGTTGAAACATCGGACCAGAACGTTTCGACAAGGTCGTTGTAAAAAACTGTTGTCTGATTGTGATCGCTGATCTAAGATGATGTACGAGGGCTCCTACTGTGCGAGCAGGCGGCTACAAATTTGCCTTGCTAGTTGCACTAGTGGGGGGTGGGCAATGGGTATTTGAGTTGCCTCGTTAAAGGAAGACCGCGAGTGAAAAAAATAACCCTTTGTGGCCCTTTTTTTCCCTTTCCCTTCTTATCAAAGGGAACTGGCGTTCTTCTGGCCAGATAATTGATACGTGAGCTCCGAAAATTGAAATTGTCACCAGTGAAAATGAATTATCTACACCTCAACAAATGAGAATGCACCGGCCTTGATGTCTAGTTTTGTTCCATCTTGCATTTGGCTTTTCATGGCATATTGTAATATTCCTTGTTGGAAAAGCATGAATATCCTCCAACAAAGGCTTACCCTTTCTTGCATTGATGCATTTAGAGTTTTCGGAGAGGGTCAGAAACACTCCCTGTCCAATCCTTGGTCTAAAGCGCTATGGGCAGAAAAGGGGGGCACACAGTAACAGATACCGCCTGCCTACTTTAGTCAGTCTCCCTTGAAAAAATTATCTCAGAACACAAACCAATGGGTGGGGAGGCGTGATGCATATCCAATCCCTTTGATGTTGCGGAGTGGAGAAAGTGGTATTGTGCTGGACTTGATCAGTCAGCTGGTAGACACTTGATTAATGGAACTGACCTAGCTTTGGTAAAACAGGCTTCTCTGTATCCTCCCCCTGCCCCAAACTCTCTTCCCTTTCTCCTCCCCCTCCAGGCCTTGTTTTCTGTCCCTCTGCTCCGTGCAGAACGAATGACACATATGCTGTTGGAGGAGACAGGACCCCTTGGTCCCCTTCTCTGCGCTCCTCTCCCAGTATGGGGCCTGAACTTGTTTTTCAATCATTGTTTTCCCCCCCAACATATTTTACCCCCCCCCCCCAAAGAAAAAAGAGGCACAGAGAAAGAGAAGTGAGAGAGCAAGGAGAGAGGCAAAAAAAAGAAAGAGGGAGGGAGAGAAGGAAGGAGAGCACAAAAGCCAGGGTGCAAGGAATATAAAGAAAAAACATTCTTTATAACAATCTCCAAATAATTTAACGCAGGGAGGTCTAAGAGTTGTCTGGGGAGAGACTAACTGAGATGTGCCTGTTGGGGCTCTACCAGGGGCAGAGATTGTGCGCTAGGCACGGAGCTTTGACGTAGAGCTGTCATCCAGATAGGGAAGACGCAGAGGCTAGAAGATGCAGGTTGGAATGTGTCTGCTCTGGGCGACCTGGATCTATACCTGGGCGGAAGGGTCACTTCAATGCCAATGCACATGTCTACCTGAGCTGGGATTGGCCGAGGGGTCAAAGATACAGGTCAAGGAGCATGTCCGTCATCGATTGGAGCATCAGCAGCATCGGCCTCATAGGGACAGGCCACACCGGAGAAAAGGTAAGCACCACCCTTCCTTCCCCCCTGACCTTACTCAAATGTCTTTTGAGGGAAACCTGTACCATAGTAAAGAAGGATTGATGAGCTCAATAGTGTTGTGGAGTGCTAATGCTATTAGCCCAGACGGTTCTCCATGTTCCACTATATCCATCTTAGGTGCAGTTCATTGCAGTATAGAAGTTGTGGAGTTAGGCTAAATCATGAATTAAGAATGCTTTCCTGCAATTAGGCGTCTTATTGATAATGCATTACTGATTAGGTAATGTATATCTGATCGACTGTCGGCGTATCAAAAAATAGTACAGAATGACATCACCAAGTTAGCAATCAAAGTCTAAAGAATGTTGGTCCCATACATATTTTGTATCCAATTAACTACTTATGAAAAGTTAAATACATAAATTATCAGTTCTATATGAATTATGCAAGCTTGTCATTTGCATATGAAGTGTATGATTTCTTTGTAGAGTGAGACGGCTATGCCTGCCCCAAGCTGTTATGAGAAACATTGCACTCATTATGTGTCCCAGTGTGTGGACCAATGCGTGACATCTTGAAGATGGAAAACACAAAAGAAAATGTATTGGACGATTGATAGAAAACCAGTATAAGTAGACTTGGGTCAGATTCATCCGAGTGTACTCTTGTTCCTGTATTGGCATCAAAATTGTTGAAGACCTCATTAACTGCAGCCAATAGGTTTGTTCCATGGCATTCTTCTTTCAACTTGTCTTTAGGAACAATTGTGGCTCAAACAGTTGACTTAGAACTTCTTCATGTTTATAAAATACCTACTGGGTAAATTCATTAAAGCCATCCTTCAGCACATATTTAACCCAACATCATTTCCATGCCATGTGTTTAGAGCGAGCCATCCTTCTTCAGCCTCTCTAAACCTTTTGAAAATGTCTGGAAGCTGGCCGGGGCCATCTAACCCGAGTTGTTGGATCAATATAAGCTTCCGTCACCTCGACTGGGCCTTTTTAGACCGAAACAATTGCCGGTTCACTAAACAACACTTTATTTATGTGTTTGTTTGGAGGGAATGGACTACCATTGGTAGTTCTCCCTTTCTCTTCTCACCATCTCCCTCCGGGAGCCCTGTTTTTACAAGATTTGGGGTAATTGGGATAAGTAACTATTAGCTCCTAAAGTCGTTTTTCTTTTCTCCTCACGGCTATGCTCTAGCCGGGCCTCCTTGTTTCTGCTGTAATGGATCACTAGGTGATGACATCTGAGTGTCTTTGTAGCAGGGTGTAAAAGAGAGATGTATCCATTTTAGTTCAATTAAAATGTCTCAATTAAAACTCTAAACGCTAAAAGAAAACATCAGAATGCATCTGTTATTCTTAAGGCCTACTCTGCATGCATCTGTAGGCTAGAGCAAGTCAAACCTCTCCATAAGTCATTTAAATCAGTTGAAAAAGGCTATTGACATTAGCAGATGTTATTGTGATTGCTTCTATCTACAAAACAATTCTTAGCATTTCTCATTTTTTTGCTCTGCAACTTCTTATTTTTAGATTAAATTCTACCATGATTAACCATGAGATATGATTGCAAGAACTGTAGAATGTCACCAGTTCATGAAAAATAAGATTAAGTCATTTCCATGTATTGTTTAGAAGCATGGGAGCCTCCTCATTTCCTGTCTTTCCATGCAGTGTTGACAGAACTGCTGCTACAAATTGTTTTCAACAAAAAAAGACGACCATTCCACATTTTTGGCTGTATTACACTGAGTGTACAAAACATTAGAAACACCTTCATAATATTCAGGTGCACCCACTCTTGCTCTCAGAACCTCATGGACTCTACAAGGTGTCGAAAGCGTTCCAAAGGAATGCTGGCCCATGTTGATGCCAATGCTTCCCACAGTTGTGTCAGGTTGGCTGGATGTCCTTTGGGTGGTGGACCATTCTTGATACACATGGAAACTGTTGAGTGTGAAAACCCAGAAACGTTGCAGTTCTTGATACACTCAAACCAGTGTGTCTGGCATCTACCACCATACCCTGTTCAAAGGCACTTCAATATTTTGTCTTGCCCATTCACCCTCTGAAGGCACACATACACAATCCATGTCTCATGGCTTAAAAATCCTTCTTTAACCTGTCTCCTCCCCTTCATCTACACTGATTTGAAGTAGATTTAACAGGCGACATCAATAACGGATCATAGCTTTCATCTGGATTCACCTGGTCAGTCTATGCCATGGAAAGAGCAGGTGTTCCTAATGTTTTGTACACTCAGTGTATAATCATTCAAAGGACGCAGGCAACCAAATATAAAGGCAACCAATATACAGTAGCTTATGAGGATCAATATTGCTGTAGGCTACCCAAAGTGATAACCTCAAATTGGCACTTCAAATGGGGGAACATTGAAATAGATGTAAACAGGCTTCAACGTACCCCAAATGCAAATGATCTTATTATTCTATGAAAAAGTGTTGCATTTGAGGAAACGATGTTCAAATTAACCCACAATAGCCTATATCCTGTGTAGACTGTGTGGCAGCGCTTTTATTCCTCTGCAACTATCCCAATGATGTGTTGGTGATTAAAACGGTGGCTTAAGCCCCTCATGCGACGAAAGACACATTTTCAGCCAGGGAGTTAAAACGGGGGAGTGTCGCATTTTTTAGGCGGCGACCTGTTGCCACTTTGCCTGCCTCTTCTGTTCACATGGCAGTCACTTGGGACTGTTGCTAATTGCATTGGTGCTCTCTTGGATTTAGATAAGGTGGTCATCAATGTGTGATGGAATGGCAAACGAAACACCAATGGAATTATCTGGAAAATCTTAATCAATCTGGAGAAGAAACCTCCTCAAATGGAACTTTGATTTGTGCGTAAAACAGGAAACGCGCCTCCTCAAGTGAAGTAATATGCACCAGATAGGTGAACGATGCAATAACGATTTGTTTACATCGGAGACCTAACATAAAATGACGGAACAGGTGTTTATAAGAATGTTGGTAGTTTTCGCAGCTCTTGGAAACCTTGCAGGTAAGGCTGTTATTTGTATATGATACATGTAATGTACTGTAGGCCTATGGTAAACATATCAGCTAATGCATTTATAGTTTATTTAATTATTACTATTGCTAGCAATTTGAGTAAATAAAGTTAATTATAAAAGTTTCCCCTGCCTATATTTCCACCCTTTTTTTTCAATGGCTCTGTTATTATGGCCTGGTTTGTGAGGCCTATTTGAATGAATTGAGCTCATTCTCAAAATAAGTTTCTAGTGGTATCAGGCACCATTTGTTTATTGATAGGCTAAGCTTTTTAACACCAGGCTTTAGCCATATGTGATACATAGCAAATAGAGTTCTCTCCTGTTGGTGATTTTTGTTTGTTTCCCCTGCTTGCTTCAAATCATCTTCCTACTTTTCAATGGCACTTTGTTGTTCAGTAAATAATTAACAGTTGATGTAGCCTACAGCACCTGCCGAGTCAGCCCATCTGTTTGACACAGTACTAGGCTATTGTTATTCCAATCTTTATGGAAGTGACCATTTAGAAAATATTATTAGTCTACTCTATAGGTTTTGTAAATAATATGCATATTATGCAAATATTTAATTGAAACTGCTTTACATTTTTCAAAATCATTTTATGACTTGAGTGTGGGCTCTCCCTCAGGAAATAGCTTTGTCTGAAACAATATAAACTTTGCAAGCCACTGACAAAAATGTCTTACCTCACAATCAGGGGTAGACCTATGGCTAGCCTAGTGTTGCAAATGACATTTGCAAGATTAGCTGATTGTAACACATCTGAAATCCTATCAAAATAATCTTGACAGTCTTTGAAAGCATGTCATCTCGTACATGATGAAAGCATCCATCAGATAGCTGTTCCAGTTGCAATGTTCATTATCAAAATCAACACAACCAAATATAGCCTACCACAGCTCAATGGCCAGAGTCCAATTTTTATCCAATAGTACATAGCGCCAGTGTAAGCCTTAGCATCAATAGTGTTTTGACATTGCCACTCAATAAAGGCATTGTCGCCGGGGCAATAATAGCAGGGGTCCACTGCCACGCACTCAGTGCACAGGTGACAGATTTCCCTTTGAGCCCTCTTGATTGTGTTTGCGTGAAGGAATGTTGTTCTATTGTTTAGTGTGTGGGGGGTGGGGGGGCAAACGGCCTTGCGACTGGTTTAGCTTCCTGTCCCATACAGGAAGTACAGCAGAATCCCCCCACTTCCTCCAACTTGGAGTCATCCAATACCACGGGCCGAACAATGGAATTCCAATGCTGCTGGCCTAAGAATAGGCATTGTTTGTTGGTAGCCGGTGTCTATGCTTGTTTGTGGTGGATGCTTTTAATTGAGTGTGTGAGCTGACCCTGAACTAGGGGCCACTCTCTGGGTGTGGTGTCTCTACTGTAAAAGCCCACTATTACTGACTCTTAAGTATACCCTTGTTCCACTTTGAAAAGAGGACCACACACTTCAGACTACTTCAGTCAGAGTTTGTTTGAGACCACTTTGGGACAAACATGTTTTCCGCACTACCTCTCCATCTGTCATTAGCCTTTGAGTCATACTGTACTACATTGTTGCTCTCCAACACAGTAAAACTGGTTTTTGAAGGTGGGAGTTGCTTATGGCGTGAAAAGCATTGGCGAGACTCCCAAAGGAGATGCTTGTTGACGTATGTAGCCTAAAACACTGACCCAAGATCAGATTGTACAGGGCCTCCCGTTACGTGAGTTAGGAATGGAAGGTCATCCATGACTTGTGTTTGTTTGTGATATTACTAGAATGGGTGTATGAATCAGTACATCCCTTGGGACCTGATAGTAGGAAAGGAATATTAATGTAAAGTTAGTTTTTTGACTGTCCATGAGACTTGAAATAGTCTATCCACCTCTCATTCCATGGCTTACGGCCAGACCAGCCTGAATATGCCCGATCTCGGAAGTTAAGCAGGGTCAGAACTGGTTACTATTTGGTTGGAAGACCGCTTGGGAATATCAGATGC
Source organism: Salvelinus namaycush (assembly GCF_016432855.1). Taxonomy (NCBI): domain Eukaryota; kingdom Metazoa; phylum Chordata; class Actinopteri; order Salmoniformes; family Salmonidae; genus Salvelinus; species Salvelinus namaycush. The sequence goes on along the minus strand of NC_052309.1, from coordinate 39,615,973 downwards.
TGTAAGCTTTTTGCTCACTAGAGTATTCTCTTATAAACACAGTAATAATATCAGGGCCATTTTAAAATGGAATGGCTATTCTAGTTCCTCAAAGTTTTTTGAGTTACATGAACTTGAAATAGTTTATCCAACTCTTGTTCCATGGCTTACGGCCATACCAGCCTGAATACACCCGATCTCGTCCTCTTCACCCCATTCATTGCTAAATGAATAGTATGCATAGTAATAGTAATAAACTATTGCCAGAGCTTCTGTGAATTAACAGATGCAATAGCCTATTTTGACAGAACCTTAGTTTCTCCATCGTTCCTCCATCCACTGTTTTTGTTCCCTGCAGGTTCCAGGCTGAGGGCGGAGGTAGTGGAGGTAACCCCGCTGATCGTCCACCACCCCTCAGACGTGGTGGTCAAGGTAGGCAGCCCTGCCACCCTCTCCTGCCGTGCCGAAGGCACACCCGAGCCCTCCATCGAGTGGCTCCACAATGGCCAGCCCCTGGAGATGGACAAGCTGGACAGCCAATCGCGGCCCATCGTTCTGTCAGAGGGCAGCCTGTTCTTCCTCAGGGTGGTCCCTGGGAGGCGGAGTCAGACACAGGGTGTGTATGCGTGCGTGGCAAAGAACAGCGCAGGCAAGGCCACCAGCCGCAATGCCTCTCTCTATATCGCAGGTAAGACTGTGGGGAAGTCTTTCAAACTAGATGGACATGCATTTATCTTGTCATACAATGCCTTCAGAAAGTATTCACACCCCTTGCCTTTTCCACATTTTGGTGTGTTACAGCCTGAATTTCAAATGGATTAAATTTAGATTTTGTGTCACTGGCCTACACACAATACCCCATAATGTCAAAGTGGAATTATGTTTTTAGAAATTTTTACAATTTAATAAAACATGAAAAGCTGAAATATCTTGAGTCAATAAGTATTCAACCCCTTTGTTATGGCAAGCCTAAATAAGTTCAGATGTAAACAATTTGCTTAACAAGTCACATAATAAGTTGCATGGACTCACTCTGTGTGCAATAATAGTGTTTAACATGATTTTTGAACGACTACCTCATCTCTGTATCCCACAGCAGTACATTTCAAACACAGGTTTTCCAGTACCTCGCAAAGAAGGGGGCACCTATTGGTAGATGTGTAAAATGTAAATAAATAGCAGACATTGAATATCCCTTAGCTTAGAGCAAGGCGAAGTTATTAATTACACTTTGGATGGTATATCAATACACCCAGTCACTACAAAGATACAGGCATCCTTCCTAACTCAGTTCCCTGGATTTCACCATGAGGGATTTCACCATGAGCCAACGGGGACTTTAATACAGTTACAGAGTTGAATGTCTGTGATAGAAGAAAACTGAGGATGGATCAACAACATTGTAGTTACTCCAGAAATGCTACCCTAAATGAAAGAGTGAAAAGAAGCCTGTACAAAATACAAATATTCCAAACATGCATTCTGTTTGCAATAAGGCACTAGTAAAACTGCAAAAGACATGGCAAATAAATTAACGCTGTTCTGAATTCAAAGCGTTATGTGTTATGTTTGGGGCAAATCCAACACAACACATCACTGAGTACCACTCTTCATATTTTCAAGCAGGTGGTGGTGGCTGCATCATGTTATGGGTAAGCTTGTCATCAGCAAGGACTAGGGAGTTTTTTAGGATAAAAAGAAGCAGAATAGAGCTAAGCACAGGCAAAATCCTAGAGTAAAACCTGGTTGTCTGCTTTCCAACAGACACTGGGAGACAAATTCACCTTTCAGCAGGACAATAACCTAAAACACAAGGCCAAATATACACTGGAGTTACTTACCAAGGCAACATTGGATGTTCCTGAGTGGCCTGGTTACATTTTTTTACTTAAATTGGCTTGAAAATCTATGGCAAGACTTGAAAATGGCTGTCTAGCAATGATCAGCAACCAATTTGACAGAGCTTGAAGAATTTTAAAAAGAACAAAGTGCAAATATTGTACAATCCAGGGGCCTCATTTATCAATCATGTGTAGGCACATCTGTGCATAAACCATACGTGGGATCATTTCCACGCAAAGTGTGAGATTTATCAATATGCACGTTTGCTTGAGAGTGTTAGTAACTTTACGCACAGCCATGACCATGCATAATGCTCAATGCCAAGTGTAAGGGAACTTCCTGTCAAGCGTAGAATGGGAACATTAAAACAAATCGAGGGTAATAATAGTTGTATTTCCATTGTGAATTCATTAAACATATCTTGACAGTCATATAACTTGACTACATTAGTGAATTTGTTCCAATAATAATCCTTATAAAATACAGTCATTTGTTAAATTAGAGTTACGTGTGAAACTGAAACCATTGTTGAAATACTATAAAAGACTGAGATAATGGGAAATGTCACGAGGCTGATCTCGCTCTATTTGAAGATTTGGCACGCTGCATTTCGTAGAAAGCGTGTTTATAGAGACAGGTGGGATTGTTTTTGGCAGAAAGTACATATTGGTTTTGGGAAATTATCTGATGAACCAATTTGCGAGGATTTAAGACCTACTTTAAAAAGACAAACGCATGCCATTCCAGTGCAAATCCAAGTGCTATCCACCCTCGGGTTTTTGGCAACATGCACTTTTCAGCAGGAGCTTGCCGATCAGTGTCTCACAACAAGTAGTGGATTTCGGTATAGGCGACATGGGCACCGCCCAGGGCACGGGGCGCCCTCCCCAAAAAATGTGTAATGGTGACATTTGTGCGATCGGTTTTCCATCGCTCATTTGCACATCACTTCAATGATATCATGTCACCGTGTGGGACTGTGGGTCAATTAACCTTGTCGGAGTGGACGCCCTGATTCTAGTTTGTGAGCTAGGCAGGCTACTGCCTGGGAAGGTCTCCCACTCAGAAGTACGAGATGGGGAGGTTGACCTCAGGTCTCCCCACTGGAAGCCCGAGGTAGGGGGACCAGGGGACTCCATCAAATAGCGCACCTCTAACTTTGTACAGTACTAATGCAATTAGTAAAATCAGTCACACTACGAAATGCTACCAAATAAATCACAATTAATTCATAATACTGTGAATATATAGTTTCACAGACATATTGTTGCATTTGGTTCTGGTTTGTGCCTAATCGTTAAGAATAATATAAAACCAGTCCAAATGTATCCAAATTTGTGGACTGCTCTCAGAATTTGTCTTGCTCTTCCAGTGACCGTAGCTCAAGCAGAGAGGCGCTTTTCAAAGCTAAAGTTCATCAAATTCTACCTGAGGTCCACCATGTCACAGGAATGCCTTAGTAGCCTTGCTGTCATCAGTATTAACCATGCAATTGCTGAGCAGATTTCTTATGATGATGTAATTGATGACTTTGCATCAAGGCAAGAAAGGTCAGGGTTTAGATGGCAGTTGAGCAATTTCGTTTGTGTTTCTTGTTTGAAGTGCAGTAGTGTAATAATCAGGTTATTCTATTTGTGTGATATAGGATTTGTGCAATTTAGTTTTATTTGTGTTGTTTTTGTTAGCAATAGGGTAATAGTGTAATAATTTGATAATCTTTTTTATTTGTATTTATATACTACAATTCGTTTTTATTTGTCTTTGTTACTTCTTTTTGATATTTTTGAGTCTTATTTTTGCGTATATTTTTATATTTATATCGTTTTTAATGTTATGATTATTTATTTGTGCTGTTCCAAATGTCTGAATAAAAATTAGTTAGTGCAGAACGGTGCTTTTTTTTGTTGGCGGGGGGGGGGGGCGGGGGCGTTCGCTCAGGGAGCCATACAAGCTAGAACCGCCACTGCTCACAACCCTCGATGAGGTAATGTTTTGGATACAATCATCAGCAAAACAAACTGTAACATACAATTTTCATACACCATTGCACTACAGGTTAAAGTCAAGAGTTTGTTTTTGTTGCCAACAATGGATTAACAAATACGAATGGAGCAGTAGAACGTACCCACATCACCATAAAAGCACCATCCTAAAACGATTTCAACTATGTCAACAGAAAAGGCTTCCACTCTTAATGTGCAGGCGATAGGTTATGTGGTGCGCAAAAGATGCTGCTAAATGTGGTGGCCAGTTGGTACGCACAACTCGTTCATTCTGCAGAACAGCAATGTTGGCCTATACGCCTACAGGAAGGAGCTGTTGAGGATGGATGGCTTATTGATGAGTGTTGACTGCTCATTTGAAGTATATTTGCCATTGCTAATGTAACTAATTGGCTCAATGGTCCTCTCTTTGTAGCTATGTTTGAATTTTTACTGGTCAAGCCACAACTGAGCGAGCCAAATATAATATTTTGGTTGTACTCAATCTCTGACACTAGCGCCTGTATTTCATTCTTGGATCATTATTTTTTTCTAAGCTTTTTTTGTTTGCGGCGTTGTATGTCATGGTACGCCATTTTATTTCCCCCACATGCTTTAAAGGAATAATTTGGACCATATATGGTTAATTAGGGACATTTTGAAATGCAAATAGCCAAGGTCGTGTACTGAGGCTGAGAACAATTTGTATTTAGCAATGGTGATCTCCTACCGGTGTGCACTCATAGGATTATTTGATAACTCAAACATTTTCTATGCGTATTAACATTCTAAATTCCTTTCGTAAGTTGTATTTTAGAATAGTTCCTTCCAATATTGTCAAATGAGGCCCGAGGTGTGCAAAGCTCTTAGATTTACCCAGAAAGACTGATCGTAATCACTGCCAAAGGTGATTCTGACATCTCAGGGGTGTGAATACTTATGTAAATGAGCTATTTCTGTATTTTGTTTTTAATAAATTGGCATAAAATGTGTCAAGGGGTACGAATACTTTCTGAAGGCACTGTAAATGCCAAGATACCATGCAAAACTAATTGCACACTAGGATGAAGAGAGGTACCATCACACTGTTATAGATCATGTGAGTGAAGAGACTATGTATCAGTCGCCGCAGTGTGCGGTAACTAATAAACCACTCAAGATATTGATTAGCTGAATCAGGTGTGCTTATACTGAGATGGAACCAAAACCACACAAGGCTGCTTTCCAGGACCAAGACTATGGAACCCTATGCCAGATGGATGTGAAACTGTGGTCTTAGAATACATTCTATTGTCTTTGTTGTATGGCTCTCTCCTACATCCTGTCCCATTCACTTCCTCTCTACCTCCATGCTGATCTTTAACATTATATCAAGCTGATATATGATCCTTGAGGTCAACGGGAAGCCCCCAGTATCCACAGATCCACAGAATCCTGCTCCAGAGGAAGAGAGAGCGAGCTTGTCTTTGTGATTACAGAGAATAAGTAAGGGGGTCCAATGTCAATGAATACCCCCTCTCCAGGACAAGCACTGCTAAATGACCCCTGACCCCCAGCCTCTGTTTGCACCCAAAACAGGGTCACCCGGAGACCACTGGATTCCTGAGCTGGATGGTATAATTAGTGGCTGATTGACTTGTTGGGGGAACTTCCCTGGAGCAGTACATTTGGTGGTGGAGCCATTGGGACAATAGACAGTGGTACTTAATTTAGATTCAGTTGGCAGATCGACAGTACTTTAGAGAACAGTAGCAGGAGGATTGTGGTATATCTAGAATTTAACCTTTATTTATCTGTGTTAGTTTCATTAAGATAATCGTGTAATCGTGACCTTTGTCAGTATAGTTGAACTGGTTAGGAAAAGTAGCCTGAACAGCAATAAACCATGCATCACTTTTAATTCAAGAGTTGGGCTAAGTTCATTTCCGGCTAATTATTAAGTTGAAGAATACACATATCTACATTTTAAAGAACTCCAGCTTAAGATCATTCCTTAATATTTTGCTGAACAAAAGATTGGAGATATTCTACTTGTACTTTATGACACTAGACCATTGTGTGTCCAAAAATGTTTTGTCTCATGATTCCATTTGGTGTTGCAATGTAATGGTATCAGTGAGGATTTAAAACAGGCATCCTAAACATGTTGTAATTTATACATTCAAGGTGAAAGGCCATTGTTTCTGTTCTTTTGGATATAATGGGAGGAAGCTCCTTAGACCTTCAACCTAAATGGTTCACAGTTACTCTTAATGATTGAGTAAACATGACTTGTTCCTGTCAAGAGGTCAGGCTTGTCTGTCATGTACTTGTGGTTATGTCACTGTAGACCGGTCAAGTTTGCTCTATGAATTGTTTGAGACCTCTGAGGAACGTACAGTACCAGTCAAAAGTTTGGACACACCTACTCATTCAAGGATTTTTCTTTATTTTTACTATTTTCTACATTGTAGAATAATAGTGAAGACATCAAAACTATGAAATAACACATATGGAATCATGTAGTAACCAAAAAAGTGTTAAACAAATCAAAATATATTTTATATTTGAGATTCTTCAAAGTAGTCAGGCTTTGCCCTGGACAGCTTTGCACACTCTTGGCATTCTCTCAACCAGCTTCATGAGATAGTCACCTGGAATGCATTTCAATTAACAGGTGTGCCGTGTTAAAAGTTGATTTGTTGAATTTCTTTCCTCTTAATGCGTTTGAGTCAATCAGTTGTGTTGTGACAAGGTAGAGATGGAATACAGAAGATATCCCTGTTTGGTAAAAGACCAAGTCCATATTATGGCAAGAACAGCTCAAATAAGCAAAGAGAGAAAATAGTCCATCATTAATTTAAGACATGAAGGTCAGTCAATCCGGAAAATTTTCGGAAAACTTTTGAAGAGTCTTCAAATGCAGTCATAAAAACCATCAAGCGCTATGATGAAACTGGCATCAAGCGCTATGAGGACCGCCACAGGAAAGGAAGACCCAGAGTTTACTGCTGCAGAGGATAAGTTCATTAACATGAGCAATGGACATTAGACAGGTAGAAATATGTCCTTTGGTCTGGCGTCTTTGTGAGATTCAGAGTAGGTGAACGTATGATCTCCGAATGTGTGGTTCCCACCGTGAAGTATGGAGGAGGAGGTGTGACGGTGGGGGGTGCTTTGCTGGTGACACTGTCGGTGACTTATTTAGAATTCAAGGCACACTTAACCAGCTTGGCTAACACAGCATTCTGCAGCGATACGCCATCTCATCTGGTTTGTGCTTAGTGGCGCTATCATTTGTTTTTTAATAGGACAATGACCCAACACCTCCAGGCTGTGTAAGGGCTATTTGACCAAGAAGGAGATTGATGGAGTGCTGCATCAGATGACCTGGCCTCCACAATCACAGTTACTAACCCTCACCCTCACCCTAACCCTTCTAAAACTAAAAGCATTGTATTTTAAACAAATCACTCACTAAACCCTAAACCTCAACTAAATTTTGTAATAAATAATGTGGAAATTGGGCAAGTTGACATGACTAAACTGCTTGGAATAACACTAGATTGTAAACGGTCATGGTCAAGACATTGATGCAGTAGTAGCTAAAATGGGGAGAAGTCTGTCTATAATAAAGCGATGTTCTGCCTTCTTAACAACACTATCAACAAGGCAGGTCCTACAGGCCCTAGTTTTGTCGCACCTTGACTACTGTTCAGTCGTGTGGTCAGGTGCCACAAAAAGGACTTAGGAAAATTGCAATTGGCTCAGAACAGGGCAGCACGGCTGGCCCTTTGATGTACACAGAGAGCTAATATTAATAATATGCATGTCAATCTCTCCTGGCTGAAAGTGGAGGAGAGATTGACTTCATCACTACTTTTATTTATGAGAGGTATTGACATGTTGAATGCACCGAGCTGTCTGTAAACTACTGGCACACAGCTCGGACACCCATGCATACCCCACAAGACATGCCACAAGAGGTCTCTTCACAGTCCCCAAGTCCAGAACAGACTATGGGAGGTGCACAGTACTACATAGAGCCATGACTACATGGAACTCTATTCCACATCAAGAAACTGACGGAAGCAGTAAAATTAGATTTAAAACACAGATTAAAAAAACACCTCATGGAACAGCGGGGACTGTGAAGCAACACAAACATTGGCACAGACACATGCATACACACACACAGATTTAGTACTGTAGATATACGGCAGTGGTGGAGTAGGGGCCTGAGGGCACACAGTGTGTTGTGAAATCTGTGAATGTATTGTAATGTTTTAAAATTGTATAAACTGCCTTAATTTTGCTGGACCCCAGGAAGAGTAGCTGCTGCTTTGGCAGCAGCTAATGGGGATCCATAATAAATACAAATACAAAAATCACCCAACCTCAACCCAGTTGAGATGGTTTGGGATGAGTTGGACCACAGAGTGAAGGAAAAGCAGCCAACAAGTGCTCAACATATGTGGGAACTCCTTTAAGATTGTTGGAAAAGCATTCCAGGTGAAGCTGGTTGAGAGAATGCCAAGAGTGTGCAAAGCTGCCAAGGCAAAGGGTGGCTTCTTTGAAGAATCTAAAATCTAAAATATATTTGGATTTGTTTAACACTTTTTTTGGTTACTATATGATTCCATATGTTATTTCATAGTTTTGATGTCTTCACTATTATTCTACAATGTAGAAAATAGTAAAAATAAAGAAAAACTTTTGACTGGTACTGTATGTGGTTGTTGATGGGTCAACACTGGACAAAGGCACTATGTATTCCTTATACAGAATATCTGGATATTTGGAGCTGTGTGATGTATGATAATGGTTTTGTTTAAAAAAATCATTAGATGAGGTTATTGTAAGCCTTGCTTGTTTTTGATGGTCAAAACTCTCATTTGCGGGAAGACAATTCAAGCAGGCAGTGATGTGTGTTTCCCAGGAAATGTTTATGAACTACAGGCTTGTAGACTAACTTTGACGTTTTCGTACAATGTACTGTTATGGCAGTGTGCACCAGCTAGTCTCAGACTCACTGGTTATGAATGGACCTCCTCTGTCGTGTCTTCTTCCAGCTCTCCGTGAAGACTTCCGGGTGCAGCCCATTGATGTGGAGGTGGCTGTGGAGGAGGTGGCGGTGATGAACTGCAGCCCGCCGGTGGGACACCCCGAGCCCAACGTCACCTGGAAGAAAGACGGGGTCCCCATCAACAACACTGACCCGCATTACACTGTGAGACCTCCTTAACAATAGCTACATGCTTTTTAGGGGTTTGTATGGTTTGGAAATTGGAAATTAACACTGGGACAGTTGTCAGTCTGCATTTCATTGCAGAAAATGTATTTTCAAAACATGTAGCTTTTTCCATATTTTAATGAATTTTTCTAACTTTAGTTAATTCCCCGAGGTGGCAGGAGCTGAAATTTATTCCATACCAACCTGGGGGGTTCATCATACTGTTTTGTTTGATTACTTATTTCTCCAATCCTGATGTGGTATCATCCTTTTACCAATAGAGGGCATTGTTGTACAAAAGTTTGATTAAAACCACAGGCTGCTTCATTCATTTTCCTTCTTCGTTAATAAAAGAGGACCTATCATCTTGGACCAAAAATGATGATAATTTATCCTCTGCAATGGCAAATTCATTGGCCTTCTGGTTAGAGGGTCAGCCCTGAGATTTGACTGTTGAGAGTTCAATCCCTGGCTGAGTCATACCAAAGACCAAAAAATGGGACCCAATGCATCTCTGTTTGGCACTCAGCATTAAGGAGATAGATTGGGGGTAAGGCCCTGTGATAGACTAGCATCCTGTCCAGGGGGTGTACTTGTACATCAAGCTGTTCACTCTACAGAAACAGGAGATAGGCTCCTGCTCCTATGAGCCATTTCGGCTCACACAAGCCAAGGCTCGTACAAGGCTATTTATCCTCTGCAAGAAACCTTTTTTTTTTTACTATATGTGATTGCTACCCATGTGACCTATAGGCGCTGAATGGGAAGTTGATCATTGCCCCAGCCCAGAAGAATGACTCTGGCGTGTACATTTGTGTGGCTTCCAACACTGTGGGAGTAAGAGAGAGCAGGGCCGCCCGCCTTTCTGTCCTAGGTAAGATAAACCCTGACCCCATATATAGTACATCAGCATTTTAGCAAGAACCTTTTCGCACTACTGAGCCAAGCTGTACAGCGCTGGCCTGATTATGCATCCACCATAGTGGCTGGAAATGACAATGTGAAAAGAACTGAGTCAGCACAGTACAGTTTGGCTCTGCACAACATTGTGGAAAAGGTATGTCATGCTGCTAAGAATGTTTGCTATTGATAAAAGGGATAGCATGGAATTGAATGCAATAAAATGCATAGAGGTGTGATATGACTAACCATACTTTTCATATTTGTCCGTGCTTTCTCAATCCACAGCCAAGCCAGTGTTGGTGCTAAAGCCTCAGGATATGTCGGTGGGGATGGGGGAGTCTGCCCAGTTCTACTGCGAGGCTAAAGGAGATCCCATGCCTGCTGTGGAGTGGAGCCGCGAGCAGGGCCCTCTGCCCAATGGCAGGTCTGATTATTGCATTCAACTACAAAAGCTTTGTCCATTAACTGTACATTAGACTAAAAACTGTCATTGACATGAGGTGTATATGTTACATTAAAAAACAATCTCTCAGCTACTCCACAGCACAGTCAGTACATATGTCATGACAGGCCATACTTAGTATACCGTTCAATAATATGTCATTCTTTGATTTCTAATAATTGCATGCAGTTGCTAGAGTGAATGTTGTACTGATTTCTGTGTCATGTCTGTAGGTATCTAGTGAATCCTGACCAGAGCCTCCAAATCCACTATGTGACGTCACTGGATTCTGGGAGGTACACCTGCACAGCTGTCAACGACGTGGGGGTGGTCACCGCCAGCGCACAGCTAGTGGTGGAGGGTAAGAGCGCTTAGCTTGGGCCTTCAACGCTACGTTTATGTGTTGTGTATCGGTTGAATATGTAATGTACAGTGTTTATGTTGTGTACAGCAGGACTGTGTGTCTAAGCCAGTTTGAAATCAAAGTTTATCCTATCGTACCCTATTTCCTTACAGCCAAATGTAATCAACTCAGCAAGAAAAGAAACTGTCCTTTTTCAGGACCCTGTCTTTCAAAGATAATTCGTAACAATCCAAATAACTTCACAGATCTTCATTGTAAAGGGTTTGAACACTGTTTCCCATGCTTGTTCAATGAACCATAAACAATTAATGAACATGCACTTGTAGAACGGTCGTTAAGACACTAACACCTTACAGACGGTAGGCAATTAAGGTCACAGTTATGAAAACTTAGGACACTAAAGAGGCCCTTCTACTGCCCAGGGTCCCTGCTTATCTGTGTGAACGTGCCTTAGGCATGCTGCAAGGAGGCATGAGGACTTCAGATGTGGCCAGGGCAATGAATTGCAATGTCCGTACTGTGAGACGCCTAAGGCAGCACTACAGGGAGACAGGACGGACAGCTGATCGTCCTCGCAGTGGCAGACCATGTGTAACAACACCTGCACAGGATCGGTACATCTGAACATCACACCTGTGGGACAGGTACAGGATGACAACAACAACTGCACGAGTTACACCAGGAATGCACAATCCCTCCATCAGTGCTCAGACTGTCCACAATAGGCTGAGAGAGGCTGGACTGAGGGCTTGTATGGCTGTTGTAAGGCAGGTCCTCACCAAATATCACTGGCAACAACATCGCCTGTGGGCACAAACCCACCGTCGCTGGACCAGACAGGACTGGCAAAAAGTGCTCTTAACTGATGAGTTGCGGTTTTGGGAAGACATCCACCTCCCTCATGTGGTACCCTTCCTGCAGGCTCATCCTGACATGACCCTCCAGCATGACGATGCCACCAGCCATACTGCTCGTTCTGTGTGTGATTTCCTGCAAGACAGGAATGTCAGTGTTCTGCCATGGCCAGCGAAGATCCCGGATCTCAATCCCATTGAGCACGTCTGGGACCTGTTGGATCGGAGGGTGAGTGCTAGGGCCATTCCCCCGCAGAAATGTCCGGGAACTTGCAGGTGCCTTGGTGGAAGAGTGGGGTAACATCTCACAGCAAGAACTAGCAAATCTGGTGCAGTCCATGAGGAGGAGATGCGCTACAGTACTTATTGCAGCTGGTGGCCACACCAGATACTGACTTTTGATTTTGACCCCCCTTTGTTCAGGAACCTTATTCCATTTCTGTTAGTCATGTGTCTGTGGAACTTGTTCAGTTTATGTCTCAGTTGTTGAATCTTGTTATGTTCATACAAATATTTACACACATTATTTACAATATTTACACTGAAAAGAAATGCAGTTGACAGTGAGAGGACATTTCTTTTTTTGCTGAGTCTATATCTATTTCTCCTCAGGGAACACAGCAAACTGGAATGCACAACAAAGACCATATTAGGCACAGACTTTTTTATGATGTCCTTGAATTGGCGGCGGAATTGAGTGTGGATCTAAAGTAAACCGTTTTTAGGATCACTATGGAAATGTATATGGAGTTTAGTTTGTGTCAATTTCAGTGCCAGTAGGGAACTTCCATTTATGAACAGAAAATATTATTTTCTCTGAAGATTTTTCTCCCTCCTTCACAGAAGCCGCAAGTACCAGACAGAGGGACCTTCACAGAGAGTTGTCGGCCCTGCGCGTGGCTCTGGAGAATGTGACGGTGCTGACTCCAAACTCCAACATGTCCCAAGTGCAGTGGAAGGTACGGAGATCAGACGTCACATGAAGGCGCATGTATTATTATGAAAACTGTTAGGTATTAACCTTTTGCTGAACTAAGATTGAGGTCTGTCATTTTTCACGTTTGTTCAGAACATTATTTTCATGTCACAGAGAACGTTCAAATAATGTGGATTTAAGGTTGTCTTTTTTGGGTTTCTACTCCAGAAAGGCAAATCTTTTAACTGTGGCTTTCCTTTTGTTTTGTTCCTTACAGCTCCAGTCTTTCCCAACCCAGCCACACTACCTGGATGGTTTCGAGGTCCTCTATCGCTCTCTCCTGCCCGCCAGTTCGGACTGGGCGGCTAAGAGGGTTGTACTACCAAACTTCCAAACACTGGTCGGCCCGCTCAAGAGGGGCTACAAGTATGAGTTCAAAGTGCGTCCCTACGGCAGCAGCCTGTACGGCCGGGAGAGCAACACCAGGCACCTAGGTGTACCTGAGACAGGTAAGGGTTCAAAACGGTTAGAGTTGGCTGTTATCAACTCTAAAGAAACATTTATGAAAATATAGGTGTTTCTTTGGATACTGTAGCTCAGGAGTAGTCCAACTTTACAGTGCTATTTTGTACTATGAAGATTAAAAACGATGTTTTGAATCAAGATGGGTTGTGTGTCTGTGGTTTTTACACGTGTTGTTATTTTCATGACACTCCATCCTCCCACAGTGCCTAGTGCCCCACCTCAGGCCATCTCCATAACGATGACCCCTGACCATAATGACACGGTCAATGTGACCTGGAAGCCTCCCCCCCATGAATCTCACAACGGCATCATCAAGGGATACCAGGTAAGAACAAGATGACTTAAAACCCCTTTTACCTTCTTGTATCTATGCTTGAAGAAGTTGCTCAAGCACACTGGCATTCTTGTATGCTCCACAATGTGTTTTATGAAACGTTTGTGAGAATGCAAGAAATTCCAGTGTGAGTTTTCTTTCCTCTATGTTCAGTACCTGACATAATACATTCACACATTCTAATGAGACATCGTATTGACAGGGTGTCCTATGCAACCCTGGCCTGCAGGCTTTTGTTCAAGTGCGAAATACCTGATTCAACTAATCAGTCTTGATAGAAGTGGTTGAACTTCTGGAAGAAGACCATGATAAGTTTAATCAAAGGTGTGCTGATCTGGTACAAAAGCCAGCTCTCCAGGACCAGAGTTGCCTATTACTCCTGCTGAAGAATCAATCACCTGAAAGCACACACACACACACAAACTGTAATGCTTCCCTGGTTCCCTCTTTGATCTCTGGGTGTGTGTCCGTGTGTCCTGTCCAGGTGTGGTGTGTGCAGTCGGAAGAGCAGCAGTACCTGAACTGGACAGTGGACGGTGGGACCTACAGTCTGGAAATAACCCCTCTCTACCCAGGGAAGCAGTACTGGGTCCGGGTGGCAACGGTCAACGGAGCTGGTGTTGGGGTACAGAGTGACCCCCTGAGAGTGGTCATAGGTCAGTGACAACATGCAACGGTTATCTATGGTCAACCGAACGCCAAAAGGTTATGAAACCAAGCCAAGAGGTTGAAGTAATTGTTCATAGAACTCTGAGACAGGATTGTGTCGAGGCACAGATCTGGGGAAGGGTACCAAAAAATGTCTGCAGCATTGAAGGTCCCCAAGAACACAGTGGCCATCATTCTTAAATGGAAGAAGTTTGGAACCAACAAGACTCTTCCTAGAGCTGGCCTTTAGGCTAAACTGAGCAATCTGGGGAGAAGGGCCTTGGTCAGGGAGGTGACCAAGAACCCAATGGTCACTCTGACAGAGTTCCAGAGTTCCTCTGTGGAGGTGGTTGTCCTTCTGGAAGGTTCTCCCATCTCTGCAGCACTCCACTAATCAGGCCTTTATGGTAGAGTGGCCAGACGGAAGCCACTCCTCAGTAAAAGGCACATGACAGCCCACTTGGAGTTTGAAAAGGCACCTACAGGACTCTCATACCATGAGAAACAAGATTCTCTGGTCTGATGAAACCAAGATTGAACTCTTTGCCCTGAATGCCAAGCGTCACGTCTGAAGGAATCCTGGCAACATCCCTACGGTGAAGCATGGTGGTGGCAGCATCATGCTGTGGGGATGCTTTTCAGCAGCAAGGACTGGGGGACTAGTCAGGATCGAGTGAAAGATGAACGGAGCAAAGTACAGAGAGATCCTTGATGAAAACCTGCTCCAGAGATCTCAGGACATCAGACTGGGGCAAAAGTTTACCTTCCAACAGAACAACGACCCTAAGCACACAGCCAAGACAACTCTGGAGTGGCTTCGAGACAAGTCTCTGAATGTCTTTGAGTGGCCCAGCCAGAGCCCGTACTTGAACCCGATCTAACATCTCTGGAGAGACCTAAAAATAGCTGTGCAGTGACGCTCCTCATCCAACCTGACAGAGCTTGAAGGGATCTGAAGAGAAGAATGGGAGACACTCCCCAAATACAGTTGTGCCAAGCTTGTAGCGTCATACCCAAGAAGATTCAAGGCTGTAATTGTTGTAAAGGTGCTTCAACAAAGTACTGAGTAAAGGGTCTGAATACTTATGTAAATGTGATATTTCAGTGTTTTATTTGTTGTTGTTTTTTAGGGAAAAATTTGGACACAGTACCTGTCAAAAGTTTGGACACACCTACTCATTCAAGGGTTTTTCTTTCATTTTACTATTTTCTACATTGTAGAATAATAGTTAAGACATCAAAACTATGAAATAACACATATGGAATCATGTAGTAACCCCCCAAAAATTATACAAATCAAAATATATGTTCTATTTGAGATTCTTCAAAGTAGCCACCCTTTGCCTTGATGACAGCTTTGCACACTCTTGGCATTCTCTCAACCAGCTTCATGAGGTAGTCACCTGGAATGCATTTCAATTAACAGGTGTGCCTTGTTAAAAGTTAATTTGTGGAATTTCTTTCCTTCTTATTGCTTTTGAGCCAATATTGATTTTGAGCAAGTTTTGTTGTGACATGGTAAGGGTGGTATACAGAAGATATCCCTATTTGGTAAAAGACCAATTCCGTATTATGGCAAGAATAGCTCAATTAAGCAAAGAGAGATGACAGTCCATCATTAAGATCTTTGAACGTTTCTTCATGTCAGAAACGCATTCCAGGTGAAGCTGGATAACAGAATGCCAAGATTGTGCAAAGCTGTCATCAAGGCAAAGGGTCGCTACTTTGAAGAATCTAAAATATTATATAAACCTCCACACAACAGAGCCTGAAATCTCTCTCTCTCTCATTTTTCTCTTCATTTTTGTCTTGTTTTTGACTTTCCCGTCCCTCCCTATTCCAGACTCCCAGAGGTCCGGGGCACCCCAGTTGGACAGCCCCAGTAGGGACCTCACTCAGGTCCTGGCCGTGCTGAGGGGCCCAGTGTTCATTGGGAGTGTTGGCGCCCTCCTGTGGTGCATCCTGGTGATAACGGCCGTCTGCCTGTACCGCCGCCACACCCGGCCTGGCGACCACCTGGGACAAGGCCACATCAAGGCTAAAGGTCTGTCTGGGCAGAAATTGGGGGATAGCTTATATGTTGTATCATTAGTATTAGCTTGGCATAGGATATTTGGAGCATGGATATGTCATGGTACGCTAGTCCACTGTGCCATTATGGTTACATAATTAGCGTTAGCAACTATTCAGGTTTTTTATTTCGCTAAAACAAGATATTCTGGTTATTTGATGTGTAACTGAAGGTTTCACCTCTCACAGGGTTGTATTATAGTGGGCATGCATTCCATAGGTTGATTTGGACTCATCATTCAAGGTCAAATGCTTATGATAAAATATATCAAGGACGGAATTAACATTACCATCTCCAGTGTTCCTGTATAAGGTGTGTTCCCTCATTGGGAAATCAACGAGACTATAAAATTACTATGACTCTGGATTTTGCAGGTTTGTACAGGTTGGCCAGTGAGGACCTCATCATAAAACACAGGTAGGTGGAAGTCAAACAGTGTGGCTCATTGACAATGTCACTACCTTTTGTTTCGTTAAACACAAAGTGGACAAAACATGAGGAACACTCTTTCCCTGACAGACTGACCAGGTGAATCCAGGTGAAAGCTATATCCCTTATTGATGTCACTTGTTAAATCCACTTCAATCAGTGAAGATGAATGGGAGGAGACAGGTTAAAGAAGGATTTTTAAGCCTTGAAACAATTGAGACGGATTGTGTATGTGCGCCATTCAGAGGGTGAATGGGCAAAACAAAATATTTAAGTGCCTTTGAACGGGGTATGGTAGTAGGTGCCAGGCGCACCGTTTCCGTGTATCAAGAATGTTCCACCACCCAGAGGACATCCAGACAACTTGACAACTGTGGGAAGCATTGGAGGCAACATGGGCCAGCATCCCTGTGGAATGCTTTTGACAGCTTGTAGAGCCCATGCCTCAACAAATTCAATTACATTTATTCATAAAGGCCTTCTTACATCAGCTGATGTCACAAAGTGCTGTATAGAAACCCAGCCTAAAACCCCAAAGAGCGAGCAATGCAGGTGTAGAAGCACAGTGGCTAGGAAAAACTCCCTAGAAAGGCCGGAGCCTAGGAAGAAACCTAGAGGAACCAACCAGGCTATGAGGGGTGGCCAGTCCTCTTCTGGCTGTGCCAGGTGGAGATTATAACAGAACATGGCCAAGACGTTCAAATGTTCATAGCAGGGTCAGATGAAAATAATAATCACAGTGGTTGTAGAGGGTGCAACAGGTCAGCACCTCAGGTTTAAATGTCAGTTGGCTTTTCATAGCCGATCAATTGAGGCTGTTCTGAGGGCAAAAGGGGGAAGGTATTCCTAATGTTTTGTACACTCCGTGTATGCTCATGTGTAATATGATCTGATCCACTATATGTGCCTCCTAGTTTTGCCATTTTAACCATACCCATTACATGGGATTGATTGATTGATTGGCTGACTGATTGATTGATCTGTGTCTCTGCAGAATGGCGGCCCCAGACTCTCCGTGGATCTCGGGTGTGTGGAGACCGACCCTGAGTGACGAGAAGTACCAGGGACTGTGGGCTCAGAGCCAGGAGAACCCCGGCTTCAGAAGGACTAGTGAGTTCTGCTTTAAAGCTGGTCTAGAATCAGTTCTACCATGTTAATGTCATGTTGTGTTGCTACCATGCTGTTTTGTCATGTGTTGCTATGTTGTTGTCTTAGGTCTCTCTTTATGTAGTGTTGTGGTGTCGCTCTTGTCGTGATGTGTGTTTTGTCTTATATTTGTATTTTATTTTTAATCACAACCTCTGTCCCCTTGGAGGCCTTTTGGTAGGCCGTCATTGTAAATAAGACATTGTTCTTAACTGACTTGCCTAGTTAAATAAAGGTAAAAAAAATCAACAAAAAAAAGTTCATCCTACCGCATTTCTTACTGTGACCAGTATGCGCTGGATAACAAAGACTGGTCCTGGACCAGTTGATTATGCAACTAACTCTGCTAGTCATCATGGAAGCTCAGAACCTCTGCTACGTAAGCAATACACTTGATCCATTCTGCCTCAGAATTTCTCCAATCTTAGATCGATAGATATCATTTATTTGACAACTTAAAAATACAATTCCAGCCACACAAGTGGATGCATAGCATTTCAAATTCACACAAGTGGATGCATAGCATTTCAAATTCACACAAGTGGATGCATAGCATTTAACATCATCATGGGGGACAAATAATGGTCCTCTTCTTATTCCCAGCGTTGCCCATCACAGCCAAGAAGGACCCCAGCTCTCTGGACGTAGCTGTCCCCATTGTGCCCGACAGCTGTGGTGTCTACGGGACGTTCTACGTGGACCTGACGGGTAATGGCCTCAAGACCTTCAACAGCCCTGCCCGATGCCCCAAGCGGCCCCACTGCCACACCACCACCTCCTCGCAGCACGGCGCAGCGACGGTGCGCATCTCCCAGCCTGCCACAGTTGTCCAGGATGGCCAGGCATTGCCATGGAAACAGGCCTTGCCCTCGCAGCCCAAGATGGGCGTGCTCAAGGAGTCGTGGGAAAATAATTACAAGCAAGGTGATTGTCAATGTGGTGTCTTCCTTGCATGGTTTTGATGTCCTTGCTATTGGTGAACATCGATCTGTAGTTACTTTTGAGTCACAGACTTGTCTCCTTTCGCAGATCTCCATGCGGTGAACAGCGCCCCCTTGCTGTCGTCGAGGAGCCAGGCGCTGGCTATGAGGGGAATGCCTTACAAACAGAGGCTCAGCCACCTCCCACCAGGTACTGTACTGTACTGTACAGTCATCTTATACCACTCATACTCTACTCTTAATGCTCAGGAACAATTAAACAGTGTATTTACTGCCCCCCAGGGTGTTTACCTTTTTGTTCTACCCCAAGCACACCTAATTGATCTTATCAAGGGCTTCGTATTTAGTTATCTTAAATCAGGTGTGTTAGTGTTGGGCTAGAACAAATATGTGCACCCCTGGGGGTTCCCCCAGGAATGGATGGTACAGTCAGATCCCCTGTCCTTGACAGTATTGTTTTTGTTGTGTTAACCTTGGTGCCTGTGTGTATTCGTCCTCCAGGTGGGCGCTCGGAGTGCTTCAAGCCCCTGGCGTCGCCCCGCTTCCTGCACTACTCTGCCTCACTGCACCTGGAGGACATGCTGCCACCCCCGCTGCCCATGGGCGACACCACTGACACACACAGCCTCACCTCAGAGGAAGGGTGAGGAACTTCCTGTTGACTACTTCCTGACACCAATTTATCCATAACTTCTCCCATTCCCCACTCTCTAATGAGCCACTGCGCTCTGCTTCCCTCCATTTCCTTGGCCATTATAGTAAAACCCTATGGCCTGAAGTGGTTTCCTGTCTACTGCTGGAGAAAATGATTGTACTTCCTCCCTGCTCTTAGCCACGACGACAGGGCCTCGACACGGCTCAGAGAACGGGAACCAACACCCAGCAATCAAATGCCAATTTACTTGCCCATGAATGAAACGTAACCACAGTTTAAACAAAGGAAACTGCTCAATTCTAGTTACAGTATGACTATCCTCTTGCAAGGAATAGCACTTTTGTTAGAAACAAAATTGGAATATCTTGTAACTATAGTACATTTAGGCAACTAAGCGTGACGAACGTACAGACAGACAGATCCACAGTCCCCTCCCCGAATTTCATCGTGGGGGACATTAGCTGCTGTAATATCAAGCTAATATTTTGGCTGTGATATAGCCATTTTATTAATTATTTAATGATATACCTATTGATTCTTGAAGAATATCACTTATGAATGTATTTTTAATTATTGGAAATTACCATCTGACCATTATTCATCACACCTAGGTCCAGCAGGTCCACTAAGCTGACTGTAGATGCCGGGTCTCTTCAGTCTGTGTGTGCTGCATCTGGTCACCACGGCCCCCCCACCAACACTAACACCAACACCACTGGCTGCCCCTCCTATAGCCGCCTGTCCACTGCCTCCTACTGCATGTCATTGGATGAGGAGCAAGACGCAACGATGACCTCACAGGAAGTCGCCCAGTACCTGGAACTCAGCCCCAGGGCCGAGAAGCACAGGTAGGGTTGCCATGGAAACCTAAGGGTGGCGACTAAGGGAGGGCGAGAGGCTTACTGTCAGAGTCATTGATTGAAAGGCTTTCACGCTATCTATTCCACTACGTCGATTTGATAAGGGCTTTTAAACTTAGACAACCAAACATATTGTCAGTAATATTTAATCTGACTTTTCTCCAAAGCCAGTAGCCAGTCTCTTTATCAGTAAAATGTTTGATATTACAAGAATAATTCTGTTATGTTACTACAGTATTGCTTTACAGGTGTTGTAAGTTTTTACTTTATTCACCTCTTACCTTACCTCACTTCCTGTTTCCAGCACCACGTTGGAGAATCCTCCCGCCTCCTCCCTGTCTCGCACCTTTTCCCCCACTCCCACCCTGGGCTATATCTATGGGCCCCTCCCCTCCGACCAACTGGAGGACGGGATGACTGACGAACAGGAGCCAATGGGCCCCCGACGGGCCCGGTTTCAGAGCACGCCCTCGTCGCTCTGCAGCGAATGGGAGGGTTCGCTGTGGAACGGCTGGGGCTCGGTGTCAGAGGGAAACATGGCGAACAGCACCCGCAACAGCTTCATCAGCTCGTCGGATGGCTCATTCATGAACGACGCCAACTTTGCCCGCGTGCTCGCCACTGTGGCCGCCGAGTCCATGAGTGAAGCCTCCTTCTCAGGCAAGACTGCTGGATAAACATTATTAAAGCGTTAATGATAGTTAATGCATGTTTTAATATGGTTGCCCAAATGTAGCCAATCATCATACTTTAGACAGGTTATTCATATATGTTATTCCTTGAGATTGTGTTGTCTTTCCACCAACTGGCACTAGATGGTGCACTATTACAAGACAATCCTAAAATGGTGCCTTGGAGTCAGATTTACATCAGACATTCAATCTGATTCCACTAGCCTCTATAGGTTGGTCATCATATACTTGTGTATGAAGATTTCTGGATGGATGCGTCAGGCTACATCAGGGTTAGGTATTATTCATTAATTTAATGTTGTCCATAGTATTTAACAAATAACAAACATTTTACAACTCATAAATGGAATTAGTGTATTCCAGTAGCTGGTGGAAAAATAGAATTGACCACACAATCAGGTGTCACCAGTTTTCATTTGTGTAGCTTATCGGCATGCTCTGTATCCATTGGGGATGTAGCCTTACCTAGATTTAAGCAGTGGTCTTGTATTTGAGGATGCATAGATGGGCTACATGTGGGAATTGGCAGTGCTTGTGTGGCCCCTGAAGCTGACCTATGGGACAGATAGATGTGATTGAGTTGAGAGTGTATCTCACAGACACACACAATGTAAAGAGAAAGTGTGTGTTTGTGTGTGTTGGGCAGGGGGTTAGCTCAGGATTCGGGGGATGGCAATAGGTGATTACTTAAGACCTCTCAGCAAATTAAAGGGGCTAGCGAGCCAGCATTCTCAGACTGTTACTTAATCAATAACTCTGTCCTTTTTCCAAATGTGCAGATGTCCGATTCAACTTTACTCGATTTGCCCAATTGTTCTTAAAATATATATATATTTTTTAAATCGGTCTCATGAAAACGTCCGTTGTGTCCGAAAGGTCTGGGGTACAAACTTTTGA
Organism: Salvelinus namaycush; assembly: GCF_016432855.1. Taxonomy (NCBI): domain Eukaryota; kingdom Metazoa; phylum Chordata; class Actinopteri; order Salmoniformes; family Salmonidae; genus Salvelinus; species Salvelinus namaycush. The sequence continues at coordinate 39,594,281 of NC_052309.1, read as the reverse complement.
CACCACTAAGGAAAGACTCACAAACACGATGGTGTTCTCCGTTTTACTCTACGACCCCCACAAGTGTCCCGGGACTCATCTGACAGTTACCTGGTACCAGATTAAACAATTAATGGAAATATGGAAGTAGTTTTGTGCCAAAATATGTCAAAAGAATATATATTTTCTGAGATTTCTTATCTCCTAGATATAGGACACGCACTTCAAACCTTATTCCTTATGATTTATTTGGTCTGTTTATTTGGTCAGATTTTTTATTTTCAGTATTTGGTCTGTTGACCAATCAGATCAGCGCTGAAAAATGCCAATTAGTGGAAAAAGTTTTGGAATTGGACTGCCTGTGTAAACGCAGCCATATTTCTTTATTCTTTCCCTCTAAATCAGGGACTCATTTAGACCTGGGACACCAGGGCTGTGTTTACACAGGCAGCCCAATTCTGATATTTTTTCCATTTATTGTTCTTTTGACCAATCACATCAGACCTTTTTCAGAGCTGATCTGATTGGTCAAATGACCAATTAGTGATAAAAAAAAAAAATCTGAATTGGACTGTCCCAGGTAGAACAGAAAACCAGCAGGCCTCACTTGACCTCATAGGGCAGGGGTATCCAAATATTACCCTATATAGTGCACTACTTTTGACCAGGGCACATATGGCTCTGGTTAAAAGTAGTGCTTTTGTAGGTCAGGGTTCCCCAACTGGCGGCCTATGGGTGGTTTTATTTGGCCCCCCAAGTTTTCTGAGAAAAAAATTATAAAATGTATTTTTTACATTTTTGGACAAAAGACTGTAAAAACACCAGGAAATCAGATTTTGTAAATCTGTTCCCAAGAATTCCCATGCATAATAGGGAGAAAAATGACCATATACAAATGTAAGCAAGGTTTGAAATTGTTTTAGTCAAATATTATATCTGTTTGGGCTTCTTACATTTACATTTACATTTAAGTCATTTAGCAGACGCTCTTATCCAGAGCGACTTACATTTTTAACCTTTATTTAACTAGGCAAGTCAGTTAAGAACAAACTCTTATTTTCAATGACGGCCTAGGAACAGTGGGTTAACTGCCTTGTTCAGGGGCAGAACGACAGATTTGTACCTTGTCAGCTCGGGGATTTGAACTTGCAACCTTTCGGTTACTAGCCCAACGCTCTAACCACTAGGCTACCCTGCCGCCCCACAGCGGCAGGGTGTGCTCAATTTGCAGTCTACTAATTATTTGTAAATATATTCCGGGCCCCCCGACCATCCGCATAAGAAAAATTCGGCCCGCGGCTGAATCTGTTGTTGGGAATAGGGTGCCATTCACGTCAATGTCATTTTCCTCTTTAAAAGTCATTTTCCTCTTTAAAAGTAATTTTCCTCTTTAATTACTGGCCAAGGGAACACTTCCAATGAAGAAGTTGGCAGGGTGATCGTGCATCTGTTTTTTTTTTTTACTGTTGATATGGTACAAAGAGACTATCTGACACTGTAAAAATGTGTCCCTTCTGTACATCTCTTTTATCATGACGTCAGTTGTCGTATCATATCTCTCTTTGTATCACGGTGTCAATTGTGTCATATCTCTCTTTGTATCATGGTGTCAATTGTCATATCTCTCTTTGTATCATCGTGTCATATCTCATGTATTTTGTAATATATAGTATTTCTATCGTGATGTCCGATGGTGTGACATGGTGTCATGTATCAGTGTGTGTTTTAACTCTAGTTGTGTTCTACTGTCTCCTCTCCAGACTTCTCTCCCCCGGCGTCGCCCCTCAGTGCCCTGTTCCCTCCAGCTCGAGGGGAAGAAGAGGAGTGTTTCGGGGAGCTGGACCCCATGCCCGTTTGGGACTGGAGCACAGCTTGGGTTGAGGAGATGGAGGCGCAGTACCGTGCACAGTACCCCTCTCAGGCAGCAGCAACCCCCGCTTGCAACACCTGGGGGCGTTGCCGTGACGATCTTCACTATGACAACCGCCGAGCCACAGGAGGGAGTAGGGGCGAAGGACGAGGGGGGGTGAGGACGACCCCACACCGATGATCTGTTTGATGATGATTTTTGGTCAAATCCATTTCAATGCCAAGACTTGAATTGAATTGACTCTTGATTTGTTAAGCATGAGAAAAAACGATTACATTTCGACTTGGGTTTCATTCATTATTTTTTAAGTGGTCTTTGTTTCTCTATGAGTGCTTTGCAAGTCATCAGTAGAAGTGTAACTGGGGTTGAAATGACCATTCAACGTCTCCCGTCCAGACCACTATTGGTTACCTGAACTAGGTTTCCCACAATACCTCAGGGCAGTCTCTCCCATGAAAATAGAATTCATAGAATGGACATCTTCTATGGTGTGTCCTCTGTTTTGTGTTCTCATATGACCTGGGTTGGGCTTTCCAAGAGATGAACCGCCGTGCCAAAACAACTCTAAAAAGTTTGTCAAAATTCTGTCATGTCATAGGTTGTTCCAAAACAAATATTTAGAGAGTTATGCTTTTAGCAGCACTGTTACTGTACTACAGCACTATTTTTGTCTTCCAGAATCTTCCAAGCGCTATGATCCTACTAGCCTGGTTAAAACAGACTGAATGCACACTGGTGAGCGCAGCATTCAGTCTGGTTTCATATTAATTACAGCATATTGAAAACTTCAGGAGCGAATTTGTACAGACCATTTACTTGCAATAGAATGTAAATATCTACGACTGATTTAATTTAATGAACCATGAACACTGTGACTTTCCAACCCATTCTCTGCTTCTTTTCATCATACTTTGTTCACACAAGACCGTTTTATTCAGTTTTTTATTATTATTAAATGTGCATTTGTCTCTATACATTTTTTTTTATGAGCGCTAACCATTTGTTTTTTGACTAGAATTTGGAAGATGTAGTTATGTTTTGTTTCAGAGTTTGTTTAATTTCTCTTCCTTTTAACATGAAACTTAACATTGAGGGCTGAATCATCAACACAACAGATGTGTGTGCAGGACTAAACGTTTTCGCAAATCTCCCCTTGACATCAATACATGACTTGTGTAAATATCCTATGTGTCTGAAGTTAGGATTTGGCCCTATGTACCTGCTGAAATGTGCACGTTGAGCAATAAGTAGAATATGTTTTTCACATGCTGTAAAGGTCTTCCTTTTATAAGAATAGCTTCAGTAGGACTGGACTAATATGTCTCACCCGAGATGAGGAATAATTCTTCCTTTTATATACATTTTCATGCATTACTTAATATAATTTGAAGCTTAACTAACCCAATATCTTCTACTGTGGCCTTTGATAATGATAATAAAACATATAAGTCTCAGTCTGGTAAGTTCTTAGTTATGAATGCTTATTCTAGGAAGTCTTTCTAAAGTAGCAGTGGACATTAGCCTAGGTACAGTACCTTTCCTGAGAGTTTCATCCTTGCCAAACTTTCCCGTTGTTTGGTAAGACTACCAGTATTTTTCTAAAGCAAAAACAGACCGGCAACCAAGCTAAATTATTGATACTTTGAGACTACTAATCTCATTCTGTGGCTCAGGATGATCTCCTGCAATTATTTTTAAACCAACTGGTATCTAACTCCAACTACATCCCGTTCAATCCAAATGTGACACTAAACCTTTTTAATGAAATGTGTAATCCAGTGGCACTTTCAACAATTCATGTACTTGTAGAGGATGAACAACAGGACAACCTGTTAGTCTTATATAAATCATAGAAAATCAAACAAAAGGAAAACAATCTCTTGATGTGTCAAGCATTTTGCCCACTCTGGTCTCGGATCACTGTATTGCCTCTCCTCATATTTGGTCAACTGTGTGTGTGTGTGTGCGTGTGCGTGCGGATATGTGTCTGTAAATGTTAGTTTGGTCAATGGCTTCCTTGGCCAGAGGTTACTCCATTAGTTTGTATTGAGTTGTTACATAGTGTTATTCGCCACTACCATGAACAAACAGACAGAAATGACATTACACAACAGTGTCCTCATCTTGCCTCGTTTGTGTAGGCTACACATCCAGATGGTTTAGCCCTTATCTCACAGTGTTCACTACCCCACGGCCATATGCTCAACATGAAAAGCCAACACCAGCTCCCACTCCACACACACAAAAGCATGAAAACACTTAATTCATGCACGGTATATATATATATATATATATATATATATACACACACACTACATCCCCCTACACACACGAATAGTACTAGAGGGATCTGTTTCACTGCGTTAGACCCGTGCCAAGGTGGCAGTTTTTTATAGCCTGTTGGTAATCCACTGACCCACATGGAGAGAGAGCACAGAAACTATATGCCAATATCTGCCAAGTAGACCTGGGTTCAAATACTATTTTAAATCTTTCAAATACTTTATTTGCTTTAGCCTGCCTGGAGTGACAAATGTGAGGTTTACACTTGGGAGTATTCTGTTGCTTCCCTTGCGGCTCAACCAAACACCGCCTGAAATGATTTCAAATACTATTTGAACCCAGGTCTGCTTTGACGCTTGTTTTATAAATTTTTTCCCCCCGCTTTAATCCCGTTTTTTATTTTAAATGTTTGTTGTTTTTTTACATCATAGCTGCCATTTCACCAGGGGGATTATGCATTTTGGTCGCGGCTATCGCTAGAGAGTAGAACTTGCTTTTAATTAGAGAGAAGTAATTCAATGCTTCCTCCTGTATTTGGACTGGGTTGGCCATTTAGATATGCCTGGATTTTTTGACAATAATATTCAGAGGCTCTGCTTTTGCAGAATTTATGGCAAGCCATTTTCTTACATTCCACCTCTCTGGACAGGTAATGCTGCCTAGCTGAATAGATTAACTGAATAGCATTTTTGTGGGATTCCTTGACTTCAAAGTATACCCAGAACCATCTGGGCAGAGGTAAAATTGCAATTAAAAATTGCACACTGAACAGTGACAATTATTTCATTAATTGGATATCAATGTGGCACACATGGGCAATCCATATCCACTCTACCATGTATGTCAATACGATGTAAGTTACCAGTTTACCCCATTCATCACACACACTTCCACATTCACGCGCAGACACAGTGAGGGTTCGAGCGGATCATTCAAAGTGTGTCGCATTATTGGGTTAAAAATTGTCTGACTTGCACCTACATGTCCACCAGTGGAGGCTGCTGAGGACAGGACAGCTCATAACAATGGCTGGAACGGAGCATGGAAACCAGCATTGAGACCATGTGTTTGATACCATTCCACCTATTCCGCTCCAGCCATTACCACAAGCCTGTCCTCCCCAATTAAGGTGCCACCAACCTCCTGCGGTGTCCACTGCATGAACTTCACAAAAATCATGTGATCTAAGGTCATGAAGTTTTGACTGCAGTCTATTGAAAGTTTCTGCAGTTGCTCTTTACCGCCATTCATATCGACAGGGCTGTAGGGGAGCGGGTCTAGAGCTTCAAGTTCCTCGACGTCCACATCACTAAGGATGTATCATGGTCCAAACACACCAACACAATTGTGAAGAGGATACGACAACGAATCTTCCTACTGAGTAGGCTGAAAAGATTTTGCATGGGCCCTCAGATCCTCAAAAGTTCTACAGCTACACCATGTGGAGCGTCTTGACATCACCGCCTGGTATGGCAACTGCTTGGCATCTGACCATAAGCCGCTACAGAGGCTAGTGCGTATGGCCCAGTACATTACTGGGCCTGAGCTCCGTGCCATCCAGGACATCTATATCAGGCGGTGTCAGAAGAAGTCTCCAACCACCCAAGTCCATAGACTGTTCTCTCTGCTACTGCACAGCAAGCAGTGACGGAGCGCACAAGCCATAAGACTGCGGAACAGTTCATCAAAAGGCTGCCCTGACCCCCTTTTTATTTGCACGGACTCTCTTGCACCGGCTCTATGCACACTCACTGGAATCTACCCACACACTCACACACTATACTGACACTCCAACATACACAACACAGGAGGCTGTTTAGGGGAGGACGGCTCATAATAATGGCTGGAATGGAGTTAAAGGAATGGTATCAAACACATGGAAACCACGTTTGATGAGTTAGATACCATTTCATTTATTCTGTTCCAGCCATTACTATGAGCATGTCCTCCCCAATTAAGGTGCCACTAACCTCCTGTGACACACACACCCACTACATACGCTCACACATACAAAACGTACACACACATGCATATTGATTCCACACACATACACTCAGATATAGACACTCTTTCACATACGCTGCTGCTACTCCGTTTATTATCTATCCTGATTGCCTAGTCACTTTTACATATCTCAATTACCTCAACTACCTCTTACCTCTGTACACTGACTCGGTAGTGGTACTCCTTGTATGTAGTCTCGTTATTGTTATTTTATTGTTACTATTTCCTTTTTGGCAAATTTGTCTTACTTTTTAACTCTGCATTGTTGGGAAAGGGCTTGTAAGTAATCATTTCACTGTAAAGTCTACACTTTAGTAAAGTTTTTGCTTGACCAACGCGAATGTGACCAAAGACATGACTGAAACAGGAACCAACTTTGCCATGTACACTGTGGATATATACAAATTAATGTGACATTTGAGGCTCTCTCTCACTGATGGATTGTACAATGTACAGGTAATTGCCAAAATAAAGGAAACATCTACATAGGGCTTTGGGCCACCATGAGCCAGAACAGCTTCAATGCACCTTGGCATAGATTCTACAAGTGTCTGGAACTCTATTGGAGGGATGCAACACCATTCTTCCACAAGAAATTCTATAATTTGGAGGTTTGTTGATGGTGGTGGAAAACACTTCCTCATGCACCGCTCCAGAATCTCCCATAAGGGTTCAATTGGGTTGAGATCTGGAGACAGATGCTCATAAAAACCATTCATTGACCAGCCATGCCCTGTGGATGGGGGCATTGTCATCCTATGGGGGATAGCCATGGTAGCCAAAATAATGGCATGCACAGCATTTCTATACCTGACCCTGACACTATACACGTCGTGTTACCATCAGCGTCACTTCAATGTGATGTTCACCCCTACCTACATGTACAAATTACATCAACTAACATGTACCCGCACACTGACTCGGTAGTGGTACTCCTTGTATGTAGTCTCGTTATTGTTATTTTATTGTGTTACTTTCGTATTTTCTTAACTCTTCTTGAATTGCACTGTTGGTTAAGGGCTTGTAAGTAAGCATTTCACGGTAAGGTCACACTTGTATTCGGCGCGTGTGACAAATAAAGTTTGATTTGATGTCTACCAGCTACACAGAGCGTGTTGTTTTGAGAGTGGAGAGCAGTAGAGGGGAAGAGCATCTTTATTCAAATGACACAAGTTGCTTTTGTTTACATTGAACATAGTCAATGTAGCTAGCTAGAGTTTCTGCTTCTTGGCTTCATAAATCTTAGTAAAATAACCAGTGGTGTTTAGTCGAGGCCATCTGCAGCCAAAATCTACTTTATTCTCATGATTTCAATTCACAAGATAGAATGAATGTGCATCAGCCATCAAGAGTTGAACCTTGGCAATCAGTGCTTAATTTGTGACAAACCACAGCGTAGCAGCGCAGCAGACAGAGTAAACAGCCAAGTAGCCTCCTATCTATTGTGGTGAAATGGACAGTACTCTCCAAGGTGCTGATTCATTCAAAGCCTTTTAGATGACACTGCAGAACACCCGTCATATGCACACATACTCAGCTGTGGGGCTTACAAGACCTGCATTTCATGTCATTTTCAAGACCTCAATGTAGCAGTAGAACAAATATCAAAATATAATTTCAAATAAAATTAATCAATGTAGGCTACAGCAGAACACACATATGAGAATATATAGGCCGCCTATTTGATAATATGAAGCACATATACAGATTAACTTCACAGTACAGAACAAGTTTGTTAAGGAATACACGTTTCCACCTTCGTTTTCAAAACCTCCCACAATGACTCTCCCCATGTCAAGTCCATTTAACTCCTGACAGCCCATTTCTTGCTCAAAGCCATGAGCGAGCCAGTGGCTGTGACATTTAGCCTCCTTCTAAGGCTGTTCATAAGACTGGCTGTAAAGTCATTTTTTTTATTGTTAACTATAACCTTGGTGTCTTTAGCCTTGTCTACAATGCTTGCTGCCACCAAATGCACCTTGGTTCTGGCATGTTCAAAAACCTTTTTTCTGAGGGCTTTTTGTTGTTGTTTTTATGTCAGAGGCAGAGGATGTTACTGTACATTCCACCCACTCTTTTGCTAGCTAGTTTAATCCCTCCAGTCATTTCTAGACCCAAGCTCCCTACCTTTTTGCATGCTGTACAGCCCAGCTTTGAATTCTGTATGACAAGCCATTGGTTTATACTTTTGCTTGTTCTTTGAACTGCAAATTGCACCTGCTTGTCGGTGGATGCACTGCCGCTCCCCCCAGCCCCCCGTCTCTCTCTCCCGCTGAGTCTGACTCGCTAGTAGGCCCACTAGCTAGTGGAGGTGCCGGTGGTGATGCTGAACTGGCAGGATTAGCAGCGCTTCTAGTTAAGGCATTGCCTTAGGAACAGTTGCCCCCTCATTCCTCTCCTCCGGCACTGACAGTTCTCTGGCTCATTCTGGGTCCGATTCACCATCTTTCTCTGGATTTTTGGACTGGAAAAATGATCAAACTCAATTGCCTTATCCAATTTTTTATTTGGTTTAACCACGTTTCAAATTCAGGCTACGTGGCATGATTACATAGGGACCTCTTCACTAGGGACCTCTTCACTAGCTGACCACCACTACCAACACCTGTGTCAAGATCAGTTACTTAACGCACTGGCACTTCCCATAACCTCTATGTACAAATAAGAGAGCAGGTCTGGAATCATTGTGGTAGGATAGGATGATTACACAGATCACCACACTTTTACATGACCTTTCTGGTGAGCGGGAAAAATAACGAGGCAACTTAATTTAAGGCTGATCGCTTTTAGTCTAATGTTTAGTGCGAACAGTGAAACAATAAATCATGCCGCGAAAGGTACCGGATCGGGAAAATAGGTGCTGGAACGAACTAAGTCAAATCTTAGAGGTGCTGGTTCCAGTTCCTGCAGGATCCGGCTCAAATTAAGCACTGTTGGCAATTCTTTCCATTGGACGTGACGCAACGCGAACGCGACACGGGCAGTATAGCAACGTTCACTGATTTCAAAGGAAGCTTTCCCTCAATGGCTGATGGCAATGCCGGATGCCCGATGGGTGTAGTGTAGCAGGGCCGTAAGCATGATGGGATGTTAAATGCTTATTTAACTCAGGAACCACACCTTGTGGAAGCACCTGCTTTCAAAATATGTTGTATGCCTCATTCACTCAAGTGTTTCCATTATTTTGGCTGTTACCTGTACATACAGTGTATTCGGAAAGTATTCAGACCCCATTCCTTTGTCCACATGTTGTTACGTTACAGCCTTATTCTAAAATAGATTCAAATTATATTTTTCCCCTCAATCTACACACAATACCCCATAATGACAAAGCGAAAACAGGTAGAGATTTTTGCCAATGTATTAATTAAAAACTGAAATACCTTATTACATAAGTATTCAGACCCTATGCTATGAGACTAGAAATTGAGCTCAAGTGCATCGTGTTTCCATTGATCATCCTTGAGATGTTTCTACAACTTGATTGGAGTCCACCAGTGGTAAATTCCTCTAAAATGACATACTCAAATCTAACTGCCTGTAGCTCAGGACCTGAAGCAAGGATATGCATATTCTTGATACCATTTGAAAGGAAACACTTTGAAGTTTGTGGAATTGTGAAATGAATATAGGAGAATAACACATTAGATCTGGTAAAAGATAATACAAAAAGAAAACATGCTTTTTCTATTTATTTTTCAACATCTTTGAAATGCCATACATTTAGAGGTTATCCACACGATCACAGCAGTGTCTGTGCAAGGTTTCAGACTGATCCAGTGAATAATTACATCACTACACAATATTTTGTATCAAGTCTGCCAGGAGTTTGCCCAAATGTGCTGAATTGGTCAATTTATACATTTTCAAGTACATAACTATAGAGAACATACAAAAATGCTATGGTAATACTTTTCTTTAGTTTACACACTCCCAGGAATGTCATACATGGATCATTAGCTTCCCTACAGAAAATACACCAACCTTCACACATCTGGATGGCCAGGCGGGGTGGGTGTGGAGCCAGAGACAGCGGTGGGATCAAACTGTAGAACCCAGTTCTGTCACGCCCTGACCTTAGATATCTTTTATGTCTCTATTTTGGTTTGGTCAGGGCGTGAGTTGGGGTGGGCATTCTATGTCGCATCAGGACGATCGTTACAAGTTCCTACATTTGAGTTGAAAAATGGATTTTATCAAACAAAACTATACTACATTTTATCTCTGGGATCCTCAGGATGACAAATCAGAGAAAGATTACTGAATGTACGTACATTATTTACCTTCAGAGGTGAATGTATCAAACCAGTTGTAACGATGTACGCTGAGCATCGGGAAGCAAGTTCAGGGAGTGAATACATTAAATAAATGAACAAAACAAAAAACACAAACAACGCACCAAAATGAAACAGCCACAATGACAACTGGGGAAGAAACCAAAAGGAGTGACATATATACAGTATATAGGGCAGGTAATCAAGGAGGTGATGGAGTCCAGGTGAGTGTCATTATGCGCGTAACAGGTGTGCGCCCTAACGAGCAGCCTGGTGACCTAGAGGCCGGAGAGGGAGCACACGTGACACCAGTTGCCATGATGAAAGTGTTTTGTTGTTGTGCACTATCCTCAAACAATAGCATGGTATATTTTTTCTGTAATAGCTACTGTAAATTGGACAGTGCAGTTAGATTAACAAGAATTTAAGCTTTTTGCCCATATAAGACATGTCTATGTCCCGGAAAGTTGGCTGTTGTTTACAATGTCATTCTAGTCAAATTATCGCATATTGAGCAACAATTGTCCCGTTTAGGTACACCGATCCCATAGAGGTTACATGATTTGGAAAGGCACACACCTGTCTATATAAGCTCCCACAGTTGATAGTGCATGTCAGAGCAAAAACCAAGCTATGAGGTCGAAGGAATTGTCTGTTGAGCTCCAAGACAGGATTGTGTCGAGGCACAGATCTGGGGAAGGGTACCAAAAATGTTCTGCAGCATTGAAGGTCCCCAAGAACACAGTGGCCTCCATCATTCTTAAAAGGAAGAAGTTTGTAACCAACACAAGACTTTTCCTAGAGCTGGCTGCCCGGCCAAACTGAGCAATCAGAAGGGCCTTGGTCAGGGAGGGGACCAAGTACCCGATGGTCATTCTGACAGTGCTCCAGAGTTCATCTGTGGAGATGGGAGAACCTTCCAGAAAGACAACCATGTTTGCAGCACTCCACCAATCAGGCCTTTATGGTAGAGTGGCCAGACTGAAGCCACTCCTCAGTAAAAAGCACATGACAGCCTGCTTGGAGTTTGTCAAAAGTCACCTAAAGGACTCTAAGACCATGAGAAACAAGATTCTCTGGTCTGATCAAACCAAGATTGAAACCTTTGGCCTGAATGCCAAGCGTCATGTCTGGATGAAACCTGGCACCATCCCTACGGGGAAGCATGGTGACAGCTAGGGCTGTGGTGGTCATGAAATTTCATCAGCCAGTGATTGTCAAGCAAATAACTTTCGGACTCACGGTAATTGGGCTCCCGAGTGGCTCAGCGGTCTAAGGCACTGCATTTCAGTGCAAGAGGTGTCACTGCAGTCCCTGGTTTGAATCCAGGATGCATCACATCCTGCTGTGATTGGGAGTCCCATAGTCAATAAATAAATCCATGAACAATTGGCCCAGCATCGCCGGGGTAGGCTGTCATTGTAAATAAGGATTTGTTCTTAACTGACTTGCCTTGTTAAATAAAGGTAACATTAAAAAACAAAAACATTTAGCATCTCTTGGCTTCCACACAGGTCACTGATGCTGACCTTTGGAACATCTACATTTTAAAAAGTCTAATAAATCCATGTAAAATAGCCTACACCTTCACAATAAATCCATGATTTATTTCAGACAGGCCTAAAGAAGCATGATATGAAGAAAGAACAGAATAGCATACTCTGAGTTGTCCTTGGCTGTGGACTACACAAGTTCAATTAGCAGAGAAGATTTGCTTACAATTCTGTGGCATTGTTTAATATTATTTTACAGTTTGAAGAATACATTTGAACAAAGCTGAAAAAAATAGAAAGGATATTTTCTCCAAATGACTTGAGGGAGTGCGCACATGCAGCTATTCTGTGTTGAATGGTTAACAAAGAAATAGGATATTCTATATGCTTAATTTAGAGTTATTCATGTAAATTTAGTTGTTCTACAAACGTTAGGCTATATGTTTAGATTTTTAATACATTGTAAGGCTGCATGATGCAACTCTAATGATGATTTGAGAAAAGCCACTTGAAAGGCATGAGCTCTGCTTAGTTTTTTTGTGTGCTGGCTGTACACACTTCGTCAGTCTCTCATTCACAATTTGAGAAGCACTTGATAATAAATCTATGCTTTTTGCAGCCTTTCTCCCTAAATGCTGCCTGCACCTCTCACCTTACTCACACAGCTCTCCATCACCTGATCGGGTCTTTCTCACAGGCTACAAGTGAAGACAGACACATCAGGACGCAACTGTGTGTGTCCTTATCCAATTCTGATGTGCATATTGAACATTTTGGAAGAACTGTCCACATTTACTTTTCGTCAGCCAACAAGATTAGTAGGCCTAACAAACAGCAAAAGCACTAGCCTATGTGAATCTACTATCCCCCAGAGTACAAAAGTTTACCTATTCTATTCTGTGCGAGAAATAAATATTCCAAACATAGTCTGGGACAGTTGTGGGATGCGATAGATCCCAAATTAATACAACTATTAGGATCAACATTTTTTTTTACGCAATGAGGCTGAGGCAACAGATCAGACTGTTTAGCTTAAAATGTTGATAAACTATTAGACTATTTCTTCACATTATAAGCACAGCAATGCCCACACGGCAGTAGGCTATAAGAGCGAATGTTTCATTAGCGGGAAAACACCATTATCAAAAGTGACCACAAAAGCGATTATGCATGTAATGCTTTTATTATAAAGGTACATTTTCATGGTGAAAATGATCTTCCCCAAACTTGAAACTCACATGCTGCTTATGTGTGCCAGTTAGGCTCTACACCCCTTGTAAAGCGGATTCATGTGCATTTGGCCACTTTAGTTGTGATACAAACCTTATTAAAACATATAGGCCTATGGGCTAGGCTACATGAGGTGTGTGAATATGATTTGAAAAAGTAGAGAAAAGAAAAGCCATTGTTTCTTATGCTGGGCATCATTCACAAGTGATAATATATAATTCACAAGTAATAGGCTAATATTGTCACCCATCAAACTATACTTGATTTCATCTTGTCTTTACATATACTAAGTAATATATGTGTGAAATTTGTTTTGATTTAGAATGGACCATTATCATGCACCTGTCTTGAAACAGGGGCAGCCGGAAAAATTACATGTCATCTATGCACTTAAATAGCAAATGGAGGACGCTTTTCCCCATGTTTTTTTTCTCATGCCAGCCAGGTAGGCTATACTCCTGTTGTAAATATAAGCAATGTGCTTAAAACTTCTTGTCAATATGGGGGCGCTGTTTCCACTTTGGAAAAAATCGTGCCCAAATTAAACTGCCTCGTACTCTATTCTAGATCGTACAATATGCATATTATTATTACTATTGGATAGAAAACACTCTCAAGTTTCTAAAACTGTTTGAATTATATCTGTGAGTAAAACAGAACTCATTTTGCAGCAAACTTCCAGACAGGAAGTGAAAAATCTGAAAACGATGCTCTGTTCCAGGGCCTGCCTATTGAATTGCCTTATATTTATGGATATGCATGCACTGCATACGCCTTCCACTAGATGTCAACAGGCAGTGGAAGGTGGAATGGGGTGTCTAGCTTGATCTGAGGTCGAACAAGAGCTCTTGGAATGACGTGTCCAGAATTTCCTTTCTTTACCTAGGCGCGGGAAGCACCTCCCTATTGTCTTATGATAAGCGTTCGGTATACACGGCTAATATCTCCGGCTTTGTTTTTATTTGATACATATTAGAAAAACATCATAAAGTAGGTTTTTTCAACCGAGTTTCATCAGTTTATTCAACGTTTAATGGGACTTTTGGAGTTTTCCGTTCTCTGCGTCGAGAGAAATTGGGAACGTCATCAACATTGGCTAGCCTTGTGGAGCGAATTCGACAGGAGAGAAGGACATTCTAAAACCAAACAACGATTTATTCTGGACAAAGGACTCCTTGTACAAGATTCTGATGGAAGCTCAGCAAAAGTAAGAACAATTTATGATGTTATTTCGTATTTCTGTGGAAAATGTTTAGTCCTATTATCCGCCCTTTTTGCGGGCGCTGTCTCGCTATAACGTAAGCTGTTTGTTATGGTAAAGTTATTTTAAAAAATCTAACACGGCGGTTGCATTAAGAACTAGTGTATCTTTCATTTGCTGTCCAACATGTATTTTTTAGTAAAGTTTATGATGAGTTCTTTGGTCAGATTAGGTGAGTGTCCAAAATAGCTCCGGACAATTTGGTGAATCGATGCTACATATTCACAATGTATAACCACGGTTTGCAGCTCTAAATATGCACATTTTCGAACAAAACATAAGTGTATTGTATAACCTGATGTTATAAGACTGTCATCTGATGAAGTTGGTCAAGGTTAGTGATACATTTTATATATTTTGCTGGTTTTTGCGATCGCTACCTTTTGCTGCTAATAAATGCATTTGTGTGTTTGGCTATTGTGGTAAGCTAATATAATGCTATATTGTGTTTTCGCTGTAAAACACTTAAAAAATCGGAAATATTGGCTGGATTCACAAGATGTTTATCTTTCATTTGCTGTACACCATGTATTTTTCATAAATGTTTTATTATTTCACGTTGCTCTCTGTAATTATTATGGCTGCTTTGGTGATATTTTTGATGGTAGCTGCAATGTAAAACTATGATTTATACCTCAAATATGCACATTTTCGAACAAAACATAAATTTATTGTATAACATGTTATAAGACTGTCATCTGATGAAGTTGTTTCTTGGTTAGTGACTAATTATATCTCTATTTGGTCGGTTTTGTGATAGCTACCTATGCGGTAGAAAAATGGTGAAAATATGTGGTTGAGTCTTTTGCTATTGTGGTTAGCTAATAGAAATACATATTGTGTTTTCGCTGTAAAACATTTTAAAAATCGGAAATGATGGCTGGATTCACAAGATGTTTATCTTTCATTTGCTGTATTGGACTTGTGATTTAATGAAAATTATATTATATGATATCCCTATCGCGTTAGGCTAGGCTATGCTAGTCAGCTTTTTTGATGAGGATGCTCCCGGATTCGGGATGGGTAGCAATGAAAGGTTAATATTAGTAAAGTTGAAAAATAAATATAGTAGAACTAGCCTATAGAAAGCTGATCCTCCTCTTTTCAGTAGAGGCCATAACTCTGTTTTCTCGCACAATTGCATAGCCTATTGAAATGTTGAGCAACATGAGCTCATGAGCTCTCATGAAGTGTTTGATTAGGATTATAGGGACAATAGAGTGTTGAGTACCAGACAGTTAGCAAGTTTGGTAGGCTACTAATGACCATCAGCAGCATCAGAGCTTGGAGAAGCCTAATTACCACGACTAAATGGTCACGTGGAATTTGACTGTCTTCATGACTCATGACCGCCAGTGTGGCGATAATACAGTCACCGTAACAGCCCTAGTGGTAGCAGCATCATGCTGTGGGGATGTTTTTTAGCAGCAGGGACTGGAAGACTAGTCAGGATCGAGGGAAAAGTGAACGAAGCAAGGTACAGAGAGATCCTTGATGAAAACCTGCTCCAGAGCACTCAGGACCTCAGACTGGGTCGACCGTTCACCTTGCAACAGGAAAACAACGCTAAGCACACAGCCAAGACAACACAGGAGTGGCTTCGGGACAAGTCTCTGAATGTCCTTGAGTGACTCAGCCAGAACCAGGCCTTGAACCCGATTGAACATTTCTGGAAAGACCTGAAAATAGCTGTGCAGCGACGCTCCCCATCCAACCTGACAGAGCTTGAGAGGATCTGCAGAGAAAATGGGAGACACTACCCAAATACAGGTGTGCCAAGTGTGTAGCATAATGCCCAAGAAGACTCAAGGCTGTAATTGCTGCCAATGGTGCTGCAACATAGTACTGAGTAAAGGGTCTGAATAATTATGTAAATGTGATATTTCAGTTTCTAACAATCTGTTTTTGCTTCGTCATTATGGGGTATTGTGTATAGATTGATGAGGGATTTAAAAAAAATCAATTTTAGAATAAGGATGTAAGGTAACAAAATGTGGGAAAAGTCAAGGGGTCTGAATACTTTCCGAATGCACTGTACACACATATGATTTCAGTTTGGGCGTGTGATATAACGGTTGGAGCAGTTTATTTCAACAATATAAAGACAAACGTGTATTAACAATGGCAACTGCCATGTTGAGTTGAGCCTTGCTGTTGGGAAACCACCTTAGTGTCTGACTTTCGGCTGTCAAAGATGCACCTCCCCCGACTTCACTCTTTGACTTTCCTCTACAGTCGGTTGCTTTCCCCTTACTATTCAAACACCCTCAGTCTCTCTCTCACTCTCTCTCATTCACTCACACGTTTTCTCTGTCACTCACATACACTCTCTCTCTATCTCTCTCTCTATATCTCACTCACATGGTCTCTATATACACTGCTCAAAAAAATAAAGGGAACACTTAAACTCCACGTCTCCTGATGTACTGGCCTGTCTCCTGGTAGAGCCTCCATGCTCTGAACACTACGCTGACAGACACAGCAAACCTTCTTGCCACAGCTCGCATTGATGTGCCATCCTGGATGAGCTGCACTACCTGAGCCACTTGTGTGGGTTGTAGACTCCGTCTCATGCTACCACTAGAGTGAAAGCACCGCCAGCATTCAAAAGTGACCAAAACATCAGCCAGGAAGCATAGGAACTGAGAAGTGGTCTGTGGTCACTACCTGCAGAACCACTCCTTTATTGGGGGTGTCTTGCTAATTGCCTATAATTTCCACCTTTTGTCTATTCCATTTGCACAACAGCATGTGAAATTTATTGTCAATCAGTGTTGCTTCCTAAGTGGACAGTTTGATTTCACAGAAGTGTGATTGACTTGGAGTTACATTGTGTTGTTTAAGTGTTCCCTTTATTTTTTTGAGCAGTGTATATATATATATATATATCACTCACATACTCACTCAATTCAATTCAAGGGGCTTTATTGGCATGGGAAACATATGTTAACATTGCCAAAGCAAGTGAGATAGATAATATACAACTCTCTCTCTTACTCACACACATACTCTCAGTGCTGTGTGCTGGTGTCATATTGGATGTGTTTGGCCTTGGTTGGTAGTGTTTCCTATGCATTGTGTGATCAGAGCCTATAGTGGATTGGTCAGACCCCCCATCAGAGCCTGCCTTCTGTTGGCCCTCTGTGACCCAGATCTGGTCTGGACCAGATTAGACAGAAGGGTCCCTCCACCCTCCACCTTCCTAATTTTCTCTTCTCTTCTCATTTTCTCTTCTCATCTCTTCTCGTTTACCTTCATACATACGTCCAGTTTTCATATGCTATGTTTTGACTTAACACCTTGCCACATTCTCACAGTTTTCAAAGACAGTCAAACCTACCCATCTCTATTAAAGGTCGTGTTTGGGCAAAAACACAAAAATCACGTTATAACTGATCAGTGCACCATCATATCAGGCCATTTAATGCTTAAAAGAAAATGGATGATTACGATATTTGGCTACAAAAGTGCAATTTCTTACCGATCGCTACAGCTTCCGTCCAAAAACAAATCCTGTGAAATTATGTCAACACATACTGGAGGAGTTACTGGCTAGCTATTGTGGCAAGCTTAGGAAATGAACTAGCTTCGTTGGTTGCGGCGCGCATTACCAGAATGGTAAAAATTGAGAAAGAGGCACATTTGGACCGTTTTTCATTCACAAAGTTGACCTTTAACTCTGCTCAAATATCCTCTTGACTGCATACGGCTTTGTTTGCGACCCCTTTTGCATATAAAACGTCTTCCCAAAAGACAAAAGCGTAAATCTCTTCTCGGCTGTGCCATTAACATGGAAATTGGAATGTGACATTTTGGACAGGACAGGGATTTCAATGACCCACTCCACCCCATCCCCAACTCCCCATCCTCCTCCTCATCCCTCCATCTCCCTCTCTTTCTCAGACTATTCCCCCTCTCATTCTTTAGTGGGCGTTTCTAGCCTGACACTGGCCTAATGAATGAGCAGGATGATTTATGGCAAGAGGGGAGAAAGGGAGCGATGGAGGGGGGAGGACTTGGAAGTTTAAGGGAGTAAAGGGCCTTCCAGGATGCCCATGAGGGTGGGAGGTAAGTGGGGTGAGGTTTGAGGGTGTCGAGAGGGTCTGTGAGCTAGTATGTCAGCATATTTGTCCTCGGGGTGGATGCAGTGTTTAGGTGTACATGAACCTCAGTACACTAGTAAGGTAGAAGTACTTTTATATCAGTCGTACATCACAGTTTTGTGTTGTCTCTGTCGAGCGCAGATATAATATGTATATGATTTGGTCTGAATGTGTTCATTCGGGGCATGTGTATAATGTAGTATTTGTGACGTGACTTAGTAGTGCATCCTGATTAACTACAAAGGAATGCATTGGAGCTCCTCAGGGAGTAGTCCCATCCCCACTTCCTTATGAATTTTCCTTGATCCAGCTAGACCCAAAACACTGTCAACTCTGCAACATGCCTCGTTGTTCAAGGGCACAACAGTAGGCTACAGTACAGTGCAAAGACAACCCATCGTGTCCTTTTTCAGTTCACTGCTGGGGCACAATGACAGTAGCACTAGCAGGACACTCTATGGCGTGTGTGTGTGTTTGTGTGTGTGTGCGCACATAAGGCACCTCAGGGTTGTGGGTGATGTCTCAGGTGGACAGAGGAGACTTTATTTTTTTTCACTCTCTGAACTCTAGGCAAAGGCCTCTCACATTGGCAATGTCATGCTTCTCTGTGCAGAGCCAACCATGTGGAATGTACTGTGAATAGTCAGAGGCTTCAGGATGAAAATAATGAAAACATGACTTCAGCTTTTACACTTTCACTCCACCTGACAGTTCTCCCCCAAACCAAAAGTTTGTCAGATGTTTCCATAGTTGCCTAAAGCTGAGTGTAAATTCTACATAATCTGTTGTGTAGAGCAGAAAGCTATTCTGCAGTTGGAGAAATTGTTCGGTCTTGGGGCCAAATCTAACTAACTATAAATTTGGATCTGTCTAATTTTGTTTTATTATAGTTGTACACTGTAAACATGTATTAGAAGACATTCTTATGAAACACTTTAAAGTTCAACTGCCCCTTAGAACCAACATTTCTGGTTTTATACGGCCTATGTGGCATCAATATAAGTCATAAACATAAATTGTACTGTCAAAATTGACAACAAAGTTTAAATAGGATAATAAGTCAGTCTCATCCAAAAAAGTTTTGTGAGTTCGTCACAATTTACTAGAGGGTTGGGATTACGATCATGCCCACTTGCGCAGTGCCCACTAACACAAGAGAAGCAGCTGTGCTGATCAACTGTGCGTGCTCTATTCAATCATAGCAGCAGACAGTGAGACAGACATCCCATTAAGCAGTGCCTCAGACTTCAGATTCCTTATGAAACACTGCCAGACAGACACACTCTGGTAATAGATAGTGAGAAAGTTGTAAACAAATAAATGGCACTGAAGCACACACGTCGCCACTCGCCAATGACTTAATAAGTTTATTGTGGACCAGCTGCTCAATGTGCCTGCTAGCTACCACTTGCTAGCTTCATTGACAAACACAGAGTTAGCTAACTAGAAAGTGATTTCGGGCACTGATGAACAGCATGTAGCTTGTGCTTTACAGTATTTACGATAGTTTGACAGCTTGCAGATGTAGACATGTTATTGTTCCAAGAAATCAGTCCTAAGCATGCAGCCAGACTTTCCTGACTGGATAGACTGTATGAAGTGCACTGACGAGTTTTTCAGGCAAATATTTTTACTTGAGAAATACTGCACTAAAGACCTTAGCTAGATGTAAAATTGCACGACTTAAACCTCAGCAGAAACGTCTAAATTAATGACAGATTTCCTGATTCATCTTAGATTCATTCTGACTATTTTAATAAAGTGGCTATTTTGTTGTTACAGTGAATCAGAATGGTCAAAGAAAAGTACCTGCCAGGGTACGATATGCAAACATAACCACAGATTATCCATTATACTGACCAAATACTCAAGTGGCTGCTCTAACAATGAAAACAAATGTCTTAAAAAAATGGAAGGCAGTCGGGAGAAGGCAAGATCAGGTGGGACCATTCTAGCCAATGAGAGGGCAGATATGGGTGTGAACAACAGGTACAGCTCCGAAATGAAGTGTATTTTCTCAAAGTTGCCGGGATGTCACGTGTCCTACATATATCAGTACTCGTAACAACCTAAGCACTACGAAACTTCCATTCAGTCAAATAAGCCACACATAGCAAATAAGCCATGAATTTTTTTGTTAACCAATCTGTTGGAGAAGACAGATTTTGGGAGCAGGTATCCCACTCGCTTCGCCTCGTCCTCTCTGACATAGCACATCCACGTCAAACCACACCCCCAAAGACAAGACTCATTTGCCTTCAGTCATGGCTGCTAGCAATTCTTAATGCGCAATCTTCAAAACGAGGCCAAATCAGGAAGTGCAGTAAAGTAAAAAAGTGTATTTATTGTTCAACAAATGTATTTTATTGTATTTTTACAAAACAACAAGACTACCAAAAAGTTAGTCGACAGAACAGGTATTTTTTTAACATAATACGCAAGTCATCACACAATTGCAGCAACACTCCTTCAAAAGTGACGGTTACAATCTTTTCACAACAAGCTCTCTCTGTAAAAAAAAAATCTAACGTAGAAAAGAACAACATTCTCATCGGACGACAGGCGATAGGGATCCAAAGACGACAGAGAAGACAGGCAGAGGCGTCCTGAGAGGACGACGAACCCCTGCAGTTTTATCTGTCCGGCCGGCTGCCTGACAACACACATTGTGCTCCATATTTTTTGTTGTTTCTCCGCCACAACAAGTGCAATAGCCTTTATGCTTCTCGAAACGGTATGCATTTCTACAAAAAGAGGTTGGCACATTCAAGACATTAACTGTTTATAATAATGGACCTTTTTTTCATTATAAATACAATATACTTTTTCTATCCCTGTATCCAGAACCCACGTAAAAACAGTACAGAGATGGCTATTTACAAATGAATGCGGGATGAGCCCAAGAGTCATAAATAATCATAATAATAGCAAAAAAAAGGGATGAAAGTCCGTTCTTCTTGCATTGTTCCTTAGAATGTGATCATATTCTTTATTTTGTAGCTGTTTGTGTCGATGGGAAAAAAGGGAAAATGGGAGGCATCAAAGGAACGTGTTTTGTTTCTACGTGAGAATGTTCCTGTCTCCACTTATCTCATTTCCTGAAAAAGACAGACAAACGTGTCAGAAAACATGTGAAAAAAGGAACAAAAAGCAGAAAGCCAAGGCTTGTTTATTATCTGGACATAACAGGTAGGAGCTCTAACAAAGCATGTATTGAGGATGATTCTCATAAATCACAAAGTTCGTCTACATCGCTTGATTTAAATACAACAAAATATATTTGATTTGTCAATTCATTTTCAAAACGGAAACCAGCGATACAACTAAATCAGAGGAGCTTAACAACCCAGGTGGCTAAATTATAAACGATAAAATGTTGCAATAAAACCCAAATTTGGACTAATAACCATAGAATGTTTCTAAAAACCCACTTCAGCTCTATCTCACTGTAACCCAAAACGCTGGTCAACCGCCCTATGGGAACAGCTCTTGTTCGTCCTTCATAGACTACTTGACTCAGTAATCATTTGAGGGATTGGCTATTAAACAAGGAAGTCAAGATCTGAATGAGTCACACAAAACACATCCCCCACTGGGGGGGTAAAGACCCTCGCCCCTACCCCCCATTCAAACCAAGCCCCCCATTCACCCGCTCTGTCCAAGTGGAAAGATAACGCTCAGCAGCGTGACAGGAGAGGGGTAACACAAAACTGTCTCCCCAGTGAAACACACAGCCCATCTATTGTAAGGCCCTGGCTTTAATGTTCCTGGTGGAGCACGAAGGGAAGTGGAGATGAGGGAGGCATCAGAGTGAGTTCCTGGGTAGTCCACATGGAGGGGGGGGGGTACTGTGAGGCTTTTTCCCATGTTAGATCTCTAATGCAGGTCAAAGGGGAACGACCTATCATTGGGTCACCGATCGCCTGAGAACCAGCAGATCTGTAGGACAGTGTCTGGAACGACAGAGCCAATTCTGCACCTAATAAACGAGGTCATCTAGTACAAATTGCCTGAAGCTCTACTGAGCATAGCCTAGCTGAATGAATGACAAAGCTAGACGTGGTGATAGGTTGGTAGATGCTGTATATTTTATATTTGGCAAACATTAAGATACTTAATACTCCAATATTACCAATTTTCTGTTTAGATCGAGGTACAATGGTCGCAACAGTGGCAGTTGAAAGCTAGTAGAACAGTGTAAGTTACCACTGGGAATCACCATGGGCACACAGAGCAAATGCAATGTACCAGTAAGTGGTTATACAGTAGTTTGACTACTAAAGTCATTTTTGAAAAGATGTCAAAATGTTGTTGTGGTTGTTTCTTTTCTAGTCTTTTTTAGCCCGGGGGACATACTACACAGCTTGTACCCACTTAAAAGGCCTTCTACCCCCTCACTAGGGTGCCTGCTCAGAGTGCACTTAAAGCAGCGATCCCACAAAGAAGTGTACCCTCAGTGCACTACAGAGGGAGAGTGGGGTGGGGGGGGGGGGCTGAGTTTGACATTATCCCACACTGTGCAGGGGATTTTGTGTTTTGTGTGTGTGCGTGCATGCATATTTTTTTATGGCGAGAGAAATCATTTGTGAGCGTGTGTGTTTTATAGAGAGAAATATAGTATTTGTGAGCAATAGTAGATATCTATACGCTTGACAGGGCTTGTCATTTTGCTCAGTTATCCCTCATGTCAGCATTTCCATGCTAGTGAATGATTATTTACACACGTATGACACTAGCACTGAACCATAGACAATTTAACTGTTATATTATCTATGCCCTGAACTGTGTACAGAAACGGAATACATTTGCTGGATACTGATCTGGATACTGATCTTTGACAAAGACCAATGCGTGGTAAAGGGGCACGCTTGAATGAATTGATGTATGTATTTTCATAGTACATGGTCTATGAAAGCTGCAACATTTTTGGCCTTGTGAGATACAGTGGCTGCAGGGAAAGATCTTGAGCTGACACTCGTTAACTAGTGAACTTTTTAAAAGAGACCAGTGGACAAAGAGTTGCCTATGGTATGTATAAGCTGGAAGTAGAAGCCTAAGTGTTGTTGTCCATTAATTTACTCCAATTAGGTGAGGGATGATAGATAGGGTTAGGGTAAAATAATAAAGGAAATATATTTAAAAATATATATATGGGGGATTGGAAATGATGCGGACAATTACATTGACAGAAACCACAATCTATTTACAATATTAAAGCTAAAAAAAATAAGAAAAAAAAGAGTCCCTGTCTTAGCTAAAACACAAAACATGACATTACCCTAGGTCACCTCATCTGTAGTATATCTCTTCTCAGCCCCCAAATAACCCCTGAACACCAGTAGACATTGTAACTCCCAAGAACTAGAACCCACCATGGTCCCCTTCTATTACCACAACCATAGTGTCTCTTCTTGCCCCCCTTCCCGATATGAATAGCTCAACAGCTTCCTGATATGAATAGCTCAACAGCTTCCTGATATGAATAGCTCAACTAAATGCCAGAGAGAAGAGAAAACCAGCAGATATTGTGGCTGCCAAGAACCAGAAACCTTGTATCACCTCCTCTCCTCGTTGCGTTTCCTGCCCGGGCAGTGACCCCCTCGTGACCCTGTGGAGCCCCGCGATGAGGAGCTTCCTGTGATGGAGCAGTTGCTGGACATATGACCCCCCCGCCCCGCCAGGTAGCTGGGTTTGCCATATGAGATCAGGTCCTCATCTGTGGAGGAGATGGGATTGGTTGAGAGGGGATAGTTAGGGTCAGGGATCAGAGATGTACATGTTGGGAATGGAGAGTAAGAGAAGTGGCTATATTCTACTGATAAGAGGATCTTGTAGGATGGAGGGAGTACTACGTCGTGAGTTTTTAATGGATGGATTTGTGAATTGAAATGTATTCATATGTTAGTGTGTGTGAGAGAACGTGTACATTAGCATGATTGATCTATGTATTATTTATTGTGTGAATTACTATTTTCCCTGTGAATGAGTGACTGTGTTTTGGTGCGAGTGCTAATAGGCTACTGCAAAGGCTCTGGCTGTGCTTGTGTGTGTGTTGTGAATATGAGACTGAGCATGTGTGTGAACACCACACTTCAGTATCTGCACCACTCACCGTCTTGGCGTCGCTGTCCCGATCCCTTCCTGTTGGGAGTGCTCCGCTCTCCTTCTTTCCTCTCCATGGAGGACAAGGTCTCGGGGCCCCCCTCTCTGTCCAGGGACGTGTTGCCACATTCTACAGTCCCTGCTGGGCCCCGAACTGCTCCGTTCTCTGGTGGAGGCTCTGGTGGAGGGGGGAGGTCTGGAGGAGAAGACAGACAAGGACAACAGGGTTAGGGTTACACTGCAATGGAAGAACAGTAAATATAAGCATATAGGCAAACATACATAATGTAGGCTTTACACACACAGAGACATGCTCATGCCCAACACACATTCATTGATTTGTTTGTTAATTTGTCCAAACACGTATGCACACAGACCCCAACCACGAGATGTTGCCTCCCTTACCGTGGGGTAGACGGTATCGGAGCATGAGGTCTGATACCAGACAGTTTTTATCTACAAACCATCAGACTGCTGAACACTAAACTGGACTGACCACTGCACCTTAGCAAACATGCACTCACTCACGCACCCACACAGACATACACACAAACATATATACAGTACCAGTCAAAAGTTTGGACACACCTACTCATTCAAGGGTTTTTCTTTATTTTTACTATTTTCTAATAATAGTGATAATAGTGAAGACATCAAAACTATGAAATAACACATATGGAATCATGTAGCAACCAAAAAAGTGTTAAACAAATCAAAATATATTTTAGATTCTTCAAAGTAGCCACCTTTTGCCTTGATGACAGCTTTGCACACTCTTGGCATTCTCTCAACCAGCTTCATGAAGAATGCTTTTCTAACAGTCTTGAAAGAGTTCCCACATATGCTGAGCACTTGTTGGCTGCTTTTCTCTGTGGTCCAACTCATCACAAACCATCTTAATTGGGTTGAGGTCGGGTGATTGTGGAGGCAAGGTCATCTGATGCAGCCCTCCATCACTCTCCTTGGTCAAATAGCCTTTACACAGCCTGGAGGTGTGTTTTGGGCCATTATGCTGTTGAAAAACAAATGATAGTCCCACTAAGCGCAAACGAGATGGGATGGCGTATCGCTGCAGAATGCTGTGTTAGCCAAGCTGGTTAAGTGCGCCTTGAATTCTAAATAAATCACAGACAGTGTCACCAGCAAAGCACCCCCACACCTCCTCCATGCTTCACGGTGGGAACCACACACGTGGAGATAATCCGTTCACCTATTCTGTGTCTCACAAAGACACAATGGTTGGAACCAAAAATCTCAAATTTGGACTCATCAGACCAAAAGTCAGATTTCCACCGGTCTAATGTCCATTGCTTGTGTTTCTTGGCCCAAACAAGTCTCTTCTTCTTATCGATGTCCTTTAGCAGTGGTTTCTTTGCAGCAATTGAACCATAAAGGCCTGATTCACGCAGGCTCCTCTGAACAGTTGTTGAGATGTGTCTGTTATGTGGCTGCAATCTGAGGTGCAGATAATTCTAATGAACTTATCCTCTGCAGCGGTCTTCATGAGAGCCAGTTTCATCATTGCGCTTGATGATTTTTGCAACTGCACTTGAAACGCTCAAAGTGTTTGAAATTTTCCGCATTGACTGACCTTCATGTCTTAAAGTAATGATGGACTGTTTTTTCTTTTTGCTTATTTGTGTTGTTCTTGTCATAATATGGACTTGGTCTTTACCAAATATGGCTATCTTCTGTATACCACCCCTACCTTGTCACAACACAACTGATTGGCTCAAACGCTTAAGAAGGAAATAAATTGACTTTTTGCAAGGCACAGTTGTTAATTTAAATGCATTCCAGGTGACTACCTCCTATTGCTGGTTGAGAGAATGCCAAGAGTGTGCAAAGCTGTCATCAAGGCAAAGGGTGGATAATTTGAAGAATCTAAAATCTAAAATCTATTTTGATTTGTTTAACACTTTTTTGGTTACTACATGATTCCATATGTGTTATTTCATAGTTTTGATGTCTTCACTATTATTCTACAAAGTAGAAAATAGTACAAATAAAGAAAAACCCTTGAATGAGTAGGTGTCCAAACTTTTGACCGGTAGTGTACATTCATGCTACACACACATCACAACTGCTGCTACCAGACTCTTATTTTGATTGTTAAACACTCTACAATTTAAACACTTGCCTGCCAATCACCCCTTCCCCAATACATGTGTAAATATTGGACTATAAATTGTGTCTTCCTGTGTTATACTTCTATTCTACTGAGCCATTTATCTTTTATTATTTCTGCATTGTTAATTACACTTGAAACACTAACCTCCTTGATTCAGCACCTCTCTTTTGTAAGCTCCGCCCTTGGAGGTCTTCTTTTTCACTCGCGACTTCTGGCCAGGGGGAGTCTGTGTGTTGTCTGCTGGGGATGGCAGAGCTCTTACTGTAGGTCAGCCAGAGAGAAATAAAAAATTACTATAAGGTAATGGGGTTATGGGTCCTTTGAAGCACTGTACATGGACAACATTGCAAATAACAACATTGCAATGTCTTATGTAATTCCAGCTCTTTGTTTAGGTATTACGAATTACATACCGGACATAAATTAAAATACATTTCTGTTAATGTTGTGTGTGCGTGCATGTGTGTGTGCGTGCAAGTAAGTACAGATACTGTATCTTAATATGACCCAGTGTCTCACGCAGGTAAATAATCCTGCAGCAACAGGAAATGTGAATTATTATGTGGATTATAACATTTTTTTGTACGGGTTGATACATTTTTCGTTGTGACAAATCAAGTCTGACATTTTAAAGTGGAAATTGCTCAGTTTAGAAGCCTTTTTAAACCTCGAATACACTACAAGTTTGCATTTCCTGCTGTGAAGGAACATTTCTGCAACAACAGATGATTAAATTAGGATACAGCATCTGTATGGGTTTGTTTGCCCACTGTTCCCTTTCCATGTGTATAAGCACATCTGTGTGTGGTACATTCACTCGTGTGAGTTTGTGCAGAGCGGTAAGCATCACTGACCAGGTGTGGTGGAGCTGACATTGTCGGCACTCAGCGTTTCCCCCTCGCTGAAGTCACGGCGATGATTCGAGCCATTGCGGAGCGGTGTGCCCCCCTCGGAGTCCTCACTGTGCTGCTGGGCTGAGAGGTTAGGGTTGGACTGGGTGAGGGGAGGGCTGGGCGCCCGGGGCACTGAGACGGGACCACAAGGTAACCTACTGTATAATGGCAAAGAAAGAGAGGGTGCTTAGCAATAGCAATTACTTACTTTTATTATGTTACACAATTGAACTATTGTTTTGTTCATTTGAGGGAGAGATTTTACTGCAAATATGAGTATTGTGCTATCTGTTGTTAATGACATTGGGCAATTACCATACCAAAGCATTCATTACTTTATTAATCTGTGTTATTACCATCTCATTCATCTGAACAAGAGAGTATTCAATGCTATCACCATTAGTATGGCTACAGTGTCTACCTGTACATACATGATGTGACTTTTAGAATTTGACTATGTTTGGTTTTGTTAGGCTGTGTCATGTCATACCGTGCTAGCTGCTGCCCGTCATGGTGGTGAAGGTGTGCTGTGTCGTGGGGTGGATGGTGGCTCTCCTCTCGGGGCGATGGCGTGAGAGTAGCAGTGGACTGGTGACTGTAGGAAGTGGTGGGGGACGAGGCGCCACCCCTGAGGGGAGGGGCGGGACCATCCTCACAACCCTCGGTCAGATAGGTCCTGTCTGGAAGGGGCGGGCACCACTCTTCCTCATCAGACCTGGGAAGGAGGAGAGGGTCACTTTTTCCATGAGTTCACATTAGACAGAGTAGGATGCCGTGGCCCCTAGGAACACTGATCTATTATCCGTTTTTGCATTATCCCTTTTAATGGATTGGGGAGGATAAACTGTTCCTAGATCTGTGCCTAAGGGAAACTTCTACCTATAAAACAGTCACCGCTTGTGCAGTTGGTGCTATGGAGCAGTAGGTAGCTCGATCACAACACATTCACAATGGTGGCCCTCCCTCTTTAGCTCATAATGCTTACAGCATTGGTCCGTAGCGTATCGATTTCCACTGCTCTACCGCGCCGTTAGACAGCCTTCCCTGTGGGTCTGCTGAGCGCCATGTCTTGCAAGGAGATCAGGGTGTGCATAGAATCACTTAAAGGGTGTTTTCATACATTTGTGTTTGGTAGAGAGGTATGTGTGGAGAGAGGGCTGTGTGCCTGTGCCTGTGTGCCATGTGTGTGTGTCATGTGTGTGTAATGTGTGTGTATGTGTGCATACATGCGTATGTGTACACCATGGAGGAAATGGGCAAGGCCAGGGAGTTAGCTAGCTGTTATAAGGCCAACGTTCCTCTCAGCTAGCCACAGGGGCTAACTCAAAGGTTAACGACATTAACTGAGGTTCATCACCAATATCTGCTAACGGCTAACAGCTGCAGGGGGCTAGGTGGAGTGGTGCATGAGAAAGCTGCTGAATGATTATTTTGTTCTGTTGACCCGGAGAGTAGAACATGAGAATGGGAACGGGCTAAAGTAGGCTAATGTTATTAGCTAGTGTTATTAGTTGAGACTTGGGAATAGTGGCTAAATTGCTAACTGCCGGCTAGCGTCTTGGCTAGAGCCAATACAACCTACAGTAGCTGTCAGAAATGGTTAGAGGTAGAAGTTCGTAAGCCTCATGCCTGCTTCAGTTGAGCTGCTAGCCTAGCCTATTCGGGGGGAGTGAATGGCAGGAGCGATAACTGAATGGTCCCCTTGCCAAACCTCCATGAATACTGACAATATTATCGTTTACAAAGTGTGTGTGTGTGTATTCATTTTGCAGTGCGACAGTAATGTGGTTCAGCAGGGAACTGGAAGAAAAGGTGCATTGAGGTCCAGAGCTAGCAGGGGGTTAACAGAGAGAGAGACCAAAGGGAAGTCTGTCCTGTCAGGCAGAGAGGCAACGTTAGGCTAACATAAGTGCAGAGACAAGGGCCAGGAGAAAAAGAGGAAGTCAGAGGCTCATACATCTGTAGGACAGTATAGTAAGTAGCCTTGCACGAGCCTTAATGGCTCATAGGAGCACGAGCTCCAGCTTCTGTAGCATGAGGCAGCTTGATGTACAAGTACACCCTCTGGACAGGAAACTAGTCTATCGCAGGGCCTTACCCCTAATCTATCTCCTTAATACTGAGTGCCAAACAGAGACGCATCAAATCCTATAAAGAGTGTCCAGAGGTTATTTAAGAGATCTACCATACCTTAATAAATGAATATTACCTTCATGTTAGCAAGAAGATGGTGTAATCATCAGTGTGTGTTGTGCCAGGCAGCAGCATAAGTGTGTGTGTGTGTGCATGTGTACACGGTTATGTATATTTGTGTGTGTGTGTGTGTGTGTGTGTGTGTGTGTGTGTGTGTGTGTGTGTGTGTGTGTGTGTGTGTGTGTGTGTGTGTGTGTGTGTGTGTGTGTGTGTGTGCGTGCTTACCCTAGCTCCATGTCCTCATGGTCATCTAGGGGCAAATCCTCCACCACACACTGCTCCAGCTCCCCAAAGGAGGGGGGCGCGGGCAGGACTTCAGTCCAATTCATAGAGGGGGTCTTCACCGCTTTGCCCATGGACTTCTGCTTGGGTTTACCTGCACATAGACACACAACGAGTTGTTTTAGTTCTGTATAGTGGGAAGATTGGTCCTAAGGTCTCTAAATACACTTGGAAAGGGTATACATGTATGTCACAAACATAACTCGAGGTCCCTCGTAATTTTCGGAGGCATGAATCAGTGTTCTTGAAAAAGAAAAGGAGAGCCACACACTCAAGGAGTTCAGATGCAATAATTTAATAACAACGTTTCGACAGCCAAGCAGTCTTCATCAGGGTATAATGACAAACACTGCGGGTCACTCATTTATATAGAGTTTGAAAGGACACACACAGGTGTCTGTAATCATGGCCAGCTGTGGCTTTATTTCATTGGTTGATTTACAGATATAAATAGAACATATAAAAAAGCATGAATGGATTACATGCAATCATAGATACAATTTGGCTACATAGGCATACTAACATTATATACAATGGATAGCAAAAACATGTGCTCCACTAAGGCAGTTATTTCTATTATAACTTGTCCTTGTGGTAAAATAACTATGTGGGCAAAACGAAGCGCCAACTAAAAGTAAGAATCTCTGCGCATCGTAGCACCATTAGGTGCAAAAACTTTATGTACCCAGTTGCGGCCCACTTTTTGGAAGCAAACCCCTATTTCGTCCCTTCGCTATATCGGCATGGAACACGTCACCCTCCTTAGAAGATGGGGTGACCTTGAAAATGTATTGTGAAAACGAGAGGCTGTCTGGATCTTTAATTTAAAGACCCTTGCTCCCTTTGGTCTCAATGTAAAGTCTGATATGAAGCCATTCTTGTGATTATTGTTTTTGATATCCATTGTACATCATTTGTAAATCAACCAAAGAAATAAAGCCACAGCCGGCCATGATTACAGACACCTGTGTGTGTCCCTTCAAACTCTATATAAACTAGTGACCCGCAGTGTTTGTCATTATACCCTCGCCTTGTTGGTTAAGGGCTTGTAAGTAAGCATTTCACTGTAAGGTCTACACCTATTGTATTCGGCGCATGTGATAAATACAATATGATTTGAAGACAGCTTGGCTGTCGAAACGTTGTATCTGAGATCCTATAGTGTGCTTTTCTTTTTCAAGTGTTCTACTCCGCTTACCAGGTGTGCGTTTCTTCCGCCTTCAGATGAATCAGTGTTACACCAATTTCCAGTAGGTTAGCTACCGCTACGTCTCTTGTTGCTATCTAGTAGGTACCATAATGCTGTTCTATGGCTCCAAAAATGTCAAAGTGACTCCAGTTATTATATTTAACTTAGTCTTTTTTTGTGAATGTAGCTTGGGGTTCTTGGTGCCCCAACTTGAATCATACCATGGGAAACACAATCGTAGTCTTACCGCTGTCCGTCCTGCAGCGGTCGGGCTGGGCGTACTGGGAGGAGGGTCCGGCGGGCTGGGTGATCCAGTGGCCGCCATCTTGCTCTGTGGGGCTGTGAGACCCCTGGAGTGCCTGGTTGGTGAAGGGCATGATGGGAGTGCTGGCGTAGGGTGTGGTGGAGGAGTAGGGGCTGTTAAAGCTGCGGAGGTCCTCGGCAGTGGGGTCGATGGTGCTGTAGATAGGGCCTTCGGTGGAATCGCCCGTGCTGTACTTCTCTGTCTGGTTCAGGTAGTTGGATATGCCCGCTTCTGGTGCCGAGGGGGGTCAGAGGTGAGAGGTCAGATTCTAGTGAGAGGTCATCTTTTATCATTTGATTTATGGTTATAAGAGGATTTCTAGATATTTAACTGCAGAGTTAGTGTCAAAGTTGTTATGTGAGCTACAGTTACCATGACATATGCAGGTTACACTATTTGGTAAGGCAAAATATATTTTATTTAACAATAATTTAACCTGTTGGATTTTCCAGAAGTGCTTGAATTCAGCCCCAAGTCTGCCGTACAAGTTGATTTCACATGAGATGATGGAAACTATACTTTGAGACTTCTTCAAAGACTGAAGGAAAATCTCAATTGCATACTCCTCATGTCCTCTCTCCTCTCGCATTGTTTTCTCAAAACCCATTGGATGAGAAAGCCAGAGGTCCCTCCCCTCTAACCTTCTTCTCCAATGGGTTTTCACAAGGAGGCAAGGAGAGAGAAGAGAGGACGCGAGGAGTATGCAATTGAAATTCTCCCTGAGACTACAAAAAAGGCATTGAAGAGATAATCCCTGGTTGTGTACAAAACAAACTGACCGCTGTGAGCAGGATCATGCTGTGTCTCATACCATTGTAGTATCTCTCTGCAGTGTCATGTTTGGAGGTGCAGCAGTTGACGACCTCTTTGCCACTATGGACCAGGTTGGTGGTGGGCCATGAGTCTGCCAGCCACGGGTAATTGCCCATGTTGCCACCCAGCATGCCAGGCCTAAAACATAATAAAACACACACTATGATCATATCTGATGCCAATCCACAGCTTTGTTCTCATCAATTTACTAAAAGAAGACTAGTAATAAGAATGGGAAAGTCTCCTTGAAATAACATAAACAGGGATCCTTACCTTCCATTGAGTCCAGATGCCTCTCCATGTGGAAAGCCAACTGCAGAAAAAAGGAAATATGCATTCAGGTCTGAATGGAAAGGTAAAATACAGTAAAGCATAAGTGGTGGCCATAATGTCATATGGTACAGTTGCACTCTAATATATTGGCACCCTTGCACGTTACTATTTTTTCATTAACAGAGCTTTTGGTGTTCACACGTGTATTGATTTATAACTGCACAGGACCAAGAAACTTCACTTCAAAGTAAAAAAACAAAATGTCCCAGACTAAATTATTCAGAATTCAGAAGAATTCTAATGAATTTGGTTGGAGGCAGGTGATTCTCGTTCACTGTGTGTAATTTATCTCACCTGTAGTAGGTAGCAGGTGCCTACAGGGTAAACATAGCCATTCAACCAGTTTTGAAAAGAGAAAAGAGAACATTCTGCTCCATTGCACTGATACCCATAGAATTCCAGTCATTGGCATTGGCTCGGGAAACTACCTCTAACTTCCTTCATACTGGACACAGAGACATAGAATTGGTATCCAAAAGTTCATCTGACTCTGGGGAAGTAGATAAAGGGCCTCATTGCCAACATCCTGAAGTATTTTAAGTTAAAATAGCAGCCTATTGTAAAGTGCAGTAGAATACTTGATATGGTAAGGTTGGTTATATTACAACATGCTTCTTTGACAAGTGGTAAAGTAACATTAAGTGTGTATAAAGAGTGCATAAAATAAAGCGTGTTAAGTACCTGCAGGCGTGTAGTTGAACGATGCGGTATAGTGACTCAGCTCCTTCCTCTTCTTGCGGCGGCAGTAGATCCACACGCTGAAACTCATGAGGATGACCCAGCAGGCCCCGCCGATCCCAGCGATGAACGCCGGCTGCTTCACCACGTCAGTGATCTGCTCGGCCAGGCTCACGCTGCCTTCATCACTGTCCTCGCTGGGCACCGAAGGTGCCTCCGCTGGCAGCTCTGAGGGAGAGCGGCAAGGAAGTAAGGAGATTGGTTGATATTTCGATTTTCAGACAACTTTTGCCATGTAAGTACTGTATTATAACCATCATTTTCCAAGTAATACTGCATGGTTTGAGTACTGTGTATGACAAAATGGTATATGTTATAAACCAAATGACGAATGGCAAAACAGTTAATCTTCCACACCTCAGAACTGTATGTAAAGTTAGAATCATGCTTGTTGGCCTCATGGCAACAATACAACATTTGATTCTAAGTTGTACACAGACTCTAAGCATGCTTAACACATGAATATGACGCTGCTGTAACACTTAACGATCATTTCAGTCATTTTTGCTTCCCTTATTACAGTTCCGCTCAATCTTATACTATATCCTTGATATGCCGGAACTGAAATGTCTAATTCTGCTAGCTTGTGGTTCTGCGGGGACTCACTAATGAGGATGGACACAGGCTGGCTGTGGGTGCCCACTCCGGCGCTGGTCACTGCTGCCACCTCCACCTGGTACAGAATGCCTGGCAGCAGCCCCTTGAGCACAGTGGAGAGGAAGGTGCCACCTACGGTGGTGTTGATGTGGTAGCGGGTCTGGGTGTCGTTGCCTACACACCACACCTGTTATTGTTGGTTGGAGGATGGTGAGTTGGTTTAAGAGATGGAAGATGTCAAATTTACAGTGTCCATATTAGCACTGCCTGTTGTGACTTTGAGGCAGTCCTAATATGGACACGATTTATTTTCCAGTCCTGTTTGAGCTGGTGTTTACATGGTATTTAGTTATTTAGTAAATAAAAACGTATTTGGTAACTATGGGTGCGTTCTGGTACTTGCTTTAAAAAATGTAAAACAATTCATAGCTACTCCTTATTTCCAATGACTTGTTTTAATGAATCCCAAAGAAATCATTGTAATTATGTAACTATTATTATTTCATTTTTTATTTTACCATGTTATATCTAAGTAAATACCACCCATATGGATGGTTGTCATTGGATTGTTCCAATCATGATATGTCGTCTCTGGTTGAGTCAGCCTACCTTGTACTCCTGGATGATTCCATTCTGCATATCGGCGGGGGGAGGCTCCCAGGAGACACTAATGCTGGAGCTGTTGCTCAGCTTCACTGTAACCACGGTGACTGCTTTGGGAGGGGCACTCGGGACTGCAGGGAAAGAGGGAAGATCAAGTTGTGAAAAAACCCAACTCCATGTTGACATAGAAAATATTAAATAGGGGCATTTGGTAAGATAGCGAAAATATGATTAGATTTTGATGAAAATGGCAGACTCCATGAAATGCCATCAAATGCCATGAAGTGGTTATTGGACTAAACAGTTCTTTGCCTTCATAACAGGATGTGAAGGTCACACAGGTGTTGGGAATTGCAATCCAATTGAGACTGAATTGGTTTTGACTTCTCAGAGATGTGACTGCTAGAGGCTCCTTAACAGCTAGCTATTTTTAAAAAGTCAGACCTCAAACTGTTTCTGCTTTGTGCCCTCCAAGATAAATACTAAAAAGGTTAAATTGACCACTTTTCATTTCACCCTTACTTTGCTGGGTAAATTGACTGAGGGCACATTCTCTTTAAAAGCAACGACTGTGTATGACCAATCAATCGCCACTTTCAAAACCTTTATTTAAACCTGGAACTCACATCGTAAAAAAAACTATTTTAAAACCTTGTTACTCACCATTCCCTCCATTATGGACATAGGCTATCTTAAGTATACGCTGTCCATATTAGGACAGCCTCTGTCTCAGCAAGGCTTGTGTCAGTCTCATCTGAAGTGGTCAGTATCAGTAGCTTCTAGCCAGTCTTACCTTCCTCTGGTGTTCTGACCAGAAGCAGCCGGCTGTCCATGCCCTGGAACTCGTCGAAATAGGGCCGGATCTTGATCTCGTACTCAGTGCCTTTGAGCAGATCAGCGACCACGGCCAGGCGCTCCGACGGGGCCTTGACATCCTGCAGCTGCCAGGTGCCACCCCTGGGCCGGTAGAGAATCCGGTAGCCCTGGATGTACTGGGACTGACGGTCCACCTGGGCAGGGGAGGGAAAACGTGGGAACGTGGGGAAATAGAGAGAAAGAATGAGGGACAATTAGAGAAAAGGGAGAGATACAAATAGAAAGAAAAGAGATACAGTTCTACTACCCTTGAATATGGGTATACAGTAAAACATCCAATAAAACATTCATAGAGTGTGAGTCCAACCTTTCTCCTGTGAAAGATGATGTAAACACTCAGGTCAGGGTACTCACCATCCATGATACTTGAACACTGGAGGCAGTGAGTGTGACAGGCTCCTGAAGCTGAACGGCCACCTCTCCCAGCTCTTTCTGGACCTGCCTGTGGTCCACTCCCTGACCGGTGGGACTCACATCTGCAAATACATCATGAACAAACTTCAAGACACAAAATACACAGTAAAACGATAGTGGATGCTTAACTCACGTACACACTTGATTGACATACCCTAAATTGTTTTATATGAAGCGTGAAGCCTTCAGACCTTCATGCTTTCATGAAGCAAGTTTTCAAAATGAGAGAAATTTAATTTTGACTTCCTACACTTGTTTTACACTAACTACCACTCTGTACTTATTTAATTTTTTTAATTATGTTGTGTCCCTCCTAGGTACTAACCTTGTGTGCGGACGGGCTCAGAGATGGGGCTGGGGTCACTCAGGCCATAAGCGTTGACCGCTCGGACGATGAATAGGTAGATGGTGTTGGGGAAGAGACCACTGACCGTGTGTTTCTCCAACTTGACCAGGTCAGCCACCGTTTGCCACGTACTGCCTGCTGATTGGCTAAAGTAAGAGACCACAGACAATGATGTCATGTTATTTGTCATTTCCAATTACCTTAGTAAAGTTACTGTGCAAGGCTATTGTTTAATGTTATACTTTACAGAGTATGTTATATTGACAGCTGTTCCTATATTACTCAATAGTGACTATCACTATCTTTTCACAGAGAATCAAACTCAGCGGCAAGTAGCCTAGCGGTTAAGAGCGTTGGTCCAGTAACCGAAAGGTCAGAGGCGTGTGTGAAACAATTGTGGAGGCATGCAGTAGCATTGACATGATATCTCTGCATTTGCATGATTGGTTGACAATAGGTGGCGGCGGTACGTCCGGTAATAAACACAAACTTGACAACTTCCTTTACAATAGCTCTGCTCCGCCAAGGGCAAGAAATATGAAAGCCCTGATGTCTGCGGAGGCTGCTTCACAGTAAATGTTGTACGCCACTTCAGACACAGATTGACCTTTAGGCAGCCCGCAGCAACTCTCTGATTCGGAGGGGTTGGGTTAAATGCGGAAGACACATTTTGGTTGTGCAACTGACTAGGTATACCACTTCGTCAGGTTATTGGCAAAGCATTCCACTAAACATTGTCATGACTCAATAGTGACTACAAACGGTTCCTCAGTCTTTTTACAGAGAATCAGATAGGAGCCACTAGAATAGCAGAGCCCAGGCTGAAGCTGTTTGCTTCGTCATTAAGTGCTGTGTTCAGCGATGCTTCGCTATCCCCCATGCTCATTTGACGCACTGCGTTCCCGAGCCCAGTGACAGATCCAGGAAATGATGACGGAGCTATTTTTAGCCCACTCAGGTTTTTAGCCACGACGCACCATCAGACCATGCCAGAGCATCTGGTAAAATAACAACGCCAGCTGTGTGTTTATGACAAGTTTCTTTGTTCGTTTTTTAAAAATGTTTGTCATCTTAAATATTCGTGTTTTGCCCTCTAATAAATAATGTGATAAATCTTGTGAACAATGCATCTAATAAAGGCAGTTCCATTTGCATTTTCCTCTCCTGCCTGGTCTTCTTTAGATTTGCTGTCACACCTTGTTTATTGTTTACTGGCATAGTTACATGACACCCTCCTCCACCCCTCATCACTCGCTTTTTCTTATCTTTTCCTCAACCCGTTCCTTTTTCATTTCCCCCTCGGGACCAGTGACTGCTGTAGCAGACGAGTGACTTTATAGCCGACCTGCGCAATTAGGCGACAGCGATAAAAGCTGTGTGAACCGTAAATATTCCTCCAGCGGACCGCCCAATAGTGATAAATCCAAGGTCACTTTGTCCGAGGAGAGGCTGAAACTTGGGACACACACAGGAAACACACAAATACACGTAAATATACACTCTCGCCCCACAAACATGGCAATGGGGGAAAAAACGAGTGTTCCTCACCTCCGTGTCCTATAGAATGGAGAGAGGACAATGGTAAATCAGGCCCATCTTCATACAGTAACAACATGTCAGGATTCTATCTCCACCTTGTCCTGCACGCACACACACACACTCATCCCCTCTCCCCCTGGCCACACCTACCCTTCAACCCCCAAATGACCCCCAGCACCTCAGACAAGGAAATGTGATTCTAAACTAACCTATTCAGCCCCCACAGCAACTCTATAAACAATCAATTTGGGCCACTCGGCACGGTGCTAACTACTGCCCAGGGGGCAAGGTGAGAGAAGAGTGATGAGGGGGCTAGTGAGTCAGGATGAGATAGTCCCCACCTAAATGAACAAGGAAGGGGAGGGGGGCATTTCCTCGTAACACAGTCCGTCCACGTCTGGACCTGCTTTCTCATCCCTTCCTCCCTCCATCCCTCTGCGTCCTATCAGCCCATTAGACCCTACGGAGCCTTTGTCGTTTACTCGTAACACTGTCTATCTGTGTCTGACCTGCTTCCCCCATCCATTTATTCCTCCATCCCTCTATATTCATCTTTCCATCCCTCCATCCCTCTGCGTCCTATCAGCCCACTGTGAGACCCATAGGAACCTCTCTCTCAGTAAATAGAGCTAGCCCGGCTCCGCTCAGCGTACAATAGCCCAAGGACTCTGTCTATCTGTCTGTGCCGGCCACATTTGAACACATTACCATTTTAGCGCTACAGAGGTGCACTAAGCTGTGTGTGTGTGTTCGTGTGACGTTTGATGGGGGCTAAAGTCAAAGTGGGGGGCAGCTGGGAGGTTTGGGGAGTGGGTTAGCATGGGCCAGCCTTCAACCTAGCTGAGGTTGATTAGAATGTGAAATGTGCCAGGGTCAGGGTGTCCACAGGGGGGTGTGTGTGTGTGTGTGTGTGTGTGTGTGTGTGTGTGTGTGTGTGTGTGTGTGTGTGTGTGTGTGTGTGTGTGTGTGTGTGTGTGTGTGTGTGTGTGTGTGTGTGTGTGTGTGTGTGTGTGTGTGTGTACTGACACCATTAATAAAGGGTGAGGGATGGATGCCCACAGCAACCTCTGACTAGAAATGGTCCACCCAAACAGACAGTGTGGTGAAGAAGGCGCAATAGTGCCTCTTCAACCTCAGGAGGCTAAAGAAATTTGTTTTGGCCCCTAAGACCCTCACAAACTTTTACAGACACACAATTAAGAGCAGTATCATCGCCTGGTATGGCAACTGCACCGTCCGCAACCGCAGGGCTCTCCAAAGGGTGGTACGGTCTGCCCAACGCATCACCGGGGGCACACTGGCTGCCCTCCAGGACACGTACAGCACCCGATGTCACAGGAAGGCCAAAAAGATCATCAAGGACATCAACCACCTGAACCAGAAGGCGAGGTCAGTACAGCTGCATCAAGAGACTGAAAAACAGCTTCTATCTCAAGGCCATCAGACTGTTAAATAGCCATCAATAGCCGGCTACCACCCGGTTACTCAACCCTACACCTCAGAGGCTGCTGCCCCATATACATTGACATGGAACACTAGTCACTTTAATAATGTTTACATACTGCTTTACTCATTTCATATGTATATACTGTATTCTATTCTACTGTATTTTAGTCAATGGCACTCTGACATTACTCGTCCTAATATTTCTATATTTCTTAATTCCATTCTTTTACTTTTAGAGTTGTGTGTATTGTTGTGAATTGTTAGATACTACTGCACTGTTGGAGCTAGGAACACAAGCATTTCGCTACACTGCTAAATATGTGTATGTGACCAATACAATTTGATTTAATTTGATTTGAGAGAGAGAGCTGGGGGCTGGAGGGTAGAACACTGTGTGTCTGCCAGTGGAGGCTCCTCAGAGGAGGAAGGGGAGGACCATCCTACTCAGTGAATTTCATACAAATAAAAAAGAGTTAAGATAAACCTATACTAAATATATTCACATCGCCAAATACCTGATTAAAACACACAGTTTTGCAATGAAGGTATACAGTAGTCTCAACAGCACCCTCTAGGGTAGCACCATGGTGTAGCCAGAGGACAGTCAAACTTTATTTTTGTGTCAAGTTAGTGACATTTATTAGAAATGTTCCTGCTAACTTTAGTTGCAAGTAGCTAGCTAACTACCAGAGTGCAGTCATCTCCGCCAGAATGACTAGCTAACACTAATGACAATGTAGTGGATTTTTTGTTGAAGAACCCCTTTCATTGCCCACATCAGATTGAAGCCTCTGAACGCCTCTGAACACCTCAACTCATGCCTCATACCCTCATTCAATCACAGCTGTGATTCCTTCCCAACCCTAGACTTCTCATTCCCCATAATATTTTACTGTAAATATATTTCTTAAATGTTTTAGGTTGAAATCATTTGTCTTTGACGACTTTTGAAACACGTTTTGTTGTCTCTGTGCGGCCCGCGCCTAAACCGTGGGTCTCCTATCCTTCTATACCGATGGTCTCCTATCCTTCTATACCGATGGTCTCCTATCCTTCTATACCGTGGGTCTCCTATCCTTCTATACCGATGGTCTCCTATCCTTCTATACCGTGGGTCTCCTATCCTTCTATACCGTGGGTCTCCTATCCTTCTATACCGTGGGTCTCCTATCCTTCTATACCGTGGGTCTCCTATCCTTCTATACCGTGGGTCTCCTATCCTTCTATACCGTGGGTCTCCTATCCTTCTATACCGATGGTCTCCTATCCTTCTATACCGTGGGTCTCCTATCCTTCTATACCGTGGGTCTCCTATCCTTCTATACCGTGGGTCTCCTATCCTTCTATACCGTGGGTCTCCTATCCTTCTATACCGTGGGTCTCCTATCCTTCTATACCGTGGGTCTCCTATCCTTCTATACCGTGGGTCTCCTATCCTTCTATACCGTGGGTCTCCTATCCTTCTATACCGTGGGTCTCCTATCCTTCTATACCGTGGGTCTCCTATCCTTCTATACCGTGGGTCTCCTATCCTTCTATACCGTGGGTCTCCTATCCTTCTATACTGTGGGTCCCCTATCCTTCTATACCGTGGGTCTCCTATCCTTCTATACCGTGGGTCTCCTATCCTTCTATACCGTGGGTCTCCTATCCTTCTATACCGTGGGTCTCCTATCCTTCTATACCGTGGGTCTCCTATCCTTCTATACCGTGGTTCTCCTATCCTTCTAAAATGTTCAAGTCACCAGTATGTGCAAGTGTGTCTTTAGATGTTACGTGTTACTTTAACCCCCCCAAAATGTAGCATGAATAGAGCTGACATATCTGTCTTTCTCTCTGTTCTACAGAATGCACCACGAGGTTGAGCCCTATTGAACGTGGTCTAAGTCCTACTGTCCACTCCACTCACCTGAAGGCCTCGATGATGTATGAGGTGACGGCGGCGCCTCCCTCGTGGGCGTTGGGCTGCCAGGTGAGGGTGACACTGTTGCGGGTCACGTCGGTCACCACAGGCTTCTGGGGCGGTCCTGGCAGCTGGAAAGGTTCTGATGCCTGGGGGACAGACGAACCTCCACTCTCTGAAAATCACAATCAAATCAAACTTTGTATGAAGTGCATTTAAAAAGAAACAGACAGAGGATGAGAGGTTAGCTGGATGGTAGTGGATCTCCTATGTATAGTGGTAGTGCAACCATTCTCGATCTAACTGTTGTTGGAAGACTAGCACTAGTCCTTTTGTGAGTTACCAACAAATAATTCATGTTATACTATCAATCACGAATTGAAAAGTGACATTTGTCTTCAATAAGGAATGAATTGGAACCGAGCCCAGCCCTGATCACAGTAACTGACTTTGACAATTCACATCTAAAAATAAGAGTTTAGTTGTGAATTTCTGCTTGGTTGTTTGTAAGATGCATTTGTAGGCACTAAATACCATCGTATCAAGCTTCATCAAACAGCAGCATTTCATAACAGGCATTACTTCTTCCAACTCATCATCCTTCCGCTTCGCCTTGGGCCAAACAACACCCCTCGGTACGATTATATCCACAATTTCACAAGACCTCTGCCTTATTTCTCCTTTCACTGCCACACCTACGGCTGATAATGATCTTATATGGACATGTAATGTCATAGAGGCAATCTAATAGCCTGTAGGGAGGTGTTTACTACAGTACATTTACCTTTCACCGTGTGTGCGTGCGTGTGTGTACACGTGTGTGTGTGCATGCGTGTGCATTTACCTTTCACTGTGAGTACTCCGCTCCATGTCGTCTCTCCGCTTGAGCTGGAAGCCACGCAGGTGTAGGCCCCTGAGTCCGTTTCCTGGCAACAAGAGAGAGGGCTCAGTTAACATGGTGTACATGCACCAAAGCACAATGCCTTTGCCTCTTCATATTCGGTGTTCCAAAGCAAATCTTTCCAGGTAAGTCAACATGAACATCTGCCTAGAACATCTGCCATGTTGACTCCAAAACTTCCCACAATACTGTCAAGTTGGCTTGATGTCCTTTGGGTGTTGGACCTTTCTTGTTACACACAGGAAACTGTTAAGAATGAAAAACCCAGCAGTGTTGCCTGTTCTTGACACAAATCGGTGCGCCTGGCACCAAATACCATAATGATTGAAGTGGATTTAGCAAGTGACATCAATAAGGGATCATAGCGTTCACCTGGATTCACCTGGTCAGTCTAAGTCATGGAAAAAGCAGGTGTTCTTAATGTTTTGTATACTTAGTGTATATATGGCTTTAGATTATATGTTCTCAGAGCATGCACAGAACAGCTGGCAGGCATATTCACTGTAATTTTTAACCTCTCCTGGTCCCAGTCTGTAATCTCCACATGTTTTAAGATGACCACAATCATTGCTGTTCCTAAAAACTCTAAAGCTTCATGCCACAATGACTACCGCCCTGTAGCTCTCAGTTCTGTAATCATGAAGTGCTTTGAGAGACTGGTTATGGAACACATTAACTCCTCCATCCCAGCCACCCTAGACCCACTCCAATTTGCATACCGCCCCAACAGATCCATAGATGACGCAATCTCAATTGCTCTCACCCACCTAGATAAGAGGAATACCTATGTGAGAATGCTGTAAATTGAATACAGCTCAGCGTTCAAAAGCATTGTTCTCTCCAAGCTCGTCACCAAGCTTAGGACTCTGGGTCTGAACACCTCCCTCTGCAACTGGATCCTGGACTTCCTGACGGGCCGACCCAAGGTGGTGAGGGTAGGCAACATCATCTCCGCCACGCTGACCCTTAACACAGGGGCCCCACAAGGGTGTGTGCTTAGTCCCCTCCTGTACTCCTTGTACACCCACGACTGTGTGGCCACGCACGACTCCAACACAATTATCAAGTTAGCTGACAACGCGATGGTGGTAGGCCTGATCACCGGCAACGATGAGTCAGTCTACAGAGAGGAGGTCAGTGACCTGGCACTGTGGTGCCGG
This sequence comes from Salvelinus namaycush, assembly GCF_016432855.1. Lineage (NCBI taxonomy): Eukaryota > Metazoa > Chordata > Actinopteri > Salmoniformes > Salmonidae > Salvelinus > Salvelinus namaycush. The sequence goes on along the minus strand of NC_052309.1, from coordinate 39,551,021 downwards.
AGCAACAACCTCTCCATCAACGTCAGCAAGAACAAGGAGCTGATCGTGGACACGCCCCCATCCACATCGACAGGGCAGCAGTAGAGCAGGTAGACAGCTTCAAGTTCAGTGTAGGAGTCCCCACTATCCATTTAATCGTATTCATGATCTAAAAGGCAAAACTGATCATAGATCAGCACTCCTATCTGAAACCCTTTATAAATATGGGCCCTGATCCTTTTGAACCAGTGTGGGAGTTTAGAGGAGGATAAAGGAGAGACCTTTAGTAACCAGAGCGGGTCTGCAAACTTCTGTGGCTCTTACTTTGGTTTATACTGAGCACTCAACAGTAACCAGCAATCTGGGCTGACACTAGCAAGTGTGTGTGTGTGTGTGTGTGTATGCGAGCGTGTGTGCATGCGTGTGTATACTCGCACGTGCATGTGTGTGTGTGTGTGATTGCGTACGTGCCTACTGGTAATTGTGTGTGAGTGTGTAGGTAGTGCACACGTGTGTGTGTTTAAGACGATAAGTGTGGGTCAGGGAGAACATTGCCTATTAAAATTTCATTGGGAGGCTGAGAGCGAGACAAGGGCTAGAAATTGCTTACAACAGTGGAAGATGTACAAATGTAGGATCTCAATTTGATCACCCTGTTGTTGCAGGAAATGCAATAAGGTTAAAATGCTTCTAAATTCAGATTTGCCCCTAAACATTTTTTTAATCAATAATTCACATTTCCTGTTGCTGCAGGATTATCTTCCTGCTGTGAGAAACTGGTCAAATTAAGATCCTACACCTGTAGGGACTTTAACTCGCAGACAATGATCTAATAGTGTTGACAGCTCACCCCCAACCGCCTGCAGGTTAGTGTGCCACACACACACACACACACACACACACACACACACACACACACACACACACACACACACACACACACACACACACACACACACACACACACACACACACACACACACACACACACACACACACACACACACACACACACACACACATTTCAAACTAACGACTAGGCATTCAGCCCTCATGGTTAATGTAAGACTAATCTTATTCAAAACTAAAGCTAATGAATTATACAAAGCACACTACATAAACACACAGCGAGCCAACACAATGCAATCAAGATAATAGCACTGTTGTTTGTGCTTGGTTGCCATCCACTTCTCTATACCCTTGTGTGTGTGCGTGCGTGCGTGCGTGCGTGTGTGGCCAGTTGCAGTGGCGTTGGTATAACTCAAGTCTAAGTTCCCTGTCTAAAAGCCCCAAGAGGGACAGGAGAGGTGACTCCAAGTCCAACAGCACATCACTCTTCCTTCTCTCTTCCTATAGGCCAGCTGACCTTGAAAGGACCTGTATGGCAGCCAAGAAAGCCAATGATGTGGATGTTTGGGGCGACAGGTCCCGGGTGGTGACTGGTGATTGGAGGAGAGGATAGGGAAGGGTTAAACGGATGGGCACATGACCATTACTCATGGTTGGCAGCTTTAGGCGCTGCGCTAAACAGATAGTTAAAAATGGTTGAAGGATGAAGGTGGGGAGAGTCAACCGGGAGCCAAATGTCTAAGCTCGTTCCTGGTTGTGGAATGCGTTCCTTATTTTCTCCCCTTCCTCAATGTTCTGATATTATCTCAAGTGCACTCTCTCTGTGTTGTAGCATCTTCCTTGACTTCTATTTCTCTCCATCTCATATTTTCATCTCAATATCCTGTCCCTTTCTCTATCGCTTTCTTTCTCCCCCCCCCCGCCATTTCTCTCTGTCCTGTTAGAGGGAGGCTTGGCACTGTGCTGTAGTTGTAGTGTGTGTCTGGCTCTGGTCCCGAGGTAATGGGCATTGCTTCAGTCCCAGAGAGGAACAAACGGACCATCTGTCGGGTGGCCGGCCCTCTCTCCTCCAATCCATCCTCCCCTTCTTCCTGTGCCCCTCTCTGACTTAGTTAAAAGAGGAGCAGCCTGATAAAAGTGGGAGAGAGCGATACAAACAAGGAGGAAGAGTGTCCAAGATTCAAAATGATAGAAATTGACATAAGTACAGTCCATCTAGTCGAGATATGAGAAATTCACAAATACATTGGGCAGAGGAAGTACTAAAGATTGTTTGCTATATTTTGAGTGCATGCGGTTGAAGTTTTAGCTGAACATTTTTGATGTTGGTGCATTGAGATTCTTAACTTAATCTCTCTCCCTCCCTCTCTCTTTACCTATCCCCCCTCCCTCTCTCTCTCCCCCTCTCTCAATTCCCCAACAAGGATTTAATTAAAGTCACAGCAATCGTTAATCACTGTGGGCCCGACAATCAATTAATTAACACGTCAGCCGGCCTGAAGCTCGCCACACACTACGGTGACCCGCAGGTGCAGCCCGCAACCCCAGAGGGCTCTGGGTAGAATGGATTTCATTAGCCGTGCGTACGCCACCACTAACGACTGCTAACGATTGCACCCGCTCATTGCCTTGGCGATTATGCACCACAGACACTCGACAGCCAATTACTAAGTCAATGAGTCACCCATAAACCATAAAAAAGTCACTCCTGCGGTCCAATATTCCAATATTAATATCTTGCTCTTAATTTGATTGAATTACATTGCCGAGATGTGTGTCAGAGGACAGCTTGTATGGCCTGTATGCCGCTCACTGTGGCCATATCAATATATCAAGAGGACAGGTTGCCGTGGCATCTGACAACTGCTATGGCTTTCTATTGCTCTAAATGGCAGTCACTCATAGTAATACAGTGAATTAAACTAAGCTAATTACCATTAAGGATGAGTAGTTACTCATTGTGTATTTATTCCTTGTGTTATTATTCTTCAATTATTTCTCTTTTTGTCTCTCTGCATTGTTGGGAAGGGCCCATAAGTAAACATTTCACTGTTAGTCTCCACTTGGATTTGATTTAGTTGATTGCATTGCTTTGGAAATAACACTCGGGTGTTATTGCATACGGTTGCTTAGTGTCACTTAGGAGAGTTACCTCAGACGATTGATATGATGAGACTTGGAGTGCGTTGAGATGCAATGTGAGGTGTTTCATTTCATATGCTATTATGCAGGGCGTGAAGGCATTTACAGAGGAGGAGGGAAAGAGAATTGTTTGGAGCATTCTTTCTACATTTATGAGAATCATTGAGAACATTATTTTACGTTCTTAAGAGTTATTGGGAACGTTCTTTGTACGTTCCTTCCAGGTACCTGCAGGTTTGTGATCTGGAACGTTCCCTTCTCCATCAGGCTGACACGCTCGTCGCCCAGTATCCTTTGGCCGTCCTTCTCCCATTGGATGCTGGGCAGAGGGTTACCCATCACGTGGCACTGCAATTGAGCGGTGGAGCCTGGTGCCAACGTTTGATTGGCTGGCCCTTGACGGATGATGGGCGGGACTCGGTCGGAGGGTGCTGTGTGGGGGAGGGAAGGAGGGAGAGACAGAGAGAGGGAGAGCGTGTGCATTAAGAGAGTGTGTACCACTGGGCAAACACTGGTTCAATCAACGTTGTTTCCACGTCATTTCAATTAAATTATGTTGAACCAACGTGGAATAGACGTTGAATTGACATCTGTGCCCAGTGGGTAGTTGAGTGTATTCCATAAAAACACTATCCTAACCATTTTCAGCATGGAGTCCACCTCGAATTCTGTTGGGACATAACTCTTCATATTAACCAGTGTGAATCACTAACGGCAGGCAAGGCGGTGTAAAAATATGCAGACGTAAAATAACGCAGCTCTCAGCAAACCCCCTGCTCCTGCCCTATTTCACATCCAATCAATGACATAGATCTCTTTTGCTCGAGCGTGTAGCAATCTAGTTTTTCTCTGTTGCTCTAGAGACGATTTATATGTGAAATAAAACAGCGGTTCAATGAAGTTGTCATTTACTGGTTAGATGTTAAAGGGTTAGTTAAATAAAAACACTACATTTTCAGTGTCTAGTTTAACAAAACTGTGTGGATTGCAGTCACTCCTTGTCCGTCGACTGCTTTCAAGGTATGGAAAGAAATATCTAAATATTCATTTAGCAAAATCTGTCCCTGTCATGTCAACTTTCAGTCAAAAAAGGTCTACCCATGGCAGTTACTCGACTGAACTGTAGTGTTTTGCCAGTGCAGGCCTTTATTTACCATAACATCTTCACTCATATTGCTTTCTCCCACTGTACAGCATTGTTATGGCTTAACACGTCAAAGTAGCGCTGAATAATTTAATATTTGTTTGACTAAACCTGGAAAATTACTTTGGCATTTACCATTCCCTCTCCAGTATCAAACAGTTCTGATGGTAAAACCAAGGACATTAGACTGCTGGGATTGGGTACATGCTGAGATTAGGTTTGCAATATTGGGCTTTGTTCCAAGAGGCCAAGAGGATACTTATATGAATAAACATCATGGAAAGGAAACATAATCTTTCACAACATACCACCAAGGTTGTGGACTCAATTCCTGCATTAGTCCACATTCTAAGTGGGTTTGGTTACATGTGTGCTAAATAGCCATATGGCGTAAGTGGCTTCACTTAAGATACAGTACATATCGAAATGACCTGCCTTCATAGAAGCTAAAAATGGAATGGAGGAGCAGAGTATGTGTGTGCATTATTGTGTTTGAGAATTTTTGTGTGTGCGCACGTTTGTGTGAAAAGGGAACAGTGTCCACTGCAGTCAGATATGAAGTATAATTACCTTTTGAAGTGTATTGACATTTTCTGCATTGACTAGTATCGAGCAATATAGAACATACAGATGTAGGATCTTCATTTTATCACCCTGTTGTTGCAGGACATTTCCTGCACAGCAGGAGATGCAAACTTGTAATGTATTCACATTTTTAAAAGGCTTCTAAAGTTTGTCATTTCCACTTAAAAAATGGCAGACTTGATATGTCCTAACACATAATGGACCAACCCCTAGAAAAATGTCATTGAATTATAATCCACACAACAATTCACATTTCCTGTTCAAATGAAGATCCTACATACAGTATGTAACTAGTACACAGTACATCAATAGTGTACTCCTTGTTTAACCCCTTGGCACTAAATCCCATCCCTCCATAGACTGTTTACCCTGTAGTGAAACACAGGCCCTGGCTATATACTCACTAGACCACCATGCCCTTTAAACAGAGGCCAGCCAATGTACATATATGGCTCTGTCTATGCCACCTCTGTATGTCTGTGTGTACACCATCATGTAAACACCACTGTGTGTGTGCTGACATCTTACAGAGTAACATTCATGAACTATGACTATGACAAAGGGAAAATTAAAAACAAATATTAACTGTATATCTGTTAGCATAACGTACAAGTGCATTGTTGTCTGTATGCTAGGCAGGGAAAGGCTAGCTAAGCTACAGTGCTTTGAGGCAGATGCGGAGCACAGATGCATCTAAACAACAGTTTATCCCCTTCCTTACTGGGCGCGGCGCGATGAGGGGAGCATATGTTCCCGGCGAGGTTAATTTGCATAGCGCCATTGCGACTTGTCCTGTTTGATTACGTCTCGCTTTACCTCCTGCTGTTCGCTCATTTGGGGGACTGGGGGGGGCGATGATTTTTAATTTGGGGCGGCTTTGAAGAGTTTTTAATTTATTTAGGTTTAAGCAGTTGTGAAGGGAGTGATGGAGGGTGGAGGGACTGGCAGGGGGGGTAGTCCATGGGCCAAACCAGCAGTCCATGAAATATGTCCAAATAAAACATGGTGATAAGGTAGTCGGAAAAAGGATGCTTCCCAATGGCACCCTATTCCCGTTAAAGTGCACTAATTTTGACCTAGGGCTCTGGTCAAAAGTAGTGCACTATAAAGTGAAGAGGATGCCATTTGGGATATACTCAAAGTGTTAGAAGGTAATGGGATTTGAATGTGGGGTTTGTACGAGGAAGGTGCTGGGTTGGGTTTGGGAGGTAGGTTAATTGAAGCCAGCTGTGTGTGATAGTGAGCCCTAGGGGGTAATCAACTTACTCTAGAGCAGGTATTCCCAAACTGGGGTATGCATACCCCCCTGCCGGTGGGGGCACGCCAAATAAAAATGTGATTCACTTTTTCTTTTTTTTCTTCACATTTTCAAACAGTCCATTTATATTTTCCAACGGGGCTATACATTTGGGAGAGTTTTTTTTCCTCGCCTGAGTAGCCTCATTTCACTGCCAAAAATAAAATGAAACCATCTAGTGTTCAGCGAAATAACAACACAATGTCAAATACAGGTAGCTTTGTCAAATAACTAACATCCAATCACATTAACCGTTATTCCCTGGCGGGAATTCCACTAACGGCCCATATGTAGCCAAACATAGCTGCTGCTCATTCCGTTTGCTCGAAAATGGATACATGGTTAAAAAAAGTAAGGCCCACGTCCAGCTCTACTGGTAGTACTGCTACTACCAGCAGTACTACACCTGCACCTCTCGACGACACAAGTTGTTTTGCTTCCACGAGCACATCCAATGCTTGCATCAGTAATTCTACATTTGTTGTTAGCCCAGCTAGCATGGACTGACAGTTGTGAATCTGATGGAGCCGAAGAGCTACTGCCCCTTTACCCGGGAAAGCAACGAACAACAGACAGGGACGTTGGACCATCGAAGAGGCGCAAATATGATAAGAACTACATTGATTTGGGGTTCACTTATATTTGGAGTAGTGCCTTTCCTCAGCCACAGTGTGTTATATGTGCAAAAGTACTATCTCACAACTCGATGAAACCTTCACTCTTGAGCGGACATTCAGAAACAAAACATGCCAATTACAAAAATAAGCCACTGAGGTTTTTTTGCGAGAATTAAAACGACTTTCGAGTAGTAAGACATGTATAAGAGCAACAGATACCATTATAAAAAGGGTCGAGAAGGGTCTTATATGGTGAGCTACCGAGGCAAGCAACATACTATTGTGGAGGACTTAATTGGGACGGCAGGTAGCCTAGTGGTTAGAGCATTGGACTAATAACTGAAAGGTTGCAAGTTCAAATCCTTGAGCTGACAAGGTAAAAATCTGTCATTCTGCCCCTGAACAAGGCCCCTGAACCCACTGTTCCTAGGCCTATCATTGAAAATAAGAATTTGTTCTTAACTGACTTGCCTAGTTAAAACACAATTATTCCTGCTGCTGGGGGGAAAGGCCCAAAAAACTATACAGGCAATGCCTTCATCAAACAACACTGTTTCACAATGCATCAGTGACATGGCAGGAGATATTTTGAAACAATTACTGCTTTGTGGCGGGCCTGGCATAGCTCCTGGTATATGTCCGTTACGTTTATGGGGGGTCAATTAAGGAAGCTGTCAGACATTCCTCTTCTGCAAACCACTGGAAACCAGGACAACAGGAGAGGATATTTTGAAAGTACTGGACAGCTTTGTGACATCAATTGGACAATGGTGGTCAAGATGTGTTGGTATCTGTACTGATGGTGCAAAAGCCATGACAGGAAGACATAGTGGAGTGGTAACACACGTGCAAGCAGTTGCTCCCAAGGCCACTTGCATACATTCACTGCAGCATCCACTGAGAGGCTCTTGCTGCCAATGGAATGTCTGACAGCTTGAAATACGTTTTGGACAATACAGTGAAAACTTTGTTAAAGCAAGGCCCCTTCACTGAGACTAGGAAACACTGTCACCACTGATAAATCCACAATAATTGAGAATTCCAATAAGCATTTCTCTACGGCTGGCCTGCTTTCCACCATGCTATCCCAACCCTGGCCAACAGCTCTGCACCCCCCGCAGCAACTGGCCCAAGCCCCCCCCCCCCACCCCCACTTCTCCTTCACCCAAATTCAGACAGCTTATGTTCTGAAAGTGCTGCAAAATCTGGACCCCTACAAATCAGCTGGGCTAGACAATCTGGACCCTCTCTTCTTAAAATTATGTGTTGCTATTGTTTCAACCCCTATCTGTTCAACCTCTATTTTGTATAGTCTGAGATTCCTAAAGATTGTAAAGCGGCCGCGGTCATCCCCCTCTTCAAAGGAGGAGACACTCTAGACCCAAACTGTTACAGACCTATATCCATCCTGCCCTGCCTTTCTAAAGTCTTCGAAAGCCAAGTGGACAAACAGACCACCGACCATTTCGAATTCCACTGTACCTTCTCCGTTATGCAATCTGGTTTCTGAGCTGGTGACGGGTGCACCTCAGCCACGCTCAAGGTCCTAAATGATATCATAACCACCATCGATAATTGACAGTACTGTGCAGCTGTCTTAATCGACCTGGCCAAAGCTTTCGACTCTCACCGTATTCTTATCGGCAGACTCAACAGCCTTGGTTTCTCAAATGACTGCCTCGCCTGGTTCACTAACTACTTCTCAGATAGAGATCAGTGTGTCAAATCGGAGGGCCTGTTGTCCGGACCTCTGGCAGTCTCTATGGGGGTGCCACAGGGTTCAATTCTCGGGCCGACACTTTTCTCCGTATATATCAATGATGTCGCTCTTGCTGCGGGTGATTCTTTGATCCACCTCTACGCAGATGACAACATTCTGTATATATCTGGCCCTTCTTTGGACACTGTGTTAACAAACATCCAAACGAGCTTCAACGTCATACAACACTCCTTCCGTGGCCTCCAACTGCTCTTAAATGCTAGTAAAACGAAATGCATGCTCTTCGACTGATCGCTGCCCGCACCAGCACGCCCGACTAGCATAACTAGTCTGGATAGTTCTGACTTAGAACATGTGGACAACTATAAATACCTAGGTGTCTGGTTAGACTGTAAACTTTCTTTCCAGACTCTCATTAAGCATCTCCAATCCAAAGTTAAATCTAGAATCAGCTTCCTATTTCGCAACAAAGCCTCCTTCACTCATGCTGCCAAACATACCCTCGTAAAACTGACTATCCTACAGATCCTTGACTCCGGCAATGTCATTAACAAAATAATCTCCAAAACTCTACTCAGCAAATTGAATGCAGTCTATCACAGTGCTATCAGTTTTGTCACCAAAGCCCCATATACTACCCACCACTCTGACCTGTATGCTCTCGTTGGCTGGTCCTCACTACATATTCAACGCCAAACCCACTGGCTCCAGGTCATCTACAAGACCTTGCTAGGTAAAGCTCCGCCTTATCTCAGCTCAATGGTCACCATAGCAACACCCACCCGTAGCTTGCGCTCCAGCAGGTATATTTCACTGGTCATCCCCAAACCCAACACCTCTTTGGCTGCCTTTCCTTCCAGTTCTCTGCTGCCAATGACTGGAACGAATTGCAAAAAATAAGTCACTGAAGTTGGAGACTTACAGTTGAAGTCGGAAGTTTACATACACCTTAGCCAAATACATTTAAACTCAGTATTTCACAATTCCTGACATGTAATGCTAGTAAAATTATTCCCTGTCTTAGGTCAGTTAGGATCACCACATTATTTTAAGAATGTGAAATGTCAGAATAATAGTAGAGAGAATGATTTATTTCAGCTTGTATTTCTTTCATCACATTACCAGTGGGTCAGAAGTTTAATTACACTCAATTAGTATTTGGTAGCATTGCCTTTAAATTGTTTAACTTGGGTCAAACGTTTCAGGTAGCCTTCCACAAGCTTCCCACAATAAGTTGGATTCATTTTGGCCCATTCCTCCTGACAGAGCTGGTGTAAGGGAGTCAGGCATGTAGGCCTCCTTGCTCGCACATGCTTTCTCAGTTCTTCCCACAAATTTTCTATAGGATTGAGGTCAGGGCTTTGTGATGGCCACTCCAATACCTTTACTTTGTTGTACTTAAGCCATTTTGCCACAACTTTGAAAGTATGCTTGGGGTCATTATCCATTTGGAAGACCCATTCGCGACCAAGCTTTAACTTCCTGACTGATGTCTTGAGATGTTGCTTCAATATATCCACATGATGTTCCTCCCTCATGATGCCATCTATTTTGTGAAGTGCACCAGTCCCTCCTGCAACAAAGCACACCCACAACATGATGCTGCCACCCCCGTGCTTCACGGTTGGGATGGTGTTCTTCGGCTTGCAAGCCTCCCCTTTTTTCCTCCAAACATAACGATGGTCATTATGGCCAAACAGTTCTATTTTTGTTTCATCAGACCAGAGGACATTTCTCCAAAAAGTATGATCTTTGTCCCCATGTGCAGTTGCAAACCGTAGTCTTGCTTTTTTATGGCGGTTTTGGAGCAGTGGCTTCTTCCTTGCTGAGTGGCCTTTCAGGTTATGTCTATATAGGACTCGTTTTACTGTGGATACAGATACTTTTGTATCGGTTTCCTCCAGCATCTTCACAAGGTCCTTTGCTGTTGTTCTGGGATTGATTTGCACTTTTCACACCAAAGTACATTCATCTCTAGGAGACAGAACGCGTCTCCATCCTGAGCGGTATGACGGCTGCGTGGTCCCATGGTGTTTATACTTGCATACTATTGTTTGTACAGATGAACATGGTACCTTCAGGCGTTTGGAAATTCCTCCGAAGGATGAACCAGACTTGTGGAGGTCTACAATTCTTTTTCTGAGGTCTTGGCTGATTTCTTTTGATTTCCCCATGATGTTAAGCAAAGAGGCACTGAGTTCGAAGGTAGGCCTTGAAATACATCCACAGGTACACCTCCAACTGACTCAAATTATGTCAATTAGCCAATCAGAAGCTTCTAAAGCCATGACATCCTTTCATTTTCTGGAATTTTCCAAGCTGTTTAAAGGCACAGTCAACTTAGTGTATGTAAACTTCTGACCCACTGGAATTGTGATACAGTGAATTATAAGTGAAATAATCTGTCTGTAAACAATTGTTGGGAAAATTACTTGTATCATGCACAAAGTAGATGTCCTAACCGACTTGCCAAAACTATAGTTTGTTAACAAGACATTTGTGGAGTGGTTGAAAAACGAGTTTTAATGACTCCAACCAAAGTTTATGTAAACTTCCGACTTCAACTGTATTTCTCCCTCACTAACTTTAAGCGTCAGCTGTCAGAGCAGCTTACACAGCACATCTGTAAATAGCCCATCCAACCAACTACCTAACTCATTACCATATTTGTTTTAGTTTTTTTGCTCTTTTGCACACCAGTGTTTCTACCTGCACATCTATCACTCCAGTGTAAATTTCTAAATTGTAATTACTTCGCCACTATTGGTCTATTTATTGCCTTACCTCCTTACTTCCTTTGCACACACGGTATACAGATTTTTCTATTGTGTTATTGACTTTGTCATTGTTTATCCCATGTGTAACTCTGTATAGTTTTTGTCACACTGCTTTGCTTTATCTTGACCAGGTCGCAGTTGTAAATGAGAACTTGTTCTCAACTGGCCTACCTGGTTAAATAAAGGTGAAATAAAAATACATTTGAAAAAACTCTTGTATATTTTCTGCACTATGCAATGATTTGGGCAGCGACCATGTAAGGCTTTTACAACATACAGAAGTGCACTGGTTATCAAGGGGCAAAGTATTGACACATTGTTTTTAATTGAGAGACGAACTTAAAGTTTTCTTTACTGACCATAATTTTCACTTGTCTGACCGCTTGCAAGATGACGAGTTTCTCACACGACTGGCTCATCTGGGTGATGCTTTTTGTCGCCTGAATGATCTGAATCTAGGATTACAGTGTCTCTCCGCAACTATATTCAATGTGCAGGACAAAATTGAGGCTATGATTATGAAGTTGGAGTTCTTCTCTGTCTGCATTAACAAGGACAACACACAGGTCTTTCCATCATTGTATGATTTTTTGTGTGCAAATGAACTCAAGCTTATGGACAATGTCAAATGTGATATAGTGAAGCACCTGAGTGAGTTGGGTGAGCAATTATGCAGGTACTTTCCCGAAACGGATGACACAAACAACTGGATTCGTTATCCCTTTCATGCCCTGCCTCCAGTCCACTTACTGATATCTGAACAAGAGAGCCTCATCGAAATTGCAACAAGTGGTTCTGTGAAAAATGAATTTAATCAGGAGCCACTGCCAGATTTCTGGATTGGGCTGCGCTCAGAGTATCCTGTCTTGGCAAATCGCGCTGTTAAGACACTGATGCCCTTTGTAACCACGTACCTACAGTATGTGAGAGTGGATTCTCAGCCCTCACTAGCATGAAAACTAAATACAGGCACAGACTGTGTATGGAAAATAATTTAAGACTGAGACTCTCTTCAATACAACCCAACATTGCAGAGTTTTATGCATCCTTTCAAGCACACCCTTCTCATGAACCTGTGGTGAGTTATTCACAATTTTCGATGAACAAATAAGGTTTACTGTGTAAGACGGTTAAATAAAGTAAGTAAAATGATTGATTATTATTATATTATTTGTGCCCTGGTCCTATAAGGGCACTTTGTCGCTTCCCACGAGCCTGGTTTTTACAAAAACTCACACTCATTCTTATGTTTAATAAATGTATTGTATAGTGTGTGTGTGGCAGGCTTACAATGATGGCAAAAAATAACATTTGAGAGTGCGCTGACCCTGGTGCTAGGGGGTATGCAGCTGGAGGTTGAATGTTTGAAGGGGTACGGGACTATAAAAAGTTTGGGAACCACTGCTCTAGAGAAACTCATGCTAGGTTTCTGTCGTTAGAGGTTAGTGTGCAATCACACACACACGCAAAGTCACACACACGAAAAGGCACACACACGCAAAGGCACACACACGCAAAGGCACACAAACTGAAACACACACACAGACACACACACTCATTGAGGCTGTTTTGGATGCTTTGGCATGACTTGTGTTTACGGCACTGTGGGAATCCAATCTTTAACGAGACAGTCAGTACTGTATAGCCTCACATGCACCGAAGCACAATGCCTTTGCCTCTACACATTCTGTGTTCCAAAGCAAATCGTTTGAGGTAAGTCAACATAAACATCTGCCTAGAATCTATGGGCTATCTGTAGATACACTGAGTATACCAAACATTAGGAACACTTTCCTAATATTGAGTTGCACCTTTTCAGATTGCTGCAGCTGGCGACTGGAACGAGCTGCAAAAAAACCCTCATACTGGACAGTTTTATCTCAATCTCTTCATTCAAAGACTCAATCATGGACCCTCTTACTGACAGTTGTGGCTGATTTGCGTGATGTACTGTTGTCTACCTTCTTGCCCTTTGTGCTGTTGTCTGTGCCAAATAATATTTGTACCATGTTTTGTGCTGCTACCATGTTGTTGTCATGTTGTGTTGCTACCATGCTGTGTTGTCATGTGTTGCTGCCTTGCTATGTTGTTGTCTTAGGTCTCTTTTCATGTAGTGTTGTGTTGTCTCTCTTGTCGTGATGTGTGTTTTGTCCTATATGTATTTTTTTATTTAAATCCCAGCCCCCGTCCTCGCAGGAGGCCTTTTGGTAGGCCGTCATTGTAAATAAGATTTTGTTCTTAACGGACTTGCCTAGTTAAATAAAGGTTAAATTAATAAAATAAAAATGTATGCTTTGTACACTCAGTGTATGTGCTGTGACTGAGTGTGTGTGTGTCTGTCCCTGACTTGTGTGTATGAGCACCTTGATATACAACAGGATATATTTGTGCATCTGCACGTGCATGTTTATGTGCTTTCATTTGTGTGTACATTCATCTGTCCCTGAACACTTTTTCAATATATTTACGACAGATCTGTGAGTGTGTGTGTGTTTGTGTTCCTCCCACAGACACTCACCACTCTCGACCTCCAGCAGGGCCTTGGTGAGGATGCTCCCGGCCACAGAGATGGCCTGACAGATGTAGTATCCCGAGTCCTCACTGAGGACGTCTGTGATGGTCAGCTCCCCGCTCAGAGACACAGAGTATCGGCCGGACTGGGCAGCTTCCTGGATGGGGAACAGCAGGATCTGGGGAGGCAGGAAATGACACAACACCACATAACAGGTAGGCTGAAACCAGTCAGCACAGGGGGGATAAAACATCACAACACCATGTCACACAACTGGTAGGCTGAAACTGGTCAGCAAAGGTAAAGCATATAATTTTTTACTGTAATTTGCTCAGGTCATTGTAAGAATGAGATATTTGTCTTATGTACAAGCTACCTTCTTTTCACTCTGTCATTTAGGTTAGTATTGTGGAGTAACTAAAAAGTTGTTGATCCATCCTCAGTTTTTTCCTATCACAGCCATTAAACTCTAACTGTTTTAAAGTCACCGTTGGCCTCATGGTGAAATCCCTGAGCGGTTTCCTTCCTCTCCGGCAACTGAGTTAGGAAGAACGCATGTATCTTTGTAGTGACTGGGTGTATTGATACACCATCTAAAGTGTAATTAATAACTTCACCTTGCTCAAAGGGATATTCAATGTCTGCTTTTTTTATTTTTACTGATCCACAAATAAGTGCCCTTCTTTGCGAGGTATTGGAAAACCTCCCTGGTCTTTGTGGTTGAATCTTTGTTTGAAATTCACTGCTTGACTGAGGGACCTTACAGATTATTGTATGTGTGGGGTACAGAGATGACGTAGTCATTCAAAAATCATGTTAAACATTATTATGGCACACAGAGAGAGTCCATGCAAAGTATTATGTGACAAGCAAATGTTTTATACTGAACTCATTTAGTCTTGCCATAACAAAGAGGTTGAATACTTGTTGACGCAAGACATTTCAGCTTTTAATTTTTTATGATTTTGTAAACATTTCTAAAAACATAATTCCATTTTGACATTACGGGGTATTGTGTGAAGGCCAGTGACACAAAAACTCTCTAAATGCAGACTGTAACACAACAACATGTGGAAAAAGTCAAGAGGTGTGAATACTTTCTGAAGGCACTGTATGTGTGTGTGTGTGTGTGTGTGTGTATGTGTGTTTGTTACATGCATGCAGTGTAAATACACTACCAGTCAAAAGTTTGGACACACATACTCATTCAAGGGTTTTTCTTTATTTTTACAATTTTCTACATTGTAGAATAGTGGGGGGAAAAGTGTTAAACAACTGAAAATATATTTTATATTCTTCAAAGTAGCCACCTTTTGCACGCGCTTGGCATTCTCTCAACCAGATTCACCCGGAATGATTTTCCAACAGTCTTGAAGGAGTTCCCACATATGCTGAGCACTTGTTGGCTGCTTTTCCTTCACTCTGCGGTCCAACTCATCCCAAACCATCTCCATTGGGTTGAGGTCGGGTGATTGTGGAGGCCAGGTCATCTGATGCAGCACTCCATCACTCTCCTTCTTTGTCAAATAGCCCTTGCACAGCTTGGAGGTGTGTTTGGGCAATTGTCCTGTAGAAAAACAAATGATAGTCCCACTAAGCACAAACCAGATGGGATGGTGTATCGTTGCAGAATGCTGTGGTAGCCATGCTGGTTCAGTGTGCCTTGAATTCTAAATCACCATCACACCTCCTCCTCCATGCTTCACGGTGGGAACTACACATGCGGAGATCATTCATTTACCTACTCTGTCTCTCACAAAGACACAGAAGTAGGAACCAAAAATCTCAAATTTGGACTCAAAAGACCAAAGGACAGATTTCCACCAGTTTAATGTCCATTGCTCATGTTTCTTAACCCAAGTAAGTCTCTTCTTGTTATTGGTGTCCTTTAGTAGTGGTTTATTTGCAGGAATTCGACCACGAAGTCCTGATTCAGTTGATGTTGAGATGTGTCTGTTACTTGAACTCTGTGTATTTATTTGGGCTGCAATTTCTGAAGCTGGTAACTCTAATGAACTTATCCTCTGCAGCAGAGGTAACTCTGGGTCTTCCTTTCTTGTGGCGGTCTTCATGAGAGCCAGTTTCAGCATCACTCTTGATGGTTTTTGCGACTGCACGTTAAAATTCCCTGATTGACTGACCTTGACTGACCTGAAATTCCACAAATTTACTTATAACCATGCACACCTATTCATTGAAATGCATTCCAGGTGACTACCTCATGAAGCTAGTTGAGAGAATGCCAAGAGTGTGCAAAGCTGTCATTAAGGCAAAGGGTGGCTACTTTGAAGAATTTCAGTGTTTAACACTTTTTTGGTTACTGCATGATTCCATATGTGTTATTTCATAGTTTTGATGTCTTCACTTATTCTACAAAAATAAAGAAAAACCCTTGAATGCGTAGGTGTGTCCAAACTTTTGACTGGTACTATATGTGTGTGTGGTTTTCGTTGCCTCCAATGTGTATTTCGCGGGGTTCCAGGAGTGCGATGCTCTTTGACTCTGTCCTCGAAGAGGCTTAGAGCTGATCGGTGGAGAGCCCGTGGTAAGAGGTCAAGGGTGAAGGTATAATTGTGTGTGATGGAGAGAGGCAGAGAAGGAGGGAGAAAGGGAGGGGTCCACAGTGATGCTTAGAGGGAGGGATAGAGGGAGAAGAGGGTCACAGAGGAATAGAGGGAGGGATAGAAAGAGGGAGGAGAGGGGCACAGAGGGATAGAGGGAATCATTTCGCTGCCCAGAGACAGTTAGACCAAAGAGAAGCCCTCAGTTCTGCTCTCCATGGGTCTTGTTGTTATGCTGGTGAATGAGGACCCAAAAGCGACGTAATAGTAACAGAGTCTTTATTCCAGTAATAAACAAATAATGATTCTCCTGGATATTATCAATGGTCAATCCAAAACAGGAACTGAAATCCTCTCGTCAATAGAGAGGAACGACTGGAGACGCGACCACAGACTGCAGGTCGCTTCAGGAAGGCACTGGCCGTAGCTGACATAGACACCTGCTCACACGCAGCATCTGAAGAAGGCAAAGAACACGACAGGGCGGAACAAGGACACAGGAACAGCAAACATCAAACAAGAATCCGACAAGGACAGAAGCGGAAAACAGAGGGAGAAATAGGGACTCTAATCAGAGGGCAAAATAGGGGACAGGTGTGAAAGAGTAAATGAGGTCGTTAGGAGAATGAGAAACAGCTGGGAGCAGGAACGGAACGATAGAGAGAGAGAAAGAGGGAAAGAACCTAATAAGACCAGCAGAGGGAAGCACAGGGACAAGACATGATGAAAGACAAAACATGACAGTACCCCCCCACTCACCGAGCGCCTCCTGGCGCACTCGAGGAGGAACCCTGGCGGCAACGAAGGAAATCATCAATCAACGAACGGTCCAGCACGTCCCGAGATGGAACCCAACTCCTCTCCTCAGGACCGTAACCCTCCCAATCCACTAAGTACTGGTGACCACGTCCCCGAGAACGCATGTCCATGATCTTTCGTACCTTGTAAATAGGAGCGCCCTCGACAAGGACGGGGGGGGGGGGGGGAAGACGAACGGGGGCGCGAAGAAAAGGCTTGACACAAGAGACATGGAAGACAGGGTGGACGCGACGAAGATGTCGCGGAAGAAGCAGTCGCACAGCGACAGGATTGACGACCTGAGAGACACGGAACGGACCAATGAACCGCGGAGTCAACTTGCGAGAAGCTGTCGTAAGGGGAAGGTTACGAGTGGAAAGCCACACTCTCTGACCGCGACAATACCTAGGACTCCTA
The DNA here is from genome assembly GCF_016432855.1 of Salvelinus namaycush. NCBI lineage: Eukaryota > Metazoa > Chordata > Actinopteri > Salmoniformes > Salmonidae > Salvelinus > Salvelinus namaycush. The sequence goes on along the minus strand of NC_052309.1, from coordinate 39,533,623 downwards.
ATCCTACGTCTATTGGCGGCTCTCACAGTCTGCGCCCTGTAACGGCAAAGTGCAGACCTGACCCTCCTCCAGGTGCGCTCACAACGTTGGACAAAAGCCTGAGCGGAGGGAACGCTGGACTCGGCGAGCTGGGACGAGAACAGAGGAGGCTGGTACCCAAGACTACTCTGAAACGGAGATAGCCCGGTAGCAGACGAAGGAAGCGAGTTGTGAGCGTACTCAGCCCAGGGGAGCTGTTCTGCCCATGACGCAGGGTTTCGAAACGAAAGGCTGCGTAATATGCGACCAATCGACTGATTGGCCCTTTCTGCTTGACCGTTAGACTGGGGATGAAACCCGGAAGAGAGACTAACAGAAGCACCAATCAAACGACAGAACTCCCTCCAAAACTGTGACGTGAATTGCGGACCTCTGTCTGAAACGGCGTCTAACGGGAGGCCATGAATTCTGAACACATTCTCAATGATGATTTGTGCCGTCTCCTTAGCGGAAGGAAGCTTAGCGAGGGGAATGAAATGTGCCGCCTTAGAGAACCTATCGATAACCGTAAGAATCACAGTCTTCCCCGCAGACGAAGGCAGACCGGTAATAAAGTCTAAGGCGATGTGAGACCATGGTCGAGAAGGAATGGGAAGCGGTCTGAGACGACCGGCAGGAGGAGAGTTACCTGACTTAGTCTGCGCGCAGTCCGAACAAGCAGCCACGAAACGGCGCGTGTCCCGCTCCTGAGTAGGCCACCAAAACCGCTGGCGAATAGAAGCAAGCGTACCCCGAACGCCGGGATGGCCAGCTAACTTGGCAGAGTGAGCCCACTGAAGAACAGCCAGACGAGTAGAGACAGGAACGAACAGAAGGTTACTAGGACAAGCGCGCGGCGACGCAGTGTGAGTGAGTGCTTGCTTTACCTGTCTCTCAATTCCCCAGACAGTCAACCCGACAACACGCCCTTCAGGGAGAATCCCCTCGGGGTCGGTAGAAGCCACAGAAGAACTAAAGAGACGGGATAAGGCATCAGGCTTGGTGTTCTTATTTCCCGGACGATAGGAAATCACGAACTCGAAACGAGCGAAAAACAACGCCCAACGAGCCTGACGTGCATTAAGTCGTTTGGCAGAACGGATGTACTCAAGGTTCTTATGGTCAGTCCAAACGACAAAAGGAACGGTCGCCCCCTCCAACCACTGTCGCCATTCGCCTATGGCTAAGCGGATGGCGAGCAGTTCGCGGTTACCCACATCATAGTTGCGTTCCGATGGCGACAGGCGATGAGAAAAGTAAGCGCAAGGATGGACCTTATCGTCAGACTGGAAGCGCTGAGACAGAATGGCTCCCACGCCCACCTCTGAAGCGTCAACCTCGACAATGAATTGTTTAGTGACGTCAGGAGTAACAAGGATAGGGGCGGATGTAAAACGCTTCTTGAGGAGATCAAAAGCTCCCTGGGCGGAACCGGACCACTTAAAGCAAGTCTTGACAGAAGTCAGAGCTGTGAGAGGGGCAGCCACTTGACCGAAATTACGAATGAAACGCCGATAGAAATTAGCGAAACCGAGAAAGCGCTGCAACTCGACACGTGACTTAGGAACGGGCCAATCGCTGACAGCCTGGACCTTAGCGGGATCCATCTGAATGCCTTCAGCGGAAATAACAGAACCGAGAAATGTGACAGAGGAGACATGAAAGGCGCACTTCTCAGCCTTCACGTAGAGACAATTCTCTAAAAGGCGCTGGAGTACACGTCGAACGTGCTGAACATGAATCTCGAGTGACGGTGAAAAAATCAGGATATCGTCAAGGTAAACGAAAACAAAAATGTTCAGCATGTCTCTCAGTACATCATTAACTAATGCCTGAAAGACAGCTGGAGCATTAGCGAGACCGAACGGCAGAACCCGGTATTCAAAATGCCCTAACGGAGTATTAAACGCCGTTTTCCACTCGTCCCCCTCTCTGATGCGTACGAGATGGTAAGCGTTACGAAGGTCCAACTTAGTAAAGAACCTGGCTCCCTGCAAAATCTCGAAGGCCGACGACATAAGGGGAAGCGGATAACGATTCTTAACCGTTATGTCATTCAGCCCTCGATAATCCACGCAGGGGCGCAGAGTACCGTCCTTCTTCTTAACAAAGAAAAATCCCGCTCCGGCGGGAGAGGAAGAAGGCACCACGGTACCGGCGTTGAGAGAAACAGACAGATAATCCTCGAGAGCCTTACGTTCGGGAGCCGACAGAGAGTATAGTCTACCCCGAGGGGGAGTGGTCCCCGGAAGGAGATCAATACAACAATCATACGACCGGTGAGGAGGAAGGGAGCTGGCTCTGGACCGACTGAAGACCGTGCGCAGATCATGATATTCCTCCGGCACTCCTGTCAAATCACCAGGTTCCTCCTGAGTAGAGGGGACAGAAGACACAGGAGGGATAGCAGACATTAAACACTTCACATGACAAGAAACGTTCCAGGATAGGATAGAATTACTAGACCAATCAATAGAAGGATTATGACATACTAGCCAGGGATGACCCAAAACAACAGGTGTAAAAGGTGAACGAAAAATCAAAAAGGAAATGGTCTCACTGTGGTTACCAGATACTGTGAGGGTTAAAGGTAGTGTCTCACATCTGATACTGGGGAGAAGACTACCATCTAAGGCGAACATGGGCGTGGGCTTCCCTAACTGTCTGAGAGGAATGTCATGTTTCCGAGCCCATGCTTCGTCCATAAAACAACCCTCAGCCCCAGAGTCTATCAAGGCACTGCAGGAAGCAGCTGAACCGGTCCAGCGTAGATGGACCGACAAGGTAGTACAGGATCTTGATGGAGAGACAGGAGTAGTAGCGCTCACCAGTAGCCCTCCGCTTACTGATGAGCTCTGGCTTTTACTGGACATGACATGACAAAATGTCCCGCAGAACCGCAATAGAGGCAAAGGCGGTTGGTGATTCTCCGTTCCCTCTCCTTAGTCGAGATGCGAATACCTCCCAGCTGCATGGGCTCAGTCTCTGAGCCGGTGGGAGGAGATGGTTGAGATGCGGAGAGGGGAAACACCGTTAACGCGAGCTCTCTTCCACGAGCTCGGTGACGAAGATCTACCCGTCGTTCTATGCGGATGGCGAGTGCAATCAAAGAGTCCACGCTGGAAGGAACCTCCCGGGAGAGAATCTCATCCTTAACCTCAGCGTGAAGTCCCTCCAGAAAACGAGCGAGCAACGCCGGCTCGTTCCAGTCACTGGAGGCAGCAAGAGTGCGAAACTCTATAGAGTAATCCGTTATGGATCGATCACCTTGACATAGGGAAGCCAGGGCCCTGGAAGCCTCCTTCCCAAAAACTGAACGATCAAAAACCCGTATCATCTCCTCTTTAAAGTTCTGATAATCGTTAGAACACTCAGCCCTTGCCTCCCAGATAGCTGTGCCCCACTCCCGAGCCCGACCAGTAAGGAGTGATATGACGTAAGCGATCCGAGCTCTCTCTCTTGAGTACGTGTTGGGCTGGAGAGAGAACACAATATCACACTGGGTGAGAAAGGAGCGACACTCAGTGGGCTGCCCAGAGTAACATGGTGGGTTATTAACCCTAGGTTCCGGAGACTCGGAAGACCAGGAAGTAGCTGGTGGCACGAGATGAAGACTCTGAAACTGTCCAGAGAGATCGGAAACCTGAGCGGCCAGGGTCTCAACGGCATGACGAGCAGCAAACAATTCCTGCTCGTGTCTGCCGAGCATTGCTCCCTGGAACTCGACGGCAGTGTTGAGAGAATCCATAGTCGCTGGGTCCATCTTGGTCGGATTCTTCTGTTATGCTGGTGAATGAGGACCCAAAAGCGACGTAATAGTAACAGAGTCTTTATTCCAGTAATAAACAAATAATGATTCTCCTGGATATTATCAATGGTCAATCCAAAACAGGAACTGAAATCCTCTCGTCAATAGAGAGGAACGACTGGAGACGCGACCACAGACTGCAGGTCGCTTCAGGAAGGCACTGGCCGTAGCTGACATAGACACCTGCTCACACGCAGCATCTGAAGAAGGCAAAGAACACGACAGGGCGGAACAAGGACACAGGAACAGCAAACATCAAACAAGAATCCGACAAGGACAGAAGCGGAAAACAGAGGGAGAAATAGGGACTCTAATCAGAGGGCAAAATAGGGGACAGGTGTGAAAGAGTAAATGAGGTCGTTAGGAGAATGAGAAACAGCTGGGAGCAGGAACGGAACGATAGAGAGAGAGAAAGAGGGAAAGAACCTAATAAGACCAGCAGAGGGAAGCACAGGGACAAGACATGATGAAAGACAAAACATGACACTTGTGCTATTTAGAGCCAGGAAGGTTGGTGTTATCTAACACAGCCCTGGCAGGGCTACAAAGGGGGGCGCTCTCTCTCTCCCTCCCTCTTTCCCTCTCTCTCTCTGCACCTCCTATACAGTACTCCCACATACAATCCTTCGCTCTTTCCTTCTGCTTTCATCTACTTTTCCCATTCCCTACCCTCTTTCTCATTGGCAACTCTCTGTTTCTACATCTCCCACTCTCTAGCTATACCAACCAACCCCTCACTCCCTCTTTCCACCTTCGCCCTCTTCATCTCTCTCTCTCCATCTCTCCCCCTCATCTGTCCCTAAGAGCGGTGCTACAGGCTCCCATGCACACACTCCCACCAGGCCTTTCAGCATGTTGATGCTTCGCAGAACCCTCTGGATTCTAACAGTGACACACACACACACATACTCTCTCCGATGCCTAAGGAGCCTATATACTCCTGGTGAGATCTGCTCTAAAGTGTAATATATCAAGGGGATTGCACATTACACCACAGACACTAGAGTTCACCTGTGTGTGTGTGTGTGTGTGTGTGTGTGTGTGTGTGTGTGTGTGTGTGTGTGTGTGTGTGTGTGTGTGTGTGTGTGTGTGTGTGTGTGTGTGTGTGTGTGTGTGTGTGCGTGTGTGCATACGTTTTTAATCAGACATGATGCCATATATGCCATCTTTTGTGGACCCCAGGAAGAGTATAGCTGCTGAGTTAAAATACTATCCAACAATTCATTCAATGTGTGTGTTTCTCAGTGTGACTTGCCCAGGGACTGCGCTCAACCGAGAGAAAGCAGAGCCTGATAGCAACATTCAACGCTAGCAGAGCCAAGAACATGACATATAGACTAGATAAGGTTCTCCTTAGGATGACCTTTATTTAACTAGGCAAGTCAGTTAAGAACACATTCTTATTTAGAATGACGGCCTACCCCAGCCAAACCCTAACGACGTTGTGCGCCGCCCTATGGGACTCCCAATTACGGACGGTTGTGATACAACCTGGAATCGAACCAGGTTCGTGGTCGCATGGCAATTTTTAAACCATGTTTTAATGATACCAATGAATTGTGTTTATATTGTACCAGTTTTCATAAGGAGGTTTATATTATGTGGTAACTTTATCCACCATCAACTTTTTACTTATCTGTATCCATGGCAGCCATTTTGTGCCAAAACCATGCTGACTGAACACCAGTTTCCACAGTGGAGTGGTCATATTGGTGTATACAGAACAACTGTGACCTGACCTGATACAATATTCCATGGTGTGTGTCTTACCTGGCTGCCTTCTTTCTGCCAGAACACAGCGGGTGGAGGGTTGCCCTTGGTGCCACAGAGGAAGGTTACGGTGCGACCCTGGGCTGTGATCTGGTCCCGGGGTCGAACAACGATCTGAGGGGGCACTGTAGAGAGAGGGAAGAGTATGTTAGAATATCTAAAAAGATGTGCATGTTTTTATTTCTGCTGGACTGTGTGTTAACTCATTTCTCCATGTCAGGATGTGTGTGCACGTGTGTGAGTGACCCTTTCTTAATGTGAGTGTGTGTCAGGTCTGCATGCACTGTGTATGTCCACCAAGCTGTCACCACTGACACTGTGCACATGTGTAATTCTTAGGGGCCCACCAAAACACTGTGTGAGGATAACACACACACACACACACACACACACACACACACACACACACACACACACACACACACACACACACACACACACACACACACACACACACACACACACACACACACACACACAATGAGAACGAAGCATTGACGGAAAACAGAGATGCAATGCGGGTGCTTTGTGTGTGTGGATTTCTAGTACACACATTTTCCAGTACACACTTGACAATTTCTTGAACACACTTGTCTTCATTGAGAAACTCCATGTAGGCAGATGCACCACCACATTTAACATTGATAAAGAGCTTTAAAAAATGAGTACTGTTCGGTGCAGTGATAGAACTGAGCATCACTTTCATGTCGCTACAGCAACGACATTCGACTTGTGCACGGTTTCTTCAATTACAATTTCTTCACATAATTACATCTGTTTTCATGGGCTCGTGTTTTGAAGCCCTCTCGAGAAAAAACTGTTCATGTTGAAAATCCATGCTATTACAAACTTGCTTCCTCATATTATCGTTGCGATGCTGACCCGAGCACGAGCCACTGCAGCTAATAAGACTAGGATCGTTTTTTAAAGCTCTACTTACAAGAATGTGACCCAGTGTCATTTGCAGCTAGTTAGCACTGGCTAGTTGAATTCTCATTGGCCTCTGTGTCCTTGCCAAAAGTATAGGATCATTGGAGCCAACTCTTCTATATGCTAATTGACTACCATATATAGGCTGCTGGAGGAGCATATAGAGGATCCCACTCTGCCTCTCTATCCAACCCAGTCACGTACATCTTAAACTAGGACACAAATCTGGAAGTTGGGGGGGTCACTTCTTGATCAAGGACCTTGTAAAAATTATGTATTTGAAAGACAATAATAATAAAATGGGAAATAGGGGAGAAAACCCCCCACTATATCCTCACAATCTCTCCTCCATGACACCTATCACACCCACACCCACACACGTACCCAAACACACACATACAGCAACCTCTTGATTGCTATTGATCACACCACGAGCTATTGGCTCATTTTGCACAGAGGGACTGAATGTGTAATGATGTCATCTTTGCCCTTGTGGTGCCTAATTGATTTCTCATCTCCCTGCCTGATCCCCTCTCTTATTTCCCTTTCACTCTCAATTGGAGATTGAGAGACGAGGGGAGGGATAGGGGGGGATAGAAAGAAAGGTATTGAAGGCCAGGGGGTAGAGAGAAAGGAGAGAGGGGGGGGGGGAGTGAGTGAGTGAGAGCTGGTCCTGGGGCTCTGTTCACAAACAGAAACAGACCCCACAGAGCCCCAGGACAGCAACACAATTAGACCCAACCAAAAGATAATTACTTGGCACATTGGAAAGAATTTACAAAAAAACAGCAAACTAGAATGCAATTTGGCCCTAAACAGAGAGTACACATTGGCAGAATACCTGACCACTGTGACTGACCCACAATTAAGGAAATCTTTGACTATGTACAGAATCAGTGAGCATAGCCTTGCTACTGAGAAAGGCTGCCGAAGGCAGACCTGGCTCTCAAGAGAAGACAGGCTATGTGCACACTGCCCACAAAATGAGGTGGAAACTGAGCTGCACTTCCTAACCTCCTGTCAAAAGTATGACCATATTAGAGACACATATTACGCTCAGATTACACAGACCCACAAAGAATTTGAAAAGAAATCCAATTTTGATAAACTCCCATATCTGTTGGGTGAAATACCACAGTGTGCAATCACAGCAGCAATATTTGTGACCTGTTGCCACAAGAAAAGGGCAACCAGTGAAGCACAAACACCACTATATTTATGTTTATTTACTTTCCCTTTTCATACTTTAACTATTTGCACATCATTACAACACTGTATATAGACATAATATGTGTATTTTCACTTTGTGAGGTGTGTTTAATTCAGGATGGTTGCTCTATTTCCGAAGTGTGTAAACTCTTAGAAAAAAAGATGCTATCTAGAACCTAAAATGGTTCTTCGGCTGTCTCCATGGAGAACCCTTTGAAGAACACTTTTTGATTCCAGGTAGAACCCTTTTGCTTGTTCTAATATAGTTCTACCTGGACCCAAAAGGGTTCTGCTATGGGGACAGCCGAAGAACCCTTTAATAACTTTTTTTCCTAAGTGTACTACAAGCTTTCATCCTCCTCGATCGACCCCTTCTCCCTGCCACCCTCGCTCTTCGCACAGTGGGACATAAATCACTCGCAAAATAGACCCAGGGCAGAGGTCGCGGAGGGTCGTGTCCAGGGGTCAAACGAGACTCCACATGCCAACGCTAAAGGTCAACAAGGTCAAACCTGACATCCCCTGCTGTCTGTCATTTGGGCGTTGGGCTGTGGGGCAGAAGAACAGCTAGCTAGCGAACAAAAGTAAACACCAGCAAAAGGCATAATCTATGTTTCACCATATTCTGTCTCAGTAGCTATCTCCGAGGCATGCGCTCTTATTGATTCAATCCCATTCTCACGGCTGACGCAAGCGCTGAAATAGTGCAGAAACGCAGCGTAATACCCACATCTTATGTAACCTCACCGTAGGCTTGTGCACACACAGACAGAGACACGTACAACAAAAATGCACTATCAATACACGCAAAGCCAACGTACAGTGCCTTCAGAAAGCATTCACAACCCTTGACTTTTTCCATAATTTGTTGTGTTATACAGTCTGAATTTAAAATGGATTAAATAGAGATAGTTTGTTACTGGTCTACACTCTAAAAACAAATGTGCTATCTAGAACCTAAAAGGGTTCTTCGGCTGTCCCCATAGGAGAACCCTTTGAAGAACCCTTTTTGGTTCCAGGTAGAACCCTTTCCACAGAGGGTTCTACATGGAACCCAAAATAATTTCACCTGGAACCAAAAATGGTTCTCCTATGGGGACAGCCAAAGAACCCTTTAGAAACCCTTTTACTAAGTGTACACACAATACCCCATAATGTCAAAGTGGAATTATGCTTTCGAAATTGAAACAAATTAATAAAAAATGTAACGCTGAAATGTTGAGTCAATAGGTATTTAACCCCTTTGTTGTGGCAAACCTAAATGAGTTCAGGAGTAAAAATGTGCTTAACAAGTCACATAATAAGGTGCATATATGTACCCAACACATACAATTATCTGTAAGGGCCCTCAATCGAGCAGTACATTTCAAACACAGATTCAACCACAAAGACAAGGGAGGTTTTCCTATGCCTTGCAAAGGCCCCCTATTGATAAAAGCATACATTGAAATAAAAGCAGACATTGAATATCCCTTTGAGCATGTTGACGTTATTAAATACATCCAGTCACAACAAAGATAAAGGCGTCCTTCCTAAATTAGTTGCCGGAGACGAAGGATCCGGCAACTCAGGGATTCGCTCACTATGAGGCCAACAGTGATTTTAAAACAGTTAGAGTTTAATGGCTGTGATTGAAAACTGACAATGGATCAACAACATTGTAGTTACTCCACAACACTAACCTAATTGACAGAGTAAAAAGAAGGAAGCCTGTACAGAAGGATGCCAAAACATGCATCCAAGGTACTAAAGTAATACTGTAAAAAATGTGGCAAAGAAATTAAATGTTGTCCTGAATTCAAAGTGTTATATTTGTGGTAAATCCAATACAACACATTACTGAATACCACTCTCTTTCAAACATAGTGGTGGCTGCATCATGTTATGTGTATGCTTGTAATCGTTAAGGACTAGGGAGTTTTTCAGGGTAAAAAAGAAAGTGAATGGAGGTAGGCACAGGCAAAATCCTAGAAGAAAACATGGTTCCACCAGACACTGGGAGATGTATTCACCTTTCAGCAGGACAATAACCAAAAACACAAGGCCAAATCTTCTCTGGAGTTGTTTACCAAGAAGACAGTGAATGTTTCTGAGTGGCCGAGTTGCAAGTTTTCTCTTAGATCTTCTTGAACATCTATGGCACGACCTGAAAATGGTTGTGCACTGTAGCAACCAATATGACAGAGCTTGAACATTTTGAAAAGAATAATGGGCAAATGTTCAGGAAACCAGGTGTGGAAAGCTCTTAGAGACTTACCCAGAAAGACTCACAGATATAATCCCTGCCAAAGCTGCTCCTACAAAGCATTGACTCAGGGTTGTGAATACTTAGGTTATTTAGATATTACTGTATTTCATTTTCAATAAATGTGAATTTTTTTCAAAAACATGTTTTCACTTTGTCATTATAGGGTATTATGTGTAGATGGGTGAGCGAAAACATATTTTTTTATCCATTTTGAATTCAGGCTGTGACTATCATTAAATGTGAAGACTTATTTTATCAAATCAATTCTCTAGGTTTAATTATTACGTGATTAAACTAACCATGTAAACATGAATTAACTAGGAAGTCGGGGCACCACGGAAAGTGTTGCGATTACAAAGTAAAACATTTCCAAATATAACTGAATATTTGAATATCTGGTCAATTAGTCTTCTATTAATGAATTATTAATTTTTACCTCATTAGTCTCATTCCAAACATCATAAAATTATTGGTTATCTGCACAAACCCTGGTTTACATAATGAATCAGCAATATACAAATTGGCTTAATTATTTATTTACTAAATAAGCACAGAAATACATAACAAACAAACAGTAGATATTGGTTACTATCAACAATAGAAAAGTCCCTAGTGGGCTAAGCCGATATGACGGCTTGGTAGACAAAGGAAAGGGGTGGGGACCGAGAAAGAGCGGGAAAGACAAAATGGATTCACTACACACAGTGGATAATTCTAATCATAGAAATGCTAATCCTTTGCACATGAACGGCCGCTCATTCTGAAAGAAACTGAAATGTGCATATTTACGCCTGTATGTCGTTGTTGTCTCTCCATTGAAAACACTCAATCATCCTGTATGGTTCATCAGTGTCTCTGGTTAACTTTCCCAGAAGTCATGTCTTTCGTGGTTGTAGGTGGTTAGAATGGATACTTCAGAGTACCATTTGGAAATGTTCTCAGAATAGATGCTTCGGCGGCTGTCGGTATTCTAATTCTAGGTTTACGTAGTTTCTAGCTGCAAACTAGTCATTTGTGTCGTCTAGAATTTGCTCCTTCTTCTGTAGTGAACGATAGTCTCAGAGTTTAACCATTTCCAGCCATGTAGCCAAAACAACAGCTGTATGGTTTCTGTGGCCTATAGAATTGTAGCCATTCCAACGTGGGGACTCTGTCCCAGCGTCCTCTGACTTCTTAATTATTCGAGACGTCCGGCTTACCGTGGGTCTCTTTGGCGTTAAATGTACATTTCGTCACGGGTGGTTTTATACTCTGGAGTAGAAAAGGGCGGTTCCATGACGCCAACGTAATGTCTATGCTCACGTGTGCGTGGCCATTGATTTGGTTGATATGAAAACCCATACTCTCATTTAGAAGGTTAACATCACATTACATCTTTTCACAAATAGTTTAATGTTTAATCACATACGTTTCACAATATTTAGATGTAAACATGACAGCTGGGAAACGTACACTTTAAGAGATACAGTTATGTGTGTTTCCTGTCCTTCATGAGATCACCAAATGAAACACACTCAACATGACTGTCCCTTAAGTGTCCATGGACCATTCCCATATTCTAAAAAAGTAGAAATCTTGTTTAGTTCTCCCATTTCGTGGATTAGGAGTTTTGAACTAAGAGAAGCTCTTTGTTCTTGTAGACTCTCTCAATACTGCATGGCAGTTTCTACCAGGTATTTAAGACCTGACATAAAGTCATAAAACTGTGTATAGAGAGAGAGAGAGAGAGAGAGAGAGAGAGAGAGAGAGAGAGAGAGAGAGAGAGAGAGAGAGAGAGAGAGAGAGAGAGAGAGAGAGAGAGAGAGAGAGAGAGAGAGAGAGAGAGAGAGAGAGAGAGAGAGAGAGAGAGAGAGAGAGAGAGAGAGAGAGAGAGAGAGAGAGAGAGAGAGAAGGCTCTGCACACACTTACTGGCCTGAGGCCAAACCACACGACCAACAACATTGGACACTTTATGGAACACAAAGCCTTCACCATCTCATCCTGGAATATCCAAGGCCTGAGGTCATTTGCCTTTGGCCTAAAGAGCAGGAACCTGGACTTCAGCAAAGAAATCGGAAATACAGACATTGTCATCCTACAAGAAACATGGTATAGAGGAGAAGGACCCACTGGTTGCCCTCTAGGTTACAGTGACCTGGTAGTCCCATCCACCAAACTACCAGGTGTGAAACAGGGAAGGGACTCAGGGGGTATGCTAATTTGGTATAGAGCAAACCTAACTCACTCCATTCAATTAATCAAAACAGGAACATTTTACATTTGGCTAGAAATTCAAAAGGAAATTATCTTAACTTCTTGACGCTAGGAGGCAGAATTTTTATGTTTGGAAAAATAACGTTCCCAATATAAACGGCCTATTTCTCAGGCCCAGATGCTAGAATATGCATATAATTGACAGATTAGAATAGAAAACACTCTAAAGTTTCCAAAACTGTCAAAATATTGTCTGTGAGTGTAACAGAACTGATTTTGCAGGCGAAAACCTGAGGAAATCCAACCCGGAAGCGCCTCTTATTTTGAAAAATCCCTGTTCCATTGCCTGCCTATCCTCCATTTAAAGGAATATCAACCAGATTCCTTTTCCAATGGGTTCCACAAGTTGTGAACAGGCTTTAGACATAGTTTCAAGCTTTTATTCTGAAATAAATCGCGTCAGTGGATAGTCAGATGTCCTTTGATTAGTTCTTGCGCGCGAAAGTGGTAGCTCAACATTTTCTTTTTCTATTGTATTGAATAGTTTACCATCCGGTTGAAATATTATCGATTATTTATGTTAAAAACAACCTGAGGATTGATTATAAAAACATTTGACATGTTTTTGACAGAAACACATGTTTCTACGAACTTTACGGATACTATTTGGAATTTTCGTCTGCCCTTCATGACCTGCCTGAGCCTGTGGATTTTTGAACATAACGCGCCAAACAAATGGAGGTTTTTTGATATAAAAATAATCTTTATCGAACAAAAGGAACATTTATTGTGTAACTGGGAGTCTCGTGAGTGCAAACATCCGAAGATCATCAAAGGTAAGCAATTAATTTGATTGCTTTTCTGACTTTCGTGACCAATCGACATTGCTGCTAGGTGTTTGTAATGTTTTGTCTAGTGATCGATAAACTCACACAAACGCTTGGATTGCTTTCGCTGTAAAGCATATTTTCAAAATCTGACACGACAGGTGGATTAACAACAAGCTAAGCTGTGTTTTGCTATATTGCACTTGTGATTTCATGAAATTAAATATTTTATGTAATTTGTTTTGAATTTGGCGCTCTGCAATTCAGCGGTTGTTGATGAAAATGATCCCGCTAAAGGGATCCGTGCGCCAAGAGGTTTTAACAGAGAAAAATGTCCTCCTGTGTGCTACAGGAGACAACTTCTCTATCCTGGAGGGGGAAATCAATCATTTCCAGGCCCAGAGACATGTACTAGTCTGTGGCGACCTAAACCGGACTAGAACCTGACACCCTCAGCACACAGGGGGACAAACACCTGCCTGGAGGTGACAGCATTCCCTCCCCCATATGCCCCCCTAGGCCCAACTATGACAACATAACCAACAAAAATGGGCCACAACTCCTGCAGCTCTGTTGCACGCTGGGTATGTTTATAGTCAATGGTATGCTTTGAGGGGACTCCTATGGTAGGTACACCTATAGCTCATCTCTTGGCAGTAGTACTGTAGACTACTTTATCACTGACCTCAACCCAGAGTCTCTCAGAGCGTTCACAGTCAGCCCACTGACACCCCTATCAGATCACAGCAAAATCACAGTCTACTTGAACAGAGCAATACGCAATCATTAGGCATCAAAGCCAAAGGAACTGAGTAATATTAAGAAATGCTATAGTTGTAATGAATGTAGTGTGGAAACCTACCAAAAAACAATTAGGCAACAGCAAATTCAATCCCTTTTAGACAACTTCCTGGACAAAACGTTCCACTGTAATAGTGAAGGTGTAATAAAATCTTAACATTATATTTGACCTATCAGCTTCCCTATCAAATCAAAAAATGTCAAACAGAAAACTGAAGAAAATGAACAACAATGACAAATGGTTTGATGAAGAATGCAAAAACCTAAGAAAGAAATTGAGAAACCTGTCCAACCAAAAACATAGAGACCCAGAAAACCTGAGTCTACACATCACTAAAACAATACAGAAATACACTACGGAAAAAGAAGGAACAGCACATCAGAAATCATCTCAATGTAACTAAAGAATCCATAGACTCTAACCACTTCTGGGAAAATTGGAAAACACTAAACAACACAAAGAATTATCTTTACAAAATGGAGATGTATGGGTAAACCACTTCTCCAATCTTTTTGGCTCTATAACAAAGAACAAACAGCAAAAACATATACATGATCAAATACAAATCTTACAATCAACTATTAAAGACTACCAGAACCCACTGGATTCTCCAATTACCTTGAATGAACTACAGGACAAAATAAAAACCCTCCAACCCAAAAAGGCCTGTGGTGTTGATGGTATCCTCAATGAAATTATAAAATATACAGACAAACAAATTCCAATTGGTTATACTAACACTCTAACATCCACCTTAGCTCTGGCATCTTCCCCAATATTTGGAACCACGGACTGATCACCCAAATCCACAAAAGTGGAAACAAATTTGACCCCAATAACTACCGTGGGATATGCATCAACAGCAACCTTGGGAAAATCCTCTGCATTTTCATTAACAGCAGACTCGTACATTTCCTCAGTGAAAACAATGTACTGAGCAAATGTCAAATTAGTTTTTTACCAAATTATCGTACATCAGACCACGTATTCACCCAGCACACCCTAATTGACAAACAAACAAACCAAAACAAAGGCAAAGTCTTATCATGCTTTGTTGATTTAAAAAAAGCCTGAGACTCAATTTGGCATGAGGGTCTGCTATACAAATTGATGGAAAGTGGTGTTGTGGCAAAAACATACGACATTATAAAATCCATGTACACAAACAACAAGTGCGTGGTTTAAAATTGGCAAAAAACACATTTCTTCCGACAGGGCAGTGGGGTGAGAAGGGATGCAGCTTAAGATCCACCCTCTTCAACATATATATCAAAGAATTGGTGAGGGCACTAGAACAGTCTGCAGCACCCGGCCTCACCCTAGTAGAATCTGAAGTCAAATGTCTACTGTTGCTGATGATCTGGTGCTTCTGTCACCAACCAAGGAGGGCCTAGATCTTCTGCACAGATTCTGCCAGACCTGGGCCCTGACAGTAAATCTCAGTAAGACCAAAATAATTGTGTTCCAAAAAAGGTCCAGTTGCCAGGACCACAAATACAAATTCCATCTAGACACCGTTGCCCTAGAGCACATAAAAAACTATACATACCTTGGCCTTATCATCAGCGCCACAGGTAACTTCCACAAAGCTGTGAACAATCTGAGAGACAAGGCAAGAAGGGCATTCTATGCCATCAAAAGGAACATAAAAATTGACATACCAATTAGGATCTGGCTAAAAAAATACTTGGATCAGTTATAGAATCCATTGCCCTTTATGGTTGTGAGGTCTGGGGTCTGCTCACCAACCAAGAATTCACAAAATGGGACAAACACCAAATTGAGATCCGCATGCAGAATTCTGCAAAAATATCCTCCGTGTACATAACGTAAAACACCAAAGAATGCATGCAGAGAAGAATTAGGCCGATACCCGCTAATTATCAAAATCCAGAAAAGAGCCTTTAAATTCTACAACCACCTAAAAGGAAGCGATTCCCAAACCTTCCATAACAATGCCATCCCCTACAGAGCGATGAACCTGGAGAAGAGTCCCTTAAGCAAGCTAGTCCTGTGGCTCTGTTCACAAACACAAACAGACCCCACAGAGCCCCAGGACAGCAATACAATTAGACCCAACCAAATCATGAGAAAACAAAAAGATTATTATTACACATTGGAAAGAATTAACAAAAAAAACAGAGCAAACTACAATGCCATTTGGCCCTAAACAGAGAGTACACAGTTGCAGAATACCTGACCACGGTGACTGACCCAAACGTAAGGAAAGCTTTGACTATGTACAGACTCAGTGAGCATAGCCTTGCTATTGACAAAGGCCGCCATAGGCAGACCTGGCTCTCAAGAGAAGACAGGCTATGTGCACACAAAATGAGGTGGAAACTGAGCTGCACTTCCTAACCTCCTACCAAATGTATGACCATATTAGAGACACATATTTCCCTCAGACCCACAAAGAATTTGAAAACAAATCCAATTTTGATAAACTCCCATATCTACTGGGTGAAATACCACAGTGTGTCATCACAGCAGCAAGATTTGTGACCTGTTGCCACAAGAAAAGGGAAACCAGTGAAGAACAAACACCATTGTAAATATAACCCACATTTCTGTTTAGTTATTTTACCTTTTGTACTTCAACCATTTTTTAAATGTAGCCTTTATTTAACTAGGCAAGTCAGTTAAGAACAAATTCTTATTTACGATGGCAGTCTAGGAACAGTGGGTTCACTGCCTTGTTCAGGGGCAGGACGACAGATTTTTACCTTGTCAGCTCAGGGATTCAATCTAGCAACCTTTTGGTTACTGGCCCACCACTAGGCTACCTACCGCCCCATTTGCACAATGTTACAACACTGTATATATACACATAATATGACATTTGTAATGTCTTTATTACCTTGGAACTTCTATGAGTGTAATGTTTACTGTTAATTTTAAAGTTTATTTCACTTTGTATATTATTGACTTCTCTAGCTTTGGCAATGTTAGCATATGTTTCCCCATGCCAATAAAGCCCCTTGAATTGAATTGAGTGGGGGGGGGCTATGATCCTCCCCCAAGGGCACGTCATGACAGGCTGTAACACAACCAATGTGGAAATAGTCAAGGGGTATGAATACTTTCTGACGGCACTGTACTGTGATGATATACCGACAATAACAACAAAACAAGCCCTGTTTCCACTCCACACTAGACAAGGGGCTTGATTACGACAACGTGACCAGGCGCAAATCCATCTACTTCTATCTTAGAATGATTGGTGGAATTTTCAACTGGGACTTTTCCCCCTCCGAAGCTCCATCTCGAGAATAACAATGGCGATGCTTGATTTGAGGAGGCACACTCTCTTGCACATCGCCTATGGCTACAATAAATAATTAGCCATAATGGGCACAGCACTACACTGCTGAGCTTCAGAGGCAGGGAAAACAGAGAAGCATGAAAGTTCTCACTTGGGATAGCACATTGTGGGAACACACTGTAATGGATATAAAATATACATAACACCAAAATTGAGCGAACGTATCAGACGTGTCATAGGGAAGAAATGAGAAATGGCATCTGCCTACTACACGTTTTGGAAACTTAGTTCTATATTTAAAGCCACAATCCTGAATTTGTTTATCAGTCAAAGGTCATTTGGTTTGGTTTTAAGCTGAGGGATGGGGCTGGAGACATGTTGGATGGCTCAAAATGGATTCTTGCATTTATCCACCATGAAATAAAGACAATTGCTTTGAATTTCAAAAAGGGGAGTCCATTGACTTATGTTAAGTGCCTATTGCAACCAAGTACACACATAACTGAGAAAACATGAATAAGAGAGTCTATTTTAACCTGTGGGAGTTCAGGACTCTTTCTTTATGATAAGATAAATGAGGGAGGTATGTTAGGAAGGAGAGTGGTGGTCAGAGTGAGAGGTAAAGCAGCTGTGAGATGGTGTGTGTGTGTGCGTGCATGTGTGTGCGTGCGTGTGTGTGCGTGCATGTGTGTGTGTGTGTGTGTGTGTGTGTGTGTGTGTGTGTGTGTGCATGAGTTAGTGGTTGTGTACATTTGTGTGTGTGTGTGTGTGTGTGTGTGTGTGTGTGTGTGTGTGTGTGTGTGTGTGTGTGTGTGTGTGTGTGTGTGTGTGTGTGTGTGTGTGTGTGTGTGTGTGTGTGTGTGTGTTTGTGTGTATAGCACTTTTCAACTGATTCCTCAGCCCCCCACATACTGTGCTTATGCTAGGCCAGATCAGAGTGCAGTTAGTTTCAGTGCTGAAGTTGAATGGAACACAGTAACTCACAGCAGGCCTCTATATCAAACAGCGGCAGACAAAGTGGTTACAACAGACGATCTAAAACAATGCACTAAGAGAAACGGGGCTCACAGTACGTGTGCGCGGGTGTGTGTGCGTGAATAGGCCCTCAAATCCTCTAAAAGTTATACAGCTGTACCATTGAGAGCTTCTTGACTGGCTGTATCATTGCTTGGAATGGCAATAGCACCTCCCTTGATCGCGTGGCGCTACAGCTAACAATAGCTAACAAAATGGCTACACAGACAGAGTTGACCCTTGTATCTTATTTGTATTTTTGCACGCAATGTATTGAGATAAGCATCAATAGGTTGACACTTGTCTTTTACTATTGACTGCAAATGTATTGACATAATCATCAACCCCGTGACACCTATATGTTTCCATAGAATGCAATGTATTGACATAAGTGTCAATTGGTTGACACTTATCTTTCCCCATTGACTGTGATGTATTGACTTAAGTGTCAACCTTGTGACACTCATCTTTTACCATTGAATGCAATGTATTAACAACAGCTTCTATCCCCAAGCCATAAGACTGATAAAGAGCTAACTAAATAGCTAACAAAATGGCTACACAGACTGAGTTGACCCTTCTGTGTGTATACATAGTACCAGTCAAAAGTTTGGACACACCTACTCATTCAAGGCTTTTTCTTTATGTTTACTATTTTCTACATTGTAGAATAATAGTGAAGACATCAAACATATGAAATAACACATATGGAATCATGTAGTAACCAAAAAAGTGTTAAACAAATCAAAATATATTTTCTATTTGAGATTCTTCAAAGTAGCCACCCTTTGCCTTGATGACAACTTTGCACACTCTTGGCATTCTCTCAACCAGTTTCATGAGGTAGTCACCTGGAATGCATTTCAATTAACAGTTGTGCCTTCTTAAAAGTTAATTTGTGGAATTTCTTTCCTTCTTAATACGTTTGAGCCAATCAATGTTGCGTCAAAAAACAGAACACTCAAAACATGAGCACAATGGCAGCTCTTCCTTTAAAGAACTCCAGGCCTCAAGAGGGCAGATAACCCAAAAACACAGGTGGAACTAAAAAATTTAGCCAGGATTTCTGGAGGGACTACTTTTACATGCGCACCTGGCAGATAAGCATGGGTATAAAATGTTTGGTCCTCAACATACACACAGCTCATTGTTCAACCCTAAAGACGCAACTGGTATGTAATGTTTGGAATTATTTATTATGTTGCATCCAGTGCTTAGCACAATGTTTAACTCTGGTAGGAGTGGTGACTTCTTTTGTTGTGGATATTTTCTGACTGCAGAAGTAATTGCTAGAAGTGCTAGATTAAATTGTTTAAACGTTTACTTTATTCAAAGCCATGCTTTGTTGCTGTGTCATGCATTGTTTAGTGTAAAATAATGCATGTTTATTCTCTGTTTAAGGTTATCAACCTATTGCTATTCCTATTCCTATTCCCTATTCCTTATTCCTCTGTCATTCAACTACTCTATTCAACAAATCAACTGTTTCAACATATTCCACAAATGGCATCCAAACCATAATAAAACACTGGAAAGGAATTGAGTTGTCCCTTTGCATCCTTCACGGGTTGAGCAAGCCGTTTTCAAGTTTGGGCAGAGCTGAAATAATTATAACACCTAGACAACCCCACAGTTGATAACCAGCGTGGCAGTGAAGACAAAAGGATTAACGGCCTGAAGTCAGGAAAGCTGTCGTCGCAGAGAGGAGGATTGGCTTACATCTCAAAATGGCGGAGGAAACTCTTGGGAAAACAGTGAAGGAGCTGAAGCAAGAAAGAACTTTGGCTAAGAGTGCTTTTACCAAGCAAGCAAACTTCCTTAGCAGAGGTGCAAAACACATGACTAAGAGCGAACTGCGAGAGGAGTTCAAGAAGCTCACGTCGGAGGCAAGGAAGGTCAGTGAGACAAATGATGAATACAGGGCTGGACTTCTGGCAGACATTGAAGCTGAAACCGATGAGGGTGAAGAAGCTGACCTGAGCAAGCAGCAGCAGACTAAACTTGAGAAGACATTCCAAGAATGCGAAGTACGATTGGATGAGGTCAGGGGGATGATCCAGTCCAACCTATGGCCTAGATACGGGGAGGACGAGTTGAAGTCTGCAATCAAAGAAGCTGAGACCGCCTGTGATGGAGTTGCTCAAATACCTGTTATTGCTGTAAATAGAGATGGCTTCGAGCTACAGTGGGATGGTGCGAAGGCACAAGTCCAAGATGCAATCACAAGCCTAGCAGAGTGGGAGATGTGGATTCCAGTAGCAGAGAAAGAACGGCTGGAAGCCAGAGTAAAGGATCTGAAAGCATTCAGAAACAACCTTGAAGCAAGGAGGGCAGGATTTCTCACAGCGCAAAGAATTGCAGAAGAGGATAAAGACAGAGGGAGAGTGCCGCAGATGCCCGTGCCAGCTCCACAGCCGACACTGAGAATAAAACCAACCTGTTTACCCAGGTTCAGTGGGTATAAAAGGAATTTCCATCGATGGAGGAGAGACTGGGAGAGTCTACAGAAGCAGGGGGAACCAACAGGCTCAGTCGAAGTAAAGAAGATCCAACTCCTTGACAGTGTAGATGAGAGAATGTGCAGAGACCTCCGTTTGTCTACTTACAATACTGCTGAGGACATGTTCAGGGTGCTTGAGAACAGGTATGGAAACAAGTCTACAATTGCCTTGGAGATAATTGAGGATCTGGAGAAAATTCCTGCTATAAGAGCAAATCAGCCAAGGAAAGTTATCGACATGATCCAAACTATAGAGAAGGCACTGGATGATCTCACAGAGCTTGGAGGCACAGGAGCCATCAACAACCCTCTAGTGATCAAATCCATAGAAAGCAAGTTACCTGACAACATCAAGCGAGATTGGCTTGTCTTCATGGTTAACCCGAGGAATAATGTCACACCGGACAATCACTTTGAAAACCTTCTTAAATTCCTGAAAACACAGGAGGAAATTCTTGAAAAATTAGAGCAGCTGGGAGTGAGTGAAAAGCCAGAAAAGAAATATGCTTGTGTGGAGAGAAGATATGCGTCCACACGTTCCACAAGGAAAGGCGGCTGTGTTGTCTGTGGAGATGAAAAGCATAGAGAAAAGATCTTCTTTTGCAAGCGTTTCAAAGAACTGAAGCCTGTGGAAAGGTTGGATGCTGTAGAAAAGCTGGGGGCCTGCAAGAGGTGCTTGGTCTGTCATGGAGAAGATGATGAATGCAAAGACACTTACCTGTGCAGGAAAAGAGACTGTAAGAAAGACCATCATTTCTTTCTTTGTCTGAATGGAGATTTCAAGAGGAGTGACTCAGACAGAAGACAATCCAATGTGAGAAGGTATATGCTTACAGAGGAGCAGGAGGAATTGGTATCTAAGCTCTCCCCAGAGATGGCAGAGAAATTCAAGAAAGCATTCACCAACATCACTGCGAAAACAAACTGTGTTGAAAAGAATCAGCTGGGAGTGACTGAGTCAAGTGCAGTAGAAGAATTGCCAGTTATTCTAATGCTGCTCAAGGTAACTGCCAATGCAGGACAAAAAATTGGAACCCTGATCGACTTGGCATCGGACACAAACTACATCACTCACAGAGCTGCCAGAAGATTAAATCTTCGAAGTGAAAACATCACTTTAGTCGTTCATGGAGTCGGAGGAATGGCCATGAAGGTTAGAACCAGAAGATATCTCCTCAGAGTGAGGGTCAAAACGCCCATAGGCACGGAAAGAGCTCATGAGCTTATCTGCTATGGTTTGAATGAAATTGCCAACATCCACAGAGTCATCAAACCTGAGCAACTCAAGAAGTTCTTCCCAGAAGTCAATCTAGGAGATCTGAGTAGACCGGAGAGTATTGAGCTACTGATAAGCCACCGCGAAGGAAGACTTGCTCCGCAAAGAGTGAAGGTGATTGGAGACCTTGTCTTGTGGGAAGGCCCGCTAGGAAAGACTGTTGGTGGAGCACATCCAGATCTGTTTGAAGAAGTGGATATAGCCGCACACAGGTCTGAAACACACTTTGCTCGATCCATGAGAGCAACCGCTGTCAAGTATCAAGAGATAGCTAAGCTGTTCACAGCTGAAACCAAAGGCACAGTTGCTCGCAGAGAGTTCTTGGATTGGTGGAAATGGGACAGCATTGGAGCAGCTTGCGACCCAAAGTGTGGAGGATGCCGGTGCGGCAACTGTCAACCAGGAGGCAAAGAAATGACTCTGAGTGAAGAAAGAGAGCTGGAGATCATAAGGAAAGGCCTCACCTACATCAAAGCAGATGCTCACAGTGATGAACCCCACTGGGACACAAAATACCCCTGGATTCAAGATCCAAGTTCCCTTCCTGACAACAGGAGTGGGGTGGAAGCCACCTTCTTGAGAACAGAAAAGCAACTCAAAAAAGAGCCAGAGTGGAGAATAGCATACACAGCGCAAGTCCATGAAATGGTGGAGAGAAGAGCAGCGAAGAAACTCACCAAAGAGCTCATTGCCAGCTGGAAGGGGCCAGTATGGTATGTCAGCCACTTGGTGGCAGCAAACCCGCACTCTCTCACAACACCTGTGCGACTGGTATGGAACAGCAGCCAGAAGTTTAGAGGGGTCAGCATGAATGACCTTCTGCTGAAAGGGCCTGATGTCCTCAATCCCATCCGAGCGGTCCTACTCAGGTTCAGGAGAGGCGTCCATGCTGCCCTCGGCGACATTAAGAAAATGTACAATTCTGTGTGGTTGGAAGACCTGGAGATGCACCTCCACAGATTTCTCTGGAGAGACACTGAGGAGGAAGAGATTGAAGAGTATGCGATCACCAGAGTCAACATTGGCATTCGACCAGCAGGGTTCATTGCGCAATTGGCTATGAGAGAGACAGGCAAACTGCCCATGTTTGCTCACCTGGAGGAGGAACGTAGGATCCTTGAAGAGGATACCTATGTCGATGACATCCTGACTTCCCATAATGACTTGCAAAAGCTGAACCAGAACACCAAAAGTGTTGAAGAGATCCTGAAGGCAGGCGGCTTCGTCCTCAAGCCCTGGGTCCGGTCAGATCAAAGTGGGAGGCAGGAGATCGTACCAGGAGAACAAGGAGCGCAGTCAAGCACAGCACTCATTCTCCCAAACCAAATGAGGGAAGGAGACAATAAAGCCCTTGGAGTTGGATACCTTGTTGAGGAGGATAAACTGTACCTCATGACTTCAATCAATTTCTCAAAGAGGAAAGGGAAAATGAGAGTCGGCCAAAATCTCCTTGATGAAGAGGTGAGAGGGAAAACTCCAAACCCACTGACGAGAAGAGAACTGCTGAGCCAGGTAGCTAGCCTGTATGACCCAATAGGCCTCGTCACACCTGCCAAACAAAAGGGCGCCATTCTTGTCAGAAAGGCGTTTCAGGAAGCTGGAGGCAAAACTCTGACCCGAGATACTTGGGACAAACCTTTGTCTGAAAATTTGAGGGAAGAAGCCATCCAATTCTTTGAGGAATACACACGTCTTGGCCAAATCACCTTTCACAGAAGCCTCACACCAGTCAACTGGATTGGAAAACCTTGGGGAATAACATTCTCTGATGGAAGTGACAAGAGCTATGGAGCCGTAGTGTACTTAAGATGGGAGACCCAGCAAGGCATCAAAGTCAGACTGGTTGAATCCAAAGCAAAGCTCACACCATTGGACCAAAAGGGAGAACCAGTAAAAGCTGAAATCTGCGGTGCTGTCTATGCAGCACGACTTCGAAAGTACGTTGAAAAGCACAGTCGAATAGAAATTGAACGATGGCTCCATCTACTGGACAGTCAAACTGTGTTGGGAGCAATCCAGAGAGACAGCTATGGATATCAAACTTTCTTTGCGAATAAAGTTGGAGAGATCCAGAAATCCACATCCATAGAAGACTGGTGGTGGATCCCAGGAAGCCTGAACAGTGCTGACATCATAACAAGAGGGGCAGCCCCAGAAGACCTCCAGGAAGATTCCATGTGGCAGGATGGACCAGCATTCCTGAGGCAACCTGTGAAAGAGTGGCCACATAAGTCAGCCAAAGAAATCGCCACGTATGCCAAGGAAGGTATAAACAAACTTCGAAGGAAAGCTTTCTCGGCAGCACTGACCAGAGCGCAGGTCAAGAGAAACCTGAGTGATGCACAGCAAAATAACCCAGATGAACCCAAGACTCGGATCCGAAGATCACCAGCCGGCTCTGCGGTAACCAAACTGATTGACATCAGGGAATTCAGCAGTCTGACCAGGCTGATCCGAGTCATTGCCTGGGTTTGGAGAGCCGCAACGAGATGGAAAGAAATGTTGACCAAGAATTCAGCCTCAGATAAACCAAAGTGGGAGGACGCTCTTTCAACAAACTGGAGGTCCAGAGCCAAACAAGCTGTACTCACTGTCGGGGAGTGTGAAGATGCACTAAGAGACTTGTTCCTTGCAGCTCAAGAAGGTATAACCTTTCAAGACACCACTCTCAACAGACTCGCTGTTTACAGAGATAAAGAGACTGGGCTCTTAGTTTGTGGAGGAAGGTTCCAGATCTTTGATGAGGACGAAACTGCCGTACCAATTCTACCATATGAGGCATGGATATCCACTCTCCTAGCTCAAGAGGCCCATGGTGCAAACCATGAAGAAATAGCAGGCACACTCCTCCGGATGAGGAAGAAAGCCTGGGTGATAAAAGGCCGGAAACTGGCTAAAAAGAGAGTTGATAACTGTGTGGTGTGCAGAAAGGCCAGGGCCAGAAAGTGCCAACAGATCATGAGTGACCTTCCATCCGAGCGGATAACACCAGCCAGACCATTTGAGTACACAACAGTGGACTTATTTGGACCGTATGAAGTCAAGGACGAGGTGAAAAAGAAAACCAAGCTCAAGGTGTGGGGTATTGTCTTCTGTTGCATGGTATCCAGAGCTATACACACAGATGTTGTCAGTGACCAGTCGACTGAAGGCTTCCTACTGGCTTACCAAAGATTCACGGCACTGAGAGGGCACCCAAAGAAATTGTGGTCAGATCCTGGAAAGAACTTTGTGGGTGCCAGACCTGCCCTCAAAGAACTCTACCTCTTCTTGGATCAACTAAGTAAATCTGAGCTTGAAAATGAAGCTTCCAAGCATGGGACAGAATGGAGCTGGAAAATCCACCCAGCAGACTCCCTTCACAGGAATGGAGCTGCAGAAGCAGCTGTTCGTACTGTGAAGCGGGCTTTGCACAACCTGGGAGGAGAAGGACTCTTCACATGGAGTGAGTTTCAAACATTTTTCTACACGGCTGCTAACCTTGCCAATGAGAGGCCCATAGATGCAAGAACTCAAAGCCGGGAGGACTGCATAGAATACATCAGCCCAAATTCCCTTCTGCTTGGACGTATTGGACCCAGAGGAGATCTTGGATGCTTTGATTTTGAAAGCTACCCATACAAAAGATTGAGAGCTATCCAAACAGAAGTTGACCGGTTCTGGAGGAAGTGGAGTCAGTTAGCTGGGCCCAATCTATTCGTGAGGAGTAAATGGCACACAATACATAGGAATGTGGCTGTTGGAGATGTTGTCTGGCTGGCTGACCAAAATGCCTGGAGGGGTCACTACAAACTAGCCAGAGTCATCAGTGTCAACATTGACAAGAAGGGCATCGTCAGAGATGTGCATGTCAGAACTTTTCCCAGCTACCCAGTCCCAACTGTGAAGCCTGCTCAAGAGAAGTCAAAGAAACTCTCAACTAAAATACCTGCTACAGTTCTTCATAGGGATGTCAGACGCATCATTGTTTTACTTCCTGTTGAAGAAGGAAGAGCCTGATAGCTGAAATCGAACATGCCCCAACACAGAGGTTCGTGTGACCTCCTTGGGTTCAAGAACCAGCAGGTCAAGTGGGAGGTGTTGCGTCAAAAAACAGAACACTCAAAACATGAGCACAATGGCAGCTCTTCCTTTAAAGAACTCCAGGCCTCAAGAGGGCAGATAACCCAAAAACACAGGTGGAACTAAAAAATTTAGCCAGGATTTCTGGAGGGACTACTTTTACATGCGCACCTGGCAGATAAGCATGGGTATAAAATGTTTGGTCCTCAACATACACACAGCTCATTGTTCAACCCTAAAGACGCAACTGGTATGTAATGTTTGGAATTATTTATTATGTTGCATCCAGTGCTTAGCACAATTTACATGTTTAACTCTGGTAGGAGTGGTGACTTCTTTTGTTGTGGATATTTTCTGACTGCAGAAGTAATTGCTAGAAGTGCTAGATTAAATTGTTTAAACGTTTACTTTATTCAAAGCCATGCTTTGTTGCTGTGTCATGCATTGTTTAGTGTAAAATAATGCATGTTTATTCTCTGTTTAAGGTTATCAACCTATTGCTATTCCTATTCCTATTCCCTATTCCTTATTCCTCTGTCATTCAACTACTCTATTCAACAAATCAACTGTTTCAACATATTCCACAAATGGCATCCAAACCATAATAAAACACTGGAAAGGAATTGAGTTGTCCCTTTGCATCCTTCACGGGTTGAGCAAGCCGTTTTCAAGTTTGGGCAGAGCTGAAATAATTATAACACCTAGACAACTTGACAGTTGTGTTGTGACAAGGAAGGGGTTCAATTCTTGGGATGACTCTTTTCTCTGTATATATCAATGATGTCGCTCTTGCTGCTGGTGATTCTCTGATCCACCGCTATGCAGACTACACCATTCTGTATACATCTGGCCCTTCTTTGGACACTGTGCTAACAAACCTCCAAACGAGCTTCAATGCCATACAACACTCCTTCCGTGGCCTCCAACTGCTTTTAAATGCTAGTAAAACTAAGTGCATGCTCTTCAACCGATTGCTGCCCGCACCCTCCCGCCCGACTAGCATCACTACTATGGACGGTTCTGACTTAGAATATGTGGACAACTACAAATACCTAGGTGTCTGGTTAGACTGTAAACGCTCCTTCCAGACTCACATTAAGCATCTCCAATCCAAAATTAAATCTAGAATCGGATCTCCATTTTGCAACAAAGCCTCCTTCACTCATGCTGCCAAACATACCCTCCTAAAACTGACTATCCTACCGATCCTTGACTCCGGCGATGTCATTTACAAAATAGCCTCCAACACTCTACTCAGCAAACTGGATGTAGTCTATCACAGTGCCATCCGTTTTGTCACCAAAGCCCCATATACTACCCAGCACTGCGACCCGCATGTGTCACGCCCTGATCTATTTCACGTGTCCTTGTGATTGTCTCCACCCCCTCCAGGTGTCGCTTGTTTTCCCCAGTGTATTTATCCCTGTGTCTCTCTGTGCCAGTTTGTCTTGTATGTCCAAGTCAACCAGTGTGTTTTTCCCCGTGCTCATGCCTTTTCTATTCTCTTTTTGGTAGTCCTCCCGGTTTTGACCCTTGCCTGTTTCTGGACTCTGTACCCGCCTGCCTGACCATTCTGCCTGCCTTGACCTCGAGCCTGCCTTCCACTCTGTACCTCCTGGACTCTGAACTGGTTTTGACCTTTTGCCTGTCCACAACCATTCTCTTGCCTACGCCTTTTTGGATCAATAAACATCTAAGACTCCAACCATCTGCCTCCTGTGTCTGCATCTGTGTCTCGCCTTGTGCCCTGATAGTATGCTCTCGTTGGCTGGCCCTCCCTTCATATTTGTCGCCAAACCCACTGGCTCCAAGTCATCTAATAGTCTTTGCTAGGTAAAGCCCCGCCTTATCTCAGCTCACTGGTCACCATAGCAACACCCACCTGTAGCACGCGCTCCAGCAGGTATATTTCACTGGTCATCCCCAAAGCCAACACTTGCTTTGGCCGGCTTTCCTTCCAGTTCTCTGCTGCCAATGACTGGAACAAACTGCAAAAATCACTGAAGCTGGAGTCTTACATCTCCCTCTCTAACTTTAAGCAACAGCTGTCAGAGCAGCTTACCGATCACTGTACCTGTACACAGCCAATCTGTAAATAGCACCCCCAACTACCTCATCCACATATTGTTACTTATCCTCTTGCACCCCAGAATCTCTACTTGCACATCATCATCTGCACATCTATCACTCCAGTGTTAATGCTAAATTGTAAATATTCTCGCATCTATGGCCTATTTATTGCCTTACCTCCCTACTCTTCTACATTTGCACACACTGTACATAGATTGTTATATTGTGTTATTGACTGTACGTTTGTTTGTGTAACTCTGTTGTTTTTGTCGCACTGCTTTGCTTTATCTTGGCCAGGTCGCAGTTGTAAATGAGAACTTGTTCTCAACTGACCTACCTGGTTAAATCAAGATGAAATAAAAAAGGTCTAGGGCAAAAAAGATAGCCCTATTTGGTAAAAGACCATTCCATATTATGGCAAGAACAGCTCAAATAAGCAAAGAGAAACAACAGCCCATTACTTTAAGACATGAAGGTCTGTCAATCCGGAAAATGTCAAGAACTTTGAAAGTTTCTTCAATTGCAGTCGCAAAAACCATCAATGACCTATGATGAAACTGGCTCTCATGAGGACTGCCACAGGAAAGGAAGACCCAGAGCTACCTCTGCTGCAGAGGATAAGTTCATTAGCGTTAACTGCACCTCAGATTGTAGCCCAAATAAATGCTTCAGAGTTCAAGTAACAGACACATCTCAACATCAACTGTTCAGAGGAGACAGCGTTTATTTATAAAAATGTATTTAACTAGGCAAGTCAGTTAAAACCTCTCTGGGATCGCGGGACGCTTGCGTCCCAACAGCCTGTTAAAATGTAGAGCGCCAGATTCAAAAAAAAATCTATAAAATCAAACTTTATTAAATTACACATAAGATACCAAATTAAAGCTACACTCGTTGTGAATCCAGCCAACATGTCAGATTTCAAAAAGGCTTTTCGGCGAAAGCATAAGATGCTATTATCTGATGATAGTGCAATGGCTACACTCTCTTTGTTGACAATTTCAACCATGCCGGCGCTACTCAAAACGCAGAATTAAAATATAAAACATGCATTACCTTTGACGAGATTCTTTTGTTGGCACTCCAATATGTCCCATAAACATCACAAATGGTCCTTTAGTTCGATTAATTCCGTCCATATATATCCAAATTGTCCATTTATTTGGCGCCGTTGTACCAGGAAAAACAGCCTTCAATTTGCGCAAAATCACGACAAAATATCTAAAAAATTACCTCTAAACTTTGCCAAAACATTTCAAAGTACTTTTGTAATACAACTTAAGGTATTTGTAAACGTTAATAATCGATCAAATTGAAGACGGGTCAATCTGTTTTCAATACAGGATATCAACAAACTCACGGTACTTTTCAAGTCTTGCTCAACTCTCAAACATAAACACACGACGTCACTCCACTTCCGGGTCAATATCTTTCTCAGTTTACTAAGGAAAAACCTTAACCTTTTTCCATACAATGGCGACATCCAGTGGAAGCAGTAGAAACTGCGTGGATAGTGATTAGAATTCTGGTGTGCCCATGATAACCCATTGAACATACAGGAACTTAACAATAAAAAAGTTAGTCCTCAGGGTTTTGACTGCTATATAAGTTCTGTTATACTTACAGATATGATTCAAACAGTTTTAGAAACTTCAGAGTGTTTTCTATCCAAATCTACTAATAATATGCATATCTTATATTCTGGGGATGAGTAGCACGAAGTTGAAATTGCGCACGCTATTTTTCCCTAAGTGAAAACTCTGCACCCTATCCTCAAGAAGTTTTAAGAACTAATTCTTATTTTATAATGACGGCCTACCCCGGCCAAACCCTCCCCTAACCCAGACGACGCTGGCCCAATTGTGCACCGCCCAATGGGACTCCCAATCACAGCCAGTTGTGATACAGCCCAGGATTGACACCTCTAGTACTAAGATGCAGTGCCTTAGATCACTGCTCCACTCAGGAGCCCAAGTTGCTTTTTTAAATTTAACTAGGCAAGTCCGTTAAGAACAAATTCTTATTTACAATGACGGCCTAGGAACAGTGGGTTAACTGCCTTGTTCAGGGGCAGAGCGACAGATTTTTTACTTCTCAGCTCAGGGACCACGATCTAGCAACCTTTCGGTTACTGGCTCAACGCTCTAACCACTAAACTACCCGCCTCCCCTTGCTACCTTGGTGGTCAATCTGGTGGAAATCTGTCCTTTGGTCTGATGAGTCCAAATTTCAGATTATTGATTCCAACTGCCGTGTCTTTGTGAGATTCAGAGTAGGTGAACGGATGATCTCCGCATGTGTGGCTCCCACCATGAAGCACGGAGGAGGAGGTGTGATGGTGCTTTGCTGGTGACATTGTCTGTGATTTATTTAGAATTCAAGGCACACATAACCAGCATGTCTACCACAGCATAGCATTCTGCAGTGATACGACATCACATCTGGTTTGTGCTTAGAGGGACTATCATTTGTTTTTCAACAGGACAATGACACAACACACCTCCAGGCTGTGTAAGGGCTTTTTGACTAAGAAGGAGAGTGATGGAGTGCTGCATCAGATGACCTGGCCTCCACAATCACCCGACCTCAACCCAATTGAGATGGTTTTGGATGAGTTGGACCGCAGAGTGAAGGAAAAGCAGCCAACAAGTGCTCAGCATATGTGGAAATCCTTCAAGACTGTTGGAAAAGCCTTCCTTATGAAGCTGGTTGAGAGAATTCCAAGAGTGTGCAAAGCTGTCATCAAGGCAAAATGTGGCTAGAATCTTAAATATAAAATGTATTTTGATTTGTTTGACACTTTTTGGTTACTACATGATTCCATATGTGTTATTTCATAGTTTTGATGTCTTCACTATTATTCTACAATGTTGAAAATAAAAGCCCTTGAATGAGTAGGTGTGTCCAAACTTTTGACCGGTACTGTATATACATGTATATACACTTTTCTTTGCAGTCTCTATGCACACTCACAGGGCCCTACACAGTCACACACACACACATTGACTCTCCAACATACAAACAAACACTCACTTCATAATTTGCTCACACACTCACACATACAGTACATTTATACTGACTTCACACACACACACACACACACTGCTGCTACTCTGTTTATCATAATATCCTGATGCCTATTCACCTTACCCCTATACATATCTCCCTCTATTACTCCAGTGTCCCTGTACATTGTAAATATGGTATTGGAACTGACTGACCCTGTATATATTATGCTTACTTACTTTCTCGTGTTCTTCTTAGTTTTATTTCTCATGTATTTTTGTTCTACCTTATGTTATTTTAGTATTACTTTGTTATGGATTACTGCATTGTTGGGTTTAGAGCTTGCAAGAAAGACATTTCCCCCACACACACACACACACACAAGGTAAGCAACAAAGCACAGCCGTGTCCTCGGAGAGAGCTCCTCAGGGGCTAAGAGTGACAGGCAGCTGTCACAGTCACACGATGATGTCGACAGACAACAGCCACCTACATACGCTCGAGTAGACCCGCTCGCAATTAAAAATGCACCCAAACGCTATTAATACTGCATCAAAAAGACAATGTTTTAAGCTTGAGAGGACTTGCAAAAGACCTGCTAAAGTTAAAGTTACCCCCTGTAGAACAGAATGAACGAGTACAATGTTCTGGGCCTTCAAGTTCTTTCCCTGAAGAAAACAATTGAAAGAGCTTTTTGGTGCTAAAATCCTTGTCTTCATGTAGATCTAATCCATAGTAAATTAGGAAGATTAAAGTGAATTTGTGTGTACTGATATTGCATGCTGATATGTTGCTGATAAACTGAATATCTTAATGTAGTTGTTTTTTTTCCGTCATAAATTCAGTACAGGTAGTGTTTTAGTCTATTTTCTCTCTCTCTTTCTCTCTATTTTTCACTTTGTTTCTTTATTTCTCTCACTCTCTCTCTCACGCACGCACACACACACATACATACACACACCCTGTCCTCTCTCTATCTCTCACCCACTCTCTCCTCTCTGACCCACTTGCTCAATAATTGGGTTGTTTTCCGCCCCACACAAGACTGCCTATTGAACAGGCTTTCAAACATCGCCCCAGTGCCTTCCCAGTCTTTAATCTGTTGTATCTAAATTAGTCTTACACCTTCTTACTTCCCCCTCTATTGTCCCTGTCCTTTATACATGCTAATATGCAGGGCAGTTTAGGAAATTACACGCTGAGATTATGTTATGATTTTATTGCCGCTGCGGGCATGATAAAAAAGATCCTTTGAGATTGCTATCCCGGACGAGCCCCCATTAAAGGACCCACCCGTTTCTTCTCTTATCCCCTCCACTTCTCATTTTGTGCTAAATTTCTATTGTCTGATGGGAAGTTTTCTTTTTATACTGTTCTTCAACAAGCCATTGTACAAATTATAAGTGGAGTCTTTCCTCCCTCGGTGGCCTGTGCCCAAAAACTAAATAAATATATATATAAATATATATATATATATATTTACTTACATTTCGTACATTCATAGCTAATTATCTAATGCTCCTGTAGCTAAATTTAAATAGATTTTTAAGCATATAGCTTTATTTTCTGCAAAATCCCACTCATCCCACTGTACACAATTTTATAGCCTACTGCTCAAAGAGAGTTGCTTGGCTACCCAGACGCCTTGCCCCGGCCAAATGCTACGCCATGCACATGGACTTTAGTTTCTTCTCCACAATGAGTCTGGATATGAGTACCTCCCTGACCCTACACCAAATGCGAACACATTCGGGGGCATTTGATTGGTCCCGAAACCGATGGGTTGGGCCTGAGTCAGAACACACTTGGGTAAAGCAGCGGTTTGAAAATATGTCATTAGCTTTGATACTCTGATTGGTTCGAGACGATTCAATCGCTGATTACTTTGTTTTGTACAAAGCCCCTCGTGCCGCTCCTCACCACAAAAGACTTCAATGATGTCAGTCTAAAGTATGTAACGAACGACAGAGCAGTGAAAGAATTTAGTGTGAGTCGTCAGGCTACAAAGAGAGGCCGAAGAGGGGTGGGCTGTCAGCTGATCATAGCGAATGTAGATTATGTAAACCAGCTAGTTAGCTAGCTAGCTAGTTAGCTATGCTGTTGAAACAATCTAACTAGTCTTTACCTGTGATTGGAGTTTGTTCTGCTGCTGACATTTTCCTCTTAGGCCTACTAACAAACAGTCTAATTAAAGCCTTCTCTGTTCCTGACTGTGATATGACACATGCAACTGAAAAGGGAGCCACTACTACACTTTCGTTGCGTGCAGGTATCTTATACCTGCAGTGCACACTCGCGTGGGGGCAGAGGAGCGGGTGAGAGGGAATTTTCCACACAAAAAAAAGGTGAAATTATCTAGTTTGATGGGAAATTAATTTAAATAACGAGAGAAAATCGACTAAAAGTGAAATAAATTGTTAATAATTAACCAATCTGAAAGGGCACTTTACTCATAGGAGGACAAAAGGGCAGGGGCTCAGGCACCCTTAGACCTCTACCTGTGCATGTGCCTTGTGGCCTGTATACTGTTCCTTCTTAATCTACCATTTCCACTTCATTTTCTTTCATTTTGACATGTACACTCTCTGAAGAAATATAGTGCAATATCTTCAGTTTCATTGCAGAACAACGTTTAATTTCATAGCTATGGCTTGCTTTTTTGGTTTTATGAGACAGAAAAGCTTCTGGGTTACTCCAAAAATAACTTTTTGTTAACCTACACTTGACTGCTATCACAAAAAAAATGGCTCTTATTTTCATTCACAATAATATGCGAGTAGCTGATGGCTTGGCGCTTAATTGATGTTAGCATCTTCGGACTGTGTCCAAAATTAGTCGCACATGGTGCTGTGGGCTAAGTGGTACGTCTAGTGTGGGAGGGATACTAAAATGGAAACAGGTCGCAAAATATTTACATTCTCCTATTAAACCTTTTAAAAAAGGGGCCTTTTAAATATGAAACATCTGCAACCAAGTTGGGTTACGCTATAGCATAGGTGTTAGCCAAACCTCAGACAGGAGGAAACCCCATTTGATCTACCAAGTAGCAAAGAAGGCAGTAAATTGTCCGTAACCATTGACACAGGGTCAGATTTTTTTTCTAACAATAATGGTTAATGCTAGGATTGGGGTTAGCGTAATCTGATCCCAGATCTGTGATTATGGGCAACTTCTACCTCGAGTGCATAGAAGGGTTTGGTAGACCTCCAAATCGCAGTAGCTACCTCAGCCTGCCTGTCACCTTTACTTCTGGGCTAGTATTGATCGCCTTCTCCCCTTCTCCCTCCCTCATATAGCTTCCTTAGGTCATTTGCCAATGTGGGTATAAATCTTAGAGTTCAACCCTGTCCCATTGATCTCTGCTGTAATCGTCATTGACAAGTCAAGGACATGACTGTGGTCCTATCACTAGCCTATTTGAAGCATTGAGCCTTAGTGCGTGCACGCACACACTCACACACACACACACACCCACCCCCCACACGTACACACACGTGCATGGTATCAGTCGCTGTAGGTGTACAGAAAAGACTAGCTCTCCATGTGTCAATATCACAAGCCAATTGATCCAATTAACCTTTTTTGGCATTCCAATGTTAAGGGTTGTTGCTGTAAATATATACATCTATAGTACAGACCATTTTATAGATGAACTCAAAACGGATTGGATTGCTGCTGTTGAGCCATGTCCATATATGGTATTGCAGAGTATGATTTTACAGGGTGGCCAGGGGCATTTAATGCATATTGACTTTTCCCCCCTTCATCAAGACGCCAATCAGATAAAAGCAAATGGGGGGTTTCTACTATGCCAAATATGGCAACCGCATGGACGAGACCCAATCGCAAGCAATCAGATCAATCCTTGTCCTTCACTCGACACACGCTACATGCAGAGAGATGAGATGAAATGGTGTACTTACTAAATGGACCCACTGGGACGGAGAGATGGGAAAAAATGGACCGGAGAGAAAAAAAGAGAGATGAATGAAAATGAGATGGGTCGAGTTGAGTTGAGACTTGAGGATGATTGAATGAGCAGTGCAGTCCAATGAACCAAGAATTAGTGTATCATGGTTAGATGATGTTTTACTAGTCAAGTCAGGAAGTGAAATTGAAACTTCCTTATAGAAAATCAATGCCACGTTTCAAGTACATTTTCCAACTCTTTCTATTCATCGTCTGAATTGATTGAACTGAAATGGTATTGACCCCAATCCCTGGTATGAATAGGTATTATGATATGTCGGCTATAGGTCAAAACTTAAGTGATGAATGTGTAAAGGGAGAGGTGGAGATTGGAAATGAGAGGGCTCAGACTGAAAGAGATGTGCTCAAACAGAAACCCCTCTGGCTGTCTCCTCTACTCTGAGTGTGTTGTAGACGAAACACGCACGCACACGCACGCACACACACACACACACCATTAATAATGCAGCTGCACTCTCCAAACTAAATCATCTCCCAACAGCCAATAATCTCCACACAACTCCATGCCATAAGCTCCTATTGGTGTATGTGCCTGTGTCTCCACTTGTGTGTGTGTGTGTGTGTGTGTGTGTGTGTGTGTGTGTGTGTGTGTGTGTGTGTGTGTGTGTGTGTGTGTGTGTGTGTGTGTGTGTGTGTGTGTGTGTGTGTGTGTGTGTGTGTGTGTGTGTGTGTGTCACTCTGTACCAGTGAGTGTGTTTTGCATGTCATGTGTGTGCATCCCCATGTGTTGTGCCCGGTCTTACCGTGGACCTGCAGGCTGCCCGATGCTTCTGCCTTTCCCACGCTGTTCTCAGACACACAGGTGTAGGTGCCCTCGTCCTCGGCCCGGACCTGAGTCAGACGCAAGCTGTGGTCACTGCGGATCTCTGACCTGCAACAACAACAGCAGCAGCAGAGCAGAGCTGATAGGATGGTACTGTATGCTAACTGGGATCCATTCACCCTCATTGATTTCTGGTGACCCAATGCTAATGTGATGTTGTGTATGTGTGTATCTATCTTTGTGTGTGTCCTCACCTGCCACGGGGCAGCTCTCCCTCCTCTCTCCTCCAGCGGATGGTGGGGGCGGGGTCTCCATGGGCCTCACACAGGAAGTCCACCATGTCATCTGCCAGCACCACCTGGTTCACTGGACGCTTAACAAACATGGGCCGCTCTGACAGACGGACAGAGACAGAGATATGGTCAGAGAGAGAACAAGCTAAGTTAAGAAAGAAAGAGGGAGAAAAAGCAAAACAAGGAGAGAAAGTTGGGGAGAGAAAAGAGGAGGGCAAGATAGGAGAGTGGAAAAAGTAGGGAAAAGATGATGAATTCACAGCAGAAGATAAAATGTGAGAAACAGAGGAAGAAGAGGAAACACTGAGCATTTGAATGTGTTGAGGAGGAGAGCGAAAACTTAATACGTTAAAAGACATGTTGAAACTCCACTCACCAAACACCACTAGTTCTGCTGGGTCGCTGTCCCTTTCTCCCACCATATTGGTGCCCACACACACAAACATGCCCGCATCGCTCTTCCTCGTGTTTGAAATCATCAGCTTTCCTCCTCGGATCTATAATTAAGGGGAAAGGAATTGGAAAGGAGGGAGAGAGGGGATAAACAAACATGTTAGTCAAAAACACAGGAGGTTGGTGGCACCTTAATGGGGAGGACGGGCTCGTGGTAAAGGCTGGAGCGGAATAGGTGTAATGGTATCAAATACATCAAACACATGGTTTAATGCCGTTGCAGCCATTATTTTGAGCCGTCCTCCCCTCAGCAGCAACCAGGTCAAGAACCTGGTCAAGAAGTAAGCCACAGTGTTCCCTTAAAAGCCACCACAGAGGGAAGAGTGATGATGTTCTTGTCATGTCCCCAAGCCCATTCACTCTGTCATGTTATATATTGAGTAAACAACATTTTAGGCATTTGGTTATTTTAGGCAATTGGTTATCTGTGTCTGATTATGGTTGTCTCCTTCTCTTTCTCTCTCTCTTTCTCCCTCCATCTCTCTTTTATTCTCTCTCGCTCAATCTCTCTCCACAGCCCTAGCATCACATTGCCTCTCTCAATTTCTATCTCACTCCCCCCCCCTATATACCAGCCTACTCTCTTTCTGTTTCTGTCTGTCTCTCTCTTTCTCCAACCTCACCTCACCTCACCCCACCCCACTCTCTCTATTTCTCTCTCCCAACAAATGTAGAATACATTAAACAAGAGCCTTCCCAGTTAGCACATTTGGTTCCTTGGAAGTTGAGGGAACGTATGTTTTTTGTTTCAGATTGGTTCTGGGAGCAAAGCCATACATTTCCTGACCGGTAAAACAGAACGTTTTATTAAACGTTCTGAGAACAGAAGTGAACATTTCACTTGTTCTGGGAACGTAAATGTTTTAGGTTGCAGGGGAGGTTCTGAGAATGTTTTACTCTAGTTTCTTGTACGTTTTTATGTGAGGTCTTATTAACACTCTGAGAAAATAAACTATGTTTCAATAAAACTTTTTAGAAAATGACTAGCTTATTTTGGGTTAACTTTTTTGAACTCCAAGCACAAATAGAACACGTGGATATTAATTTCATTAGGCATTAATCATGGAAATACATTTCTTTTTTATTGTGACAAGGCATCAGAGAGATTCAAACCTATAATCTCCTGTTCTATATCCATGGAATTAGTCCACTTCACCACCAGTATGGAGCTAGCATGCTATGTTTAATTTTTTACGCATACAAAGCTGTTAATTTTAGTCTATTCAAACAGACCCCATTTCAAAGGAAACAAGCACTCTTTAAGATCAGTTGTAGCCAATTAGTGGGTGCGGCCAACACACCTGAACACACTTAACAAGAGGATAGAGAGTTTTGTTGATGCTGAGAACAGAATGTATATGTTTGTAAATAACATTCTTAGAAAGGTCTCTGAACGTTACCAAAGTTTTCTTGTGGTTTTTATGGGAAGTTTTCTTAACGTTCTCGGAACAATTTGAGAACATAACTTAAAATAGAACTATGAGGAAACCTGTAGAAAATGTGCTTAAGTACAGAAATACCCACAGAAGAACATTGTTTCTTAACGTTCTCTGAACTATTTATTAAATTAAATGTAAACGTGGGGTGGCAGGTAGCCTAGTGGTTAGAGTGTTGGGTCAGTAACCGAAAGGTTGCAAGATCAAATCCCCAAGGTAAAAATCTTTCATTCTGCCCCTGTACAAGGAAGTTACCCACTGTTTCTAGGCCATCATTGTAAATAAGAATTTGTTCTTTTAACTGACTTGCCTAGTTAAATAAAAAAATGTTTAGGAAAGTTCCTAATGAAATACCAATAATATAATTGTTTTCATTTTGTGAAGTTCCTTAAATGTGCAGAGAATTTTCCAAAGCCAAGCAACTATTGTGCACCACTCCCAGAAAGTTGTGGGAGGATTGTATGCAAATTAACCATAGCACAACCATGCTCACACCAAGCTCTACGAAACATGTGGCTCTTAGAACGTTATGTGCTAGCTGGGTTCTCTTTAGATAAGTGACTGTGTGTAGTGTATTATATAGTGTATCTGAGTGCTTAAGACCTCAGGGAGAGCAGAGGTGGTGGTGGGTCTGCTTTTGTCATTACACCTTCAAATAGATTCAACTAAATGTGCTGTATAATCTATTCATTTCCGTCATTGCCAATAATCAAAAATCAATGCAATTCCATACACATGCTTGTCCATTATAGCATTGAGCATATAAATGTCATACAGTATTGACCAGTGTTCAGCTGACAAACAAAGGGATACAACCTTAAGGTCTATGGATAAAACACTTAAATGATAGAAAGATGAAACTGAGGCATAGATATAGGTATTCTAGGTTCTACTTGTATATACAGTTGAAGTCGGAGGTTTTATATACACTTAGGTTGGAGTCATTAAAACTTGTTTTTCAACCACTCCACAAATTTCTTGTTAACAAACTATAGTTTTGTCAAGTTGGTTAGGACATCTACTTTGTGCATGACACAAGTAATTTTCCCAACAATTGTTTACGGACAGATTCTTTCACTTATAATTCACTGTATCACAATTCCAGTGGGTCAGAAGTTTACAAACACTAAGTTGACTGTGCCTTTAAACAGCTTGGGAAATTCCATAAAATGATGTCATGGCTTTAGAAGCTTCTGATAGGCTAATTGACATAATTTGAGTAAATTGGAGGTATACCCGTGGATGTATTTCAAGGCCTACATTCAAACTCACTGCCTCTTTCCTTGACATCATGGGAAAATAAAAAAATCTGAAAATAAAATTGTAGACCTCTACAAGTCTGGTTCATCCTTGGGAGCAATTTCCAAACACCGGAAGGTACCACGTTCATCTGTACAAACAATAGTACGCAAGTATAAAAACCATGGGACCACGCAGCCGTCATACCGCTCAGGAAGGAGATAAGTTCTGTCTCCTAGAGATGAATGTACTTTGGTGTGAAAAGTGCAAATCAATCCCAGAACAACATCAAAGGACCTTGTGAAGATGCTGGAGGAAACAGGTACAAAAGTATCTATATCCACAGTAAAATGAGTCCTATATCGACATAACCTGAAAGGCCGCTAAGCAAGGAAGAAGCCACTGCTCCAAAACCGCCATAAAAAAGCCAGACTATGGTTTGCAACTGCACATAGGGACAAAGATCGTACTTTTTTGAGAAATATCCTCTGGTCTGATGAAACAAAAATAGAACTGCTTGGCCATAATGACCATCGTTATGTTTGGAAGAAAAAGGGGGAGGCTTGCAAGCCGAAGAACACCTTCCCAACCGTGATGCACGGGGGTGGCAGCATCATGTTGTGGGGGTGCTTTGCTGCAGGAGGGACTGGTGCACTTCACAAAATAGATGGCATCATGAGGGAGGAAAATCATGTGGATATATTGAAGCAACATCTCAAGACATCAGTCAGGAAGTTAAATCTTAGTCGCAAATGGGTCTTCCTAACGGACAATGACCACAAGCATACTTCCAAAGTTGTGGCAAAATGGCCCAAGGCCACCAAGACAAACAATTTAAAGGCAATGCTACCAAATACTAATTGAGTATATGTAAACCTCTAACCCACTAGGAAAGGGATGAAAGAAATAAAAGCTGAAATAAATCATTCTCTCTGCTATTATTCTGACATTTCACATTCTTAAAATAAAGTGGTGATCCTAACTGACCTAAGACAGGGAATTTTTACTAGGATTAAATGTCAGGAATTGTGAATGTTTAAATGTATTTGGCTAAGGTATATGTAAACTTCAGACTTCAACTGTAGTTATACAGTGCCTTCAGAAAGTATTCATACCCTTTGAATTATTCCATATATTGTTGTGTTTCAGCCTGAATTCAAAACTGATAAAAAATAATAATATTTAGTTTGACGGTTCTGTATTTAAGAAGTATTTGAATACACAAAAATGTATTCAAATACGTCTAAGAATGCTTAAAAGGAAGCATGGAATTCCTGATTGGCCATACTGCCATGGCTATATACTGAAAAATGATGATGATGAAAGAGGGCTTCCCTGGTGGCACAGAGGATGAAAGTCCTGGTTTGGCAACCAAATATTGTAGGTTCAAACGTTAAATGTCAAACATATGAATTATAAAACAATATGGTTGTGCTTAAATGATTAAATGTTTTTCAAATGTCCTATGAATGAAATTAAAATGACATGTCTATATCACATACAGTGCTTTCAGAAGTTTTCATACCCCTTGACTTATTTCACATTTTGTTGTGTTACAGATTGAATTCAAACTGGATTCCAAAAAAAAAATTCTCATCCATCTACACAAAATACCCCATAATGACAAAGTGAAAACATTTTTTAGAAATGTTTGGTACTTTATTGAAAAAAACACCCCTGAGTCAATACTTTGTAGAAGCACCTTTGGCAGCGATTAAAGCTGTGAGTCTTTCTGGATAAGTCTCTAAGAGCTTCCCACACCTGGATTGTGCAACATTTTCCCAATTGTGTTTTCTTTTGTAGTTATTGCCTGTGATTTATGTATTTATGCACCTATTGGTGATGCTGTGCTAGTGTTTGTTGAGCTGTAAGACATATTTCCTGAAAGGGACACACAATAAATAATTATATGACTATTATTTTCAAATATTCTTCAAGCTCTGTCAAATTGGATGTTGATCATTGCTAGACAACCATTTTCAGTTCTTCCCATCAATTTTCAAGTATATTTAAGTCAAAACTGTAACTCGGTCACTGAGGAACATCACTGTCATCTTGGTAAGCAATTCCAGAGTAGATTTGGCCTTGTGTTTTAGGTTATTGTTCTGCTGAAAGGTGAATTAATCTCCCAGTGTCTGGTGGAAAGCAAACAAACAGGTTTTCCTCTAGGATTTTGCCTGTGTTTACCTTCATTTCAATTATTTTTTATCCTGAAAAACTCCCCAGTCCTTAATGATTACAAGCATATCCATAACATGATGCAGCCGCCACTATGCTTGAAAACATGGAGAGTGATACTCAGTAATGTGTTGTATTGGATTTGCCCCAAACATAACACTTTGTATTCAGGACAAAAAGCTAATTGCTTTGCCGCATTTTTTTGCAGTATTACTTTTGTGCCTTTCTGCAAACAGGGTGCATGTTTTGGAGTATTTTTATTCTGTACAGGCTTCGTTATTTTCATTTTGTCAATTAGGTTAGTATTCTGGAGTAACTACAATGTTGTTGATCCATCCTCAGATTTCTCCTATCACAGCCTTTAAACTCTGTACGTGTTTTAAAGTCACCATTGGCCTCCCAGAGCAGTTTCTTGCCTCTCCAGCAACTGAGTTAGGAAAGATGACTGTATATTTGTCGTGACTGGGTGTGTTGATACACCATCCAATGTGTAATAATTAACTTCACCCTGCTCAAACGGCTATTCAATGCCTGCTTTTTATTTTATTTTCACCCATCTACCAACAGGTGCACTTCTTTGCAAGGCATTGGAAAACCTCCCTGTTCTTAGTGGTTTTAAATTCACTGCTCGACTGAGGGACCTGACAGATAACTGTATGTGTGGAGAACAGAGATGAGGTAGTCATTCAAAAATTGTGTTAAACACCATTATTACACACCATGTAACTTATTATTTTATCATTTTTAAATTAAATTTAAACACAACAAAATTAAGAAAAAGTCAAAGGTTGTGAATACATTCTGAAGGCACTATATTATAGATATAATAGATAGACAGACATACAGTGCATAGGGAAAGTATTCAGACCCCTTGACTTTTTCCAAATGTTGTTACAGCCTTATTCTAAAATTGATTTAAAAATGTCCTCATCTATCTACACACAATACCTCATAATGACAAAGCGAAAACAGGTCATAAGATTTTTTTGCAAATTTATTAAAAATACAAACAGAAATACCTTATTTACATAAGTATTCAGACCCTTTGCTATGAGACTCAAATATGAGCTCAGGTGCATCCTGTTGTCATTGATCATCCTTGAGATGTTTCTACAACTTGATTGGAGTCCACCTGTAGAAAATGAAATTGATTGGACATGATTTGGAAAGGCACACAGCTGTCTATATAAGGTCCCACAGTTGACAGTGCATGTCAGAGCAAAAACTAAGCCATGAGGTCGAAGGAATTGTCCATAGAGCTCCAAGACAGGATTGTGTTGAGGCACAGATTTGGGGAAGGGTATCAAAACATGTCTACAGCAAT
This sequence comes from Salvelinus namaycush, assembly GCF_016432855.1. Lineage (NCBI taxonomy): Eukaryota > Metazoa > Chordata > Actinopteri > Salmoniformes > Salmonidae > Salvelinus > Salvelinus namaycush. The sequence continues at coordinate 39,490,948 of NC_052309.1, read as the reverse complement.
GAAGGTCCCCAAGAACACAGTGGCCTCATTCTTATACGGAAGAAGTTTGGAACCCCCAAGACTCTTCCTAGAGCTAGCCGCCCGGCCAAACAGAGCAACTGGGGGAGAAGGGCCATGGTCAGAGAGGTGACCAAGAACCCGATGGTCACTCTGAAAGAGCTCCAGAGTTCCTCTGTGGAGATGGGAGAATCTTCCAGAAGGACAACCATCTCTGCAGCACTTCACCAATTGGGCCTTTATGGTAGAGTGGCCAGACAGAAGCCACTCCTCAGTAAAAAGCACATGACAGCCCGCTTGGAGTTTGCCAAAAGGCAGCTAAAGACTCTCAGACCATGAGAAACAAGATTATCTGGACTGATGATTGAACTCTCTGGCCTGAATGCCAAACGTCACGTCTGGAGGAAACCTGGCACCATCCCTACGGTGAAGCATGGTGGTGGCAGCATCATGTTGTGGGGATGTTTTTCAGTGGCACGGACTGAGAGACTAGTGAGGATCATGAGAAATTTGAACGAAGCAAAGTATAGAAAGATCCCTGATGAAAACCTGGTCCAGAGCACTCAGGACCTCACACTGGGGCAAAGGTTCACCTTCCAACAGGACAACAACCCTAAGCACACAGCCAAGACAACACAGGAGTGGCTTCAGGGACAAGTCTCTAATGTCCTTGAGTGGCCCAGCCAGAGCCTGGACTTAAACCCGATCGAACATCTCTGGAAAGACCTGAAAATAGCTGTGCAGCGACGTTCCCCATCCAACCTGACAGAGCTTGAGAGGATCTCTAGAGAAGAATGGGAGAAACTCCCCAAATACAGGTTTGCCAAACTTGAGTGTCAAACCCAAAAAGACTAGAGGCTGTAATCACTGCCAAAGGTCCTTCAACAAAGTACTGACTAAAGGGTCTGAATACTTATGTTTAAATTTGCTAAAATCTCTAAAAACCTGTTTTTGCTTTGTCATTATGGGGTATTGTGTGTAGATTGATGAGGGGGAAAAAAACTATTTCATTCATTTTAGATTAAAGCTGTAACGTGACAATGTGGAAAAAGTCACGGGGTCTGAATACTTTCCGAATGCACTGTACAGGCCTCTTTTTTGGATAGCCACAACAATGAAAGTATAGAAGGATGAAACAGAGGTCTATATACAGATGGATAGGACTCACGGTGATCCTCTCGTCGTGGTCGTTGACCTTCATGTTGTTCCTCTTCCAGGAGATGGTGGGCTCCGGGTGGCCCCGCGGGGGGATGCACTCCATGACCGCCGGCTCCCCTGCCGCCACGACTACGTCACTGGGTGTCTGCCTGAAGTCATCCCTCAAGACTGGTAAGAGAGGGGAGGGAGAGGGGGGTCGATTGTTATTATACAGCAAACATTCATTATTAGCTTTGGCAATTTTCGTACATATTTATTGCCAATAAAGCACAATTGCAGATTGAATTGAATAGAGAGAGGGTGATACAGAGTACTACGCCTACTTCCCAATTCCAAATCAACCCCTAACCCCCTAAGCACTTTGTGTTGATGTAATACAATTGGAGAGGTAATAGCAAGATCATAATAGCTCTGCTTTTCCCTCTGTAAGGGAGAGTCACAAAGATACCTCGAAAGTCCACATCAGAAATCGTAAGTTAGGGTAGTCTACCACATCTTTCACTGTGCAGGGTGGCTGCATGAATGCATTATAATGTAGTCTAAGTTTCATGTGTAAGTACGAACTGTATGCCATAAAGCTTTGTGCTGTCTCCGCTATCAAGTCTTGTTAAAAAAAGGGTGAATGCAAAACAGATGAAATTCAACACGCAAGAGCGGCTCTCAGTGTATGATTTAATTGAATGACCCAAAGCCCCTCAATACTGGGATAATAATGATATGACTTGTGATTCAAAAATTGGTGTGTGTGTTGCCTTCCTATGGTCTTCATTGACTCAGTGTCCTGAGTGTGTGTGTGTGTGTGTGTGTGCATGCGCATGTGTGTGTGTGCGTGCGTGTTGCCTCCCTATGGTCTTCATTTACTCAGTGTCCTGAGTGTGTGTGTGTGTGTGTGCGTACGCGTGTGCGTGTGCCTATGGCATAGCGGCTCATCAATAATGGACAGGCTCCTTTCTGACACAAGGTGGATGAATTATTCAATCGGCCTAACACACTCCCCAGACACACACACATCCATATGCATGAGACAGAAATACAAACACTTACAGAACATACAAAAGAGACAAACATGTACACACACTTGCACACAGAGCATAAGACAAAAGCTTATAGAAATATGAACACTCACAAACACACCTACACACATGCAACCACGCACACCAACAACATCAACTCTACCAATAATAACCAACCACCCTCTATCAAACCACACCTACAGGCCAGATGCAATCAACCCTTCTTCCTTCCTCAATCTGTATTCCCATTGAATGACTCTTTATCAGATTCTTCTGCACCTCTTCGCCACTTCTATTAGTGTAGTCTGCTGCTCTCCTTCCGTATCTCTCTGAATTGACCCGCATTCAATCGTTATTTCACTCTGCAACTATCCAATTGGTGCCTGGCTATGCCCTTAAGCTAGCACCAGAGGATAAAGTTTCCGTGAGGATAAAGTTTATGAGGAGAAGGGATATTGCTTTGGACTCGATCCAATATACTGTAATGCCAGGATGCTGATGATATGGATTAAACTGAATGGAGTCTGTTGGAAAATGGCAGTAGCCTGTATCAGTGTGTTAAAAATAACTATGAGGATAGTGGAGTTGGTATTTGTTCGTATTTCACTTAGGCCACAAGTGGCTAGTGATTGGAGACGATTGGACAGAGTTCTAGGTAGTTTCAGTGCTTTGGGTAGAAGTTGCCCTTAATGACAGATCTAGAGTCATCTTATCATCTGTTAGTCACAACTTTAACCATCGGGAGTAAAAACAGGAGTATATGACCTTGGATCAGTGCTTAGGGGTAACTTCAACCCTTAGTGTCAACAATGTGTGAGTGTGTCAGCCAATCACATGAAGAGCTGAATAACCATCTCACTGAGAGGCCTGCGGAGGACAATCATAATTTGGTCTCATGCGAACAACAAAACAAGACACTGTCTTTCATTCAGTGGCAGTGCTTACCCTGTGATAATCTAATAAGAAAAGCTGTTATGAAAAGCTGTTTCATCATTTTTTATCTGTTTTCTTTAAAGGTTTTTTTATGCTCAAAATCTCAAAATGTGCTAAAACTGCATCAAAACGTGTTAGGGTATTCATGCCTTCCTTCCCATCAATTCAAATCCATTCAGAACTTGCGGCATTCGCGGCCGTTCCTGATTCCAGTCACTGTCGATGAACAACATAGGCCTCGCTGCTTTGCCTAGCCTCATTTGTTGCATTGAGCCAATTTCATATGTTGTGCATGTGTGTTGCGTGTGTGGGTAAGCTCTGTTCATTTGCCCGTGTCTACATAATTTGGCGCCCGCATCCCTTGAAATTATTGAAGCTAGCTAGAAAAAGACAAATGTACACTGTACTGCACCCCAAACGTTTTCAAGTTGAATTTTCAACAATAACTTGGTATAATTCAAAGAGTGAGACCAACACCTGCACTTCCTGACCATCAGAGGAAGGGACAGAAAATCATCCGATCTAATGTACCATACTCACCCTGACAAAGCAGCCTGGCACACAGCCAATCAGAGATGAGAGGAGAGGAATGTTTTACAGTATTTTGGACATTATCAGTGTTCAAATGGAAGTCAGATTTGATCATTTTAGGGCTCCTGAGTGGCGCAGCGGTCTAATGCACTGCATCTCAGTGCTAGAGGTGTCACTACAGACCCTGGTTTGATCCCGGGCTGTATCACAACTGGCTATGATCGAGAGTACCATAGGGCGGCGCACAATTGGCCCAACGTCATCCAGGTTAGGGTAGGGTTTGGCTGGGGTAGGCCGCATTGTAAAATAATAATTTGTTGTTATCTGACTTAGCCTAGTTATATAAAGGTTAAAAAAAAGTGTCATCCTTGGCCATGAAACGCTGTCACACTGAGAGGTTCAGCCTGAAGGACAGACGAATGGACTTAATTTAAAAGTAAAGGTAGGCCTAATTAATTTCCTTTTCCTTTGCAATTAGCGGGTTAGGCTATTGTTTAAATGAACATGAAAATACACAACATTCCTTTGATGCATTTGATTTAAAAAGCTAGAATTTCATTTTGATGAGACACTATTTTGACGTTTTAAACTGAGTTCTCAGTCATTTCGATTGTTGATATGGAAATTATGTTAGAACCTTAATTAGAATATATAGTTGAAATCGGAAGTTTACAAACACTGAGGTTCGAGTCATCAAAACTCGTTTTTCAATCACTCCACAAATTTCTTGTTAACAAACTATAGTTTTGGCAAGTCGGTTAGGACATCTACTTTGTGCACGATACAAGTAATTTTTCTAACAATTGTTTACAGACAGATTATTTCACTTATATCACAATTCCAGTGGGTCAGAAGTTACATTCACTAAGTTGACTGTGCCTTTAAACAGCTTGGAAAATTCCAGAAAATGTAGTCATGGCTTTAGAAGCTTCTGATAGGCTAATTGACATAATTTGAGAGAATTTGGGGTGTACCTGTGGATGTATTTCAAGGCCTACCTTCAAACTCAGTGGTTCTTTGCTTGACATCATGGGAAAATCAAAAGAAATCAGCCAAGACCTCAGGGGAAAAAATTGTAGACCTCCACAAGTCTGGTTCATCCTTGGGAGCAATTTCCAAATGCCTGAAGGTACCACGTTCATCTGTACAAACAATAGTATGCAAGTATAAACACCATGGGACCACGCAGCCGTCATACCGCTCAGGAAGGAGATGCGTTCTGTCTCCGAGAGATGAACATACTTTGGCGCGAAAAGTGCAAATCAATCCCAGAAAAACATCAAAGGACCTTGTGAAGATGCTGGAGGAAACCGGTACAAAAGTATCTATATCCACAGTAAAATGAGTCCTATATCAACGTAACCTGCACATGGGGGGACAAAGATCGTACTTTTTGGAGAAATGTCCTCTGGTCTGATGAAACAAAAATAGAACTGTTTGGCAATAATGACCATCGTTATGTTTGGAGGAAAAAGGGGGATGCTTGCAAGCCGAAGAACACCTTTCCAACCGTGAAGCACGGGGGTGGCAGCATCATGTTGTGGGGGTGCTTTGCTGCAGGACTGGTGCTCTTCACAAAGTAGTTGGCATTATGAGGAAGGAAAATTATGTGGATATATAGAAGCAACATCTCAAGACATCAGTCAGGAAGTTAAAGCTCGGTCGCAAATGAGTCTTACAAATGGACAATGACACCAAGCATACTTCCAAAATTGTGGCAATTTTGGCTTAAGTACAACAAAATCAAGGTATTGGAGCGGCCATCACAAAGCCCTGACATCAATCCTATTGTGGGCAGAACTGTGGGCAACACATTTGAGGGCAGAACTGAAAAAGCATGTGCGTGCAAAGATGCCTACAAACCTGACTCAGTTACACCAGCTCTGTCAGGAGGAAGGGGCCAAAATTCACCCAACTTATTGTGGGAAGCTTGTGGAAGGCTACCTGAAACGTTTGACCCAAGTTAAACAATTTAAAGGCAATGCTACCAAATACTATTTGAGTGTATGTAAACTTCTGACCCACTGGGAATGTGATGAACGAAATAAAAGCTGAAATAAATCATTCTCTCTACTATTATTCTGACATTTCACACTCTTAAAATAAAGTGGTGATCCTAACTGACCTAAGACAGGGAATTTTTACTAGGATTAAATGTCAGGAATTGTGAAAAACTGAATTGAAATGTATTTGGCTAAGGTGTATGTAAACTTCCGACTTCAACTGTATATATTTGTGTGTAATAATATTTCACATAATAATAATATTATTATGTGTGTGTGTGTGTGTTTGTGCGCGGTGCTTTGGAAGAATTGTAAATGCATTGTGAAAGGCTAAGGTGTTTGCTTTTCAAACTTTTCAAATTAAATGTGTTTATATATTGAACTTTTAGTGCCACCTATTGATTGTATCTTTGGATGCTACATCGGTCTTTGGCTGAGCTGAGTTGAGCTGAGTTGAGTAGTGTGTCATTTTGTCGGTTGATATGAAATATGCCGCTATCGGAGGCTATAGCTTGTGTACCCTGGTTACATTGGTATTTACATTTGGTGATTTTTTTATATGTAATTTAGGGTTCTAGCCTATGTCACTCTGGTTGTTGGAGCTATCTATTGTACGGTGAACTTGGGCTTCATCAAGGTTTATTTGTGAGTACATCTGGCATTGATAATCGCCAGTGCCTACTCAGACACCAACCGCACCGCACGTCACTGCTCTCTCCCCCTTCCCTCTCTCTCTCTCATGTTCTCTATCCACCTATTAATAATGCATGAATGATCTGCCTGTAAGGTGTCTTCGGTCAGTCACCCCCCCCCCCCCCCCGATCCTTCATTCCCCTCATCCCTCTTTCTCCCCTCATCTCTCTTAAGCCTCCTGCTTGTGGTCGCTACCTGAAGGCATTTTCTTTATTTCTCTCTCTCCTTGTTCTTTCTCTCCTTCTCTTTTTGAGTCCCTATCAGGTTTCAGGTGTGATCCAGGCTTTTGATGCTCCCAGATGAGATCTTGACATACAGTGGCCTACCTAAAGAGGCCAAAGCCACACTTGCCTTCGAGCTAGCAGCCTGGCCTAAGCCACTCTCGGGATTTGGAGGGGTGGGTGGGTGAGGGGTACCTGAAACTATGAGAGGGATCACTGTCTAACCCCAGGCTCATTTCCTTCTCAAATATCACCCCTTAACCCCCTTTTTGTAAAATGGACCTTGCCAAAAATTTGCTTTCACATCAGCTTCTGTCCCACAGTTAGCTGATGGGAAACTTGTGAAAATAGGGGGTGTCTTCGCCTTCTAAAGTTACTCAGCTTTCAACACAAAATCGCACACTCATCTTTGAAAATATGAGTGAATTTGAGATTGGGACATCAAGGCTGGTAGATGATTTATTGATGTGTGAGAGAGTCATGGGGGTGAATGTGTTGCATACGTTATGATGACCTGATTAATAATATTCAGAAATGATATCAATGCGTAGACGTTCTCACTACGTCCACACTGAACCTTCTCCCATGAGCATGGAAAGTGTGGAGCAGTCAAATCTGCCAGTAAAATGATCAGAGGAAAGATTTCCATCCAAAAAGTGTTCCTCCAAAAAATGGAAGGCAAGTTGGAAGGCATTAATTGCAACAGCGCTCAATTATTATATTGTCTACTATTCAGATTTAAAATCTTAAAGAAACACTCCAAAAAGCATCACTATCCCTTAGTGAACCGAGAATACGTGTTTTTCCTCCTTTCTCACATAGTGTGAGTGAGACTAATTAACACTAGACTAATTGCTGAACACTCCACCAGGGACAGAGGTGGTGACTGTTATTTCTCACTATTAGACGGAGGAAAACACTAATGTTGACTCAGTGTTGAAAACAGCTCACAGGTGTGTCCCATATCAGTACCCGGTGTCATGACGTTGGCCTGTGGGTAAGGTTTATGGACCCCCCCCCCCATAAATACCTTTCTCCCTTCCTTCCCTCTCTCTTGACTCTACTGAGGGACTCTTGAATAGCCTTTGTTAAACATAGAGAGTCTGGGAACATCAAACAAGTGGAGGGAAAGGAACCATATTTCGGTAATAGAACCAGTTGAAAATATGTGTTGGTACTTAATGAATATGATGTCAGTTCGGTTGTCATCTGCGACATTATGACTGATGACAGGACGACCTAAACTGTATCTGGGAAAGTCTACACATTATAGTTATCAGATTCACATGGAATTGTTGTGCAATTCAAATGTTTAAGTATAAAATTATTTGTGAAAAGATTAAATGTAATTTTAGCTTCCAAATGACAGATTTGGGTTTTCATAAGGTTAGGGCTCTGCTCAATCAGTGGCCTGCCCCTGTGAAGAGACATGGGTTATAAACTATGAAACACACCCTTCTCCCTCCACTATATAAGCCCTTGACGAAAATGTAACCTTCTGTTCCGGGTACATTAGGATCACGGTCCGATGTCAGAAGGATTCAGATAATAACTACAGAACGAAGCCAACCTCAGCGAGAGCTTTGGTTGCGAATGGTATGAACTTTGAACTCTTACTCGCTACAGAAGTGATACCTCCTAGCCGTTGAGTTAGCAGCAGCCGCTGTAAACGTGGGCTAGGAGAGGACAGACAGAGTATCCCATCTACCACACAACGACGACACTACAACGTTTCCAGTTCACCACCAGAGACATTCTTCAAAGGACAAAGGACTCTGTTGGGCAACACGGCCTTCCATCTACCACCAACCTATTGAAGTGCAGCTCAGAGTAAATATTTATTGCATTTTCCTTTTCCAAATGGGCGGTAATTTAGAATGCATAAGATTCTGTATTTACGATAGAGTAGCTGCCTACGGCCCGATAGAGACATAGCTTCTCCCTTTGTTCTTCAGTCTTCCCGCTCTTTCACTCAAACCCAACCCCCTTTTCTTTGTGTAACCAGCTGTCATATCTGTTCCGTCCGCTAGGGACGTTTTCCTTTATGACATAATTTGTAATCAAGGTATGATTCATTCTGTGTATATGTAATTCTGTGTGATTAGTTTGGTATTTAGTAAATAAATAATTAAACCCAATTTTGTATTGCTGATTCAACTTGATAGCCAGTGTTCGTGAAGATAACCAAGAATTTACAACTTTCAGATGAGACTGAAATAAGGTGACGATTAATATTGACTGCTATTGATGTAAAATATTACTAGGTCTTTAAGAGTTTATTCGGAAGATAACAGCTCTATAAACACTCTTTCGTGGTGCCCCGACTTTCTAGTTAATTACATTTACATGATTAGCTCAATCAGGTAATATTAATTACAGAGAAATAATTTTATAGAATAGCATGTCATATCACTTAATCCGGCATAGCCAGAGACGCGACACCGGCAACTGATTGAATAGAGAGTGATGGTAGATCCCAATTCAGTACCCTACAACTGATTGAATAGAGAGAGATGGTAGGTCCCATTTCAGTACCCTGCAACTGCCTTGTTTTACAGTAATGAATTCCTCTAAAAACTCAATCTACAGATCTTTAAGGGACCAATCTGTGTGTGTGTACTTATACATGCGTGTGAGTGTATGTGCTTACCCTGGGGGGTTGTGCTGGTCATTAACACTGTAATTTAGCCACTAATGTCCCTGCAATGTCACCCCAGCAGGGTGGATCTGAGCTTAATCTGATTAATGACAACTCGCTCCTATAATGAAGGATGAGAAAAGCCAACAAAACCTGAGCACATTACCATAACCATCCTTATGGGGACTTATGGGGACACTCCCTATCTATGTCATGGCTAACCCCCCTTATGAGGACACTCTTTATCTATACTGATGATGGGTTACCTCCCTTATGAGGACTCCCTATCTCTGTCAATGGGTCCTCTCATCGCTTACGTTTGTGATCATTTCTCCAAATGTCAAGATAGCGTGGCGTCCCTTCTCGAGTGTGTGTGTGTGCGTGGGTGCGTGCGTGTGTGTCTACATACATCAGCGTATTTTGTTTATAAGCAAGGTAATACCAGATTGGAGTGTCAGATTGAGAGAGAATTGGGGATGTGTTTTATTTCCACCCAACAGTGCCACAGAGATATATGCTAGAAGAGAGGTTTTCTGGGGTCAATAAACGGTGAATTAACTGTTGAGGCTGGTGTTTAACCGCTCACACCACACACACAGCCCCCGACCTTATCCCAACATCATATCAACCTTTACCCAACCATCATTAACCCAGACCAAAACAGTGCACCACCAAAACTACTTAGGGACCCTTCCATTCACAGCATGTGGTTTGGGGGAACCTATTTAGCTAGCTACTTCCCGGGTCCGGATTGGAGTGCCACAAGGTTAGGGAACGCTTGAGTTGACCTGTCACACCCTATACAAGGGGCTCTTGCTCCTAGGTCCTTGGATCCCTCTCTTCGCTCTCCTTCCTCGTCTTGGCTTCACTGGATGCATCCCAAATGGCAGACTATTGCCTATTTAGTGCACTACTTTTGACCAGGGCCCATAAACCAGCAGCTTTGAGAGAAGAGTGCTCCACAGAAACTTGATTAAGCACTGACAATTACCCATAAAGCCCCAGTGGGGCAAGATTAAGCAGATGACCCTTGACCCGCCAGTACTGACGCCCCCTTGGGGGAAGCCTCTCAACAAAGCTAGGTATAATCCCTACCGCAGGGCCTGCACGGTCCACTTCAATTAGGAGGGGGAAACACACACACAGGGACACACAGAGCGGGACACACCACACAAGCCGAGAGACATGCACACACACATAGACACAGATATGCAAAAAAAACACACACAGATACACACAAGCATTGCTTATAAACAAAACACACTAATGGACTGTATGAGAAAGGTAGACCCTAATGAAGGAAACCCCATTCCATCTATCACCATCTATCACCTTTTCTGTGTTTAAGTGAGCTAGCTCTTTTACAGTCAACAATATACAAGGCACATCTGTTTGAGTTAGCTGTCAACGTGCATCTCTCAGCCAATGTAGCTGTTTGTGTACGCTAATGACAAATACAGTAGTCATACAAAATGACAAATAACAAGTCTAAGTTTACCACTCTGCCATCTACATGCAAACATATCCATTACATTGAATCGAACAAAGAAAATAAGCTGTGCATATAAACAAAATCAACAATATCAACATTGTGTATTTATAATATCAATCTCTTCACCAGTGACCGGCGAATGACTCTCTGCGATGTGTCACACTTAAAATATGCCCCCACTACAACGACACTATTCAATGTCAGGTCCTTGCTAATATATCAGTGCATTGTTTGTGCTCATGATTTGACATAAATGCTCGGGGCAGGCAGGCGGCTCACTTTTAATTAAAAATCCACTTTATCGTTATCATCAAATGTTCATCACATTCATCAGATGTTCAGGAAGATGCTTGTGTGTGTTTTTTCCTCCTGACAAGTCATTTTCAGCAGCCCTAGGGCTGGGCGATATGACGATATATATCGTGTGACGATAGAAAAACCTCTAGCGTTTCATATTGTGCTCTATCGTTTATTTAGTTGTGTCGCAAATCACAATCTTTACGGCAATATTTTTCGTCAATTGGACGACGCTTTGCGTGCCGTGTGGAAGGAAATTTGGAACACAAACAAACATGGAAGAGAGAGAACGTGACACAGAGCACGGAGACATGGAGCTCGTACCTAAAAGAGGGGCTACTTCGGTTTCATGGACGTGGTTTGGGTATGAAAAGTCTGACACGGACCAGAAAACCGTCCACTGCAAAATATGCCGCAGGCCGGTCCCGACAACAGGCTCAAACACCACTAACCTCTTTTACCACCTACGCAAGAATCATGTGAAACAGTACGGAGAGAGTCTACGGATGAGACCCAAACAAGTACAGTCGAGTGCTCAAAACAAACCCCCGACTCAGACGTTGCAAGAGGCTTTTGCCCGCAGCACACCATATGGCAAAGAATCAGGAAGATGGAAGGCCATAACAGCTGCCGTTACAACTTACATCTGCAAAGACATGGCCCCAATTTACACAGTCGAGAAACAGGGGTTTCGTGAGTTGGTGCTAACACTCGACCCAAGGTACCAAATGCAAATTGATATGTGACACGTATTAATGCCAAATTAACATGCCAAAACAGGCAAGCCACCAAAGAATATATATATATATTTTAGGCCTATATTTATTTTGTTTGCAACTATAGGTGAAGTCTTTTCTATTTACCTTTTAAGATTTTGTACATTCATATTTTATATTTTGTTATATGCTTAATTGAAAAATTGCACAGGTTCTCAATAAAATAAATAATCAAATATGAGTAAGTACCTTTTCATTTGTTGAGTATAATTCAAACTGTAATAAGAAATAGGCCTTTATATGTGGTCATTCTATATAAACTATTTATAAATTGAATTCACAGAAAATGTGCTATATCGTGATATGTATCGTTTATCGGGATATGAAATGACCTATATCGGGATATGAGATTTTGGCCATATCGCCCAGCCCTATCCCTACTCATGAATAAATATTCAAATAGATGATGGAGAGAGACAGAGATTGAGGGATGGTCTTAGGCTGGTGGGGACCGGGGGGGGGGAGTGAGTGTTCAGGCTCTGTTGTGTGGGGGTTTGAGGCGGTCATCTGACAATCTGTCCTCTTGCATCTCAAGCTGATATGAGGCAATCTGTCACACACACACACACACACACACACACACACACACACACACACACACACACACACACACACACACACACACACACACACACACACACACACACACACACACACACACACACACACACACACACGGGAGACAGGTTATTGAGGGCTCCACACACACCAATCACTGTGTTTTATCATCCTCAAGCATTGATCTGATTTGGAACCAGCGAAACATAATATCCTCACACACACTTTAACAAGCCCCCCAGACCCCTGATACGATTCCAAATGGGAGATTCAAATCCTAATACGTTATACGACTCTGGATATACCTAAAGTCATAGTTTATTCATAGCCGTCTAAGCCTCCGTCTCCTGTGCTGTATTGATGGGGTGTGTTTGACATTCAATGAAACAGGCCAGTGCCTATAATGAAAAGGTCAATGTACGCAATCTTTGCCTCATCTCTTATGTGTTGAATTAAATAGGCCTAGGCTCTCCACCCCACCCCACCCCTCAAGAATGTCAGAATGTCATCTTTGACATATTTTTGACATATCTTTGACATATGAAACCCAGTCTATATGGCCTTATGGTTTGCATGTCTGTTTTCTCTACGAGGGAGATATATGTTTATTTTGTCTCGGAAACCAGATGCATAGGCAGATGTATAGGGGGTGGGGGGATTGAGTGTCTTGGAGGGGTCCCCGAATTGGTGATCAATAAAAGTGATTGTTGGTGGGTGGGTGGGACTGGGGGTGGTGTGCAGATGGTAGGCCTTAGGGGCCTCTCCTTGGGGGCCCCATGGGTTCCTGGCCCCTACACTTTCACTAGGATTAGCCTGTAAATTCACAAGTAAACACAAATACACATGCAGCCACACATACACATATTGAGTGACATTAGAGCTCTGCTACCCGATGCGAGCCTGACGGGCCCCGACGTTATACATCGGGTTAGGGTGGGTAGTGCCTGTTTTATCATCAATAACTAGGGTATGGGTAGGGCTCAGGTATCACTAAATTGATCACTAACATTTTGAAGCTGAGTCATTTGTTCATGCTCTGCTGCACAGCACAGCCATATCTGACTAAGATCATAACATGGTTTCAGAAGTGCTTAAACCTCGTAAAATACCATGTTCCTCGAGTTTTGTCGGGTTTTAGAGTGACCTTTAAAGTAACAGCTAACTCCTTTCTCATGTCTCTTTGCTCTTTGAGCAACACCCGGTGCATTCTGGGCAATTCTGTGACAAGGAGAGCTCTCCTTCAAGGAGTGAATGGGAGTCAGTTGGGCACTAGCTCAAAAACCAAACATTAGCATGACTTTTGTCAACAAGAAGTACAACATTACAAATCTTTTTGGAGATGTGAGATAATTAGCTTGCTATCTGTAATATTGTACAGCTTTGGAATTATGACATTACGTACCCTGAATTTGAGAAGGGATTGTGTGATGATAAGCTTAGTTAGCCGCGTTACGCAGCGTGACATTGTGAACACGATTGGTCAACAGTCTGTTGAGTGGGGTGTTATACAGTTGTCACGGCCGTCGAAAGAACTGGAACAAAGCGCAGCGTGGTTAGCGTACATATTCCTTTTATTAAGATGACGCCGACAAAAACAATAAACAATACAAAAACGACCGTGACAGAACTCCCCACCACCAAAGGACCAAGCAGCGTGGCGAAAGGGACTCCTGGACATGGGAGGAGATTCTGGACGGCAAGGGACCCTGGAGGCAGGCTGGGGAGTATCGCAGTCCAAGGGAGGAACTGGAGGCAGCGAAAGCAGAGCGGCGGCGATATGAGGAGGCAAGTCAGCGAAGCAGGCACGAGAGGCAGCCCCCCCCCCCCCAAACAAGCTTACAGACGCACAAATATCATTCTCTCTCTCTCTCTCTCTCTCTCTCTCTCTCTCTCTCTCTCTCTCTCTCTCTCTCTCTCTCTCAAGGAAAATCAAAGCTGATTTGCACAGTTGAGGGTAATGAGCTGAAAACAGTAAGCAATTGGGGATGTTTTGGGGCGGCAGGTAGCCTAGTGGTTAGAGTGTTGGGCCATTACCTGAAAGGTTGCTAGATCGAATCCCTGAGCTGACAAGGTAAAAATCTGTCGTTCTGCCCCTGAACAAGGCAGTTAACCCATCTGTTCCGAGGCCGTTATTGTAAATAAGAATTTGTTCTTAACTGACTTGCCTAGTAAAATAAAAAAGATTTGGTTCTTGTAAAATTGCCTTATTGGTTCTACAAATCTACTCAACATGGCAGATAGTCTATGTCAACATGGGTTCATAAGGTAGACCAGGTAAAAATTTGGTAGGCTATACACTGAAATGTCATGCATTGTGCAGAAATAAATTACATTTTTGGAAACTAAATAATCAATGGCATTTGGTATGAAACCTGATAGCTATATGCTGCTCCTGCTTGTAAATTGCAGAAGTGTCTGTCAGACTGTGTGTGTGTGTGTGTGTGTGTGTGTGCGCATGTGTGTGTGTGTGTACCTCCGGGACAGACAATCTCTAGTTACCCCTCATAATGGAGGGGCTATTAGTGTTGGGACGTAGACAGATATCCCTGTCTACTGCTAGGACCACAGCTGTCATGGAGGTTGTGTGTGCATGTGTGTGAGTGTGTGTGTTGGGGGGGATTGGTGGCATGAGCTGGACGGGTGCTTTGAGGGGGAGGTGTGCGTGTGTGTGCAGGAGGGGGGGGCTTGTTTGGAGCTTAAAGGCACGTGTGGCTTGGACATCTGTCCCACCCAGAGACCCCTCACACACACACACACACACACACACACACACACACACACACACACACACACACACACACACACACACACACACACACACACACACACACACACACACACACACACACACCTCCCTCGACGCTCTCCCCTGGACATTTCATCATCTCCAAAGTCCCGACAGGGATAAAAGAAGGACCCACTCTGGATAATGAGACTGGTTGATGGAGGCAGGGAAGGCTGGGGCTGCTATGGTGAGGCAAGCACTGAAGGACCCAGACAGATATTGCCTTGGGGACGATAGGGAAATGAGAAGGGGGAGGAGGGGAAGCTGGGGGGGATCAGTCCAGGATGGTCCATCCCCCCAGCCACAGGACTCTGGTGGTGCATTTACTTCTCTCCTTCCCTAATTTCTCCTCATTTTATCCCCCCTTTTGTTTGTGGTGCGTGTTTTTCCTTGTCGTGCCACTCATTTAGACGCTGTCTCCCCTGGTTAGGCCCGTCAGCTGAGTCCAGTTAACACACAACAGCTGGGGATTCCTCCCCTTACCCTCACAGACCCCCAAACACCGACCTTTTGGCGGCTGATGGATGAAAGGCAGCTGGCCCCACCGCGGCGGTGACGGGGCATGAAAAATGATTTCCTTTATGACAGAGAAAACGCACAGGACGCACCAGGTTGAGGGGAGTTCTGACACACCGCCATGCATATGATACCTGTTTTTTTTCTGTGTTTTATTTTACTGGACAGAAGATGATCAGACAATGCGTGAAACGTGCTTAATTCATAGATAAACTAACAGCGTTTGCGTGTTTGATAAATACGTGTTTCCATTTGGGTAGCTATACGAGGTAATACTGTTTACAAATCAGGTTTCCCGTCATGTAGCTTTCTATTGTCCAGCCACTACCCATTTTCCAACCACTACTTTTCTCCTTCCCCCTTATGACACCCAGGTGGTGACAGCTAGGACAGCAGAGTCCCTACCCATCTTCCGAAAGCACCTAAAATCCTACCCTTTCAAAGAGTACCTTAAAAAATCCCCCCCCACACAAAAAAACATTCCTGAACCAACACTTGACTCCCCCCTCCCCCCTAGCTCTGACTTTGCTGATAACTACTTTGTTGAGGAAAAGTGTACTGACTATGCCAAGATGAATGCACTAACTGTAAATTGCTCTGGATAAATAACTAAAATGTAAATGTAGAATGGATGCATGACAGAAAGCATACAGTTCTTTACAGCTTCTCAAAACTCATCAGCTTTGGCAGGGTCATCTCCTGAGAACACGTCCCATAACCACGAAAAAATAACGTCTCTAACTCAACCTTACATGACATAAAACACGGTGGCTCAGACTGCCACAAAAATAGTCGGTGGAGGCCGGCAGAGGCTGGGGAGGGAGAGATGGACGAGGTGAGCTGTCAAGGTGCAACATTTTAGGGCTTTCTAAGTGCTAATAAACGCCCATGCCTCGGCCTCCCAGCAGCCTTTCACACCCGGACCTGTCAGGGCGACAAATTGGAGTTATAAATGAGTGTGTGTCGACTGCTCGGGTCAATGTGGAGGGTGACTGTGACCTGCAGGCCCTCATTATCAGGGGGAGTAAGGCGTTATGGGGGTGGAGAGAGAGAGAGAGCGAGAGAGAGACAACCTTTCCTTTCTTGGACTAACACTCACACTTGTCTTGTTGTTGCTTATTATAACCGTGATATGTGGTTGGCTGACCTAGCTACCTTAAGATGAAGGAACTGTAAGTCGCTCTGGATAAATGACTAAAATGGCTATAATGTAAATGTAGAGAGAGACACAGAGAGAGACACAGAGAGAGAGAGGGAGAGAGAGAGAAACATTGCCTGTGTATGTGTGTGTACATGTAAAGGTGTGTGCAGGGTTGGGGAGTAACGGATTACAAAAAAACTGTAACTGTAATCCGTTACGTTACCAGCAAAAATATTGTAATCAGATTACCGATACTTTTGAAAAAGTAGATAATTACTTCTAGGATTACTTTCAAATTTAGAAGGGATGTTTGCTGAAAATAAATGTCCATGAAACAATTCCCTGTTTTCTTAATTACCTTTCATATTAGCGTCAGTCAACTGAAAAAGTGCTACTTTGATCTTCCCGCCTGAGCAACATACACGGTCACAAATGAAAAAGGTATGGCGCGCCAACGCAGTGCATTTTTTGGATGGCGTTTCAAAGAACAATTTGTGTTCAAAAAAGAAAAGGGCAGGAATGTTACAGTTCAATGCAAACTATGTTTGCCCACGGTAAAGCTGCTGTCGACATCCAGACACTCCACTTCCAAACTGAAGAAACACTTGGAGGAAAGGATGATGATTGGCAGGTGTGGCGTGTTAGCTTGCTTAGCTAGTCTCTAGAGACATAGGTTGTCTTCACAATGTTACCAATGTTCCAGCATAGGTCAGAGATTTCAGAGAGTACTAGCTAGCTAGTGAGTCAGATTTCTAGCTAGCTAGCCTGTTTAGTTTGCTAATTTGCTTGACAACTCTCCTACACTATGTGGTATGCTGCTCACTTAAGGTTGCTCTGTCGGTTGCTTGCTACCGTAGTTAGAAAGATATCATAACAAGTATGTTATTGGGATAATTTGTTAACAATTTCACGAATTAAATCTATTTTAACTAAGATAAATAAGTTGTAGATAGTTGGGTGAGATTTACTGGGCTACATAGCCTAGCTAGCTAACGTAAGCTAAATCAAAAGTAAAAAATTAAAAATGTTTTGAAAGCTAGTTGCACTCTGTAACCCAACATAACAAGATGCTCACTCTCAGGGTTGTTGCTAACTTAGTTAGCTAGCTATTTCAGAGTAACATGCTACCCAAATCAATAAAGCCACACTGCAGTTTTCCTGCTGATCAATTGTTTTTTCAACAAAAATAAATGCCTGTATTATTCAATCATAACTCAAAGTATAATACTGTATTAGTCCACTGTTTCATTTTTATATTTGAGTATTTCTAGACAAACAATATAAACCACCATAGACATCCTTGCATCCACAGCTTTCTCCAGCACCCACTCGTAGCACGCGCTCCAGCAGGTATATCTCACTGGTCCCCCCCAAAGCCAATTCCTCCTTTGGTCGTCTTTCCTTCCAGTTCGCTGCTGCCAATGACTGGAACGAATTGCAAAAATCTCTGAAGCTGGAAACACTTATCTCCCTCACTAGCTTTAAGCACCAGCTGTCAGAGCAGCTCACAGATTACTGCACCTGTACATAGCCTATCTATAATTTTGCCCAAACAACTACCTCTTCCCCTACTGTATTTATTTATTTTGCTCCTTTGCACCCCATTATTTCTATTTCCAATTTGCACATTCTTCCACTGCAAATCTACCATTCCAGTGTTTTACTTGCTATATTGTACTTACCTCGCCACCATGGCCTTTTTTTGCCTTTACCTCCCTTATCTCACCTCATTTGCTCACATTGTATATAGACTTATTTTTCTACTGTATTATTGACTGTATCTTTTGTTTATTCCATGTGTAACTCTGTGTTGTTGTATGTGTCGAATTGCTATTCTTTATCTTGGCCAGGTCGCAGTTGCAAATGAGAACTTGTTCTCAACTAGCCTACCCGGTTAAATAAAGGTGACATTTTTAAAAAAGCATTCAATTTTTTTTTTTTTATGTGTGAGTGGTTACATGTCAAATCAAATTGTATTTGTCACATGCGCCGAATACAACAGGTGTAGACCTTACAGTGAAATGCTTACTTACAAGCCCTTAACCAACAATGCTTTAAGAAGTTAAGAAAAGAAATAAATGTACATGTTCCAACCTCAGCCCTGTGTTTATCAGACAGGGGCAGACTATAGAAAGTGAAACGTGTTTCAAAAGGGTGGACAAAAGTTTTGAAAAGCTACAATCCTTAATGGGAACAATAACAAGGTGCTCACTCCACTGTTATTTTACTTATACTGTAGTGTCATAGTTAAGTAGTTACATTATGCTTTTTCAGAGGATGCATAACAATCAATAGACGACCCTGAGCAGGAAAGTCAGCCAGATGACATGGAGGAATGCAGAGATGCACAGCCATCTACAGATGGCCAAAAAGGGACATTTTGTACACCATTGAAACAAGCAAAACTACAACCAGGAGGACCACACACCTCACAAAGCCAGGTTAATCACCTGGTATTTGGCTTCATCATAGAGGATGTCCAACCATTTTCACTAGTAGAGGTGCCTTCATTCTGCAAGCTAGTAGAAGTAATCAGTGGTGGGAGAAGGGTCATGTGTAGAAATAATTTAATGCAACGAATTGAAAGGGAATTTGAGTTCATGAAAGAAGCTCTATCCACCAAACTCCAGACTGTAAAGTCAGTCTGCACCACAGCAGACATCTGGTCTGCCCATAACAGAAGCTTCTTCGGCATGACATGCCACTGGATCGAGGAGGACACCTTGGAGAGGAAGTCAGCTGCTTTGGCTTGTGCGAGACTGAGAGGACGTCATACCTACAATGGGATTGCTGCCAAGTTAAAATGCAGTCTTTGAAATTCAGCACAAAGTGAAGGCCACTTGACAGACAATGGAAGCAACTTTGTAAAGACATTCCGGGAGTTCAATGGAAATGAAGAGGAGCAAGATGAGACGGATGATGGAGACTTTGAGGTTTGATGATGTTGTAACGGATCTCCTGTTCGTCGGATGAGGAGTAGCAAGGATCGGACCAATGTGCAGCGTGGTAAGTGTTCGTCATTTTATTAAACTGAACTGAACACTACAATACAAAGTAAACAAAAAAGAACAACCGAAAACAGTTCCGTCTGGAAACTAATACTAAGACAGAAAACAATCACCCACAACACACAATGAAAAACAGGCTACCTAAATATGGCTCCCAATCAGAGACAACGACTGACACCTGCGTCTGATTGAGAACCATACTAGGCCAAACACATAGAAATATAACATACAGAACAAAACATAGAAAAACAACATAGAATGCCCACCCCAACTCACGCCCTGACCGAACTAAAATAAAGACATAAAAAAGGAACTAAGGTCAGGACGTGACAGTTGTGGGTGCGATTCTTGAAGAGGAGGTTGAGCAATACCTTTTTTCTCCCTTTACATCAACATTGTGTGGCACACACCCTCAACCTCATCGCCACCAATGAGGTGGACAAAGCTGCATCCCAAGGTCCATCACAAAAATTGTACAGAAGTGCAATGTCAAAATGTTCCAGCATTTGGAACAAAGCACACAATTCCACATTAGCTTCAGGCAATAGAGGACATTGCAAGCATGAAAGTAATTGTGCCATGTATGACAAGATGGAGCTCAGAGTACCGTGCCATCTCCAAACTCATAGCCCTCACAGATGACCAGCTGGGGCAAATCGGTGAAGAACTGGGTGTGAGCAGCAAACTACATCCTTGTGAGATTGCTTTTCTCAAGGAGCCACTCACATTCTCTATTGATCTTCTTCAGGGAGAGAAGAACTGTTTTCTTGGCTTACTTATCCCAACAATCCTAAGCTTGAAGTCTAAGCTCTCAGAGAAAATGCCTCTTGCGACATTCTCATCACTGCGGTCATTGAGGCTACAGACCTCCGGTTTTGACCTATGCTAAGCACCCATGAGGCAAAAATGGCAACTGCTTCCGTGACAAAGTTTTGACTGTGTTGGCTCAACCCTGGAAAGAGAGAGGAGATGCGGAGCACATTAGTTCAAGAAGCAGCTTCTGTGGGGAACACGCAGGTTGATGAGGGAGCTCAGAATGAGTCTGATGAGTCAGACAACAACAACGGCCAGTAGCACTGCAGAGGACGAGGTGAGGAAGTACCTCGAAGACAAAGACAAGTCTTTGGAATCCTTGAAATCGTTCCCCATAGTCCGGAACTTGTTTCTGAAGTACAACACTACACTGCCCTCCAGTGCCCCAGTTGAGCGCCTTTTCAGCTATGGTGGAAACCTGTTTACCTGTCAGCCAAACAGTATGTCTGATGCTCATCTAGAGAATGTCCTCTTGCTGCGATAAAATAGCAATTTCTGCCTTCAATCATCTGAGTAGGCTAGCTTCAGAATAGGCCTACTGCAATGCCATGTCTGATATGTGGGTTTATTGCAACTAGCTGCACTTTTTTTGATTAAACTTAAAAAACTACTTGTTGGCGTAGATGTGTGTTGTACACTGTGCACGTTGTAAAAAAAAAATCTTCTATTTTTCTATTTCTCATTTTAGTCATTTAGCAGGCGCACTTATCCAGAGCGACTTACAGTAAGTAGTGAGTGCATACATTTTCATACTTTTTTGTACTGGTGTCCGGTGGGATAAGTGTTTCGCAACATCCATGTTGCTGTGTTACTTAAGGCCTTACTTATACCTGGTTTTAACATGTATCCTTTGTCCTGAACATTGTGTTTGTGCCCACATTTTTAGACAGGTGTACCTGATTAAAAGACGCATTGCGGTCTGACTGTGATCAGATCTTATAGGTGTAAATGGACAAGATCAGGATGAAGGACGCATGTTAGAGGCAGGTATACAGGGCTTAAATACATTTTTGTCACAATGTTTTGTGATGTGTTCTAATGTGGCTCTGATTAGTGGCTCAAACATCAATAAATGTTGTTAAATTGATAATAATATTTGATTTCTTGTGTGTTTTACGGGTGAAGTAATCCAAAAGTAACGGAAAGTAATCAGACTACGTTACTGAGTTTAGGTAATCCATAAGTTACATTACTGATTACCCTGGGTGTGTGTATATGTGTAGCCTACAGTTTACAGTTTGTGTGTGCGGAGGACCAATAAGCTCCTTGGTAACAGTGAGTTAGAGGGAGGGAGGAGAGGGTAATTTATGGGGGTTGGCTTGGCCTCCACCCTCTCCTGAATGCATCTCCTCCCCCCAACAGTCAGCCCCATGCCTCAGGCCTACTAGGCTAGTTTGATTGAAAGAGACATATTTCAAGTCAAGATGGGCTGTATTAAAATACAACTTGGCAACCGAAATGTTCTGACACCCACCCCCTTCTTCTCCCATCACGCTATCACACACCCCCTCTCCCTTTCTATCTTTCTTCACCCTCTCTCCCCTTCTCCCTAGCCCTCTTCCCCCAAAAGCAGCACTGGTCTGTTTCAGCCTTGGAAAGCAGCCTGTGGACACACACACCTCTTTGGGGTGTTCACATAGTGCCTCGCTTCATTGTCCATTCCCATCTCCTATATTGGTGTTCCTGCTCTGGCTGTGCTCACCCGACCAGGGGTAAGAGGTTAATCCCCAATACACCTTCCATGTTTGTGGGTGGGGGAGGCTGCTATGTGTGTGTGTATATGTGTGTGTAGATATATATTTGGGCTACAGTCCCCCAGGACTGAGCGCCATAATTCAAGAGAGTACGATAGAGCAACATGTCTGCTGCCAGGCAAGAAGCCCTCTCCAACCTCTCTGCCGTCACACTGGGGCATTCTTACTGAAGCCAGTTCCGAAGCAACGTTCCAAATGGGCCTTGGTCAGAAGTACTGCACTATAAGGAAATAGGGTGCCACTTGGGATGCATACTATGTCTCGTGAACAGCACCAACAAAGGGCTAGCTGTTACCTAAATAACTAGGGGAGGGTGGGTAAGTTGTGTCATGCTTGTTTCTAGGAAACCATACACAAAATGAATAATTTGACCAAATATTTAGGAAGAGGTAATCATTTCATGTAGTCTAAAGGAAAAAAACACATGGAAAAAGTGGTAAGCAATAAAGGGTGCAGCTGTTTGTTCACCCGCCAGCAATTGCTAATAACCCATCCGCAACCGCCCGACTATACAGTGCATTTGGAAAGTATTCAGACCCCTTGACTTTTTCCAAATTTTGTTACGTTACAGCCTTATTCTGAAATTCATGAAATTGTTTTTTTCTCTAATCAATCTACACACAATATCTCATAATGACAAAGCAAAAAAAGGTTTTAGAATTATTTATTTTTAAAGCTGAAATTCAGACCCTTTACTCACTACTTTGTTGAAGCAGCCTTGGCAGCGATTAGAGCCTCGAGTCTTCTTGGGTATGACGATACAAGCTTGGCACACCTGTATTTGGGGAGTTTCTCCCATTTTTCTATGCAGATCCTCTCAAGCTCTCAAGATCCTGTCAGGTAAGATGGGGAGTGTTGCTGCACAGCTATTTTCAGGTCTTTCCAGAGATGTTAGATCGTGTTTAAGTTCGGGCTCTGACTGGGCAACTCAAGGACAAGGACTTAGTCGAAACCACTCCTGAATTGTCTTGGCTGCATGCTTAGGGTTGTTCTCCTGTTGGAAGTTGAACCTTTGCCCCTGTCTAAGGTTCTGAGCGCTCTGGAGCAGGTTTGCATCAAGGATCTCTCTGTACTTTGCTCCGTTCATATTTCCATCGATCCTGACTAGTCTCCCAGTCCCTGTAGCTGAAAAACATCCAGACAGCATGATGCTGCAACCACCATGCTTCACCGTAGGGATGGTGCCATGTTTCCTCCAGACGCTTGGCATTCAGGTCAAATAGTTCAATATTGGTTTCATCAGACCAGAGAATCTTGTTTCTCATGGTCTGAGAGTCTTTAGGTGCCTTTTGGCAAACTCATGTGCCTTTTACAGAGGAGTGGCTTCTGTCTGGCCACTACCACAAAGCCTGATTGGTGGAGTGCTGCAGAGATGGTTATCCTTCTGGAAGATTCTCCCATCTCTACAGAGGAACTCTGGAGCTCCTTCAGAGTGACCATCGGGATCTTGGTCACCTCCCTGACCAAGGCCCTTTCCCCCGATTGCTCAGTTAGGCCAAGCGGCCAGCTCTAGGAAGAGTCTTGGTGGTTCCAAACTTCTTCCATTTAAGAATGATGGAGGCCCCTGTGTTCTTGGGGACCTTCAATGCTGCAGACATTTTGGTGTCCTCCTCCAGATCTGTGCCTCGACACAATACTGTGTCGGAGCTCTACGGACAATTCCTTCAACCTCATGGCTTGGTTTTTGCTCTGACATGCACTGTCAACTGTGGGACCTTATATAGACACGTGTGTGCCTTTCCAAATCATGTCCAATCAATTGAATTTACCACAGGTGGACTCCAAGTTGTAGAAACATCTCAAGGATGATCAATGGAAACAGGATGTACATGAGCTCAATTTCGAGTCTCATAGCAAAGGGTCTGAATACTTATGTAAATAAGGTATTTCTGTTTTGTATTTTAATACATTTGCAAACATTTCTAAAAACCTGTCTTTGCTTCGCCATTTTGGGGTATTGTGTGTAGATTGAGGAAGAAAAATATGT
Source organism: Salvelinus namaycush (assembly GCF_016432855.1). Taxonomy (NCBI): domain Eukaryota; kingdom Metazoa; phylum Chordata; class Actinopteri; order Salmoniformes; family Salmonidae; genus Salvelinus; species Salvelinus namaycush. The sequence continues at coordinate 39,466,634 of NC_052309.1, read as the reverse complement.
ATTTGATACATTTTAGAATAAGGCTGTAAAGTAACAAAATGTGGAAAAAGTAAAAGGGTCTGAATAGTTTCCGAATGCACTGTATGTTATAAAATGAAAATCTGTGGCACGCACCCGACTCTTACCTGCTAATATAGAAAACACGCTGTAGGCTACAGTCAGACACAGTGGACATTTTTTAGGACAGAGAGTGCAGGATTGTTTTTGTCTGATTAAGATGTTTCTGCTTATAATTTCCGACATTTGGTAGGCTACTTGTTAGTCAACTTGTCTATAATTAGATACATCAAGTGAAACTTTATTTGTCACTGTGAAATGCTTACTTACAAGCCCTTAACCAACAGTGCAATTCAAGAAGAGTTAAGAAAATACGAAAGTAACACAATAAAATAACAATAATGAGGCTATATACAGGGGGTACCGGTACCGAGTCAATGTGTGGGGGTACAGGTTGGTTGAGGTCATTTGTACATGTAGGTAGGGGGGAAGTGACTATGCATAGATAAGATAATAAACAGTGAATTACAAATGGAGGGGGGGTTGTCAATGTAAATAGTTTGGTGGCCATTTGGTTAACCCTCCTGTTGTGTTCCGGTCGAATTGGACCGATTTGCAAGTGTTCTCTCTGAAAAATGTAGTTCATTTAATCTGATTGTCATAAGGTTCCTTGACTTTGTCCACACAGGGCATCTGAACACACAAAATACATTTGGATGATTTTCATTAAATTTGGGGTGTTTTATTTTGTACACCTGTGGTGTTCCCGGTCAAAAATGACCGGTCATTAGAAATTAATGGGTGAGACTACACTTAGTGTATAAAATTGAGTTCAGGCACATGCCCATTCATCAGATGGACACACTTCTTCTCCCAGACCCCCACATGCATGTGTCTGAGCACACACACACACACACACACACACCTCACTCCCCTTCTTGGCTTCCATGGCAACCCCCACGGGAACCTTTCCCCAATCAAATCTTTCCTCCACGGGAACCACACCTGTTGGCATTCTCACAAACAATCACAACATTGTTTCAATAATAATAACTTTTATCGCAGCTATGGTATATAAAGCTTTTTTGAGGCCTTGCTCACAATTCATTCTGTGGCAGCACAATGACCAAACGATATACTGTATGTGAGGCTCTTGATCATATCTTTGATCATGACACTGGTGAGGAGGACAGAGGCCAGGAAACTGACAGTGAAGATGCATTAGAGGAGGAAGTGTCAGAAGTTGAAGACAACACAGAATATGATCCAAACCAAAAGACAACCGAGACAATCCAGTGATGAGGAAGAGGGCCCTGCTGAGGTTGTTGTTACATTCCAGTCAAAGAATGGGAATTTGTCCTGGTCTTCATCCCCACCTGAGAGGTTGGCTGTCGGCTGAAAATATTATCAGGATGACCCCAGGGTCAAATGAGATACGCCATATCCCGGGTTGATGACATAAAACTATTCCTGACAGAGTCAATCGCAACTATAGTGATAAACATGACCAACTTGGAGGGGAGACGCGTTTACAAAGACAACTGGAAGGAGGTAGACCGGACAGACGTCCAAGCATACGTGGGTCTCTTGATTTTGGCTGGTGTGTACAGAAACTAATCTACCACCAGTTTATGGGATGCAGAGTCTGGTCGGGCAATTTTTCGTACCACTATGTCACTCCAGATATTTCACGTGTTGTCACAGGTGATTCGCTTCAACAACCGTGATACAAGACCAGGCCGCCGTCAACAAGACAAGCTGGCAGCTATCAGAGAGGTTTGGCACAAGTGGGTGGAGCGCCTGCCACTCATCTATAAACCAAGTCCAGGCACATGCAACAACCACCACGTATTGTCCAACGTGCATGAGAACACACAAAATGTAACCACCATTGATTGACAGATTGTGAACATTTAAATGTTTTTGTCATTGATAGAAATACTGTTATTGTTACTGTTGTTCTTTAATGTGTTCAGACATTAATTTTGTAATATGATAAAGTTTTCATGTGTAGTTCTGGGCTTATGTCCTTTCTTTACTAATAAAATCCTACCGGTCAGTTTTGACCGGGAACACAACAGATGTTATTTTGTATCACTATTAAACAATTTGAAATGGTTTCAAAACAAATGTCCTTGTTAAACTTTGACACAAAGTAGTCTGTGATAAATAGAACAATATGTTTCATCTGAGTATTTGTTATAGTAAAAAAAAACATACATTATGCATTTTTCACTCAAAAACGAGTTGTATGAGCTCAGGTCAATAAGGCCTACAGGCCATAAATAGCAAATGGAAGTGACAAACTTGTAATGTTCACAAGAACTTAAGTTCATATAAAGATCTAACACAACATTAGGTGATAATATAAGTATTATTATGGATTTATAATCAGCTATAATTGGGTGGTCATTTTGGACCGGGAACACAGAATTAATAAATATGAAACAAACACAACAGGGTTAATTGTTCAGTAATCTTATGGCTTGGGTGTAGAAGCTTTTAAGGAGTCTTTTTGTCCTAGACTTGGCGCTCCGGTACCGCTTGCCGTGCGGTAGTAGAGAAAGCAGTCTATGACTTGGGTGACTGGAGTCTCTGACAATTTTATGGGCTTTCCTCTGACACCGCCTATTATATAGGTCCTGGATGGCAGGAAGCTTGGCCCCAGTGATGTACTGGGCCGTACGCACTACCCTCTGTAGCGCCTTACGGTCAGATACCCAAGCAGTTGCCATACCAGACGGTGATGCAACCGGTCAGGATGCACTTGATGGTGCAGCTGTAGAACTTTTTGAGGATCTGGGGACCATGCAGCTTCTCTTCTGTTACTATATGTTGTCCTAGAAGACGAAATAAACCCTTGCTCACCAGAATAATGTCATAAATCGATAGAATGAATGCTTCAATCTAGTTGACATCGGTAAAGATGTCTCTGTCATCTCTGCTTCTTTCACGGAGCAAAGACGTTTAGGGACCGGGGAGAAAATGCAATAACTCAACCCCCCAAAAAACTGGAACCTTTTCAAAATGTCTAAACGACATCAGTTTGACCGGTTGTAAGGAAATAGAAAGCTGTGAAAATGACTCATTCAAGACTGTAAATTAATAACAATGATTCATTATTTTTTCATTCAATAACTGTAATGTAAATGGCGTACAGTGCAACACAATGGGGCAGTTGTCTAAATGATCAGCAGCCGATTAAAAAAATCTAACTGTCGCATAATAGTGACTAACTTCTGCTAAACTTGAGAGGTGCATCCCAGCCTCCTCTACAGTTGAATACATTAGTCTCACGCTAAGTGACTTTGAAAAGTATACTTTCTTCCAAAATGCAGTCATTTTAGCTTTGAAGGACACTTCAAACAGACAGACAGAAGTATGTTGCGTCAAAAAACTTGGATGAAAGGCTCCTTGGATAACGTTATTTACCAAAAACAAGCACTTCAGACTGGCAGAGGTTAGAGGAAGAAGGAGCTTCACAGCAGGAGGCCTGTTATTACAAACACTATGTCCACTTGTTATTCAGTGCCTCTGTCATGTCTGTGAAGTGTGTGTGTGTATGTAACAGTCAGCAGTGTGTGTGCGTGTGTGTGTGTGTGTGTGTGTGTGTGTGTGTGTGTGTGTGTGTGTGTGTGTGTGTGTGTGTGTGTGTGTGTGTGTGTGTGTGTGTGTGTGTGTGTGTGTGTGTGTGTGTGTGTGTGTGTGAGCAAAGTATACACCCCTTCACCACTGGATAGAAGGACTGACTGGATAGAAGGACTGACCCAAAACAATTGAATGACAAAAACAAAGAGAGGGGGCATGGTGAGAGCGCGGAGGGAGGAGGGCGGGGGACCTGCCCCTTTTGCCCCCCAAGCGTAGTCCTTTTGAATGCAGATACACCCAACAATAAATCCATTACTGAGGTGGTCTAATCTGTGTGGCCAGCTAATAGAGACATTGTCTGCCCTGGAAGAGGATTACTTTAATCTAGTAATGGTCTGCCTTGGCCTATGTTAGGGGAGCATGGGGCCATGAGGACCCCCTTTGTCCAGTGGGGCAGTTGCCCCCATTCTCCCTAATTCCCCCCACTGCCCTCTCTGCTTTGTCTACTGTACTCAAGCCATCTGGAGAAAACTGAAAACAAAAAAAGCTGCTCCACCACAACAGTAGTCTTCTCACAATCATCAAGGATATGAGAATTGAAGATGAGAATCTCCCCCACCCCCTCCACTGTAGTTCAGTCCGATAATGAAGATCTCTGAATACTAATCAAAGTCTGATAAGTCATTTAAAATGACGTTTCAAAAGGTGCTTAAGAGAGGAGGAATCCCAAGTAATATATTTAAGAGTGTTTCATGGCTTAAAAAAATAAAACAACGACAAAAATACATCACCGCCCGGGGAAATGGCATAAAATAAGTGTAGGGGCACAATGGTTTAGTCGGTGTGATGTTTAGTGTGAGAATGCAGCCCGGAGGCACTGTCGTTGAACAAGGAGTTGATGAGATGCCAAACATATAAAGGTCTCAGCCATTTGCAAAAAGCTGTATGACAATAACATTGCCATAAAATGCACATAAACAAATCATAAAAAGCTTCATTGAACTAAATTATTTTATTTATTTATTAAGTCACTCTTAAATCTTTTCAGAAAATGTGACATCCCACCATGTTTCCCAAAGCCAAAATGGTTGATCTGGTATTTTTGTAGTACCGTATCCAGAAGAGAAACTTGAAATTGTTGTGCCTTTACTGTAAAATCTATTCAATTAAATTGGTTATCTCAAGTTGGAAAGCGCGCAAAAAGATCAACTGCGTCATGCAGATTTACTCAAAGAATGTGTGTGGGCTCGGAAGCTTTCTTGGTGCCCACCATTCAATGAGGGACAGCTTGCCAAATCCCAAACACCTCTATATCCGCCTTCCCTCAGGAGCCAACGCAGGGTTAAGAAAACGAGTTCTGAACATAGTCTGTAGACTGACTCACACACACACAACAGCAGAGAAAGATGACAGAAATGCAGAATCTGGACTGGGACTGGGCAGTGAGCAAGAATGCAAGCTACAGATATAGGATCTTAATTTGAGCCAGTTTGCTATAGCAGAAAAATAATCCTGCAGCAAAGGAAATGTGAATTATTATGTGGATTATAATTAATATAATGTTTTTGTAGGGATTGATCCATTTTCATTGGAGCAAATAAAGTATTTTAAAGTGTAAATTATAAACTTTAGAAGCCTTTTTAAACCTCGACTACACTAGGGAAGATTCCTGCAACAACAGGATGATGAAATTAAGATACGACATCTGTATATTGGGTGCCCACGTTGGTGGTAAGAAACAGGTCGGTTTTCAATAATTGTATGTGTGCTTATTCGCTCCATTGTTGTTAATAGCAGTTTATTTCTCCCAGACAGACCAACCGCCACATCGGGGGATTTGGAATAGACGCTTTCGCAAACACAGCCAGGCCAGTGACAATGCCAGACACCGCACTGTTCTAGCATCGAGAAGAATATGCCAACCAATTACACTGTTGGGTCATTGACACCTTTGTACACTACTGAAATGTTTTATTATTTACAATGGTGGCCTACCCCGGCCAAACCCGGACGATGCTGGGCCAATTGTGCGCCCGCCCTATGGGACTCCCAATCACAGCCGGATGTGATACAGCCTGGATTCAAACCAGAGACTGTAATGATGCCTCTTGCACTGAGATGCAGTGCCTTAGACCACTGCGCCACTTGCGAGCCCTAATTTGAGGTACATGTCATCACATTTGTGTATTGGATAGAGATAGGATAGGAGGCAGATTAAATAGGAGGCTGTTTGTGTGTGTTCCTACAGATGTGGGATCTTCATTTGATCACTCTCTGCAGGAGAACGTTCCTGTAATGCAGGAAATTAAAAACTAGTAGTGTATTTAAAAAAGCTTCTGAAGTTTGTAATTTCCACTTTGAAATTTCAGACTTGATATTTCCTTTTGAAAAATGGATCAACCACTACAGGATTATTTTCCTGCTTTAGCAAACTGGATCAAATTAAGATTCTACATCTGTATGCTATTCAATTCCCCTGGGTGATGCCAACTTTCTTAGTTTGCTGTATAAGTTATGCTAGGTGTCAGCAAGCTCTCCTGACTTTGTGCATCATCTAGTTGTTGTTGGTTGCAGCTGAGACAGATGGGCAGGCTAGTCATCTCTGACACTTCAGTCTCATCTCGGAGACGGTCAAGACCACTGCGTCAGTGGATGAGCATCCTGCTGTCTCAGTCCAGTCATGACGTATGGGCACCTTCTGGGCAGCGTGATGGCTTCCAATGAACACTTGGCCCAGGAACAGATGGCAAAGGTGTACTTTCTACTGACCCTCTGCCCACCGCAGTGCCCAGTTCTCATCAAATGTGCTGAGCGGTGTTTACCCTGTGCCCATTAATGTGCCTTGCACATGAAGACTCCCAAACAACTCCCTCTAGCATGGCACAGAAGGGGGGGTGGGGAGTTCAACTACACCCATTTCCCCCACGTCAACAAACTCCAAACCAGATGGATCTGTGACAAATCCATTTAGATCCAGTCGAATGACTTAAGCTCTTCTCTGACCTTTCCAACTCTGGAGCGGTGGTCATCTTAAGGTGAATTTCAGCTCAGAGAATTCATTAAAAAAACATATTGTAGAAATCAATAGAGAGTTTAAACGTCTGTTTGCTCGGTTATTTGCGGAGGGTCAAACGCAGCTAAATCCCCTTGAAATGTGCTTTTAATACAACAGCATACGGTTTTGTCCTATCATTAGGCAAAGGCCACATTGAACGCCCAAAGTGTAATGCGTCTGTCAATAAAAAGTTCCCAGAGTCAATTAAGCGGAAACTTGACTTTGAAACGGCCTCTCGGCTGGCAGGCAGCAGGCTCCTGGGGAAGAGGACAACACAACAAAATAAATGGAATAATAAAGCAGCCGTAAGTAGAACTATAAACAGCACCATATTCACCGAGCCTGACCCCACAGGAGTTGCCTTGGGGACAAGAATGGGAGTTGATCTATTTTCGCAACTGCAACTCATTTCCAAACAACATGCTTCTGAGATAACCGAACAAATCGAAGGAATTCTGTAATCACAGTATAACCCGGTTACAGGACTCTGATTCAACGCGTAAAAATCGACCTCGCACATCTAGGAAATATATCTTGCCTAATACTCCTACACTTGCATAACAGTTTGGGAACTAACATAATCTGACAGACGGTTGAGGTCAGTAGGAGGGTCTGGTGTATTTAACAGTGTGGTGGAATAGCCCGCGTAGATAGTGATCTGTATCAATGAGAGATAATGGAGCTTGATTAGTCACAACGGTCGGAGTGGGATTTTATTGTTTTATTGTAAACCTGGATGCTTCTGCTGTAACCCAGGACACACAATGGCCCTGCAGATGCCCCAGCATTCATTAGCATGGGGGCAGGGGTAGTGTGTGTGTGGGGGGGGGGGGGGGGGGGGGGGACTGTTCCTCACACCACCTGTTGTCATGTCCTCTTGACCCCCATCCTCTCCAGACACACACACACACACACCACTGGCCACAGGCCACCAGCACGACCTCAGTCTCATTAGCCCCAGTCTGGTCTTATTAATTCATGATCCTCTGAGGAGGACAGGTTTGGCCGGTGGGCCCAGCTCAATGACCACCAGACGGAAGGGGGACCAGAGGGACCAGCCAGAGGGTCCTGGCCTCACCTTGGCCATCTGACCCCTCCTTTTGTGTTTAGCCCCCCTGGTCATAGTCCTGTCCTCTGCCCTTTCCTCAGCCCCCATGAGCCTGGCAGCAGGCACATTGATTCCATTAGTTAAGCCTGGACACACAGGAGGGCTCAAACAGTCTAAACTCAAAAACAGACCAATTCAGAGAGATCAACTCCTAGACTATCCAACTCAGAGACTAATTAAGAGACATAGCAACTCAGAAACAGACTAGCTCAGAGAGATCTACTCCTGAAGGGCTTCAAAGAGAGAGAAGACCATATCTTCTAGCACAGTACCAGTGGGCACTTTAAGTGGAAACACATTGGCACACAAAGGCATTTAACATAGCTGATCACTGGAGACCAGATACTTGGAGAACTTCCTCAGGTAGTTGACTTTCAGACTGGCAAAGCCAGTTGTAACCGAAAAGCTTTATCGAAACGGATGCTTTCACGATCAAAGTGAAAGAAAACAGGCTATTGCCACTCGTCCAATTACGAGTAAAAAAAAAAAAAAGAGATTTCTCAACGATCTCTTGAAGAGGAGTTCAGACAACAGAGAAAATGCATCAATGGTGACAAATTGCTTTGGAACTACTGACTGGTACAACTGGCAAGAAAATATGTCCTAATCTCTGCTGAACTCTACAGGCCCGGGCCTGTATTTCTGCTCTTAGCTGGACGTGAGGTTGGAAATTGCTCAGTGTGGAGCGTGAAGCAGTTATGGAGCACCATGGCCCATATTGGCCCTAACCCATCGGATTAATAACAGAGGGCAGCCAGCCTGGAGCTGCCTGAGGAGAGCGTGCCCTGTAGCAGCTTGGCCATTTGAAGAGGGGAGGAGGGCAACTCAGACACCCTTATCTGCCAAGTAACCCCCTTCCTCCCCATTCCTAATCCCTTAAAACCTCAAAATACATTTTCTGGAGGAGTGGTGTGTGTGTGTGTGTGTGTGTGTGTGTGTGTGTGTGTGTGTGTGTGTGTGTGTGTGTGTGTGTGTGTGTACGCACATCTTACTTCCGGAGCATTGGCCCCAGGGCTGTCTCGTGGTTGGGGTCCTCTGAGATGGTTGGGAGTTTTAGGGTGAGCGATATTGGCCAGGGCTGTCTCGTGGTTGGGGTCCTCTGAGATGGTTGGTTTTAGGGTGAGCGATATTGGCCAGGGCTAAGCTCCATAAAAGGAGGGTTGAAAGCATTTGACTTTCACTGCTCCCTCAGTAAAAACGCAGTTTCTGTGTTTTGAGGGACAGAGGGTATAGTCTGTCATGGGGCAAAGACAGCCTTCACAATAATTGAACTCTAACAAATATGTGTATATTGCTGTCAATACTGTTTACTGGGGCTCTCCAACCCTGTTCCTGGAGAGCTAGCCTTCTGTAGGTTTTCGCTCCAACCCCAGTTGTAACTAACCTGATTCAGTTTATTAACCAGCTAATTATTGGAATCAGATTGCTAGATTAGGGTTGGAGTGAAAACTTCCTGGACAGTAGCTCTCCAGAACAGGGTTGAAGAGCCCTGCTGTATACAAACAGTTTGTCGGATATGCTACTTACATCATCCTATAACAGAAAGAAAGAGGACCAAATGGCAGCTCTTGAAAAAGGAATGTGGTAACTGTAGCCTACCAGGCTTCGTTCTAAAGCACTGAAAACCCGGCAACCAATACAAACTAAGAAACTATCCTCAACTCATATCAGGGAAAACTATTCATAAAACAGCAACAAAAAAAAAACTGAAATATGCAAATTACCCGTTGTGTTATCAAAAGGAATTACATAATGAAATCCTAATGCAATAGCACATCGGCTAATCTAATAGTGAAATCAAATTGGCCGTCCACGTTTTATTTGAGCAGAGCAGATTGCAGCAGTGCCCTGTTGTGAAAAGCTGCCATTCTCACAGGGTTTTCTATAGTGTGTGTGTGTGTGTGTGTGTGTGTGTGTGTGTGTGTGTGTGTGTGTGTGTGTGTGTGTGTGTGTGTGTGTGTGTGTGTGTGTGTGTGTGTGTGTGTGTGTGTGTGTGTGTGTCTGGGTGGCGTGAATGTGTGTGTGTGTGATGATTTCAGGGGCTAACATCTGCTACCTGGAAACAGCCACAGTTGGCTGTTCTATCTTCACTTTCCCTTTCCAGTGACAGTTGTTACATTTTGCTTGAGCTAAGGATTGCCTCTCCTCTCTGTCAATGCTATGCAGTGCTATACTTGATCAATTTCTGACAACTTGGCTCAAACACACCTCTCTATCCCCAAGAGCCAAAATGGCCAAGGCACTTACTTGCCACTTCCAGTGATGCGTTGCGACTGACGGCCTCGCCTAGGTAGTTGCGTGCCACACACACATAGACCCCCTCGTCGGGTTTGCTCCGTCGACCGTGGACGATACGCAGGAAGAACAGGGAGCCGCTGGGCAGCAGCATACGGTGGGAGCGTGGATCTTCCCTGTCCGTCTCCACTCGTTCGCCATCTTTGTACCACTCCACCATGGGGCTGGGACGCCCCTCTGCCTTGCAGTTGAGGGTGGCCGGCTCGCCCTTGGACACGATCAGGTCAGAGGGGTGCTCCACGATTCGCGGGGGGGCATCCTCCAACCTGGGTCGGGATCCTGGAATAGAGAGAGGGGGTAAATAATTAAGTGTACTCTGTTGTAGAGGTATTGACAGTTTCAACAGACGCAAAATTCCGAGATCTGACCCGGGTCCTAAATTCAGACTTTTGTCTTGGATCTGGGTCGGGTCTGATATAATTGCCACGGGTCTCGGATATGTGCAATTAAAATGTATTTACCGACTGAACCCAATTGAACCTGTCCTCTGTTAATTTAGTCTTTGTGTAATGAGAACTGCGCAAGTTTGTTATCTGTCAACCAATTACAATTCAATAAAACGTATAGCTTATGTCCAGCTGAAACTGGTTCTGGCTGCTCACCTCACATGCACCTGCTGCTGAGGAGAGAGAGAAGAGAGAGAGTAAAAGGAGCCCTGGCCTAGGCTACTGTTGATTGCGATCATTGAGTAGTTTTTCATTGAAGTAAAACGAAAGTTAGAGGAGAAAGAGTACAGTGAAAAGTAGCTGACAAGGGTAATGCCTTTGGGGACAAATGTTTATATTGTAGTGAACAAAGAGGAGAAAAACATTGCCGCGGCCAAATGGACTATGTGCAACTCGCTATTCAGGTTTGATGCAATTTTCTACCTTTAATTTATTTATTTTCGTATTCATTATCAATTGTTTAGTAATTACTATTATTATTGTAAATTATTATTATAATAATTATTATTGTAGTCCTATGTAATAATATAAACCAGTTATTTAAATATCCTATGCAAAAAGTGTTTTGTTTCATTTTGTTGAGACATTTCATTGACTAAATTAAGTTTTGTCTTTTGCATTTTGTGCTCCATTTAGTTTAAGGTTAAAAGTAGGCCTGTTGTAATATAAATAGCATTAGCCTATTGCTGTCATTGGTTGGGTAGGCCTACAGTGGACAATCACCTTTGTTGGTAATAGCTGCAATATAGGCCTAGCCTGTTCAAAACTTTTTTTAAGGTTTCATTGAGCCATTTTTATTGGCCAAATGAAGTTCCAGCTGGAATGTTGTGTTGCCGCAATATAATACAATTACCGGAAGGCCTACTATGCTACTCGCACTCAAACCATGAAAAGGAAAAACCAAAGAGGGCAAGATGCAAAACTTAATTTAATGCTGCAATATAACCTGTTGTTATTTTCCCTATAACAATGACTTGACTTGATTTTGATATTACCCTAAAAGTTAAGCAACTTTAATGAAGGTTTGGTGTGGTATGGCTATTATTAGGCTTAGCTACTGCAGGCCTATGAAGGCAGTGCAAACTGGCTGAGGAGTATTTTTCTCTGCTCTGCTTTCTCTGCTCTGCACTCATACTGGAGTAATAAAGGTCTAGTGAAATGTACATATATTTGGGGGATTTATCAGGGGGTGCACCCTAAGCTCCCCTGAGAATTCAACCCCTTGACTTTTTCCACATCTTGTTACGTTACAGCTTTATTTTACAATTTGATTAAATATTTTTTCCCCTCATCAATCTACACACAATGCACCATAATGACAAAGCAAAAACTGGTTTTTAGACATTTTTGCAGATTTATTAGGAAAAAAAACTGAAATATTACATTTACATAAGTATTCAGACCCTGTACTCAGTACTTTGTTGAAGCACCTTCAGCAGCGATTACAGCCTCAAGTCTTCTTGGGTATGACGCTACAAGCTTGGCCCACCTGTATTTGGGGAGTTGTATTTCGATCAGGTTCAAGTTCAGCTCTGGCTGCGCCACTCAAGGACATTCAGAGACTTGTCCCGATGCCACTCCTGCATTGTCTTGGCTGTGTGCTTAGTGTAGTTGTCCTGTTGGAAGGTGAACCTTTGCCCCAGTCTGAGGTCCTGAGCGCTCTGGAGCAGGTTTTCAACAAAGATCTCTCTGTACTTTGCTTTGTTCATCTTTCCCTCATTCCTAACTAGTCTCCCAGTCCCTGCCACTGAAAATCATCCCCACAGCATGATGGTGCCACCACCATGCTTCACCGTAGAGATGGTGCCAGGTTTCCTCCAGATGTGATGCTTGGCATTCAGGCCAAAGAGTTCAATCTTGGTTTCATCAGACCAGAGAATCTTGGTTCTCATTGTCTGAGAGTCCTTTAGGTGCCTTTTGGCAAACTCCAAGCGGGCTGTCATGTGCCTTTTACTGTGGAGTGGCTTACGTCTGGCCACTCTACCGTAAAGGCCTGATTGGTGGAGTGTTACAGAGATGGTTGTCCTTCTGGAAGGTTCTCCCATCTCCACAGAGGAATACTGGAGCTCTGTCAGAGTGACCATCTGGTTCTTGGTCACCTCCCTGACCATGGCCCTTCCCCCCCAATTGCTCAGTTTGGCTGTGCGGCCAGCTCTAGGAAGAGTATTGGTGGTTCCAAACTTCTTCCATTTAAGAAAGATGGAGGCCACTGTGTTCTTGGGGACCTTCAATGCTGCCGAAATGTTTTGGTACCCTTCCCCAGATCTGTGCCTAGACACAATCCTGTTGCTTGTTTATTGGTGGCGCTGGCAAAGCCCAGTTGGAGGTTTCTTTCTCTCTCTATTTCTACTCTCGGATTTGGGTCTGTTTTCCACTGGACTTTTCGAAACGGGTCTCACTGTCCTCGGATCCATTTGGAATGGGTCTCGTTTAAAAAATATACATATTTATGCAGGTAGGAAAGCCACGGATCCATTTCGGAACGGGTCCAACATTTGGGCCGGTGAAGACCTCTAATCTGTTGTATGACTTGACTTGATTCATTTTAGCCCCTAGGGGAGGGATAGGGGGTTAAGTATTACTGTAATAGAGAATGTTGTCAGTAACTAGGCGAAAGCAGGAGAGGGGAAATGGCTTCTTGAGCGTGCACTCGCCTACAGGGGAGGTTGGGAGAGGGTTGGTGCAAATCACTATGTGGTAAAAGGAGAGGGTTCATTTCCCTGTGAGCTCCACCGAGCCCTCGAACATAGCCTCTTTTTACAGTAGAGACACTCCGCACAAGGGCTGAGTGGGCGGCACACAACAGAATAAACAAGTCAACAACACACACATTCAATTTTTGCTCCCCTAACAGTCGACACTCAACCACGTCAACAACATGTGAAAAACATATTTTCATCATTCAAACTGTCAGTTCTGAGAAAACGAAGACAAGTTGAGTAATGTTCTCCACATGTGTCACTATTCTGCATTCATATCAACTTAATGGCTGAGAAATTACATGCTCTAAATTCAACTATCAAACAAAATGCATCTCCGGCTCAGAGGGGAGACGCACGAAACGTATCAATAAATTAAATTGTCCTGGGTTTTTAGAAATTCACAGAAAGGAATGAGGAGGGACTGCCAATGGTTTTGTTTTGCATAAGAGAGAGAGAGAGAGGAGAGCGAGAGACAGAGAGACAGAGAGAGAGCGAGAGAAAGAAAGAGACAGACAGACAGACAGACAGACAGACAGACAGACAGACAGACAGACAGACAGACAGACAGACAGACAGACAGACAGACAGACAGACAGACAGACAGACAGACAGACAGACAGACAGACAGACAGACAGACAGACAGAGAAAAGGTAATTCCATGCAGCAGGTTTTGTTGCTGGAGTGCTTTGCAATTGCTTCCCTCTCTTTCCCCCAATTTGATTGACAGTGTGTTGGCGAGACAATTATGGATGAATAACAACAGCGGCGCAAAGACTAACACTGTGGGGCGAGAAGGAATTTTCCACAGAGAGTCCTTTTATGGATGACACAGGGAGGTGACTATCTCTCCCTATATTTGTCTGAATAATTACTGAGATGCACCGATGCCAATTATTACGGTTTTGATGACTTTGTTGTTGTTTTTTATTCCACCACAGTTAGGGACGCCAAAGGTTTTTTGAGTCGTTGAGCTGAGTTTTCTTGTCGGCAATCCAAGATGGAGGATGAGGCTCTCAAGAGATCTCCACAGGGCCAGGTGTGAAAATGTGGGTTCCAACCGTGTCTGATAACAACTGATAAGAGGGCGGCTTAATATCCACTGGGCAAATGCCTTTCCCTCCACGGTCGAATACTCCAGGGTTATAGGATTAACAAGTCAAAGGTAGAAGGCTTTTAGTTGATGGAGGAGATACAGACTATTGTATTGAGTGATGGACCCTCACTCAAACCAATTATCTTGTTATAGAAGGAACGTGTGGACTCTTGATGTAAAGGTAATGGTGGTAGATGGACTTCTGAAGGAATTTCGAGTCAGATGTAAAACATCCATTTTCATGCGATAGCTTGACCTGCAGTGTGTGACTAACATCTCAGTGGATCATGGGCCTTTACCATACAGAATGATAGGCCTTTCAAAGCAAACTCTCGAACTGGCTGCTAAATCTTAACTTGCATACTGCCTCCGTCATTTATTTTGTATTGAACCTTTATTTAACTAGGCAAGTCAGTTAAGAACAAATTCTTATTTACAATGACGGCCTACCAGAAGGCAAAAGGCCTCCTGCGAGGATGGGGGCCTGGCATTAAAAATAAAAAATATGACAAAACACGCAAGAGAACAAGAGAGACATCACAACACTACATAAAGAGAGACCTAAGACAACAACATAGCATGGCAGCAACACATGACAACACAGCACAACATGGTAGCAGCACAAAACATGATACAATCATTATAGGGCACAGACAACAGCACAAAGGGCAAGATGTTAGAGATGACAATACATCACGCAAAGCAGCCACAACTGTCAGTAAGAGTGTCCATGATTGACTCTTTGAATGAAGAGACGGAGATAAAACTGTCCAGTTTGAGTGTTTGTTGCAGCTTGTTCCAGTCGCCAGGTGCAGTGATCTGAAAAGACGAGCGACACAGGGATGTGTGCGCTATGGGGACCTTTAACAGAATGTGACTGGCAGAACGGGTGTTGTATGTGGAGAATGAGGGCTGCAGTAGGTATCTCAGATAGGGGGGAGTGAGGCCTAAGAGGGTTTTAAAAATAAGCTTCATCCAATGGGTATTGTTTTATTTATTTATTTTATTTCATCTTTATTTAACCGGGTAGGCTAGTTGAGAACAAGTTCTAATTTGCAACTGCGACCTGGCCAAGATAAAGCATAGCAATTCGACACATACAACAACACAGAGTTACACATGGAATAAACAAAAGATACAGTCAATAATACAGTAGAAAAATAAGTCTATATACAATGTGAGCAAATGAGGTGAGATAAGGGAGGTAAAGGCAAAAAAAAAGGCCATGGTGGCGAGGTAAATACAATATAGCAAGTAAAACACTGGAATGGTAGATTTGCAGTGGAAGAATGTGCAAAGTAGAAATATAAATAATGGGGTGCAAAGGAGCAAAATAAATAAATACAGTAGGGGAAGAGGTAGTTGTTTGGGCTAAATTATAGATGGGCTATGTACAGGTGCAGTAATCTGTCATTGTGACGGGTATACAGAGATGACCAGTTTAAAGAGGAGTACAGAGTGCAGTGATGTGTCCTATAAGGAGCATTGGTGGCAAATCGGATGGCTGAATGGTAAAGAACATCTAGCCGCTCGAGAGCACCCTTACCTGCAGATCTATAAATGATGTTTCCTTAATCTAGGATGGGTATGATTGTCATCTAAATCAGGGTTAGTTTGGCAGCTGGGGTGAAAGAGGAGCGATTACGATAGAGGAAACCTAGTCTAGATTTAACCTTAGCCTGCAACTTTGATATGTGCTGAGAGAAGGACAGTGTACTGTCTAGCCATACTCTCAAGTACTTGCATGAGGTAACTACCTCAAGCTCTAAACCCTCAAAGGTAGTAATCACACCTGTGGGTAGAGGGACATTCTTCTTACCAAACCACATTACCTTTGTTTTGGAGGTGTTCAGAACAAGGTTAAGGGCAGAGAAAGCTTGTTGGACACTAAGAAAGCTGTGTTGTAGAGCGTTTAACACAAAATCCGGGAAGGGGCCAGCTGAGTATAAGACTGTATCATCTGCATATAAATGGATGAGAGAGCTTCCTACTGCATAAGCTATGTTGTTGATGTAAATTGAGAAGAGCGTGGAGCCTAGGATCGAGCCTTGGGGTACTCCCATGGTGACATGCAATGAGGCTGAGACAGCAGATGTTCTGACTTTATACACTGCACTCTTTGAGGGAGGTAGTTAGCAAACCAGGCCAAAGACCTCTCAGAGACAGCAATACTCCCACAAGAATGGAATGGTCTACCGTATCAAAAGCTTTGGCCAAGTCAATAAAAATAGCAGCACAACATTGCTTAGAATCAAGGGCAATGGTGACATCATTGAGGACCTTTAAGGTTGCAGTGACACATCCATAACCTGAACGGAAACCAGATTCCATACCAGAGAGAATACTATGGACATCAAGAAAGCCAGTCAGTTGATTATTGATACGTTTTCAAACACTTTTGATAAACAGGGCAAAATAAAAATGTGCCTATAATCACCTTGATCTCTCCCTTTAAATAAAGGATGCACTGTGGCTGCCTTCCAAAAAACTTGTCAGTGACAACCACATAATCCACATTAAGGGACATGAGCAGATGTAAGGAGGGGGGTTTATTCTCCAGGTCTTTAACTGTTTTCCAGAACTAGTTGGGGTTAGACCCACAGAGAGACAGAGAGAACCTGCATTCCAACAGAGCTTGGTCTACTCATGCCTATAACCAGGTATAACACAGAATCTGACATAGGCTGCAACAAAAAAAAACACTCCATCTGTGTATGTTCCTTGCTCTCGGAGTGAAAACAGTCGTCACTTCGGAGTGGTTGTCTTCCCTTTAAGCCAGGCTCTGCAGAAGAACAGTATAGGACCAACTGACGCTCAGCTAATATCTTTTAGGGTCTAGAAGAGCTGAATAGACCTACGTTGGTGGGGGTTGGTGGGAGGTTGTGGAGGAACCCAGCAGTACAGGGGCTTCAGGAGCTGACACATAAATGTTACAGGCCGGGCCAGTCTGAGCAGGGAAAAGGACTGCGGTATGAGACTGACCTAATGTTATGTGGATGTTCTCAAAGCAACTGAGCGCCTTAATAGAAATGAAGCTGCAGTTGAAGTCGAAAGTTTACATACACCTTAGCCAAATACATTTAAACTCAGTTTTCACAATTCCTGACATTTAATCCTAGTAAAAATTCCCTGTCTTAGGTCAGTTAGGATCACCACTTTATTTTAAGAATGTGAAATGTCAGAATAATAGTAGAGAGAATTATTTATTTCATCTTTTATTTCTTTCATCACATTTCCAGTGGGTCAGAAGTTTACATACACTCAATTAGTATTTGGTAGCATTGCATTTAAATTGTTTAACTTGGGTCAAACTTTTCGGGTAGCCTTCCACAAGCTTCCCACAATAAATTGGGTTAATTTTGGCCCATTCCTCCTGACAGAGCTGGTGTAACCGAGTCAGGTTTGTAGGCCTCCTTGCTCAAACACGCTTTCTCAGTTATGCCCACAAATTTCCTAGTGGGTTGTGTCAGGGCTTTGTGATGGCCACTCCAATACCTTGACTTTGTTGTCCTTAAGCCATTTTGCCACAACTTAATAAGTATGCGTGGGGTCATTGTCCTTTTGGAAGACCCATTTGAGACCAAGCTTTAACTTCCTGACTGATGTCTTGAGATGTTGCTTCAATATATCCACATCATTTTCCATTCTCATGATGCTATCTATTTTGTGAAGTGCACCAGTCCCTCCTGCAGAAAAGCACCCCCACAACATGATGCTGCCACCCCCGTGCTTCACGGTTGGGATGGTGTTCTTTGGCTTGCAAGCCTCCCCTTTTTTCCTCCAAACATAACGATGGTCATTATGGCCAAACAGTTCTATTTTTGTTTCATCAGATCAGAGGACATTTCTCCAAAAAGTACGATCTTTGTCCCCATGTGCAGTTGCAAACTGTAGTCTGGCTTTTTTATGGTGGGTATGGAGCAGTAGCTTCTCCCTTGCTGAGTGGCCTTTCAGGTTATGTCTATATAGGACTCGTTTTACTGTGGATAAAGATACTTTTGTACCTGTTTCCTCCAGCATCTTCCCAAGGTCCTTTGCTGTTGTTCTGGGATTGATTTGCACTTCTCGCACCAAAGTACATTCATCTCTAGGAGACAGAACTCGTCTACTTCTTGAGCGGTATGACGGCTGCGTGGTCCCATGGTGTTTATACTTCCGTACTATTATTCGTACAGATGAACGTGGTACCTTCATGCGTTTGGAAATTGCTCCCAAGGATGAACCAGACTTGTGGAGGTCCACAATTTTTTTCTGAGGTCTTGGCTGATTTCTTTTGATTTTCCCATGATGTCAAGCAAAGAGACCCTGAGTGTGAAGGTAGGCCTTGAAATACATCCACAGGTACACCTCCAATTGACTCAAATTATGTCAATTAGCCTATCAGAAGCTTCTAAAGTCATGACATCATTTTCTGGAATTTTCCAAGCTGTTTAAAGGCACAGTCAACTTAGTGTATGTAAACTTCTGACCCACTGGAATTGTGATACAGTGAATTAGAAGTTAAATAATCTGTCTGTAAACAATTGTTGGAAGAATTACTTGTGTCATGCACAAAGTAGATGTCCTAACCGACTTGCCAAAACTATAGTTTCTTAAAAATACATTTGTGGAGTGGTTGAAAAACAAGTTTTAATGACTCCAACCTAAGTGTATGTAAACTTCCGACTTCAACTGTAGATGTTATGCAAAGGTTTTTAAAAGAGAAGATACCATTGCCTGAGATTGAGGTAAATGTCATGCTTGGGTTTGCATAACTAGAAATGGGAAAAATATTAGGCAAATGTTTAGAAATGCAAACTTCTAAAGGCCAAGAGATGAAGTTCAATGTTATTAAAGAGAGGTGTTCAAATGGCAAGGTGACCTCAACATTGTACGACTTCTCCAATTTTAACTTGAAAAATTGGGAGAGAACAGTAGACAATCAGAAAGTAGGCCTATACTTGACTGTCCGGAGAGAGAGTAACTGACATACCTAGGCTTTCTATGGACTTATTACCACCTGGCTGTGGTTTACAGGGACAAGAGAGCATCGGCTTCAAAGCTTAATGTGAGCTCATGAAACCATGGAGCTGAGCTTCTCAGCCTTTAATAGATAGGAATGACAGTGTCTGTAAAAAAGCTGTGAATGCTAGTCCAAATTCCACAAACCTGAACATGTAAAAATGGGGCAACTCAAGACACAAGAGTGTGGTTGTTTTGTGTTGACATGTCTATAGTTACTGGGCATCCTAAATGAACCTGAGCAGAAGCATTTGGGAATTGAATGTACTGTGAGACAGTGATGAGCAGTTTTGTCTTTAACGGATATTATTTTATTTACATTTGAGTCATTTAGCAGACGCTCTTATCCAGAGCGTGCATTCATCTTAAGATAGCTAGGTGGGACAACCACATATCACAGGCATAGAAAGAACATCTTTCCTCAATAACCTAGCTGTCAGTAGAGTCAGAGCTAGAAGGGGTGGGGTGGGGATGGTAAAGTGCAAGTGCTGGTTAAGTGTTTATTTTTTTTAAAGGTGAGGAGGAGGATTATTTAAGATACTGTTTGAAGAGGTAGGGTTTCAGATGTTTTTGGAAGACGGTCAGGGACTGCTGTCCTAGTTTTAGGGGGAAGCTGGTTCCACCATTGGGGTGCCAGGACAGAGAAGAGCTTGGACTGGGCTGAGCGGGATCTGCCCTCCCGTAGGGGTGGGAGGGCCAAGAGACCTGAGGTGGCAGAACGGAGTGCTCGGGTTGGGGTGTAGGGTTTGAGCATAGCCTGAAGGTAGGGAGGGGCAGTTCCTCTTGCTGTTCCATAGGTAAGCACCATGGTCTTGTAGTGGATGCGAGCTTCGACTGGAAGCCAGTGGAGTGTGTTGAGGAGCGGGGTGACAGGAGAGAACTTGGGAAGGTTGAAAACCAGGCGGGCTGCTGCGTTCTGGATAAGTTGCATGGGCTTGATGGCACAAGCGGGGAGCGCAGCCAACAGCGAGTTGCAGTAGTGCAGATAGGAGAGGACATGTGGAGATGTCAACCGTGATGGAGTGGTCTTTGAGTGTATAAAGGAACAGATGTTTATCAAATCATTCCAAAGTCTGCTCTGATATCACACTATGGTTGCTGCAAACCCTCAAAAAATATATACAAATAGCCTCATGAGTAGATGCTATACAACATGGTCATGCCCATTAAGAATCCACAGCAAGCTATAGTGACTGATTAGAAGCAAAGGATGAGAGTCAATTTGAGTCTTACATGCTCGTCGAGTCAGCCTTAAAATGACAGGGACAAATGCTAAGCTAAGCGCAAAATGACCCCGATGGGGCACGATCAGCATCAGGATGAGCCCGAAACATCAGGACTGTGTCAATGTTATTAGAGTGAGAGTGTGCTAATGCACACCCAGCAAACCAAAATCCGTTATGTAAAGGTTCCCAGAACATTTGTTAGGCCGCGGCAAATGTGCTCATAACACAAAAAACTGTCCACACGCGGTGATGAGTACAGAATGCTTGTATAACACATTCGCCTGATGTTGCAAGAACGTCCCTAGAACACATTTCATCTGTTCTTTAAAGGTTCCCAGAATGTTTCATTAGGTTGTGGGAACAGTCTGGTGAGAATATTGTGGGGACAACTGAAAAGATATGTTGTCAAAACACAAAAACTGTCCAGTTGTGCGGATGATGCTACAATGTTTCTTTTAAGGTGCAAAAAAACATCTGCCTGATGTTGCAAGAACATTCCCAGAACAGCCTTTCCGAGTTCGTTAAAGGTTCACAGAACATGTAATTAGGTTGTGGGAACAGTGTGGGTGCATTAAAAGAGCTAGTTTCCCAAAACACAAAATATGCTCAGTTGCGATGACATTCATTCAATGAATGGAGGTGCTCAGAAAAATTCAAGAACATATTCCTGATTGGTCATACTGCCATGGCTACTGAAAAAAGGCAATGAAAGCGAGCTTCCCTGGTGGCACAGAGGATGAAAGAGCTGGCTTGGGAACCAAATATTGCAGGTTCAAACCCCAGATGAGCAAATTGTCAACTTTTGAAGTGTAAAAAGAAGATGGTTGTGTTTGTATGATTAAAATGTCATATGAATGAAAATATGCTGTGTGTCTCTATATCCCTTACAACACAGTCCTCAAATGCAATTTTCCATTAAATCTGGTGAGAAACATAATGGGAATGTATTCTAATTGGCATTCTGAGAATGTTTTGGAAAAACTAAAATAGAACATGTTTTTGAAATTTTCTGTGCACCTCCATTCGTTGTATGAATGTCATCACAACTGAGCGTGTTTTGGGAACCTAGCTCTTGTAATGTACCCACTCTGTTCCCACAACCTAATGAAACATTCTTGGAACCATTAAAGAACAGCCAAAATGTGTTACAGGAACATTCTTGCAACGTCAGGCAAATGTTTTTATACTGTATAAAAACACAAACTTTTGGGGGAATGTTCTGTGCTGGTTGTTACAGATGTTGTGCACAACATTGTTGTGAATGTTAGAACATTCCAAGGATATTTCATCTAAAAAAAATAAGAAAAATATTCTCTGAATGTTTTTGAGATGTTATCATCCTAATGTTAGATAAAACCCTAACTAGAACTTAATGGGAATCTTAGCTAATGTTCCGGGAATATTCCGGGTTGCTGGGCAGAGTCTGAAACATCGTGACTTCATCCCAAATCTCTTAGACTTAGACCTCTTTTAGCTGGGGAGTTGATCTCAGCCTAAGAGAATACTGCTGTGTTGTCTTGCATGGGAGAGTGGGAGAGAGGGAGGGAACATAGTCTTGATCAGATTTCAAATGTCATTCTATAATGGAGAATGAAAAACCGCTGAGGCGTCGCGCTTTCCTCGTCTTCAGGTTAACAAGTGGGTTGGTCTGACCTTGTCGTCTGAAACAAGAGAGTGTGCGCCAGCATCCAGAGTGGATTCTATCTCCCTGCCAACTCCCTCCACTATGTATTTCATCATGTCTATCCGATTGGGCTTTTAGCAGCTAAACAGATTGATCTACTTCTCTGGGGAAGAAAACTTAATCTGCACATCACCCAACTCCCCAAATCACTTAAGTACTCACTTGACCGACATTCTGATGAAAGATGGGCCTAGAGGGAAAAGTAATTTGCATGTAAGGTCACAGGGCTAACGTTGTTCGAGATATAAAAGAGAGGCTAGCAATTTAGCGCAACTTCCCACAAATGGCACAAAGATCATATTCAACCTTGCCTTGATGTATTCTAAGGAGTTAACTCAAAGAAGTCATGTCATTCAAATATGGCCAAACACTATAGGCCTATAACACCATAAGAAATATTTTTTTACTGTAATCTATGTTTTTACTCAGCCCGATTTGTATGTATATAATCCTTATAACCATTATGTACCTCTATGATTTATGACTATTTACTGTGCGCAAAGTTGCCTTTTGTATCACACGGTTTTGAATTGTTTCCACAGCTACCATGCGCCATGTGCGTAATGGTCATGTGAGGTGTATTCTGTGTATATATTTTGGGATGTGGCACTCAGGTCGTTGGACTTGAGGAAGATCCATGTTGGATTGAAACATTGTCCTATAAAGGTGTTCAATTGGGAGCATATACAGTGTGCAGGCCTCTATTCTTTTTCATGTGTCCTTTATTAGCCCAGCACCTACTGTACGTTCTTTTAAGGATGTGCGTCTGACAAATAACTTTTCTAAAGACAATTTTTTCCCCACACATTCACTTCAGCAGCAAAGAAATTCTATCATGGTTTGACTTTGGAAAGAAGTTCCTTTTTAAATCTCCATGACAACAGGTTTGGCAATTTAATAATTGCCTTCTTCATTCAAGCACGTGTGAAAGCCTTGAGATCAACACCCTTCGATCACCAACGTACAGAAGACTAATTGATACAGCTAACTTCCTGACCCTCCCCCACACAACTAGTTTGTTTGCTAACCACCCCTCACACCCCTCTAACCACCCCTCACACCTCCAAAGTAATCTCATATGGCAGTTATGACATGAGGTACTGTAAAGTATGTGAGAAGACTCTGTTTTCGTCTCCCTGCCAGGCAAACCTGAGCACAAAACACTGATGACATCTTAGCTCAGTCGGAGTCAGCCGTGAAAAATGCCTTAAAATTCCACCGGAGGAACTTGAGAATAAATCAGGCTTGGGATACCTATCGGAACACAGCACCTCAAATCCTTAACACCCTGTGGGGCTAAAAAGAGAAGATTAATCCATGCATTGGCTTACCATTTGAAAACTCGGCTAAGCTAACCCCCTGCTTTCCACGCAACTCCCTTGAATAGAAATTCTGACTTCAAGTGTCCACAGCTGGAAGGAGTCTTTCACATAGGAATTCCAGTACAGCAGCTACTTTAGATGTGAGCGCTTTCTGAGAGCGTAGCCCTTTATACTTGTACATGTATATGGGTTAAAACTGCAGATTTGGGCACTAATAAGCACCTAAATTGGAACATAGTGGCTGTACAGTAACATGCTATATACCCACAGAGCTCTGTGGGTTTTGACTGAGAGCCTTTATGAACTTGAGCACGGTGTGTGACAAGAAGTTGACCCCATCCCTCGCGGAAATTGTTGTCTGAGTGAGGGAAATGCTGTAAATTAAGATGACTGGATGTATTTTGAAAGATGAGATGTTGATAATTATAATAAATACCGCTTTGATGCCATATAAGAAAGCCAAACATCAGTGAGTCCAAATGTGCAGTTTATATCTCCAAATCATAAAACGAATTTCATATACAGTGTCAACGTTTATGATCACTACGTTTGATGTACAGTTTCAAGATGACATGTCATCATACCCTGGGTTGTTCTGAACAGAATGAGCCTATGTTTGTTTAATGTGAAGAAAGTTTGCCGCGGCACACCCACCTGAATGCACTCGTGCCTCCTTTCTATGCACACCAAAATTACAATCTGTTTCTCTGAATTCCCATGTGAAAGCCTAACACTGTAAGTTAATATTTTATAACTTAAGCAAGTCATGTTGGCAATAGAACACGCCTTCAAATCATGCCAACCTGACCCAGATTGTGATTAATAATGGACCGTTTTTGGATTGCGTAAACAACACCAGTAAATGTGATGGTAGGGATGCAGGGTTTGCGTTCCAAATGAAACAACCACAAGTGTGCTTGCTGTAGTTCCTCAACCGCACAGCTAGGAGAGCTCAACGAAGTACCTTATAGTTGAATACTCTTCTTTGTGTCATACAAGTGCATTGAAATTGCTTAGGGACTGTGCACACTTTAGAGAGGTTCGTGGCCTCTTGGAGACACCATTTAGTCCTCTCACTCAAACCCTTTTATGTGTTTTGTCTTATGTTGCAACTACCCTGCATTTTCCAGAAATAGCCTTATCGTGTTACTGAATGTATTCAGAGTATTTTCAGATTTCATTATCAAGAAATGCAGCAGAGACCAGTAAATGTCAAATTCACATAAAATGAACAGTGTAATGTTTGGATTCAGTCTTGTGTCAGGTGAACTGTTGTGTACTTACCTTTGGTCTAACAATTTTCAGATCATCTCCAAACTGTTCCCTTTCAATTGCTACCATGGATATGCATTTCATATTTCTTCTGTAAGAAACATTTCAATTTAGCCCTATCCATATAGGGTTAAAAAAAAATATCGACCAGAGGGAGTAGGACAAGAGGAGAGGCATGAGGGGAAAGAGAAAGGGAAAACGTTCTTATTTCTTCCTCATCTGCAATTATTTTTACCAGACTGCCCTCCCCTCCCCTCCCTCTAAACTGAATGTTGATGTTTTACAGCAGCCCCCCCCTCTCCCTCCTCCTCCTCTTCTCTTTTGTCTAAGCCTGGGAATTGATTTGTAAATGGCATTCATTTCCTGAAGTTAAATTGGGAGTGGGAGTTGGGCGGGGAGTGAGTGTTTTCTCCCCAACCACCTACTCTTTGAGGTTGAGGATAACAAAAAGAGGCACTTGCATGAGAATAGAAACGGTGGGCCGTAAAGCCATAGCCTTCATAATTGAGCTTCTGTTGGATGCAAGGGACTAAATAGAGCAAGGTTAACTGCTCTGGTGTTTTCGGGTTAACTGCTCTGGTGTCTCCCTCTCTCTGTCTTTGAGAGGGGACTAAGGATGGCTTAGGAAAAGTAACCAAGCTTCCACATCACGTCAACTCCGAAAGATGGTGCTGACTTACAGTTACACCTTCCAGGGGAGGGAGGTTCAGTGGCTAAAGCAGCTTACATGTTTTCTGGGCTAAATGTTTGGGCTGAAAAATGAGACACCTTGCCATGGAGAGAGGGGCTTTCCCTCCGCCAACTGGAAAAGTAAGTTTAGGGTCATTTTCGTACTCTGAAAGTGTAGTTTCTCCACCAACATGGTTGAGAGGCTTGAAGTCCATTAAACTTTGATTTACTTCAAAGTAAAGAACTCGCTCTGGGGGTCAACATAGTCTTTATACATGGATTTTTTAATGTTTACCTTCAAATGTTCTACATTTCAAATTTCTCACCCATAATGTATACCTCCAGTGGCGGATCTAGCTTGAATGGCTGCCTGGCCGAACCTCCCCTTCAGCCCCCCCCCCTCCAAAAAAGCACCATTCTGCACAAACTATAATTTTTATTCAGACATTTGGAAAAACACAAATAAATAATCATAACATTTAAAACTTTATAAATAAAAAAATATATACAAAAATAAGACTGATAAATATCAAAAAGAAGTAACAAAGACAAATAGAAACACATTAGTGTTGATTTGGCACTCGAGCATCAGTACATTACTCATCCCCCAACACTGTCAACCAAGAGTCAGGACTAAACCAATTCACCTTGCTGGTGTGCAGACTGGTTTTATATTATCCTTAACGATTTCACACAAACCAGAAAAAAATGCAAAAATATGTCTGTGAAACTATATATTCACAGTATTATGAATGAATTGTGGTTTATTTGGTAGCATTTCATAGTGTGACTGATTTTACTAATTGCATTAGTACTGTACAAAGTTAGAAGTGCACTATTTGATAGATTGCCCTGCCCCCCTACCTCGGGCTTACAGTGGGGAGACCTGAGGTCAACCTACCCCCGCCCCCCTCCCCATCTCGTACTTCTGAGTGGGTTACCTTCCCAGGCAGTAGCCTGCCAAGCTCACAAACTAGAATCAGGGCGCCCACTCTGACAAGGTTAAATAACCCACAGTCCCACACGGTGACATGATATCATTGACGTGACATGCAAATGAGCGATAGAAAACCGATCGCGCAAATTCACCATTATGATTTTTTTTGTGCGGGCATCCCGTGCCGCCCTGGGCGGCTGCCCATGTCGCATATTCCTAAATACGCCGCTGTACACCCCATTTGTCTTGCCATTTCAGTTAGAAATGTCAATATCATGGTGAACGTATTGCCTACTTGACACTGATGTACAAACAACATTTTATCTAAAGAGTGTGCATCACAGAAGCAATTAGCATCGCAACTCTTATTTCTTTCAAGTGATCCTTACTCTAGACTAAGACAACAGCAAACAAGTGTATCTGGGTTGGTTATGTTTCCACGTGCTACTGCAGAATTTGGTTTTCAATGTTTATATATTACAATTGGTTGGTTCAAGTCAGATGTCAATAAGGTGTTATGTCATTGGCTATGCTTGTAATGTGCAAGTGGAATTCAGCAGGGGAGAACGTTACAGGGTTGGTTATGTTTCCACTTGGAACTGCAGATCTCCCCGTATCTGCAAGCGTAGCCAATGACATAACACCTTATTGACATCTGACTTGAACCAACCAATAGAAATAAATATACAATGAATACATATTACTGCAGCAGCCGGTGGAAACATAACCAACCCTGTTACACAAGCAAACACTCAAAAGTGTTTAAAAGCTTGAACTCAAAATACAGCAGCCCTGCACTCTCAAGCCAATCAAAAATCCTCTAACCGCTGTCTGCTTGGTTTTGGTAGCTTCCAGCAATAACTATTGATTTTCCAAACAAGACTTTGGGGAGAGGCTTGAGAGAACATGAGCAAGTCAGCACTTTCACCTACCAGCCAGACAATTGCTAGACTACTACTACTGTCAGTGTTGTAAGTACTAACACTGTCAAGTGCATGTGAGAGAAAGGGAGAGGAGGGGGGGAATGAGAGCGGAATCAGAAGCGAGATACTGACATTGCATGTGCTGAGCTTTCCAGGGCTTGTCACTTTGCATGTAGGCTATTTTTACTGAGCGTGGAGGCAGGGGAGTAAAAGGGATAATGCTAATAAACTGCAACAGTGGAGTCCCCGCTTGGCAGTATCAAGAGACTGTATCCCAGAGTGTAATCCTGGTTTGGTGGTTCCACCGAGACCAGCCCACCACCACCACCACCACCACCATGGCTAGGGGAGCTGGCATCAGCTTCCTGTCCCACACAGTTGCAACCAGCAGTCTCTGCATTCTTCTGCATTAAAGACCACACTGGACATGAAGACACACACATACAGCTGTGCACACACCAACTGGTCCTAACTCATATCCTGTCTGACCCACAGACCCCACATATCACCACAGAAGACAAAATGGGCCCAATGTGAAAAACTTCCTGGGTATTATCAGGGCAGATATTGAATGGTGTAGTAGGGGGTTGGTGGGAGGGATAACAAATGTCTGGCTACAAAGCTAGTTCCTACACCACTCTGGCATTCTCTAAGTATTTTCTGCTATCCACAGCAGTTCAAGGCGGGCTAACATCCCTATGCTCAGTCAGAGGCCTAGCCTTGATCTCTTTGTACCTTGGATGCTTAGCGCCTGTCTAAAAAATATAAGAGCAAAGGGAACAACAAGGCAAACTATACAACATAGTTTTACACTCACTCAAAATTCACCTTAAGAGATTTCTTCCTTAGAGTTTCTTCTAAACTGGCAATACTGTTTTATAAGGAATGTGTCCTAGTTTGACTGATACAGTGCCTACAAAAGTATTCATCCTCATTGGCGTTTTTCCTATTTTGTTGCATTATAACCTGTAATTGAAATAGATTTTTATTTGGATTTCATGTAATGGACATACACAAAATAGTCCAAATTGGTGAAGTGAAATGAAAAAAATAACACGTTTCAAAAAATTCTTTAAAAAAAACCCCCGGAAAAGTGATGCGTGCAACCCCTCTTTTTACGCTGCTGCTACTCTCTGTTTATCATATATGCCTAGTCACTTTAACTATACATTCATGTAAATACTACCTCAATTGGGCCGACCACCCAGTGCTCCCGCACATTGGCTAACCGGGCTATCTGCATTGTGTCCCACCCACCACCCGCCAACCCCTCTTTTACGCTACTGCTACTCTCTGTTCATCATATATGAATAGTCACTTTAACCATATCTACATGTACATACTACCTCAATCAGCCTGACTAACCGGTGTCTGTATGTAGCCTCGCTACTGTATATAGCCTGTCTTTTTACTGTTGTTTTATTTCTTTACCTACCTATTGTTCACCTAATACCTTTTTTGCACTATTGGTTAAAGCCTGTAAGTAAGCATTCAACAGCATTGCACCTGTTGTATTCAGCGGACGTGACAAATAAACTTTGATTTGATTTGCATATGTATTCACCCCCTTTGCTATGAAGCCCCTAAATAAGATCTGGTGCAACAAATTATCTCCAGAAGTGACATAATTAGTTAGATTGCACACAGGTGGACTTTATTTAAGTGTCACATGATCTGTCACATGATATCAGTATATATACACCTGTTCTGAAAGGCCCCAGAGTCCGCAATACCACTAAGCAAGGGGCACCACCATGTAAGCGGCACCATGAAGACCAAGAAGCTCTCCAAACAGATCAGGGACAAAGTTGTGAAGAAGTACAGATCAGGGACAAAGTTGTGAAGAAGTACTGATTAGGGTTGGGTTATAAAAAAAGATCAGAAACTTTGAACACCCCACGGAGCACCATTACATCCATTATTAAAAAATGGAAAGAATATGGCAACACAACAAACCTGCCAAGAAAGGGCCGCCCACCAAAACCCACAGACCAGGCAAGGAGGGCATTAATCAGAGAGGCAACAAGAGACCAAAGATAACCCTGAAGGTGCTGCAAAGCTCCACAGCGGAGATTGGAGTATCTGGGGAAGGTGTCTTTTTAGTGTTTTTGTAAAAAAAAATATTGTATGCTTGTCATGTGATGAATGGTCAATTGTGTTTTTAATTGTTTGAGATGATGCTTTGTCAAATGCCTGTATTTATCGAAGTACTGAATTTGTTACGCAACATTTTTCAATGATAAATCTGCAACATAGTCAGTTGTATGTTTTTATTTTTGAGTTAAAATCTATATTTAAATCTACACTTTAAGCCGTACACTCCACAGAGCTGGGCTTTACAGAAGAGTGGCCAGAAAAAAGCCATTGCTGAAAGAAAAAAATAAGCAAACACATGTGGTGTTCGCCAAAAGGCATGTGGGAGACTCTCCAAACATATGGAAGAAGGTACTCTGGTCATATGAGACTAAAATGTAGCTTTTTGGCCATCAAGGAAAATGCTATATCTGGCGCAAACCCAACACCTCTAATCACCCCGAGAACACCATCCCCACAGTGAAGCATGGTGGTGGCAGCATCATGCTGTGGGGATGTTTTTCATCGGCAGGGACTGGGAAACTGGTCAGAATTTAAGGAATGATGGAAGGCGCAAAATAGAGGGACATTTTTGAGGGAAACCTGTTTCGGAGATTTGAGACTGGGACGGACATTCACCTTCCAGCAGTACAATGACAATGACTGTTAAAGCAACACTCGAGTGGTTTAAGGGGAAACATTTAAAAGTCTTGGAATGGCCTAGTCAAAGCCCAGACCTCAATCCAATTGCGAATCTGTCTTATAATTTAAAGATTGCTGTACACCAGCGGAACCATCCAACTTGAAGGAGCTGGAGCAGTTTTTCCTTGAAGAATGGGCAAAAATCCAAGTGGCTAGATGCGCCAAGCTTATAGAGTCATACCCCAAGAGATTTGCAACTGCAATTGCTGCAAAAGGTGGCTCTACAAAGTATTGACTTTGGGGGGGTGAAGTTTTCCGTTTTTTTGTCTTATCACTTGTTTGTTTCACAATAAAAAAATATTTTGCATCTTCAAAGTGGTAGGCATGTGGTGTAAATCAAATGATACAAA